>NC_092085.1:10645706-11286059 GCF_043229965.1 Drosophila suzukii | reverse complement strand
CCATAAGCTCTTGAAGGGGAACACCTCGACTAGCCAAATGTGTGACCAATTGGCTGCCTCTGTGGACTCGGTGATCTTCTTCACTCTGTTGGCGATGAACGTTGTCCAATGACACGCTGGTTTGGCTAACCATGCTAGCACAATCGTGGAATCGGTCCAACAATGGAGTTTTGATGTCAGCCTCGGCTGATGGCTTCGGCCATCTCGGACAAAAGGAGAGCCCCGCATAACTTCATCCTGGGAAGGGACACCGTTTTGACTGGCGCCACACGCGTCTTGGCCGTGAGCAAGTGCACCATCGTCTTATGGCCCACCTCTACGCGCACATAGATCGCAGCTCCGTATGCCATTGGCGAGGCGTCACAGAATCCGTGATGCTCTACGCGGATCTCTGGACGGAAGGAAACCCATTTGGGTATTCTGACCTGGTCTATGACCGAATAGCTCTGGAGAAAGCTGTTCCACCTTTGGCACAGCTCAGTTGGCAAGTTATCGTCCCAACCTAGATCCTGAAGCCAAATCTCTTGCATAAAGATTTTGGCACACACAACAAATGGAGCGAGCCAGCCTTCTGGATGAAACTGCTTAGCAATTTGGGAAAGGACTTGGCGTTTCGTGGGGGAGATTTCCGTTGCTGAATATGGTGGGACGAAGAAGAACTTATCGCCCGTCGCCTTCCATCGTACGCCGAGAGTTTTGGCTGTGCTCAGTGTCGATCTCGAGGAACTCTGTTGTCAGAAGATGATCGCTTTGGATATGAGCTAAGATTTCTTTGTGGTTGGTTGTGGTTGTGGTTACTCAATGGAAACCCCGCGGAATTTAGAGAATTTTGCGTCCTCGGCGGAGTCAGCTCCCGAAAGGACGTCAGTTGCCAGCTGTTGCAGGACTCGAATCGCCAGGAATGGCGCGCAATTGACTCCAAAAGTTACCGCCTGTAATTCGAAATCTCGAATGTGCCCCTCCCTATTGCGGAATAAAATGCGCTGGAACGGGGAATGCTTCGGATCTACCCACATCTGTCGATACATTTTCTCGATCTCGGAAATATCGCCACTTCATGATCGGACTGCACACTGAAAAGTATTTTTAATTGGCTATCTACTAACAACCGCTTGTTTTCGAAACGCTCAGTTAGGTTAGCCCAAGCTGAGCGAAAGCCATCGTTAGTAAGGGGGGAGTTCGAAACTATAGTGTGTGCATCGCGCATTGTTTTTCATTTAGGTAATACAGTTTTTCAACTGGCGTCAGCCTTGGATTGTTGAGCTGCACGTCAGTTGCCAGCTGTTGCAGGAATCGAATAGCCAGGAATGGCGCGCAATTGACTCCAAAAGTTACCGCCTGTAATTCGAAATCTCGAATGTGCCCCTCGCTGTTGCGCAATAAAATGCGCTGGAACGGGGAATGCTTCGGATCTACCCACATCTGTCGATACATTTTCTCGATATCGGCACTGTAGACGTATTGGAAATATCGCCACTTCAGGATCGGGATAGTTAGATCGGACTGTAAGACTGGGCCAGCATGAAGGATAACATTTAAACTGACCCCACTCTCTGCAGGACTGGAGGCATTTAAAACCACACGCAGCTTGGTAGTTGTACTTTCCGGATTGATGCGGAAGATAATAACTGGCAGAATTATGGGTAGGACGGACTTCTCTCATGTGATGGAGGTCGAGATACCCTTGAACCACGGAGTCGTATTTGGTTTTCAGCTGACTGTCCCTCTTTAGGCGTTGCTCGGTTCTTAGGAACTGCGACAACGCGGAGGCTCTGGAGTGACCGAGGGCGGGTTTAACGTTTTCAGGATTAAGAAAAAGGAAGACTTACGACATACCTGCCGCTATCGTCTCTCATAGTCGTCCGGAAATTTGGTGAGAGGCCTATCCAGGGACGTGTCAACAGTGTGAGAGATTCGCGTGGAAAACACGGAAATCTGATTTTCCCTTGGAGAAGGAACGGATCCTGTTAGGATCTACCCGGAAATGGTTTCTTGACCGAGGAGAGAGCCACAAATGTTCGGCCTGGTGCCTGGATTCGATGGCGATGGGGAGGAGTAGCCTCTGTGTAGTAAGGTGTGATGGCGGCCGCGGCACGTAAAGCAACTATGAGTGCTTTCACAATCACGCAGCTGATGCCCTCGTGCGAAGCAGTTCAGACAGAGCTTCTTTCTCTTTATACGCCGACTGCTCGTCGACCGTCATCTGGAGAAATCGTGCACATGTGCTGACAGGATAGTTTTCCTTCTTACGAAGGTCACATCTTTACGCTTGGGTGCTACCCTTGTCTCGTACGAATTTATTCTTTGGCAGAGATTGACTCGAGCCTGACGGGCGTACGTCTTCTAAGGTCCGGTGACGCTCCATAAGGAATGCGTTCAGGTCCTGCCACGTCGGAATCTCGGCCTTGTTGTGCAGGTACTGTTCCCACAAGGATAGCGTGAGCTTAGCAAGTTTGGAGGAGCACATGCAAGTTATCTCATGATCCCAGCCTCTTTACCCAATTTATAAACAAACTCTTCATAAACAATTCTTAGCTGAGAACGCTTTCCAGCTTTGGCGCCCAGCCGCCTTACCCAAGTCGTAAACAATTTCTTATAAACAATTTTTAGCTGGGATCCCCTTACTCAGCGTTCCCACAGAATCCCAATTAGCTCCCCCACTTCAATAGAAGTTCATTATTAAGATTCAATTGCGCCGCAGTCCTCCTAACATAAACTAAGCTGGGTCCAGCTAATGTAAACACAAGCATCCTAATCCTCAGAACAAAAGAGAACCAACAGGTACGGTTAAACAACCGGCAAACAAAACTATGCGATTAAATAACATCGAGGAAGACCATTTTTTAGGCCAGAATCCGGAGTAGGATTACCCTACCTAATCCGATATGATAGCAAAATAAATAAAAAGCTTAAAATCTTAATTGACACAGGAGCATCCTCCTGCTATATCAAAACAGGAATTTACAAAAACAAAAACGAGCTTCCTATATATTGTGAGGAGTCGTTTGACCCCTCACAAATAGCGCCCCAACATCGGCAGCCAGCGACAACAACATCGGCCGCCAGCGCCAACATCAACGCCAGCTAGCATCTACAACAAATAGCGCCCCCAACATCGGCAGCCAGCATATACAACAAATAGCGCCCCCAACATCGGCAGCCAGCGACAACAACATCGGCCGCCAGCGCCAACAACAACGCCAGCTAGCATCTACAACAAATAGCGCCCCCAACATCGGCAGCCAGCGACAACAACATCGGCCGCCAGCGACAACAACATCGGCCGCCAGCGCCAACAACAACGCCAGCTAGCATCTACAACATCGACAGCGCCAACAACATCGGCAGCCAGCGACAACAACATCGGACGCCAGCGCCAACAACAACGCCAGCTAGCATCTACAACATCGACAGCGCCAACAACATCGGTCGCCAGCGCCAACAACAACGCCAGTTAGCGCCAACAACATCGCCAGCAAGCAGTTACAACATCGCCAGCGCCAGCAACCGCAGCAGCCAGCGAAAACAACAATAGCAGCTAACAACAAAACAAAACTCTCGCGCATAACTTTCTAAAAACTTTGTACAGTTCACTTAATATGTAAGCTTAACCAATAATTGTAAGATTTGTAGTTATATTAGTACCCAAGAATTATCTTAAGCTAAGCTTTCCCCCTCCGCTCTCGCATCAGCAGTAGCCACACACACACCAGGAGAGCAACGAAATATTCACCACGATAAGTGCAGCGCCGCACAGGAGCAAGCGAGAGAGGACATGCGATCGAGGAGGAAAACAACCCCCGAAAATTGGCACGCGCCAAGGGAAGAGCGAGAGAAAAGGAGTACCGAAACTTCGACAAGTGGAAAAAACCCAGAGCAGCCGAAAACTTGAACAAAACGCGGCGGCAAAGCTTGGAAAAGGCGGTGCGCGGAATAAGAAGTGATTTTTGCAAAGGCGGTGCACGGGAGCAGAAACAGGTCTCTTCTTTTTGGAAAACGCAGCGCACCGGACCAGAAGTGCGAGGAGGGGACTTTTGGAAAACGCAGCGCACGGGATCAGAAGTGCGAGCAGAGCAAATTTGTGTGGACAACAGGAATCTTTTGCCTTCGGGCTGATGCCAAGTGACCCAGGAAGGAGTTTACCTAGACGACCTCGAGGAGAGTGTGCCGGCCCAGGACCAGCGGCGGAGCACCCGGAGTCACGCGTGTGTGTGTGCGTGAGAGCGAGACGGGTGAGTGAGTGGAGGGAGCCGCATTTTGGCCCGCGAGAGTCCCGTGCAATGAGAACTTTCTCGAAGGCCTCGATGCGGCTTCGCCCAGAGTAGGCTAGAATTTATAAACCTTGACCTAACCTAACCCGATAATTGCGAGCACTGAGGGAAAAAAAACATGAATCAAGAATTTAAATAAAGAATATTTTCTTACATATCTGAACACAAAATTTGCCGCTGCCATGTTGTTCTTTTTTCCCTTTGACTACTTTGATTTCTGATTTGATTTCCGAGCTGACTACACCGAGAGAAAGGGGTGGACCCAACTTTTGGAAACCTGTTGCTCATTAATTAAATAAAAATATTTCTCAGATATTAAAAAATCCAATCAAGCTGGCCACGCATAAATATGAATATTTCCAGACAAATGCCTAGATCTTAGGCCATAAATTCTGCCCTAGGGGAAAGTTGTCCTCATAATCGATCCCCTCTCTCTCGGCCTTCTCGTAGCGAATGCTATGAGCCAGGCTCAAATGCGCGTTAGCGCTGACGCTTTTCACTCTGCTACAGACACCGAATAAACTGTTTCTCTCACTCCGTACCCCGGTGGCTGGCACTCTACATCTCACGCCAGCCAACCGATTTTCGTCTTAGACCTTTTTGTCCCATATCTTTACAAATATTTTCGGTAAAGAGACCCTGGCGGGACTGAGTATATTCCAGCCTACGAGACTTCTTTACAGAATGGCGCCCGAACAGGGACGTGGGGTTTACGAAATTTTAGACGACCTAAATATGGCCTAAAGACCCATCTGTGTACAGAGAGTTTGAAAATTTTCGGTTCAGT
Organism: Drosophila suzukii; assembly: GCF_043229965.1. NCBI lineage: Eukaryota > Metazoa > Arthropoda > Insecta > Diptera > Drosophilidae > Drosophila > Drosophila suzukii. Next base: position 11,281,001 of record NC_092085.1, on the reverse strand, counting down.
CACTTAGAAGCGAAATTTTTAAGTCGGAACGTAAGGAGTGTCATATATCGAGGGACACAAAAATTTCTAGGGCAGGAAACAGGGAAATATATATATATTTAAAAATATACCAATGCATCGAACATAACCTCAGAAAAAAAAAGAAAAAAAAACTTAGAATTTAAGTTGAGCACATGGCATTCGGGAGAACTTATACAAAAGTATACCCACACACAGCGAGAAATTTCTAACGCACGCAGACACACATACATGTATTTCTAGGCAGAGCAAAGTACATAACCTAAAATCAGAGATTCTTTGTTCCAAGCTCACGTGGCCAGCAAATCACGAGGTAGGGAAAAGCTAACGTATACTCCCCACAGCGCAGCCATTTTGTTTTTTTGTTTTCACTCTCATCGTCGTCCCTCTCACACGAGCAGGAGTCGATCAAGTACAGGCAACGGGATCACATCGTTGGGGGCTTCTCAGATAACCATCGCCGAGTCAACACGTGCATCGGCAGCTCTCAAGAACATCGTCGTGGGAAAATTTAAAACTACATCGTCGTCGAACAAAATTCAATCACCGTCGAGGAAATTTAGGAATTAAATCGTCGTTTGACATCGGATTGTGGTCACCATCGTTCCCACGTGCAGTGAATTCTTGGTGACAAATAAAATAAAATTTTCAATGAAGATTTTAACCAGTTCGAACATCGTTTGACCCTCGTCCAAGAATTTCTCTCGTCCTATCGAAACTTTTCCTGTCGTTTGCCAGTTAACTATTACTTCACAGCAATATGGGGGGCGCGTTGGATTTCGTATCTCCGAAAGCGGGAATTGGAGGCGATTCTGAAGGAGTTTTCCTTGGAAGCAACCGGAACAGTTGAGGAAATGAGGAGCCGGCTGGCTGCTTTTAATAATCGGGACGACCACGTGCTGGAGATAGCCGAGCGGCTACAGGAATGCGAGGCGGAAATTACAGCCGCCCTAACGGATAGGAAGCAGCGTTCACCGACTCCGAACCCACACCCACCGGGTCCAACACAGCTTCAGGTGCCAGCACTGGAAGGCAGAGGTGCTGCTGATGTATTCGGAGACACGGAGATCCATCCGGTCAAGCGGGATATTTTTCCCAGGAAATCAGAGATGTCCGCAGCCACGCTAGCGGAAAAGCTGAAGAATTGGGGAATCACTTTTGACGGGACCACGGACCCCATAACCTTCAACCAACAACTCGAGGAACGAGCCACCGCATACGAAGTTGACGTGGAGAAGATGACGCAGGCCATCCCTGGTCTTTTGACGGATACAGCTGAGCACTGGTTTCGGGCAAGCCAGCTGCTAGGAAAATATTGGACGAACTTCAAGAAGGCGTTTCTTGACTTCTTTCTGCCACCCAGGTACTTTCAGCGACTCGAAGATGAGATCCGCACCAGAGATCAGCGACGGGGAGAGACTTTCAAACAATACCTAGTCAACATCAGACTCATGATGCACAGAGCGGGGTATAATGCGGAGCAGGAGTTGGACCGGATCTATGAAAATCTCCAACCGGAGTATCAGATGTACGCAAGGAGGCACGACTTCTCCCTTTGGAGCAACTTACCACTTTAGCGGTAAACTACGAGGTCACCCGCGATCAGAGCACAGGAAGCCATGCCAGAATGTTGGCCGAACCACAACAAGCGCCTAGAAGGAACGAGTACGAGATCCCAGCGTATGCAGGAGCATCACCAATAGGTCAACAGAATTTCACACGACCGGCCAGACGACCACCCACCCCAGCCACAGTTTTACAATCAGTTCCTCGAGTAGGGAACAGGTCAATGGTGCCGAATTTCAGGCTTGCTTGCAGGAATTGTGCCCAGGAGGGTCACCGTTCAGCTACATGTCGCAATCCCAGAGTCCTCTTTTGTTGGGATTGTGGTCGCAGAGGAGTACGCACTCTCGAGTGTTGCCGTCGTACCCAGCCGGGAAACGAGAGGAGTCTTCGCCCCCTCGTGGAGCGGACGGAGACTGCCTACAGGAATCCCCGGAATTAGGAGAAATCTTACAGGTTCAGTCGAGCAGAATTATCGCGCAGGTGCAAATCGAGGGTCAGGAGTTTAACGCTACCATAGACACCGGAGCTAGCAGAAGCTTCGTGAGCGAACAAGTTGTTCAACGTGTAGGGACGCCACATAACGTACGGTCGGTACACACTCATGTCAGCCTGGCGGAAGGCTCACGCAAGGAGATAACCAAGTCTCTGGTAGCCAAAGTCCGGTTGGACCAACGTTGGGTCACCTTTCCACTGCTAGTTTTCCCTTCGATCATGGAAGACGTGCTATTGGGCATGGACTTCCTCTGTGGCGTGTCTGCCACTCTCCAATGCGGCCGCGCTACGCTGCAGCTGAACCCTCTCCTAATAAGCAGCCCCACTAACGACTTAGCTATGCCTCCTCTCTTGACAAATGCGTTCACTCCAGAAAACAACGATCAAGATAACGAGGTGCAAACCACCCCGACCAGCAGTATTTTAGGGTCTCGAGACGACAACGCCGTGCGAAATAATCCATTTCGACGGAATCATGCTACTGTTTGAGCGGAACCAGTAGAGGAAGGGCGAGCGCCTTTACCAGTCAGACCAGGATACACGCCTGACACTGGAGGAGCACTAGCCGCAATCACCGCAAACGCCGAGCAAGAAGAATTAGAACCCTGGGTAAACAAATTCCTACAGGAGGAATTGGCCAAATTCGAAGGATTGACGGGAGTGTCAAATATCGCTGAGCATACGATCACGATGCGAGATGATAAGCCCATCAAACAGAGGTATTTTCCTAACAATCCCGCGATGCAGAGGATTATCGATGAGGAGATCGACGAACTGCTACGCAACGACTGTATAGAGCCTTCACGGAGCCCCCACAGCGCCCCTATTGTACTCGTGGGCAAGAAATCTGGAGAGATGCGACTATGTGTAGATTTCCGACAACTAAATGCCCATTCTATTCCAGATGCATACCCGCTGCCAAGGATAACACACATCTTGGAACGTCTGCGCCATGCCAAGTACATATCGACGCTCGATTTAAAGATCGGATATTGGCAAATCCCTGTAGCCGAGTCCATCCGCGAGTGCACAGCATTTACAGTCCCCGGGAGGGGCTTGTACCACTGGAAAGTGATGCCGTTTGGCCTCCACTTAGCACCAGCCACATTCCAGCGGGCGCTCGACAGCGTCATAGGACCGGACATGGAGCCCAACGCGTTTGCGTATTTGGATGACATCATCATCATCGGCCGCACTCTGGAGGAGCATGTGCAGCATCTACAAGAAGTATTTCGACGGCTACGAAAGGCGAACCTTCGTCTCAACGCGAAGAAATGCAGTTTCTTTAAGCGCAGCCTGGTGTACTTGGGACACGTTATCAGTGAGGAGGGAATTCACACGGATCCCGACAAGATTTCGGCAGTACGGCGACTGAGTCCGCCCACCACATGCAAGGAGTTGAGGAGATGTCTAGGGATTGCGTCATGGTACAGGAGATTTGTACCCAACTTTGCCAGCGTAGTGCAGCCCATGTCTTTGCTACTCAAGAAAGGAAAGAAATGGCAATGGGAGCAGGAGCAGCAAGATGCGTTCGAGGAACTCAAAAGAAAACTCACGGAGGCGCCGGTTCTCGCCTGCTCCGACTTCAACGAGAAGTTCGTGTTGCAAACAGACGCCAGCGACATCGGCCTAGGAGCAGTTTTAACGCAGAAAATCCAGGGAGAAGAACGAGTCAACGAGAACGCATTCGCCAGCAGACGCCTCATCGCCGCCGAGGAAAACTACTCCGCCACAGAAAAGGAGTGTCTGGCTATCATATGGGCCATCAGGAAACTCAGATGCTACTTGGAAGGTTATCGATTTGAGGTGATAACGGACCACCTCGCCTTGAAGTGGCTCAACTCGATTGATAATCCCACCGGCCGCATAGCGCGCTGGGCGTTTGAACTGCAGCAGTACCAGTTTGACGTCACGTATCGACGCGGGAGCCAGAACATTGTTGCAGATGCACTTTCTCGACAGCCTTTGGAAGTACTTCAGATGAGCCAGGAGGATAAGCCGGGATGCACATGGTACCAGCGGATGCTGAAACTTGTTCAGGACAGGCCTGAAGATTACCCGGACTACGCGTACGAGAACCAACAGCTCTATCGGCATATCGGATCCCGACCTGACGACGAAGACTCCGTGCCCTGGAAACTGTGCGTAGCCAAGGAACACCGACAGCGAGTACTGTCGGAATGCCGTGACCAGCCGACGGCAGGACATCTCGGAATCAGGAAGACAACCACCCGCATCGCCCAGAGATATTACTGGCCAGGTCTTTTCCGCGATATTGCCAGGTATGTCCGCAAGTGTGACACTTGCCAACGGTTCAAACTCAGCCAAACCAAACCGGCGGGTAAAATGTTCACCAGACAGATTAACGAGCCGTTCGATACTGTCTGCGCCGATTTTATTGGCCCCTTCCGCGATCCAAGAGTGGGAATACGATGCTGCTCGTATTCTTCGACGCCTTTTCGAAATGGGTTGAGTTGGTCCCCTTGAGAAAAGCTACTTCGGCGCATCTCGAAAAATCCTTTCGGGAGAGGATTTTGAATCACTTTGGTATGCCCCGAACATTTGTCTGCGATAATGGGACACAGTTTACGAGTCGTTCATTCAAAGCCTTCTGCAAGCAGGCGGGAATGGAGATCCAACATACAGCACCTTATACTCCGCAGCAGAACCCGACAGATAGGGCCAATCGCACCATTAAAACGATGGTCGCCCAGTATATCGAGGACAAGCAGACGACGTGGGACGAACTTCTGCCCGAACTAAATCTGGCAATTAATAGCAGCATCTCAGAATCAACCGGATTCAGTCCAGCATTCATCGTCCAAGGCAGAGAGCCACGACTCCCAGGAGCCTTGTATGATGAAGTGACTCCAGGACTAAGCCAAGCGCCACGTTCACCCGAAGCGAAAGCGGAATTGCTACGGGACATTTTCAAGGTAGTACAGGAGAACACTCAGAGAGCTTCGTTGGACCAGCGGAAGCATTACGATCTCAGGCGACGTGCGTGGAGACCGACCATAGGATCGCTGGTCTTCATAAAGCAGCATCATTTGTCCAGGGCAGCGGATAACTTTGCCGCTAAGCTAGCACCCAAGTACGAGGGCCCGTACAAAGTAATTAAGTTCTTTTCTCCCACCATAGTGCGCTTGCAACATACCCAGAGCAGGCAACGCAGAACGGCATCCCTTAGAGATTTAAAGGAGGCAGTCAACGAGCCAGAAACCCAGAATCTGGTACCCAGACGACTGGACGACAACGAAGACATTCAGATGGCGGAACAAGTTTAGCGATCGATTGACGCTAAAAACCCGTAGCAGAGCAACAGCAAAAGCAGCAGAGAAACCAAGGAATACCCGCATCAAGGCGGAAGCAACGGAGAAGCATACACGAAGAAATGTACACATCAAGACGAGAGCAGCAGAGAAACATCCAAGGATGCCCGCAGACGGCGGAAGCATACACGATGATAGTAGCGCAGCAGCAGCGCCAGAAGCCCGTACGAAGACGGCACAATAGCAACGAACTTGCCACAAACAAGCCGGCGAGTAACACTCGATCTGGCCGAGGCGAGAGCCAACCAGGAACACTGCGACAGGAGCCAATGTTTGAGTCAGTGGGGCCACTTGCTGGAGGGTGCGCCTTCCCAACGTCCCACTTCCCCTAGTGGGAACTCAACGCTCCCAGTGCCACTGCAGCGAACCATTTTCCCCATGATTACTAACTTAACAATTAAAACCCAGTTAGTAATCGTTAAAACGAAACACTAATACCCTTTTGTTCTCCCCTACAGACATGGCGTCGGACAACCCGTCCCACCTGTGGCGCATGACAACACGCAAGCCACGGCCACCCACATTTCTCAACGCCCCCCGAAGTAGGAGGGGGATGTGAGGAGTCGTTTGACCCCTCACAAATAGCGCCCCCAACATCGGCACCCAGCGACAACCACATCGGCCGCCAGCGCCAACAACAACGCCAGCTAGCATCTACAACAAATAGCGCCCCCAACGTCGGCAGCCAGCGACAACAGCATCGGCCGCCAGCGCCAACAACAACGCCAGCTAGCATCTACAACTAATAGCGCCCCCAACGTCGGCAGCCAGCGACAAAAACATCGGCCGCCAGCGCCAACAACAACGCCAGCTTGGATCTACAACATCGACAGCGCCAACAGCATCGGCAGCCAGCGACAACAACATCGGCCGCCAGCGCCAACATCAACGCCAGCTAGCATCTACAACATCGACAGCGCCAACAACATCGGTCGCCAGCGCCAACTACAACGCCAGTTAGCGCCAACAACATCGCCAGCCAGCAGTTACAACATCGCCAGCGCCAGCAACCTCAGCAGCCAGCGACAACAACAATAGCAGCTAACAACAAAACAAAACCCTCGCGCATAACTTTGTAAAAACTTTGTACAGTTCACTTAATATGTAAGCTTAACCAATAATTGTAAGATTTGTATTTATATTAGTACCCAAGAATTATCTTAAGCTAAGCTTTTCCCCTCCGCTCTCGCATCAGCAGTAGCCACACACACACACACCAGGAGAGCAACGAAATATTCACCACGATAAGTGCAGCGCCGCACAGGAGCAAGCGAGAGAGGACATGCGACCGAGGAGGAAAACAACCCCCGAAAATTGGTACGCGCCAAGGGAAGAGCGAGAGAAAAGGAGTACCGAAACTTCGACAAGTGGAAAAAACCCAGAGCAGCCGAAAACTTGAACAAAACGCGGCGGCAAAGCTTGACTAGTTCTCTTTTGGAAAAGGCGGTGCGCGGAATAAGAAGTGATTTTTGCAAAGGCGGTGCACGGGAGCAGAAACAGGTCTCTTCTTTTTGGAAAACGCAGCGCACCGGACCAGAAGTGCGAGGAGGGGACTTTTGGAAAACGCAGCGCACCATACCAGAAGTGCGAGCAGGTGACTTTTGGAAAACGCGGCGCACGGGATCAGAAGTGCGAGCAGAGCAAATTTGTGTGGACAACAGGAATCTTTTGCCTTCGGGCTGATGCCAAGTGACCCAGGAAGGAGTTTACCTAGACGACCTCGAGGAGAGTGTGCCGGCCCAGGACCAGCGGCGGAGCACCCGGAGTCACGCGTGTGTGTGTGCGTGAGAGCGAGACGGGTGAGTGAGTGGAGGGAACCGCATTTTGGCGCGCGAGAGTCCCGTGCAATGAGAAATTTCTCGAAGGCCTCCATGCGGCTTCGCCCAGAATTTATAAACCATGAACTAACCTAACCCGTTAATTGCGAGCACTGAGGGAAAAAAAAAACATGAACCAAGAATTTAAATAAAGAATATTTTCTTACATATCCGAACACAAAATTTGCCGCTGCCATGTTGTTCTTTTTTCCCTTTGACTACTTTGATTTCTGATTTGATTTCCGAGCTGACTACACCGAGAGAAAGGGGTGGACCCAACTTTTGGAAACCTGTTGCTCATTAATTAAATAAAAATATTTCTCAGATATTAAAAAATCCAATCAAGCTGGCCACGCATAAATATGAATATTTCCAGACAAATTCCTAGATTTTAGGCCATAAATTCTGCCCTAGGGGAAAGTTGTCCTCATAATCGATCCCCTCTCTCTCGGCCTTCTCGTAGCGAATGCTATGAGCCAGGCTCAAATGCGCGTTACCGCTGACGCTTTTCACTCTGCTACAGACACCGAATAAACGTTTTCTCTCACTCCGTACCCCGGTGGCTGGCACTCTACATCTCACGCCAGCCAACCGATTTGCGTCTTAGACCTTTTTGTCCCATATCCTTACAAATATTTTCGGTAAAGAGACCCTGGCGGGACTGAGTATATCCGAGCCTACGAGACTTCTTTACAATATAAAAGAGTATCTACGGTTAATGGATATTCTATAATTAAACATTATCACATGGTAACGATCTTTGACACGCGTTACACATTTTATGAAATAGACGGGTTAAGATCAGATTTTCTAATAGGTTTCAACCTACTAAAAAATATAGAAGCTGTAATAGACACAGAAAAAGGAGTAATAAAATATGGGGGCAAAGAAGAAAAATTGATAAATGATAATGACAGATTTTTTAACCAACTTTCCTTATCTGAAGAAAGAAACAATTCTTCCATTAAAGGAATTTATTATACGAAAATACTTTGATGAAAAAGCCAAAATCAGAACTGAGTCTGAAGAGGCAAATCAAAGCAAAACAAGTTCGGGATTCAAATATCCTGTACACGCCGTCGTTGAAGTATCCGACAAAAATTCTAGTTTGGGATTCAAAAATCCTGAGCGCGCCGTCGTTGAAGTATCCGACAAAAACTCTAGTTTGGGATTAAAAGGTCATGAACAAGCCGTCGTTAATTTAACCGACAAAAACGAAATAGTGAATATGAGTGAATCAACTCAAAACCAAAGAATGGATTTGGAAAATGAGATAATAAATATTATCAATAAAGAGCACTCGAAGATAAACATGCAAGTCCCCTCAGGACGCGATGAAATAAGCACCTATTTATAGCAAACAGTACCCGTATGCTCTATCGGCTTCAGATTTCGTATACTCTGAAGTAAATTGCATGTTAAAAGAAGGAATTATAAGACCAAGCAAAAGCCCTTATAATTCTCCAGTTTTAGTAGAACCAAAAAAGGGTTTTAATGAAGATGGTATTGCAAAGCTCAGATTAGTTATAGACTATAAGAAACTAAATGAAAACACCATTCCCGACAGATATCCAATGCAAGATCCTTCAGTGATTTTGTCAAATCTTGGAAAGGCTAAGTACTTTTCCACGATCGACTTGGAGTCTGGGTTTCACCAGATTCTTATGAAAGAAACAGACAATAAAAAAACCTCATTTTCTATAAATAACGGGAAATATGAATTCTTGAAAATGCCATTTGGACTAATGAACGCTCCCAGAATATTCCAACGTGCAATGGATGATATTTTGAGAGAACAAGTAGGTAAAACATGTCACGTATATATGGATGACATTATTATATTTTCTAAAACAATAGAACAACACTACAAGGACTTAATCGTCATAATTAATATAATGCTGAACGCAAATATGAAAATTTCAATTGAAAAAAAGTTCTTCAAATTAGAAACCACTTTTCTTGGTTACGTTGTTTCCCACAATGTAATCAAAACAGAACACGAAAAAATATCTACAAAAGTAAAGTATCCAATTCCAAAAAACTTTCGAGAGCTTAGAAGCTTCCTAGGCCTTAACGGCTATTACAGAAAATTTTTACAAAGCTACGCAAAAATTGCAAAAGCGCTAACAAAGTATTTGGAAGGTCAAAATGGTAAAGTATCCAAAAAAATGTCCCGTAAAACTTCCATACAGTTGGACGATTCGGCTGTAAGAGCTTTTAACGAGCTCAAAGATAATTTAATTGCACAAATCGAATTGGTACAACCTGATTATAATAAAAAATTCACTTTAACGACCGATGCGTCCGATCTAGCTATTGGTGCTGTTCTTTCTCAGGAAGGAAAACCAATAACCTTCATTTCAAAAACTCTAACTAAAGCCGAACAAGTATATGCCACCAATAAGAAAGAACTTTTAGCAATAGTTTGGGCATTTAAAAATTTGGGAAACTATTTATACGGCGTTAATAACATAGAAATCTATACAGATCACCAACCAGTGTCTTTCTCGATATCTCAAAAAAATCCAAACATCGAGATGAAAAGATGGTACTCATTCATTGAAAGCTACTCTCCCAAAATAATTTATAAACCAGGATCTACCAACATAGTTGCTGACGCCCTATCAAGAATTCAAATTAACAACATAACGGACAGTAACGAGTCGGTCTCAGATCAAAACACTCAGCATTCTGCAGAGAGTAGTTTTGAGAATGTTATACAAGAAACCCGCCAAACCCTTAAATTGGTTTAAGCAACAATTGGTAATACCAACGGGGAGGTATACAATACATGAGATGGTCAATATATTCGGAAATACCAGACATATAATAGAATTTGATACCCCGGAAAATTTGGTATCAATCTTAAGGGAATATATCCCTCCTAACATAACAATAGGTATTCACTGTACTTTAGAAGACTTACATAAAATTCAAAATCCACTTAAAGAAAATTTCACGAATAAATTCCTATATACAAAAATATTCGTCCAAGATGTAGAAAACCCTGAAGACAGAGCATTAATAATAGAAGAAACTCATTGTAGAGCACACAGGGGACTGGACGAAAATTACAAGCAAATTAACAGACTATACTATTGGCCAAGTTTGAACAAAAAACTTCAGGAGTACATAAAGAACTGTACAATTTGTAATAGTAACAAATATAATAGACACCCTGTACTAATTCCTATTGGACAAGCACCCATCCCAAATAAAGAAGGAGAAAATTTGCATATCGACATTTTTTACGCTCAGAATTTAATGCTCATTACTTGTATTGATTCATATTCAAAATACTTAGTTGTAAAGGATTTCAAAATAAACTCAACATAGAAACCAAAATTTCAGAAATATTGCAACATTTTCCACTTGCTAAAACTTTAATGATGGATAACGAGCCTAGTTTTTCATCAACACAATTTAAATCCTTCCCACAAAGATGCGGTATTAATTTATATTTCGCAGATCCTCGCCATAGTACGTCCAATGGACAGATAGAAAGGGCTCATTCAACCCTTACTGAAATTGCTCGTTGCATCAAAGACGAACTTAACTAGTTGATTATTCTGAAGTTATAATTAGAGCAGCTCAGAAATATAACATGACTATACATTCCATTACCAACCAACGACCGTAGGATATATTATACAATAAAATCGGACATGATACTGTTCCACAGTTATTAAAACAGGCACAAGAGAAAATGTTAAGTTCTCACAAAAAAGGTAGAAAGGAAAAGGACTATCTCGTAGGGGAAGTCATTTATGAGAAAAAACACGGGGAAAGGAATAAGCTTAACTCTAGATATAAAAAACAAGTAGTTAAGGTGAATTTACATAATAAGGTTATCATAAACAATAGATATCGTACGATTCATAAAGATAACATCAAATCTTAAACACAGTTTGTCTTAAATTACAGAAAATGAATTCAATAATATTTGTATTATTGATAGTAGCGAAATAATGGATTACACGAATCATGATTTAATTCAAAATAATAACAATCAATTTGTTATTAACTCAAAATTATTTAAAGAAATAAAAACCCTATCTGAGAATCCTCAAACAGTTATTTCAAATCAAGAATTTCCATTCAGAAAACACCGCCTTCGCTTGCTCACTTACGATCTGATGAATTTAATGGATACAATTACATTAACAAAAATAAATGTTTTCAACACTAAAATTCTGAACGCTGAAGAAATACAAGAAATATATAAACGCGAACAGAAACCTGTAGTAATTACTGACATATTAGATATATCAAAATTTAAAATCGCCATACACCAAGAATTAATTGTAATATATATAAAATACCCCATCATAACTAACCGTTGCGAAGTGTATAACGCAAGATCCATCTCACACAATGATGGAAAACTATTAATTGATAATCATGTCGCCAAATGTAACAATAGGTACTATGTACTATGTACGCGACGTGCGTAGGTGTTTATTAGTACACTTTGAAACATGAACTGCTTAAGCCTAACTTAACTTAAGCGCTCCAGAGCAGAGCGGAGACTTAGGGGAGAGATGGAGAGCGGGCGGCAGTGCGAGCGCGCGAGATGTAGACATCTGGATAAAACTGCCTCCTGAAATTAAACGCCCTTTTGGCGTGAACACTTCCCATCATCTGAAGTTGCAATCTATTTTTGTGGATAATGCAGACGTTGCAGAAGGTAACCACTGCCTTCACCAGGTTACAAGAGTTGACAAAGTTGTGGAGGGGAATTCGTTAGTAAAAGGGTATACTAGATTCGTCGGAAAATATGTAACATGCAGAAGGAAACGTTTCCGACCCCATAAAGTATATATGGATCCGTCCGGATGAACACTGAGATCTCGGAAACTATAAGAGCTTTGGGTTTCAGATTTCTGAGCTTGTTACGTGCCACGCCCCACACAAAAACGTTTGCCACGCCCACTTGAACGCCCATAACGCCTAAATCTGTCTACCGCCCGCATAACCATATATTGAGATCGCGGGTAGGTGGCGCATGTCAATCTCTCCTTACTGCTTGCATATCTCCATTTCCCTATGGTTCCTTTAGCTGAGCAACGGGTATTTGATAGTCGACTATAGCGTTCTTCCTTGTTTATACTGGATTGGTGCGTGCTATGGAATACTAGGTAGGAGATGTTGAAGGTTATCCCGGTTAGTTGACTACGCGGACGTTGCCATTGGCTCCTGGAAAGACAGAGTCGATTCTGCATAGTCCCCACTCATTTGAGGGCAGAATATCGTCCTTGATGACCCTGTTACCGACGCGGAGACTTTCCGTTGAAAATTGCCAGTTGTGGCGCTTGTGGAACTCTGTTACGCATCCTTGCAGCCATTTTTCTAATCAGAGTCTGGATAATAATAGAGATAAACAGGGCTAGCTAAGACTGACGTCGATATTGGTTACGGACTGAGGACTATGGGAAGTTCGGCTCGTTACTAAGGAGTTTTGGAAGGCTTTCCTGAAAGATCAACCACCTTGGACTTTGGCCGTTTGACAAATCCGTGTGCCGTACCAATGTCGACTAAGCGGACATTGCCATCGGCTCCCGGAAAAAAGGAGTCTATTATCCCGAATCGCCACTCATTTGAGAGCAAATTGTCGTTCTTAGTGGAGCTCTTTAAGGTACTCATCCTTCCATCGAGTACGGAATCGGTGATAGAGAGGCTTTAAGGGCTGCCACCGGTTCAAAATAGACACGGATTCTCCCTTTTATTCGGGTTCCGCCGACAAGAAAGTGCGCTGGTGTCAACGCCAAGAGGTCAATTGGGTCCTCGGATATGGGAGATAGTGGTCTGGAATTTAGAAAAGCTTCGATTTTCGCTAGGAGGGTGTACAGCTCTTCAAAGGTGTACTTCCGCGTAGCGTTGAACTTGCGTTTCAAGGTTTTGAAGCTCTTGATACCTCCTTACCATAGGCCTTCCATATGGGGAGCCCCAGGAAAAGGGAATTGCCCGTTGAGCTGTTGGTGACTATACGAAACAGTTACAGACTCTTTCTTGCCGACGAAGGTTTTCCCATTGTCAGACTGAATTTGACTCGTCAAATCTGATGTAGGTTCTAGATGGATGGCCTTTGTAGAGAATCAGACGAAAACCAGCAAATACGTTTTCGTGATGAATCAAGCTTTTCCAGTGTTATTCCTTGCCAAAAGGGCGTGGTCCATCCATGTGTACGCAGGAGCTAAGAACTGCCCTTACCAAGTTCTTTACCTTCGGAGCCCAGTACTGGAACGGGTGAGACGCACCACTATCTGATTACCAACATGTAATGAAATCAGATGCGTAAATTTTACCAGAAGCCGCGAGAGTGCAAATTCGTACGGTAGGATTACGCGGAGGACCTTACGCGTCCGCATACCCTAGTTAGCCCTCTCTGTTCTAGAAGGGACGGCAAAGACGCAACATGGGCTTTGACGGCACGCTTTTCGATCTCGGTCACCGGCAGGTCGGTTCCCTGTCTGAGCCAATGATCGCGTGGCCGTTGCAGCCAAGTGGGTCCATGCCACCAAAGCGGGTTATCCATAAGCTCTTGAAGGGGAACACCTCGACTAGCCAAATGTGTGACCAATTGGCTGCCTCTGTGGACTCGGTGATCTTCTTCACTCTGTTGGCGATGAACGTTGTCCAATGACACGCTGGTTTGGCTAACCATGCTAGCACAATCGTGGAATCGGTCCAACAATGGAGTTTTGATGTCAGCCTCGGCTGATGGCTTCGCCATCTCGGACAAAAGGAGAGCCCCGCATAACTTCATCCTGGGAAGGGACACCGTTTTGACTGGCGCCACACGCGTCTTGGCCGTGAGCAAGTGCACCATCGTCTTATGGCCCACCTCTACGCGCACATAGATCGCAGCTCCGTATGCCATTGGCGAGGCGTCACAGAATCCGTGATGCTCTACGCGGATCTCTGGACGGAAGGAAACCCATTTGGGTATTCTGACCTGGTCTATGACCGAATAGCTCTGGAGAAAGCTGTTCCACCTTTGGCACAGCTCAGTTGGCAAGTTATCGTCCCAACCTAGATCCTGAAGCCAAATCTCTTGCATAAAGATTTTGGCACACACAACAAATGGAGCGAGCCAGCCTTCTGGATGAAACAGCTTAGCAATTTGGGAAAGGACTTTGCGTTTCGTGGGGGAGATTTCCGTTGCTGAATATGGTGGGACGAAGAAGAACTTATCGCCCGTCGCCTTCCATCGTACGCCGAGAGTTTTGGCTGTGCTCAGTGTCGATCTCGAGGAACTCTGTTGTCAGAAGATGATCGCTTTGGATATGAGCTAAGATTTCTTTGTGGTTGGTTGTGGTTGTGGTTACTCAATGGAAACCCCGCGGAATTTAGAGAATTTTGCGTCCTCGGCGGAGTCAGCTCCCGAAAGGACGTCAGTTGCCAGCTGTTGCAGGACTCGAATCGCCAGGAATGGCGCGCAATTGACTCCAAAAGTTACCGCCTGTAATTCGAAATCTCGAATGTGCCCCTCCCTATTGCGGAATAAAATGCGCTGGAACGGGGAATGCTTCGGATCTACCCACATCTGTCGATACATTTTCTCGATATCGGCACTGTAGACGTATCGGAAATATCGCCACTTCATGATCGGACTGCACACTGAAAAGTATTTTTAATTGGCTATCTACTAACAACCGCTTGTTTTCGAAACGCTCAGTTAGGTTAGCCCAAGCTGAGCGAAAGCCATCGTTAGTAAGGGGGGAGTTCGAAACTATAGTGTGTGCATCGCGCATTGTTTTTCATTTAAGTAATACAGTTTTTCAACTGGCGTCAGCCTTGGATTGTTGAGCTGCACGTCAGTTGCCAGCTGTTGCAGGAATCGAATCGCCAGGAATGGCGCGCAATTGACTCCAATAGTCACCATCTGTAATTCGAAATCTCGAATGTGCCCCTCGCTGTTGCGCAATAAAATGCGCTGGAACGGGGAATGCTTCGGATCTACCCACATCTGTCGATACATTTTCTCGATATCGGCACTGTAGACGTATTGGAAATATCGCCACTTCAGGATCGGGATAGTTGGATCGGACTGTAAGACTGGGCCAGCATGAAGGATAACGTTTAAACTGACCCCACTCTCTGCAGGACTGGAGGCATTTAAAACCACACGCAGCTTGGTAGTTGTACTTTCTGGATTGATGGGGAAGATAATAACTGGCAGAATTAAGGGTAGGACGGACTTCTCTCATGTGATGGAGGTCGAGATACCCTTGAACCACGGAGTCGTATTTGGTTTTCAGCTGACTGTCCCTCTTTAGGTGTTGCTCGGTTCTTAGGAACTGCGACAACGCGGAGGCTCTGGAGTGACCGAGGGCGGGTTTAACGTTTTCAGGATTAAGAAAAAGGAAGACTTACGACATACCTGCCGTTATCGTCTCTCATAGTCGTCCGGAAATTTGGTGAGAGGCCTATCCAGGGACGTGTCAACAGTGTGAGAGATTCGCGTGGAAAACACGGAAATCTGATTTTCCCTTGGAGAAGGAACGGATCCTGTTAGGATCTACCCGGAAATGGTTTCTTGACCGAGGAGAGAGCCACAAATGTTCGGCCTGGTGCCTGGATTCGATGGCGATGGGGAGGAGTAGCCTCTGTGTAGTAAGGTGTGATGGCGGCCGCGGCACGTAAAGCAACTATGAGTGCTTTCACAACCACGCAGCTGATGCCCTCGTGCGAAGCAGTTCAGACAGAGCTTCTTTCTCTTTATACGCCGACTGCTCGTCGACCGTCATCTGGAGAAATCGTGCACATGTGCTGACAGGATGGTTTTCCTTCTTACGAAGGTCACATCTTTTGCGCTTGGGTGCTACCCTTGTCTCGTACGAATTTATTCTTCGAGGCCCTGCACTGGGGGCGGATGTTTTTGGCAGAGATTGACTCGAGCCTGACGGGCTCGTCGGAATCCCGGCCTTGTTGTGCAGGTACTGTTCCCACAAGGATAGCGTGAGCTTAGCAAGTTTGGAGGAGCACATGCAAGTTATCCAGCTCATGATGCCAGCCTCTTTACCCAATTTATAAACAAACTCTTCATATACAATTCTTAGCTGAGAACGCTTTCCAGCTCGGGCCCCCAGCCGCCTTACCCAAGTCGTAAACAATTTCTTATAAACAATTCTTAGCTGTGATCCCCTTACTCAGCGTTCCCACAGAATCCCAATTAGCTCCCCCACTTCAATCGAAGTTCATTATTAAGATTCAATTGCGCCGCAGTCCTCCTAACATAAACTAAGCTGGGTCCAGCTAATGTAAACACAAGCATCCTAATCCTCAGAACAAAAGAGAACCAACAGGTACGGTTAACCAACCGGCAAACAAAACTATGCGATTAAATAACATCGAGGAGGACCATTTTTTAGGCCAGAATCCGGAGTAGGATTACCCTACCTAATCCGATATGATAGCAAAATAAATAAAAAGCTTAAAATCTTAATTGACACAGGAGCAACCTCCTGCTATATCAAAACAGGAATTTACAAAAACAAAAACGAGCTTCCTATATATAAAAGAGTATCTACGGTTAATGGATATTCTATAATTAAACAGTATCACATGGTAACGATCTTTGACACGCGTTACACGTTTTATGAAATAGACGGGTTAAAATCAGATTTTCTAATAGGTTACAACCTACTAGTTGTACTTTCCGGCTTGATGCGGAAGATAATAACTGTCAGAATTATGGTAGGACCCTTGAATCACGGAGTCGTATTTGGTTTTCAGCTGACTGTCCCTCCTTAGGCGTTGCTCGGTTCTGGAGTGACCGAAAGCGGATTTAACGTTTTCAGGATTAAGAAAAAGGAAGACTTTCGACATACCTGCCGTTATCGTCTCTCGTAGTCGTCCGGAAATTTGGTGAGAGGCCTATCCAGGGACGTGTCAACAGTGTGAGAGATTCGCGTGGAAAACACGGAAATCTGATTTTCCCTTGGAGAACGAATGGATCCTGTTAGGATCTACCCGGAAATGGTTTCTTGACCGAGGAGAGAGCCACAAATGTTTGGCCTGGTGCCGCTTGGGAGAATGGATGGCAGTCCGTCGTCCCCGGTTAGAATATCTATCTGTGCGCTCTCGTAGAACTTTGGATCCGCTAGTGGCAGTTCGGGAAGATCCCGTAGAAACTGCCGCGGAATCGGACAATATGGGAGGTTTCCAGCTAATTGAGGAAGAACATAGGCCGTCGGGTTTACTTGCAAGCCAGGCCTGGTCGGGGAACGGATGGTAAACTAACAAAGCTTTTTGGATTCAGTGGATACTGTCTGGTTTAAGCCTGATACTTGGGCTCGGATTACTTGGTGAGGCAACTTGATTAATTCGAACAGCCGCTCAGAAATAAAGGTTTCCTCTGATCCAGAATCTACCAAGGCACGAGCTTTAAAATTCGACCCCAGGTCAAATGGCGGTGCCCAGCAAGACGTATCTATACCCCGTCGCGAAGTAATTTTGGACTGTAGAGTCCACGGAGCAGGTAGCGGTTGCAACTGGTGTATGTGGTCTTCATCTGGGTCTCGGGGAAGGATTCGATGGCGATGGGGAGGAGTTGCCTCTGTGCAGTAAGGTGTGATGGCGGCCGCGGCACGTAAAGGAACTATGAGTGCTTTCACAATCACGCAGCTGATGCCCTCGTGCGAAGCAGTTCAGACAGAGCTTCTTTCTCTTTATACGCCGACTGCTCGTCGACCGTCATCTGGAGAAATCGTGCACATGTGCTGACAGGATGGTTTTCCTTCTTACGAAGGTCACATCTTTTGCGCTTGGGTGCTACCCTTGTCTCGTACGAATTTATTCTTCGAGGCAGAGATTGGCATAGATTGACTCGAGCCTGACGGCCGTACGTCGACTATGGCTTCTAAGGTCCGGTGACGCTCCATACGGAATGAGTTCAGCCCCTGCCACGACGGAATCTCGGCCTTGTTGTGCAGGGACTGTTCCCACAAGGATAGCGTGAGTTTAGCAAGTTTGGTGGAGCACATGTAAGTTAACAATCAACTCCCAGCTAAGGCTGAGCAGGCCAATTCATATTCTCTTTGTTAATATTAATCATTTTTATTGTTATTATTATTATTACACTTCTTATACCACTCATGTATGGTCCACCTTAGTTTTGGTCCACCCTAATGGGCCCGAGAGCTGAGCCAACATATTGTGCCATTATGGGTCGTGGCTTTGTCTCATTGGCTGACAGCAATCGTATGACTTCTGCAAAATGTGCATGGTCAGCGGTCTGCCACGGGCATCCGGTCATGCATGAGCTTTTGTTAATTCTTAAGTTCAGTTTATATTTTGTATTCAATAAATTAAGACCACCAGCTCCTACTAATGAAACTCCGGCACTTAGCCGTTAAATCTTTTATTAACCAATATACCGACTGAGTCTCTAGGCCAGCGGTATCGAAGGACAGTTCCCTTCCACCCTAATCTCCCTATCTCAACATAGGAGCAGTACGGCCGACCGGCTACGAATTATTGGAGACAGCAATCTCCCTATCTCAAAATAAGAGCAGTACGGCCAACCGGCTACGAATTATTGGAGACAGCGGCGAGGGACCCCACATCGACCGTTCCCCTCCCCACACATCCGTTAATTGGTACACTAAGAGGCAATCCCAATTTTTGGTTGGAATTCCGGACATTTTTAAAGCCGTGAGCCAACTCTGGATGGTGCGTTGAAGTTTACGGATAGCTGACACAGATTTCTGATTAACGGACTGCACACTGAAAAGCATTTTTAATTGGCTTTTTACTAACAACCGCTTGTTTTCGAAACGCTCAGTTAGGTTAGCACAAGCTGAGCGAAAGCCATCGTTAGTAAGGCGGGAGTTCGAAACTATTGTTAAAAAATAAACAGATCCCTGAAGGTCGGCCACCGCAGATAATCTTCGGTGAAAACCTAGGTATCTCACGGAGGCAGCCGACAGCCAGATGAAATGTAAGTCTGGGTAGGAATAGCTTGAACTCGGGGAGCTTGGGCTATTATATCGCGATCTGAGCCCCACATCTCTCGTAAG
Source organism: Drosophila suzukii (assembly GCF_043229965.1). Taxonomy (NCBI): domain Eukaryota; kingdom Metazoa; phylum Arthropoda; class Insecta; order Diptera; family Drosophilidae; genus Drosophila; species Drosophila suzukii. Next base: position 11,261,753 of record NC_092085.1, on the reverse strand, counting down.
CGGAATAGCAAAAGCCGTATCTAGCTTTGAGAATTGGCAAACTATCAGCTGCACTGTCTCCGGCTTCTGCTATGCACCCGGTGCATTCGTCGTATTCTGCCTTGATGCGGTCCCATAACGCGCGTGTTTTTTCGCGGCAAGTGTTAAGCATGAAAAGAGTAGTAGGGACCGGCGAAGGAGGGTTTTTCCCTGTATTAAAATTCACTCAGCCGATCTGAGACCTCAATAAATTAGCTGAGAGCAATTTGGGAAGCAGTTGGTGCCATTTTGACGTTTGCACGAGTGACCCTTTTTCGGGGCGACGAGGACTTAGCGGTTAGTTCGGGTGTGGGCGGATCTACGGATATACCTGGGACTACGCAGGTGGAAACTGGAGCACGTACCGACCTGGTTACTTTGCGGAATTAAAACCGGATTAGAATTAGGATTAGGAACAGTGAGAAGAGTTCGTGTATCACCCGTCGAGAAAGAATACTATGGTATTTAACCTATTTGGTATATGTATATTGTAATTTGTTATAATTGGGATCAAGTTTGGTATTATTTTTTGCTGATATTAATTTTGCCTTTGAAATAATTTGAGGGGAAAAATTCAAAATATGTGTATAGTCCCCGGTGGAGTAATAGTATTATTTCGCCTTTAATTATACATCTGAGTGAAGAAAAATACCAAAATATGTTGTTGTTGGCCGGAGGATGTTATTTGTTGATTATTTAGTACTACTGTTCTTTCAATTTTAATTAATATTCCGAGGGAAAAAAAATTACAAAAAAATACCGAACAAAATTGGTGGACGGAAGATGCTACGCATGCGGTGGAGTGCTAGTATTATTTTCCCTGGATAAAATAATTTTTACGGAGTAAATACCAAATACCGAAAAAATACTAAAAAGTTTGGTTATTTTAAATAAAACACAATGATCAAAAAAAATTTCACGTCGGTTTGTGTAATTTTTTTATTTTATTATATTTAACCGGATGGCCGACGGAAAACTTTAATTAGTATATGTATGTAGATATGGATATGTAGGTATGTAATGTTCCAAGGTTTAAAATTTATTAGTTAATTAATTATGTTTGATGGACGGGGAGCCATTTTCCCGGTTAGAGTGTGGATAAGGAAAAAACCAACATGGCTGATTAACAATGACGTGGATAATGGTGACGGACTGAGGACTTTGGCAGACGCGGCTCGTTACTATGTAACTTTCGACTCCCTTGGAAGAAGAACCACTTTGGTTACTGGACATTACCATCGGTTCCCGGAAAAACGGAGTCTATTCTTCCGAGTCGCCACTCGTTTGAGGATAAGTTGTCATCCTTAATGACTACTATGTCGCCGATGCGCAGATTTTCTGTAGGAACTTGCCACTCGTTGCGCTTGTGGAGCTCCATAAGGTACTTATCCTTCCATCTGGAGCGCGAGGGTATATGTATGTACTTGAGTTTGGCTGAGCGGCCGGCGTGTGCAACAGAATGCTGACACTTGCACTTTCTGTGAGCGCGCCGATCGACTCATGTTTCGGCCACTTAGGTTTTTGACCGGGCCTTTGTTTATGTGAACACTGCAACAAAGTGTTACAGTGTGTTTGCTTCAAGTACTCTAGGTACAGTAGTTATTCAATATATGTGCATACTACAGCACTAAGAATTGTTTTAAATATCCGACTTTCAGAAAGGGGTTTTGGGCCAGAAAAAATCACTTGAAGGCAAATTGTCCGACTCGCAGATTTTCTGTAGGAACTTTCCACTTGCTGCGCTTGTGGAGCTCCTTAAGGTACTCATCCTTCGATCGAGTGCGGAATTGTTGATGGAGACACTTTAAGTGCTACCACCGGCTCAGAATGGGCTTGGATTCGCCCTTTACTTCAGTTTCCCCTATGGGCTAGGAGGGTGGACAGCTCTTCAAAGGTGTACTTCCGTGTAGCGGTGCACATGTAAAACTTGACACCAGCCTTCCGTAGGCCGCCCATATGGGAAGCCCCAGGAGGAATGAACAGCCAAGTGAGCTGCTGATGACTATTTATAGCAAACAGTACCCGTATGCTCTATCGGCTTCAGATTTCGTATACTCTGAAGTAAATTGCATGTTAAAAGAAGGAATTATAAGACCAAGCAAAAGCCCTTATAATTCTCCAGTTTTAGTAGAACCAAAAAAGGGTTTTAATGAAGATGGTACTGCAAAGCTCAGATTAGTTATAGACTATAAGAAACTAAATGAAAACACCATTCCCGACAGATATCCAATGCAAGATCCTTCAGTGATTTTGTCAAATCTTGGAAAGGCTAAGTACTTTTCCACGATCGACTTGGAGTCTGGGTTTCACCAGATTCTTATGAAAGAAACAGACAATAAAAAAACCTCATTTTCTATAAATAACGGGAAATATGAATTCTTGAAAATGCCATTTGGACTAATGAACGCTCCCAGAATATTCCAACGTGCAATGGATGATATTTTGAGAGAACAAGTAGGTAAAACATGTCACGTATATATGGATGACATTATTATATTTTCTAAAACAATAGAACAACACTACAAGGACTTAATCGTCATAATTAATATAATGCTGAACGCAAATATGAAAATTTCAATTGAAAAAAAGTTCTTCAAATTAGAAACCACTTTTCTTGGTTACGTTGTTTCCCACAATGTAATCAAAGCATAACACGAAAAAATATCTAAAAAAGTAAAGTATCCAATTCCAAAAAACTTTCGAGAGCTTAGAAGCTTCCTAGTCCTTAACGGCTATTACAGAAAAATTTTACAAAGCTACGCAAAAATTGCAAAAGCGCTAACAAAGTATTTGGAAGGTCAAAATGGTAAAGTATCCAAAAAAATGTCCCGTAAAACTTCCATACAGTTGGACGATTCGGCTGTAAGAGCTTTTAACGAGCTCAAAGATAATTTAATTGCACAAATCGAATTGGTACAACCTGATTATAATAAAAAATTCACTTTAACGACCGATGCGTCCGGTCTAGCTATTGGTGCTGTTCTTTCTCAGGAAGGAAAACCAATAACCTTCATTTCAAAAACTCTAACTAAAGCCGAACAAGTATATGCCACCAATAAGAAAGAACTTTTAGCAATAGTTTGGGCATTTAAAAATTTGCGAAACTATTTATACGGCGTTAATAACATAGAAATCTATACAGATCACCAACCAGTGTCTTTCTCGATATCTCAAAAAAATCCAAACATCGAGATGAAAAGATGGTACTCATTCATTGAAAGCTACTCTCCCAAAATAATTTATAAACCAGGATCTACCAACGTAGTTGCTGACGCCCTATCAAGAATTCAAATTAACAACATAACGGACAGTAACGAGTCGGTCTCAGATCAAAACACTCAGCATTCTGCAGAGAGTAGTTTTGAGAATGATATACAAGAAACCCGCAAAACCCTTAAATTGGTTTAAGCAACAATTGCTAATACCAACGGGGAGGTATACAATACATGAGATGGTCAATATATTCGGAAATACCAGACATATAATAGAATTTGATACCCCGGAAAATTTGGTATCAATCTTAAGGGAATATATCCCTCCTAACATAACAATAGGTATTCACTGTACTTTAGAAGACTTACATAAAATTCAAAATCCACTTAAAGAAAATTTCACGAATAAATTCCTATATACAAAAATATTCGTCCAAGATGTAGAAAACCCTGAAGACAGAGCATTAATAATAGAAGAAACTCATTGTAGAGCACACAGGGGACTGGACGAAAATTACAAGCAAATTAACAGACTATACTATTGGCCAAGTTTGAACAAAAAACTTCAGGAGTACATAAGGAACTGTACAATTTGTAATAGTAACAAATATAATAGACACCCTGTACTAATTCCTATTGGTCAAGCACCCATCCCAAATAAAGAAGGAGAAAATTTGCATATAGACATTTTTTACGCTCAGAATTTAATGTTCATTACTTGAATTGATTTATAATCAAAATACTTAGTTGTAAAGGAGATTCAAAATAAACTCAACATAGAAACCAAAATTTCAGAAATATTGCAACATTTTCCACTTGCTAAAACTTTAATAATGGATAACGAGCCTAGTTTTTCATCAACTGTAACGAACTGATTTTGTGTGTCTGCTCGCTACGAGATTCGTGCGGCTAGCTCAGAAGATTGTGCGTTCGTCCCACCAAATTTATATGACGTGATTGCCCGGAGATCAGTGAGAAAACAAAGTGTTCAAATGGTAACAGTGGGATTTATTCTCGTGGTATTAGTACAGCGGGTGTGTGGCTGGGCTGGCTTCGGTATCTCTTGGCTGTGGTTCAGCCGGCTGCTGGCGCTCCTCTTGCTGGCTCCTCGACGCGTTGACTCGTCTTCCTCTGGATCCTGGGTCTCGGGACGCTCGTAGTGGCCGCCTCTGCTTGCTTGCCGACGCGTTGCCTCGGGGTCGGCTCGGGGCTTGTTGCGCCTTAGACCCGCAGAGAGTTAGGCCTTGTGGTCTTAGGGTGAACAAGCCTTGCTCTCCAGGCCGACGCCTTTCGAGGCAATACCTGTCCCTTGCTCTTTCCGGACGGTCCCGCTAGGTTCTTGCTCAGTTCGCGCTGACAGTCAAGGCTGCCGCCAGGAGGCTGTCTAGCTTTCACTTCGCTTTACGCCTAGCGCAGACGAACGTTCCACCCGGCTTCACCCTAATGCGTGACGTCCGCGACGCTCCTGTGCTCCCCAATGAGCTCCGCGCGGCGATGGTAACGTGGCTGCCGGAATTGTCTGCTGGCGTCGCTGTCTATGTCCTTTGCGCTGTCTTCTGACCAGTATCTCGTCGTTCTGGCGCTCGGGGAGCTGGGCGGTCGCTGCTCGGGGACTTGCCGGTAGTCGCAGGGCTCTCCAGGCTGCCGCCTCTTGAAACCGCAAATCGATCTACCGCTCGTCCGTCACGCCAGGTCCTGCTTGGTCGGGCAAGGTACGCTGGGTCGCAGGCAACTTTCCTCCCCAAGCTGACGGCTCTTCGTCGTAGGACTCTTTTGCTTGTCTCTGACAGACCCGCCGGGCGACTCGCCAGGGTGTGGTCGTGACAAAGTTAGAAAACAAACGCCTTGACTTAGCCGCGTGATGCCTTCCAGAACTCAGCCACCTGTGTCTCAATTCGGAGATTCCTGAAGTCCTAATCCCGAACGTCTCGACGTGGCGATCTTGCTCCTCGTATGCTTCCCACGGCGCTGCTTCCGACGACTCGCTTGGTTGTAGCTCCCTCGTAGATTATTTGCTTGACTGACTGTTTATTTGGTACTTTAACTGATCTTGCAGGTTCGACTCCTCGTGATCGACTGATCCAGCTGCCAGCGCTCTGCGGCCTTATATAGGGCCTCCGGGAACCGTTATTTCCCTTTTGCGCACGGCCCGCTGGGTCTCTCCACTCTGGGTCCAAAGTCCGTGCCTCCTGGATGACCCACTTCTCCTTCACGTACCGCTTCCTATAGATGCTCCGCCCACTGCTGCCACTCCGCTGATTCCCGTGCCGCTTGTGGCATGCCTGTGTGCCGCTCCACTGCCGAGATGTGGTACTTCCTCTCCCGGTCCAAAGTTCACATGCGAGTCCAAAGTCCGGTGGAGTTCCGTTATCCCCTTTTGCATACGGCACTCTTGCTCTGCACGCGAAGTCTCCATTCTCTCTCGATCTCCATCCTTGGTCTCCAATCTCTCTCGCTCTCCTTCATTGGTCTCCAAACTCTCTCGCTCTCCTTCGTTGGTTTCCAAACTCTCTCGATCTCCACCCTTGGTCTCCAAACTCTCTCGTTCTCCTCGCCGCGCCGTTACTACGCGAATTCGCCGCGTATCTGGTAAGCGGCCGGCCATCTGCTGCTGCTTCTATTTGTGGGGAGTTATTTAACTCCTCACACTTTGTAATAAAATCAGGGAATATAATAAAAAAATTGATGTAATCCAAGAAGGAGACATTTTTGTAAATGGTTATAATACTGTTAATGATTCTCATGTAAATGGGTAATTTTTAATTACTTTTTATAGTACTACTACAATAAATAATATACCCTACTCTAATTTGGACCATAAGATAATAGAATATGTCACTGCTAAACAGTATAATGATTTTTTAGTATCCAAATATCTTATGTCAAATGATTCGGAACTTTCATTCGATAACATTAACATATTAAACCCATTTATTAAAATTAAACAAACTCAAATCCCAATAACATTTATACTGATCATGTTAATTATACCCGTTACTCGTAGAGTAAAAGGGTATACTAGATTCGTCGGACAGTATGTAACAGGCAGAAGGAAGCGTTTCCGACCCCATAAAGTATATATATTCTTGATCAGGATCACTAGCCGAGTCGATCTAGCCATGTCCGTCTGTCCGTCTGACCGTCTGTCCGTCTGTCTGTCCGGATGAACGCTGAGATCTCGGAAACTATGAGAGTTAGGCTATTGAGATTTGGCGTACAGATTCCTGAGCTTCTTACGCAGCGCAAGTTTGTTTCAGTAGACTGCCACACCCACTCTAACGCCCACAAACCGCCCAAAACTGAAACTCCTACAGTTTTGATGCTAGATAGAAAATTTTAACTGAAATGTATTGTTCTCATCAATACCTATCGAGTGACTTAAAAAAAAAGTTTGCCACGCCCACTTAAACGCCCACAAACCGCGAAAACCTGTGACGCCCACAATTTGGATGCTAGATGAAAAATTTGAACTGAAATGTATTGGTGTCGTCAATACCTATCGATTGATCCAAAAATAAATTTGCCACGCCCACTCTAACGCCCATAACGCTTAAATCTGTCTACCGCCGGTAAGTGGCGCATTTTAATTTCGCTTTGCTGCTTGCATATCTCCATTTCCCTTTAAGTAACGGGTATCTGATAGTCGAGGTACTCGACTATAGCGTTCTTCCTTGTTTTAATATATGTAATTATCACGCTTGTATTTAAATTCAAAAAATATCTAATATTCAAACCACGGCAAATACCCGAAAATAATATGTCCGAAAATGAAAATACCACTGAGGATGAAAGTATAGTCGAATTGACAAATCATCTAAATTCAGTTTATCCGAAACTTCCAATGAATCGGGATAATTCAATTTAGAAGGGGGAGAGTTATCCAGCTCATGATCCCTGCCTCTTTACCCAATTTATAAACGAACTCTTCATATACAATTCTTCTCTGAGAAGGCTTTCCAGCTCGGGCGTCCAGCCGCCTTACCCAAGTCGTAAACAATTTCTTATAAACAATTTTTAGCTGGGATCCCCTTACTCAGCGTTCCCACAGAATCACCATTAGCTCCCCCACTTCAATCGAAGTTCATTATTAAGATTCAATTGCGCCGCAGTCCTTCTAACATAAACTAAGCAGGGTCCAGCTAATGTAAACACAAGCATCCGGTCAACACCCGGCGAGCCCCAAAACTGCAGCGTAATCCGTTTGACAATTGAGCAAAGAATTAGATCATCCGATTTCCCCAATTCTCGTAAACCGAGGTTTGATTATCAGATAAGCGGCCCTTGACCAGTCAGTCCGTTTTTGCATCCGAGAAGATCGGTTGTATAAGAACTTAATTGTGAACCGCCAAGAATAAAAGTCGATACTAAGGAAATGTTGTGAAGTTTAAACTTAGTGAATAAAAAATAAAAAACTATAGTGTGTGCATCGCCACTTGTTTTTGCATTTAGGTGAATTTCGGACATTTTTAAAGCCGTGAGCCAACCCTGGATGGTGCGTTGAAGTTCACGGATAGCTGGCACAGATTTCTGATTAACGGACTGCACACTGAAAAGTATTTTTAATTGTTTTCGAAAAGCTCAGTTAGGTTAGCCCAAGCTGAGCGAGTGCCATCGTTAGTAAGGGGGGTGTTCGAAACTATAGTGTGTACATCGCCACTTGTTTTTGCATTTAGGTGATACAGTTTTTCGACTGGCGTTAGCCTTGGATTGTTTATTTAAAACAAAACATAAACAGATTCCTGAAGGTCGGCCACCGCAGATAGTCTCCGGTGAAAACCTAGGTATCTCACGGAGGCAGCCGACAGCCAGAGGAAATGTAAGTCTGGCTAGGAACAGCTTGTACTCGGGGAGCTTGGGCTATCATATCCGCGATCTGAACCACACATCTCTCGTAAACGGAATAGCAGAAGCCGTATCTAGCTTTGAGAATTGGCAAACTATCAGCTGCACTGTCTCCGGCTTCTGCTATGCACCCGGTGCATTCGTCGTATTCTGCCTTAATGCGGTCCCATAACGCGCGTAATTCTTCGCGGCGAGTGTTAAGCATGAAAAGAGTAGTAGGGACCGGCGAAGGAAGGTATTTCCCTGGATTCAAATTCACTCAGCCGATCTGAGACCTCAATAAATTAGCTTAGAGCAATTTGGGAAGCTGTTAATGCCATTTTGACGTTTGCACGGGTGAACCTTTTTCGGGGCGACGAGGACTTAGCGGTTAGTTCGGGTGTGGGCGGATCTACGGATAGACCTGGGACTACCGCAGGTGAAAATTGGAGCACGTACCGACCTGGTTACTTTGCGGAAGTAAAACCGGATTAGAATTAGGATTAGGAACAGTGAGTGAGGAGTTCGTGTATCACCCGTGGAGAAAGAATACTATGGTATTTAACCTATGTATATTGTAATTTGTAATTGGGATCAAGTTTGGTATTATTTTTTGCTGGTATTAATTTTGCCTTTGAAATAATTTGAGGGGGAAAATTCCAAATATGTGTATAGTCCCCGGTGGAGTAATAGTATTATTTCGCCTTTAATTAAACATCTGAGTGCAGAAAAATACCAAAATATGTTGTTGTTGGCCGGAGGATGTTATTTGTTGATTATTTAGTACTAGTGTATTCTTTTAGATTTAATTAATATTCCGAGAGAAGTTCACGTTGATTATTTAGTACTAGTGTATTCTATTAGTTTTAATTAATATTCCGAGGGAAAAAATAATAAAATATACCGTGTAAGGACCTTTTTCATAGGCTGGGATAAAACTCAGTCCGGCCAGGGTCCTCTAAAGCTAAATTTGTAGAAAAATATTGGAACGAAACTGGACGGGGAGTTGCCGCGGGGATTTGTGGGGAAAGGAGGCCAGAGTATCCGCGTTGCACCGAGTAAGCAGCTCAAGCGCAACACGGCACCCGAAGGGTATAGTGCTCCCGGCGAAAATACTAACGAAACGAGCGGCGTAGCCGATCCCTGAGAAAATACCAACAAAACTGGACGGCGTGGCCGTTCCCCCTGGATGTGCGACTCACAAGCTACTGGGGTAGGGGGTAGGGATCCGAGGGGAGGATAGCCGGAGGCGACCCTTCCCTGTGCTCCCTGTGGTCGATCGAGTGGTCGTTTGCACTGAGTAAGCTTCTCTGGCGCAACACGATTCCCGACCGGCACAGATCACTGCACGTGGCTCGCGACTTATGGCTAACTTAACTTATAAATAAATGGCCGTCGTGCCGTAATATCCAATGGTACGCCTTCGTGGCGTATAGAATAAAAGTGGCGAAATGTGGAGGGTGTGTTTCACGCATCCTCACAACTGAACAAAATTGGTGGACCGAAGATGCTACGCAAGCGGTGGAGTGCTAGTATTATTTTCCCTGGATAAAATAATTTTTACGGAGTAAATACCAAATACCGAAAAAATACCAAAAAGTTTGGTTATTTTAAATAAAACACAATGATCAAAAAAAATTTCACGTCGGTTTATGTAATTTTTTTATTTTATTATATTTAACCGGATTGGCGACGGAAAACTTTAATTAGTGTATGTATGTAGATATGGATATGTAGGTATGTAATGTTCCAAGGTTTAAAATTTATTAGTTAATTATGTGTTTTGGTGGACGTTTTCGATTTTTTTTGTATGTGGACGGTATTTTGAAAAACGAAAAAACGTGCAAGTATTTTAGCGGCTGCGGATATACAGTGAGAAAATCTGGGAAAGTTTTGGGGTCCTGAAATGGCAGAACACTGGAAATTAAATAATTCTCACTGTATCCTTGGCATATATTTGCACAATATCTTTTCTAAACTTGGAATTTTTTTCTCCATTTTATATAAGTGTATGTATGTATGGATGAGCGGCCAAGGTTAGGTTAGATTAGGTTAGGGCTGCTGTCGGACTATAGTCCGACACACTTAGACCTCAATGGGTCCATTGTGATACCGCATGATCCCGTTTTTCCTTCTCTAGGGTCCAGTTTCTAGTAGTTTCAGCCTGTGTTGAGCTGATCGGCACTTATGTTTTTGAGATTAATCTCCGATATTTCGGTGAGATCGTCGATGAAAGGGCTTCCTAAGTGTTTCAGTCGGAGTCTGCATAGGGCTGGGCAGAAGCAGAGAAGGTGTTCTACCGTTTCCACTTTTTCCTCATCCCTACAGCTTCTGCAGAAATCATTTTGCGGGGCTTTTAGCCTGCCGGCATGTGCGCCAACAAGCCAGTGGCCTGTAAGAGCTCGGATCAACATGCCACACTCTGTGCGGCTGAGTTTGAGTATCTCCGAGGTTTTTTTGTTGTTTATCACAGGCCATGTCTGGTGAGAGATGCGACACTGTGGTGCGTTTTGCCAATGGGTGTTGGCTAGTGTGTTGAAGTGGTTTTTTATGTTTAGCTTGCAAGTAGCCATGGGCATACCGACATTTTCGTCTCCTGGGAGGAGAGGCTTGGTGGTGCCCTGCCTGGCTTATTCGTCCGCTATGCAGTTGCCTACGATGTCCCGGTGACCCGAAACCCATATTAGGCTGATAGTAAACTGATTTGCCATCTCGTGGAGAGATCTGCGACAGTCTGCTATTGTACGGGAGTTGGTGTTTGTCGAGTAGATCGACTTAATAGCCGCTTGGCTGTCACTATATATGTTTAGGTGTACTCTCTGGAGGATAAAGTTCCCTAAAGACGCTACAGTGGTCCGGGAGCCTGAATGACTTCCTGATATCTAATTGTTCGGAGTATACACCTCCGCCAATGTGTCCTTCTAATTTGGAACCATCTGTATAGAAACAGATTGCGTCCGTCGTGCCCGGTCGGCCCTGTTCCCATTCCTCTCTAATAGGAATCAAAGCCTCAAAGGGTGTGGTACTATATTCAATGGATTTGCATAGATCCGTGATCTTTGGAATCGATTTATCATGCTGGAGAATTTTAGCTTGGCCATGAAATTGGGCTTTCCACTGTGTCCCTCAGTCGAATAGCTGCCGATTTGGCCCTTTCCATGCCTGCTAAGTGCAGGCTAGGGAGGTTCAAGATCGCATTCAGCGCTTTATTCGGGGTGGTTCGAAGGGCTCCACTAATACACAAAGCCGCCATTCGCTGTACTTTGTTTAGAGGAGTCAGTATGCATTGTTTGTGCAGATCGGTCCACCACAGAGCCACTCCGTATAGTAGGATTGGCTTGACTACCGCTGTGTATATCCAGTTGACTATTCTAGGGGCTTTTTTACAGGGGTAAAGTGCAATGGTTTGGTTTTCCCTTGGTTCTCTATTGGTTATTTAAGCCCCATTTGAGGCGCTTATCTAATAGTAACCCCAAGAATCTGGCGTGATCGCTAAAAGAGAGATTACAATTGTTTAGAATGGGTGGGCTGAGTTGTGGAGTTTTGTATGGATTTGTAAATAGAACAAGTTCCGTTTTCGAGGGATTTACCCCAAGTCAGTACTATATCGTCCATTTCGATAGTATTTTATGTTTAGCGGTCATAAATTCGCACAGTGTTTGTGGATCTTTTCCATTAAAGATGATGGCGACGTCGTCTGCGTATGCCACAACCTTACAACCTCCTCCTTCCAGAATCCGCTTTAGTTTATTTACTGGAGGAGGGGTGATACGACATCTCCTTGCGGGGTGCCTCTGTTCACTAGTCTAGTCTGGGTAGAGCTCTATAGTGTGGCTGTGACCATTCTGCTTATTAGCAATTTATGGCTCAACACCTAGTTCTGTGAGAGATTCTGTTATTGCAGTGGGAAGCACGTTATTGAAGGCTCCCTCTATGTCCAGGAAGGCGATCAGTGTGTATTCCTTGATGCTGAGTGATTTCTCGATGCTGCTTACCACCAAGTGTAGCGCCGATTCGGTTGACTTACCTTTGGTATAAGCGTGTTGTGCACCTGATATTTGTGTCAGGTAAGGTGGCCCCTATGTGTAGGCTTATCATTCTTTCAAAGCTCTTAAGCAGGAATGATGTTAGGCTTATGTGCCTAAAATCCATTGCTGTGGTGTGAGTGGCCATCCCTGCCTTGGGAATGAAAACCACCTTCGTTTCTTGCCATGCTGTTGGTAGTTCTCCTACCGCCAGGATGGACTGGACGATTTTCTTCAACCAGTTTTTGGCTATTTGTCCTGCTTGTTGGATGTGAGCCGGTGTTATCCCGTCCCGGCGATTTGTATGGCTTGAAACTATGAATGGACCATTTCATGTAGCGGTCTGATAGGAGTGGATCTAATTATCTTTCTGGAGGATGACCTGCTTGTTGGCTCGCCGGGAAGTGAGCGTCTTGGAGCAGGTCCAAGGACTCTTTACTGGAGTCTGACCATGATCCATTTGCTTTTTGAAGATAGCCCAAAGGCGCGGCTGTCTTAGAGAGTATTTTTCTGAGCCTTGCGGCATCAGTTGTTTTTTCTATGTCAGAGCAGAAGGTCTGCCATGCCGTTCGTTTTGATCTTCTATTGGCCTTTTGTAGGAGGCTAGTTCAAACTTGTAGTTCAGCCAATTGGTGTCCTCATTTCCCGCATCTTCAGTTGGTTCTGAGGATAGATAGTTGTTGGGTCCACCAGGGGGGTTTTTTCCTTCCTCTTGTCCTGTTTCGTCCAGCTCAAGTGGGTTTGTGATGCTTTCTGACGGTTCCATGGGGAGGATATTTGTCAGAACTTCTTTGTACCTGTGCCAGTCCGCTCGTCTGGGGTTGGCGTTTCTATGAATCTATGGTCCGAAAAGGAGGGCTCGTCAGAGACTGCCCAGTTTTTGACTGCGCCTACGAGTGAATCTGATACCAAAGTTAGATCTATGATCGTTTGGCAAGCTTCAGTTATGAAATTAGGGGCATTGCCCCTATTGCATAAGAATAGGTTCGAATTTAGAATAAAATCAAAAAGAGACTCACCTCTGTCGTTGTTGTTTGGGCAAACGCATTGGGTGTGATGGGCGTTGGTGTCACAGCCTATTACCAATCCGTTCTTGAGCTTTTCGCATTCCTCTGCTAGTCCTCTGACCAGCGCATCTGGGGGGCTTTCCTTCTCAAAGGCCAAATAGGCCGATAGAACCCTTATAGAGCCACTCTGCAGCTCCAGGCTTACTGCGGTGTTGTCTCCGTTGCTGTAATGGCGAAGTAGAAATATACTAAGATGCCTTTTGGCTAATATGCAGGTTCGAATTTTACCTTCTTTGGGGTCAAGCATAAGCTTGTATTCCTTTGTTCCTAGTCCAGCAACCTTGCCTCCTACTACCCAAGGTTACTGTACGAGGACTAGGTCGGCTCCGCCTTCTGTCAGGCGAAGCAGAAGTGCAGCAGACGCTGCTTTACTGTGGTGAAGGCTTATTTGTAGAAGTCTTAATGACATCTACAGCTTCAACCTCCACCACAGTGACGTCGGCCTCCTCTGTGTCGCTGAGGTCTACGTCCTCGATTGCCGGTCCGAGCGGTCGCTCTCGAGCGCCGTAGCCATGCAGCAGGGCGAGGTGCCTGACTTCTCTCATACCATGCGCAGGCAAATGAGGGAAAGGTGGGACGCCACTGCCTTCCACTTGTTTCTGGGGATCCTGCCCTCCGGATTTCCCCTGTCAATCAGGCCAAGTAATACACGATTCTTCGTGATTTCGGCGAAAGAGACCGATGGCTGGATCTTAGATCTCTTCGCCGATGGCCCGGGTAGTTCGAGGGATCGCTGCCTTTTCGCCTGAGTCCCTTCTTGAGTGGGCTTTTTCTGCCCGTAGTTTGGAAGCACCTTCCTTGCCCACTCTACCTTCTTTAGCCATTCAGGCGAAGGTGTGGCAACGGTGCTCCTAGTGTGTGAGCGCAGAGTCTGGGCAGCAGTCCGCCTTTCTGCGTATGTGTATTTAGCACCAGCGGGTGGCCCGAGCGCCTTGGCAGTGCCTACCGCTGCTTTCGGCGCAGATGCGCACGTGACGGAGGCGTTTGCGACTGGCTTTCTGCTACCCATCATCCCCAGTTTGGGATGCGGCCCTTTCTGGACCGTGCTGGTATGGAAGGTGGAACCAGTGTTCATCTTATCCATGGGTTTTTTAAAAGTACCCGTCTCTATGTTTTTTGTTTTTGTGTCTTCTGTTTTCTGTTCCATAATTTGGTCCCACGAGTTGCGGAGAAGGGGAAAAGTCCGCCCGGGCAGAGATCCGCGATGCCCGGGTAAGGCGATAGTTAGAACAGGGGGTCGCCATGTCCCTGAGCACACCGTTTGAGACTGGGCTAGTTTTGATCCGGGCCCCCAGCCAGGCTGACTCTTGCGTGCACGCAATTACTAAGATATACAAACAATATTTATTATTTCTTCGGTGCGATCCGCACTTTACAAGTGTATATAAACGACTGACTCAATGAGCGCCAGTATGCTCTCCGCTCTCAGCAACGCTCGTATTGACAGGCTGCCACACCGACCAAAGAATACCAATACAAAATATAAAACCGGTTGAATAACTTGTAACTGGAGTAAAACTTACCGAAATTTCCTTCAGGAGAACCCGAGTATAAAATTGATGCAGGCAGTTCCATCTTATTTCGCAGTTCGACTTCACAATATCAAAATATTCAAGCACTATATTTTCGTGAAAATGTAGCTTAAATAACGTATTTGGTTTTAGGTAAGAAATATAGGTATGTTCTATCTTACGCTCATAAGCTTATCAAAAAGTTTCATAAAACGATCATTGGTCAGCGCAACATATCCATCCAAATCACGGTCTATTTCAACGCAAGAGGCACAAGTCCACGAAAAACCAACACGCAGATCAATAAAATCTTTTACTCTGCCAACAAGTCCAGTTCATTTTGGATGAATGACTGTATTGCAGAGACGACAGTAAATAAAAACACCATTAGGTGACGATCCAAACTGACAATCTTTCTTGGAACAAAAAAGAGCCATTTTTAAGTATTTAAATTTAAGAAAAAAAGTTGTTTATAAAACCAAAGAGTCAAAAGAATTATAAATACCTCACTTAATTTGACACTGGGATCAAACAATAAAAATGTAGACACACAAAAACACAAAAGTATAAGAGCGCGAAGAGACTGCGAAAGCGAGATAGCGCGACAGAGTGGCTGTCGACTGAGCGTGGCGTGCGAAACACAAACCAAATGTACACGTCAACAGTTGAGACGACAAGAAACAGGAGAGAGATTACAAGAAAGTTATGGGAAACAACAACAAAAGCTATTGAAACAAATGCACCGCAGCGTACAGAAGTTACAATAACAAAATGCACAGGCTAAAAACAGAGTTAGGTTTTGTTAAGATTTCTACAATAAAATATACAATTATACATAAACAAAAAAACAATATGTTGGACTAAGTCACAAAGCAAGGCACCAGTAACACAGATATTAATGACAAATTGACAAAAATCACAGAGCACAAGATAAACACAACCGGTCACAACACACGCTAAATCGTATGATTCATAAATAAGAACATCTTTGGTATCCTTGTAAAGAAGGAAATCATGTCTTTTGTAATCCATAATTTCGGATTTGGTTGTAGCTACCAGCAATAAGTACATTATTGAAATATCTATAATTTGAAACAAATTATTTAATATTATCTTTATGAATGGTACGGTTTCTGTTATTTATAACAACTTTATTGGGGAGATTTTCCTTAACTACTTGTTTTGTATATCTAGAATTAAGCTTGTTTTTTCCCCGTATTTCTTTTCGTAAATTACCTCTCCTACGTGATAATTCTTATTTTGTCTATCTTTATTGTGGAAATGCATATGTATGTCAAAAGGTCGTTGGTTGGTTATTGAAAGAATTGTTAAATTATATGTTTGTCCTGCTTTAATTATAATTTCGGAATAATCAATTAGATTAAGCTCATCTTTACTGCAGCGAGCAATTTATGTTAAATTAGAGTGTTCCCTTTCTTCGAGGATCTGAAAAGAATAGAGATATCCCATTTCTTTGAGAAAAAGACTTGAATTGGGATGAAGAGAAACTTGGTATGTTATCTATCATCAAAGATTTGTCTAATGGAAATTGTTGTAAAATTAAAATTAAAATAAAGACATGCTTGGGAGTATTTGTACAGTCTGATGAAACTGAGCAAGCCTATTAAGCTAGAGGAAGAGAGTTTGGTATCTTACTTAATTGAAGGAGTCCCTGACATCAAATTAAACACAGCTGGCTTGTATAGAGCGAAAAAGATTAGATTAGATTAGAATGAAATCTATGTGAAAGTTATAGGCAATGCTATACATAAGGAATAAAATAAAGTATATCAGCACTGTTGGGGCGGGGTGGCTTGATCGTTGAAAATAGTTGAAGCCCCAAGATCGAATGGTACCCAAAAAACACGGGAGTACTTGTACACTTGGAAATAAGAGCAGCTTAAGCCTTGGACCCCGAATTGTCAAGGGCCCCAGAGCTCGAACGGCGCTATCTCTTTGGTTTTATAAACAACTTTTGTTCTTAAATTTAAATACTTAAAAATGGCTCTTTGTTCCAAGAAAGATTGTCAGTTTGGATCGTCACCTAATGGTGTTTTTATTTACTGTCGTCTCTGCAATACAGTCATTCATCCAAAATGAACTGGACTTGTTGGCAGAGTAAAAGATTTTATTGATCTGCGTGTTGGTTTTTCGTGGACTTGTGCCTCTTGCGTGCAGTTGGATTGTAATTATTGGGCAATTTGCAGGTCATTACAATGTAAGTATGTAATGCAATTTGCAGGTCATTACAAGGTAATTACACAATGTAATTACAATGCCCAAAAAAAAAAACTTTAATTAGTCGGAACGGGATAGTAGAGTTAAAATTATATGTGAGTGTACGTAGATATTTGTGTATGTAGATTTGGATATGTATTTAGATATTTGTGTATGTAGATTTGGATATGTATGTAGATATTTGTATATGTAGATTTGCATATGTATGTAGATATTCGTATGTATGATATGTGTGTATGTAATGTTCGCAGGTTTCAAATTTATTAAATAATTATTGCCGGCGGGATATGTGTTGTGGTGGACGTTTTCGATTTATTGTATGTGGACTGTATTTGGAAAAACGAAAAAATATGTGCAAGTATTTTAGCGGCTGCGGATATACAGTGAGAAAATCTTGGAAAGTTTTGGGGGCCTGAATTGGCAGAACACTGGAAATTAAATAGTTCTCACTGTATGCTTGGCTTATATTTGCACAATATATTTCCTAAGCTTGGAATTTTTTTTCTTGATTTTATATATGTGTATGTAAGTATGGATGAACGGTCAAATGCAGTTATAAAAGGAGTCTGAAAATTTGGCAATATGGAAAAGGAAAATCGAAGAAAATAATGGCGAAGTAATTTATTAATTGCCGTTGTCGGACTTAATCGGACTTGGGTTTTGGACAAATCGTACAGAAAATCAAACGAACTATATTTTCGAGTGGCTGACTGCACTTCAGCAATTAATAAGAAGAAAAGCTTTATTTAACTTGTCGGCTCGAATGGATCAAAATGTGAGCCGGGGGGTAGCGGGGTACGTCGGCGCTGGTAGAATGGCGTGGTTTGCTGCTGGTGCGGTTAAAATCGTCTAGGCTGTAGGGGTGAAAACCACTCCAAACGCGAACGGAATTTAGAAATACTTTTCTAACCACATATAGCACAAGCCTATGGCTTTAGTTGCTTTCCAGTTAAGGCCTAAGATAGGAGACCATTATCCAAAGCAGCTATTAGGTTCGCAGCCAAGCTAGCACCAAAATACGAGGGTCCATTTAAAGAGACAGGCTTCGAGTCTACAATTATAGCAACGATCAAACACATGGTGGACGTTTTCGATTTATTGTATGTGGACTGTATTTGGAAAAACGAAAAAATATGTGCAAGTATTTTAGCGGCTGCGGATATACAAAGAGAAAATCTGGGAAAGTTTTGGGGTCCTGAATTGGCAGAACACTGGAAATTAAATAATTCTCACTGTATGCTTGGCATATATTTGCACAAAATCTTTTGTAAGCTTGGAATTTTTTTCTCGATTTTATATAAGTGTATGGATGAGCGGCCAAATGCAATTAAAAAAGGAGTCGGGCAAATAGGCAATATGGCCGCACGAAGCAAAAGGAAATTCGAAGAAAAAATGGCGAAGTAATTTACTAATTTCCGTTGACGGATTTAATCGGACTTGGATTTTAAACAAATCGGAGAGGATGTCAATCGAAATTTATTTTCGAGTAGCTGACTCCAGACTCGCAACTAATAAGATGAAAAAGCTTTTCTTATTTTGTTTCAAGATCCGGCTCGAAGGACCAAAATGTACGCCGGGTAGTAGAATGGCGTGGGAGGCGGCGTCGTCGGGCTGGTGCGCTGGGCTTCGGCGGATTGCTGATGGTGCGGCTGGCGTACGTCTGTTTCGAAGTGCCCCTCTGACCTAAAGTAATTACGCAAAATGTTAACTTTACAAAATAGGCGGGGGAGCAACCGCGGTTTATTCTCATGTACTGCCAGAATCAAACTGCCTAAGACTAAGCTGAGTTCCGCGCTCCAAAGCGCAGCGGAAATTTCACGGAGGGGAGCTGGAAACAGAGCGGGAGAGCGAGAGAGGGAGAGAGCGGTGCAGTAGCAGAGCGGTGCAATGGGACATCGGAGCCGGGTTCCCGATTCGCCGGATAGTGGGCATGAACAGACTCGTAATATAATCCTTCTCTTACAGCACCACTTGAAATTTTCATGTTGTAAAGTTTCTTCTCCTCCTCGCATTATTAACTAAACTACCAAGAGCGCTGAGGGCCGTCAGGATCGGCACAATTGGTAGAAAACCTCAAATTTTGGGTACATTTATTACACGAGTTATTTTAACATTTTTCTTAGAACCCATTGATTGAAGAATTGATTTACGTGCAACTTTAATTGCACTCATAGTGTCAAAAGGTTTTCGTTTTTTTATTGTCTTAGTAGCAACATTAATAAAAGACGAAAGGTGTGTCTACTTAATTTTTTTTCTTTATTATCGTTTTTCTCACTGTTTACTTAATCGAAGTTTGCGCGTCGAGTGCGTTCTCTTATACAGCACAGCAGCAGTCCGCCGTACCCATCACGAAGCCAGCCGCATCGCCCAGACGCCAGCGCAACTCAACGCCGCCGCCCTACAGCGTCACCACTGAGCACGAGCAGCCCCCGCAGCCCCTCTGTGTACACTTTGGTCCTTCAAGCCGGATCTTTGAACCAACCCTTCAGTTCCAAAAAAAAAGTTTCATATGAAACAAGACAAGTGAAAATTCAAATGAAAATTTTTCGAAGTCCCACGGGATTTCACTTGTTCCTTATACTCATTTTTCGTATGGCCTGTCACGGGCCGGTGACTCGTCCCAAGTGAATCACTTGGGAAAATCAGAATTTTTCCTTAAGTTTTCATTTGTGAAATCACTTGCAAGGGACACGTCCCAAGTGAATCACTTGTGAAAATCAGAATTTTTCCTTGAGTTTTCAATTATAAAAATATAAAATTTAAAATACATACATATTTAATTTCATTTTAATTAATTTTAATTATATGGTATTATTTAGATTTTCAAAAATTGTACAATTATTGTTTCTGTTTTTATGCTTCGTAATCTTATTTTTAACGTTAGTCATCGCCGTTCTTAAACCTTTGTCCGGGTCATCTGAATCCTTGGCCAACGCTCCTGAAAAAACATATGTTCCAAAAATGCGTTTTATTTGTTTAATTGTATATTTACCTTTTATAGCTGTGTTTAACCCTTTGCAGGATTTTTATTGGCACAAAACATTTCGGCATCCACTTTCGGCTAACGGAACCCATTGAGTACCTTTAAAATAAACTTTAAACTAAGATCAATGCACAACATCTTAAACTTAATGTAGCACTTACCTGACTTTATTATATTAACTAAACGATTAAAGTAACTCTGCTGCGCACCATTAAAATGGATGCTTCCCTTTCAATCACTCAAACAGAATGCACCAAGTCTTCTCACCCCTTTTCTAGATTTCTTTTGTTTTCTCTTCGCTGTTGGCGCGTGCCACTGCACCTATACCCTTTCTAAAGTGAATTATATATCCGACTATATAGTTTTTACTTCTTGAGTAAAAAGTACAATACGATTTTTTTTTAATTGTTAATACTTAAATGTTTTATATACTTAAATAAATTTTAACGGACTAAATTTCTATAACTTCACTAAAAAATTATATTGTAATAAAAATGTATAATATGTAAATATAACATTATAAGTAAATTTAATATACTAAATTTTACTATAATCAAATAGTTTACTTTTATAAAACAATATTAGTGGATTTTTTCGATACACAATAATGCTCCTAAAATATTAGGGCATTCACATGTCGCTGCTCCACGAAAATTTTTCCGCCGAAATATTAGTCGCTAGCCGAACATAACGGAGAGACGCAAAAAAAATAACGGACCAGCCGAAATTTGTCTGGTTTTCCTGATTCGTGATGGGGATTGAGCTGCTTAGACATTGGTTACTACCTGTTATTAGCTGTAGTGAGCTATTATTATATGGTTACTATCCGTTTTGTAGCTGTTTACTAGTTGTTTTACTAATTGTTAAATGGTCAATAGCTGTTATTAGATGGTTACTAGCTGTTTAGTCGATACTTACTAGTTGTTTGCTGGCTACTAGCTTTTACTCGTAGAGTAAAAGGGTATACTAGATTCGTCGGAAAGTATGTAACAGGCAGAAGGAAGCGTTTCCGACCCCATAAAGTATATATGTTCTTGATCAGGATCACTAGCCGAGTCAATCTAGCCATGTCCGTCTGACCGTCTGTCCGTCTGACCGTCTGTCGGTCTGTCTGTCCGGATGAACGCTGAGATCTCGGAAACTATAAGAGCTATGCTATTGAGTTTGTTTCAGCAACCGCCCAAAACGGTGGATCCTACTGTTTTGATGCTAGAATAAAAATTTTAACTGAAATGTTTTGTCCTCATCAATATCGATTAACCCAAAAAAAAGTTTGCCACGCCCACTATAGGAGTTAGAGAATTGGGATTTTAGATTTAGATTCCGCAGCCTTGTACGCAGTGCAAGTTTGTTACGCAATAATGCCACGCCCACTCTAACGCCCACAAACTATTGGAGCTAGGCTATTGAGATTTGGCGTGCAGATTCCTGAGCTTCTTACGCAGCGCAAGTTTGTTTCAACAATGTGCCACGCCCACTCTTACGCCCACAAGCCGCCCAAAACTGTGGCTCATACAGATTTAATGCTAGAATAAAAATTTTAACTTAAATTTATTGTTCTAGTCAATACCTATCGATTGACCCAAACAAAGATTGCCACGCCCACTGTAACGCCCACTTTAACGCCAACAAACGTCAAAGAATCGTAAGTATGAACGTATATATCTCGGTAACTATCAAAGATAGAGAATTGGGATCTCAGATTTGGATTTCGTAGCCTTGCAAGTGCAAGTTTGTTACGCGAATATGCCACGCGCACTCTAACGCCCACAAACCGCCCAAACCTGTGGCGCTGTCATGCTAGATAAAAAATTTAACTGAAAATAACGCCCATAACGCTTAAATCTTAAATCAAATTTTAACTGAAATGTATTGGTCTCGTCCGTCTGTTCGTCCGTCCGGATGAACGCTGAGATCTTGGAAACTATAAGAGCTAGGGTATTGGGATTTGGCATGCAGATTCCAGAGCTTCTTACGCAACGCAATTTGGTTTTAGAAGGAAGCCACGCCCACAAACCGCCTAAACCTGTGACGCCCACAATTTTCATGTTAGATAAAAAATTTTAACTGAAATGTGTTGTTCTCGTCAATACCTATCGATTGCCAAAAAAAAGTTTGCCACGCCCACTCTAACGCCCACAAACTGCCAAAGCCTGTGGCGCCCACAACTTTCATGCTAGATAAAAAATTTTAACTAAAATGTATTGGTCTTGTCAATACCTATCGATTGATCCAAAAAAAATTTGCCACACCCACTCTAACGACCATAACGCTTAAATCAGTCTACCGCCGGTAGGTGGCGCATTTAAATCTCGCTTTGCTGCTTAAATATCTCCATTTCCCTTTGGTTCCCTTAGCTGAGTAACGGGTGTCTGATAGTCGAGGTACTCGTTTTATTACATGATGGTTACGACATGTTTAGTAGCGGTTTACTAGCTGCATACTAGCTGTTATTAAATGGGTACTATCTTTTTAGTAGATGTCTACTTGTTGTTATTAGCTGGTTACTAGCTGTTATTACCTTCTACGTCTTTTGTTAAGAATGATCTAAAATTTTGGACCTCTAGAAGACTTTTGATGTGAACTAAAAACTTACACTCTGATTTTCAATGTGTTTGTTCTATACGTGAGAAAGATCGCAAAACCAAAATATCTGAAGATTGATATCTTAGAGGAACATGTTATGTTGGGGAAGATGTATCCTGTGATTGACAAACTAATTAAGAAATCAAACGAATCCCAATAGCTGTTTACGAGCTGTTAGAAGCTGTTTCGATGAAAATTTCAATTCATGTTAACAGATATTAAGAACATATAATAATATCATCCACTTTAACTAGTATATTCTTTTCCTATTTCCTTCTTTCTTATTCTTTCATCTTATGTAGTGTACGCCGGCGGCAGCGGGGGAACGCTGGCGCTGGTAGATGGCGTGAGAAGAGGCGGCGGGAACATGCGGCGTCGGGTGCTGCTGCGCTGGGCTTCGGCGGGTGCGGCGGATTGCTGCTGGTGCGGCTGGCGTCGGGTGCGGCGGACTGCTTCTGCGCTGTAGGGGAGAAGGGGGAGCGTTAGCGGCTTATTCATATGAGTGACAGAATCGTACTACTTAAGGCTAAGCAGAGTTCCGCGCTCCAATGCGCAGTTTAGACTCCACGAAGGAGGATAGGAACAGCGGTGCACTAGAAGAGCGGTGCACTAGGAGAGCTGTGCACTTGGAGAGCGGTGCAATTGGACAGCGGTGCAGGTGTCCAGATTCGCCGGACAGTGGCCCTAAACATTCCGCCCCCCCTAACAATCGCTAGCGTTGCAAAAAGAGATGGAAACCCGGCCAGTCGCCTACGCCTTAAGCTTGCGTACAGGCGCCGGAGAGGATCCAACCGAAACCGTCTTCTGGGCTACTGGCGACTGGAAGCCCGGCTGTATCACCTGCGGGTAAACGTCCGCGCCCAGGATCAGGGAAATGGTGGCTGGCCGATGGAACCGCTCATTCGCGAGCGGTAGCTCCCTAAACTTCTCTCACTGAGCGCACGGACGGGGGTGCGGATGCGCACGTTCGGTTCGATCTTAATGACCACCTCCAGCATGATCGCCTCGTCGACCTTCGACCGAATCTTCGCCGTGCAGATGCTCTCAACTTCCGACGACAGCTTCCAGTGGGGAGCTCGTGTGCGAGAAGGTTTGCGCAGTACTTGTTTATGGGAACTGCCCGCAGCCGCTTCTCTGCGCTCAGCTTTAGGAACCTCTGACACTTCCGAAGACAATAGATTCCGCGTCAGACTAGGCATCGGTAGGACTGCGTACCTCACGTACGTCTGCTATTCAATGCCTGAGCGCTACATGGACGGGGAGCCATTTTCCCGGTTAGAGTGTGGATAAGAAAAAAACCAACAGGGCTCATTAACAATGACGTGGATAATGGTGACGGACTGAAGACTTTGGCAAACGCGGCTCGTTACTATGTAATTTTCGACTCTCTTGGAAGAAGAACCACCTTGGTTACTGGACATTACCATCGGTTCCCGGAAAAACGGAGTCTATTCTTCCGAGTCGCCACTCGTTTGAGGATAAGTTGTCATCCTTAATGACTACTATGTCGCCGATGCGCAGATTTTCTGTAGGAACTTGCCACTCGTTGCGCTTGTGGAGCTCCTTAAGGTACTTATCCTTCCGTCTGGAGCGCGAGGGTATATGTATGTACTTGAGTTTGGCTGAGCGGCCGGCGTGTGCAACAGAATGCTGACACTTGCACTTTCTGTGAGCGCGCCGATCGACTCATGTTTCGGCCACTTAGGTTTTTGACCGGGCCTTTGTTTATGTGAACACTGCAACAAAGTGTTACAGTGTGTTTGCTTCAAGTACTCTAGGTACAGTAGTTATTCAATATATGTACATACTACAGCACTAAGAATTGTTTTAAATATCCGACTTTCAGAAAGGGGTTTTGGGCCAGAAAAAATCACTTGAAGGCAAATTGTCCGACTCGCAGATTTTCTGTAGGAACTTTCCACTTGCTGCGCTTGTGGAGCTCCTTAAGGTACTCATCCTTCGATCGAGTGCGGAATTGTTGATGGAATTAAAACCGGAAAATGACAATATCCACCACTTTGTTTTTAATTTTAGAAATAGTTTAGCCGTATTTGTAGGTCGAGAAAAGTAGTTGGAGTGGACTGTATTAGAATATATATGTAAATATACACACGCAGCTGGAACACAGTAAAAAATAGTAGCACTAAAATATCTACTGGAATTGTTTCAAGTGTAAAATTGTGGGCAAAGGAAACTGGAATATTTTCGGGCACAAGTAACGGAATTGAAATACATATATTAAATGCCGCTGCGTCGGATTTATCACTTTTGGATTTAGACAATATATCATATAGAAAGTTAGTTGAAATAGGGTTCGAAAAACTGGCTGTATGACCGGCAATTATAGTAAGTGGAACTTATCTGGAGCGTTTCAAGCCTGCTGGGACAAAATCAAAGGAAAGTCCAGGAGAGGAAAGTCCAAAGATTTTGAAATCCGGCTCGAAGGACCAAAATGTTGGGGCGGTGCGGCTTGGTCGATTAAATAGTTGAAGCCCCAAGATCGAGTGGTACGCATAAAAATACGCGGGTACTTTTGGGTTTTTACGCGACGTGCGTAGGTGTTTATTAGTACACTTTGAAACATGAACTGCTTAAGCCTAACTTAACTTAAGCGCTCCAGAGCAGAGCGGAGACTTAGGGGAGAGATGGAGAGCGGGCGGCAGTGCGAGCGCGCGAGATGTAGACATCTGGATAAAACTGCCTCCTGAAATTAAACGCCCTTTTGGCGTGAACACTTCCCATCATCTGAAGTTGCAATCTATTTTTGTGGATAATGCAGACGTTGCAGAAGGTAACCACTGCCTTCACCAGGTTACAAGAGTTGACAAAGTTGTGGAGGGGAATTCGTTAGTAAAAGGGTATACTAGATTCGTCGGAAAATATGTAACATGCAGAAGGAAACGTTTCCGACCCCATAAAGTATATATGGATCCGTCCGGATGAACACTGAGATCTCGGAAACTATAAGAGCTTTGGGTTTCAGATTTCTGAGCTTGTTACGTGCCACGCCCCACACAAAAACGTTTGCCACGCCCACTTGAACGCCCATAACGCCTAAATCTGTCTACCGCCCACATAACCATATATTGAGATCGCGGGTAGGTGGCGCATGTCAATCTCTCCTTACTGCTTGCATATCTCCATTTCCCTATGGTTCCTTTAGCTGAGCAACGGGTATTTGATAGTCGACTATAGCGTTCTTCCTTGTTTATACTGGATTGGTGCGTGCTATGGAATACTAGGTAGGAGATGTTGAAGGTTATCCCGGTTAGTTGACTACGCGGACGTTGCCATTGGCTCCTGGAAAGACAGAGTCGATTCTGCATAGTCCCCACTCATTTGAGGGCAGAATATCGTCCTTGATGACCCTGTTACCGACGCGGAGACTTTCCGTTGAAAATTGCCAGTTGTGGCGCTTGTGGAACTCTGTTACGCATCCTTGCAGCCATTTTTCTAATCAGAGTCTGGATAATAAAAGAGATAAACAGGGCTAGCTAAGACTGACGTCGATATTGGTTACGGACTGAGGACTATGGGAAGTTCGGCTCGTTACTAAGGAGTTTTGGAAGGCTTTCCTGAAAGATCAACCACCTTGGACTTTGGCCGTTTGACAAATCCGTGTGCCGTACCAATGTCGACTAAGCGGACATTGCCATCGGCTCCCGGAAAAAAGGAGTCTATTATCCCGAATCGCCACTCATTTGAGGGCAAATTGTCGTTCTTAGTGGAGCTCTTTAAGGTACTCATCCTTCCATCGAGTACGGAATTGGTGATAGAGAGGCCTTTTATTCGGGTTCCGCCGACAAGAAAGTGCGCTGGTGTCAACGCCAAGAGGTCAATTGGGTCCTCGGATATGGGAGATAGTGGTCTGGAATTTAGAAAAGCTTCGATTTTCGCTAGGAGGGTGTACAGCTCTTCAAAGGTGTACCTCCGCGTAGCGTTGAACTTGCGTT
This sequence comes from Drosophila suzukii, assembly GCF_043229965.1. Taxonomy (NCBI): domain Eukaryota; kingdom Metazoa; phylum Arthropoda; class Insecta; order Diptera; family Drosophilidae; genus Drosophila; species Drosophila suzukii. The sequence goes on along the minus strand of NC_092085.1, from coordinate 11,235,339 downwards.
TCAAGGTTTTGAAGCTCTTGATACCTCCTTACCATAGGCCTTCTATATGGGGTGCCCCAGGAAAAGGGAATTGCCCGTTGAGCTGTTGGTGACTATACGCAACAGTTACAGACTCTTTCTTGCCGACGAAGGTTTTCCCATTGTCAGACTGAATTTGACTCGTCAAATCTGATGTAGGTTCTAGATGGATGGCCTTTGTAGAGAAACAGACGAAAACCAGCAAATACGTTTTCGTGATGAATCAAGCCTTTCCAGTGTTATTCCTTGCCAAAAGGGCGTGGTCCATCCATGTGTACGCAGGAGCTAAGAACTGCCCTTACCAAGTTCTTTACCTTCGGAGCCCAGTACTGGAACGGGTGAGACGCACCACTATCTGATTACCAACATGTAATGAAATCAGATGCGTAAATTTTACCAGAAGCCGCGAGAGTGCAAATTCGTACGGTAGGATTACGCGGAGGACCTTACGCGTCCGCATACCCTAGTTAGCCCTCTCTGTTCTAGAAGGGACGGCAAAGACGCAACATGGGCTTTGACGGCACGCTTTTCGATCTCGGTCACCGGCAGGTCGGTTCCCTGTCTGAGCCAATGATCGCGTGGCCGTTGCAGCCAAGTGGGTCCATGCCACCAAAGCGGGTTATCCATAAGCTCTTGAAGGGGAACACCTCGACTAGCCAAATGTGTGACCAATTGGCTGCCTCTGTGGACTCGGTGATCTTCTTCACTCTGTTGGCGATGAACGTTGTCCAATGACACGCTGGTTTGGCTAACCATGCTAGCACAATCGTGGAATCGGTCCAACAATGGAGTTTTGATGTCAGCCTCGGCTGATGGCTTCGGCCATCTCGGACAAAAGGAGAGCCCCGCATAACTTCATCCTGGGAAGGGACACCGTTTTGACTGGCGCCACACGCGTCTTGGCCGTGAGCAAGTGCACCATCGTCTTATGGCCCACCTCTACGCGCACATAGATCGCAGCTCCGTATGCCATTGGCGAGGCGTCACAGAATCCGTGATGCTCTACGCGGATCTCTGGACGGAAGGAAACCCATTTGGGTATTCTGACCTGGTCTATGACCGAATAGCTCTGGAGAAAGCTGTTCCACCTTTGGCACAGCTCAGTTGGCAAGTTATCGTCCCAACCTAGATCCTGAAGCCAAATCTCTTGCATAAAGATTTTGGCACACACAACAAATGGAGAGAGCCAGCCTTCTGGATGAAACAGCTTAGCAATTTGGGAAAGGACTTTGCGTTTCGTGGGGGAGATTTTCGTTGCTGAATATGGTGGGACGAAGAAGAACTTAGCGCCCGTCGCCTTCCATCGTACGCCGAGAGTTTTGGCTGTGCTCAGTGTCGATCTCGAGGAACTCTGTTGTCAGAAGATGATCGCTTTGGATATGAGCTAAGATTTCTTTGTGGTTGGTTGTGGTTGTGGTTACTCAATGGAAACCCCGCGGAATTTAGAGAATTTTGCGTCCTCGGCGGAGTCAGCTCCCGAAAGGACGTCAGTTGCCAGCTGTTGCAGGACTCGAATCGCCAGGAATGGCGCGCAATTGACTCCAAAAGTTACCGCCTGTAATTCGAAATCTCGAATGTGCCCCTCCCTATTGCGGAATAAAATGCGCTGGAACGGGGAATGCTTCGGATCTACCCACATCTGTCGATACATTTTCTCGATATCGGCACTGTAGACGTATCGGAAATATCGCCACTTCATGATCGGACTGCACACTGAAAAGTATTTTTAATTGGCTATCTACTAACAACCGCTTGTTTTCGAAACGCTCAGTTAGGTTAGCCCAAGCTGAGCGAAAGCCATCGTTAGTAAGGGGGGAGTTCGAAACTATAGTGTGTGCATCGCGCATTGTTTTTCATTTAGGTAATACAGTTTTTCAACTGGCGTCAGCCTTGGATTGTTGAGCTGCACGTCAGTTGCCAGCTGTTGCAGGAATCGAATCGCCAGGAATGGCGCGCAATTGACTCCAATAGTCACCATCTGTAATTCGAAATCTCGAATGTGCCCCTCGCTGTTGCGCAATAAAATGCGCTGGAACGGGGAATGCTTCGGATCTACCCACATCTGTCGATACATTTTCTCGATATCGGCACTGTAGACGTATTGGAAATATCGCCACTTCAGGATCGGGATAGTTGGATCGCACTGTAAGACTGGGCCAGCATGAAGGATAACGTTTAAACTGACCCCACTCTCTGCAGGACTGGAGGCATTTAAAACCACACGCAGCTTGGTAGTTGTACTTTCTGGATTGATGGGGAAGATAATAACTGGCAGAATTATGGGTAGGACGGACTTATCTCATGTGATGGAGGTCGAGATACCCTTGAACCACGGAGTCGTATTTGGTTTTCAGCTGACTGTCCCTCTTTAGGCGTTGCTCGGTTCTTAGGAACTGCGACAACGCGTGGGCTCTGGAGTGACCGAGGGCGGGTTTAACGTTTTCAGGATTAAGAAAAAGGAAGACTTACGACATACCTGCCGTTATCGTCTCTCATAGTCGTCCGGAAATTTGGTGAGAGGCCTATCCAGGGACGTGTCAACAGTGTGAGAGATTCACGTGGAAAACACGGAAATCTGATTTTCCCTTGGAGAAGGAACGGATCCTGTTAGGATCTACCCGGAAATGGTTTCTTGACCGAGGAGAGAGCCACAAATGTTCGGCCTGGTGCCTGGATTCGATGGCGATGGGGAGGAGTAGCCTCTGTGTAGTAAGGTGTGATGGCGGCCGCGGCACGTAAAGCAACTATGAGTGCTTTCACAATCACGCAGCTGATGCCCTCGTGCGAAGCAGTTCAGACAGAGCTTCTTTCTCTTTATACGCCGACTGCTCGTCGACCGTCATCTGGAGAAATCGTGCACATGTGCTGACAGGATAGTTTTCCTTCTTACGAAGGTCACATCTTTTGCGCTTGGGTGCTACCCTTGTCTCGTACGAATTTATTCTTCGAGGCCCTGCACTGGGGGCGGATGTTTTTGGCAGAGATTGACTCGAGCCTGACGGGCTCGTCGGAATCTCGGCCTTGTTGTGCAGGTACTGTTCCCACAAGGATAGCGTGAGCTTAGCAAGTTTGGAGGAGCACATGCAAGTTATCCAGCTCATGATGCCAGCCTCTTTACCCAATTTATAAACAAACTCTTCATATACAATTCTTAGCTGAGAACGCTTTCCAGCTCGGGCGCCCAGCCGCCTTACCCAAGTCGTAAACAATTTCTTATAAACAATTCTTAGCTGGGATCCCCTTACTCAGCGTTCCCACAGAATCCCAATTAGCTCCCCCACTTCAATCGAAGTTCGTTATTAAGATTCAATTGCGCCGCAGTCCTCCTAACATAAACTAAGCTGGGTCCAGCTAATGTAAACACAAGCATCCTAATCCTCAGAACAAAAGAGAACCAACAGGTACGGTTAACCAACCGGCAAACAAAACTATGCGATTAAATAACATCGAGGAGGACCATTTTTTAGGCCAGAATCCGGAGTAGGATTACCCTACCTAATCCGATATGATAGCAAAATAAATAAAAAGCTTAAAATCTTAATTGACACAGGAGCAACCTCCTGCTATATCAAAACAGAAATTTACAAAAACAAAAACGAGCTTCCTATATATAAAAGAGTATCTACGGTTAATGGATATTCTATAATTAAACATTATCACATGGTAACGATCTTTGACACGCGTTACACATTTTATGAAATAGACGGGTTAAAATCAGATTTTCTAATAGGTTACAACCTACTAGTTGTACTTTCCGGCTTGATGCGGAAGTTAATAACTGACAGAATTATGGTAGGACCCTTGAATCACGGAGTCGTATTTGGTTTTCAGCTGACTGTCCCTCCTTAGGCGTTGCTCGGTTCTGGAGTGACCGAAAGCGGATTTAACGTTTTCAGGATTAAGAAAAAGGAAGACTTTCGACATACCTGCCGTTATCGTCTCTCGTAGTCGTCCGGAAATTTGGTGAGAGGCCTATCCAGGGACGTGTCAACAGTGTGAGAGATTCGCGTGGAAAACACGGAAATCTGATTTTCCCTTGGAGAACGAATGGATCCTGTTAGGATCTACCCGGAAATGGTTTCTTGACCGAGGAGAGAGCCACAAATGTTTGGCCTGGTGCCGCTTGGGAGAATGGATGGCAGTCCGTCGTCCCCGGTTAGAATATCTATCTGTGCGCTCTCGTAGAACTTTGGATCCGCTAGTGGCAGTTCGGGAAGATCCCGTAGAAACTGCCGCGGAATCGGACAAAATGGGAGGTTTCCAGCTAATTGAGGAAGAACATAGGCCGTCGGGTTTACTTGCAAGCCAGGCCTGGTCGGGAAACGGATGGTAAACTGACAAAGCTTTTTGGATTCAGTGGATACTGTCTGGTTTAAGCCTGATACTTGGGCTCGGATTACTTGGTGAGGCAACTTGATTAATTCGAACAGCCGCTCAGAAATAAAGGTTTCCTCTGATCCAGAATCTACCAAGGCACGAGCTTTAAAATTCGACCCCAGGTCAAATGGCGGTGCCCAGCAAGACGTATCTATACCCCGTCGCGAAGTAATTTTGGACTGTAGAGTCCACGGAGCAGGTAGCGGTTGCAACTGGTGTATGTGGTCTTCATCTGGGTCTCGGGGAAGGATTCGATGGCGATGGGGAGGAGTTGCCTCTGTGCAGTAAGGTGTGATGGCGGCCGCGGCACGTAAAGGAACTATGAGTGCTTTCACAATCACGCAGCTGATGCCCTCGTGCGAAGCAGTTCAGACAGAGCTGCTTTCTCTTTATACGCCGACTGCTCGTCGACCGTCATCTGGAGAAATCGTGCACATGTGCTGACAGGATGGTTTTCCTTCTTACGAAGGTCACATCTTTTGCGCTTGGGTGCTACCCTTGTCTCGTACGTATTTATTCTTCGAGGCAGAGATTGGCATAGATTGACTCGAGCCTGACGGCCGTACGTCGTCTAGGGCTTCTAAGGTCCGGTGACGCTCCATACGGAATGAGTTCAGCCCCTGCCACGACGGAATCTCGGCCTTGTTGTGCAGGGACTGTTCCCACAAGGATAGCGTGAGTTTAGCAAGTTTGGTGGAGCACATGTAAGTTAACAATCAACTCCCAGCTAAGGCTGAGCAGGCCAATTCATATTCTCTTTGTTAATATTAATCATTTTTATTGTTATTATTATTATTACACTTCTTATACCACTCATGTATGGTCCACCTTAGTTTTGGTCCACCCTAATGGGCCCGAGAGCTGAGCCAACATATTGTGCCATTATGGGTCGTGGCTTTGTCTCATTGGCTGACAGCAATCGTAGGACTTCTGCAAAATGCATGCATGAGCTTTTGTTAATTCTTAAGTTCAGTTTATATTTTGTATTCAATAAATTAAGACCACCAGCTCCTACTAATGAAACTCCGGCACTTAGCCGTTAAATATTTTATTAACCAATATACCGACTGAGTCTCTAGGCCAGCGGTATCGAAGGACAGTTCCCTTCCACCCTAATCTCCCTATCTCAACATAGGAGCAGGCCGACCGGCTACGAATTATTGGAGACAGCAATCTCCCTATCTCAAAATAAGAGCAGTACGGCCAACCGGCTACGAATTATTGGAGACAGCGGCGAGGGACCCCACATCGACCGTTCCCCTCCCCACACATCCGTTAATTGGTACACTAAGAGGCAATCCCAATTTTTGGTTTGAATTCCGGACATTTTTAAAGCCGTGAGCCAACTCTGGATGGTGCATTGAAGTTTACGGATAGCTGACACAGATTTCTGATTAACGGACTGCACATTGAAAAGCATTTTTAATTGGCTTTTTACTAACAACCGCTTGTTTTCGAAACGCTCAGTTAGGTTAGCCCAAGCTGAGCGAAAGCCATCGTTAGTAAGGCGGGAGTTCGAAACTATAGTGTGTGCATCACCACTTGTTAAAAAATAAACAGATCCCTGAAGGTCGGCCACCGCAGATAATCTTCGGTGAAAACCTAGGTATCTCACGGAGGCAGCCGACAGCCAGATGAAATGTAAGTCTGGGTAGGAATAGCTTGAACTCGGGGAGCTTGGGCTATCATATCGCGATCTGAGCCCCACATCTCTCGTAAGCGGAATAGCAAAAGCCGTATCTAGCTTTGAGAATTGGCAAACTATCAGCTGCACTGTCTCCGGCTTCTGCTATGCACCCGGTGCATTCGTGCGTGTTTTTTTTCGCGGCAAGTGTTAAGCATGAAAAGAGTAGTAGGGACCGGCGAAGGAGGGTTTTTCCCTGTATTCAAATTCACTCAGCCGATCTGAGACCTCAATAAATTAGCTGAGAGCAATTTGGGAAGCAGTTGATGCCATTTTGACGTTTGCACGAGTGACCCTTTTTCGGGGCGACGAGGACTTAGCGGTTAGTTCGGGTGTGGGCGGATCTACGGATATACCTGGGACTACGCAGGTGGAAACTGGAGCACGTACCGACCTGGTTACTTTGCGGAATTAAAACCGGATTAGAATTAGGATTAGGAACAGTGAGAAGAGTTCGTGTATCACCCGTCGAGAAAGAATACTATGGTATTTAACCTAATTGGTATATGTATATTGTAATTTGTTATAATTGGGATCAAGTTTGGTATTATTTTTTGCTGATATTAATTTTGCCTTTGAAATAATTTGAGGGGAAAAATTCAAAATATGTGTATAGTCCCCGGTGGAGTAATAGTATTATTTCGCCTTTAATTATACATCTGAGTGAAGAAAAATACCAAAATATGTTGTTGTTGGCCGGAGGATGTTATTTGTTGATTATTTAGTACTACTGTTCTTTCAATTTTAATTAATATTCCGAGGGAAAAAATACTAAAATATACCGAACAAAATTGGTGGACGGAAGATGCTACGCATGCGGTGGAGTGATAGTATTATTTTCCCTGGACAAAATAATTTTTACGGAGTAAATACCAAATACCGAAAAAATACTAAAAAGTTTGGTTATTTTAAATAAAACACAATGATCAAAATAAATTTCACGTCGGTTTGTGTAATTTTTTTATTTTATTATATTTAACCGGATGGCCGACGGAAAACTTTAATTAGTATATGTATGTAGATATGGATATGTAGGTATGTAATGTTCCAAGGTTTAAAATTTATTAGTTAATTAAATATGTTTGATGGACGGGGAGCCATTTTCCCGGTTAGAGTGTGGATAAGGAAAAAACCAACATGGCTGATTAACAATGACGTGGATAATGGTGACGGACTGAGGACTTTGGCAGACGCGGCTCGTTACTATGTAACTTTCGACTCTCTTGGAAGAAGAACCACCTTGGTTACTGGACATTACCATCGGTTCCCGGAAAAACGGAGTCTATTCTTCCGAGTCGCCACTCGTTTGAGGATAAGTTGTCATCCTTAATGACTACTATGTCGCCGATGCGCAGATTTTCTGTAGGAACTTGCCACTCGTTGCGCTTGTGGAGCTCCATAAGGTACTTATCCTTCCATCTGGAGCGCGAGGGTATATGTATGTACTTTAGTTTGGCTGAGCGGCCGGCGTGTGCAACAGAATGCTGACACTTGCACTTTCTGTGAGCGCGCCGATCGACTCATGTTTCGGCCACTTAGGTTTTTGACCGGGCCTTTGAAAAAATCACTTGAAGGCAAATTGTCCGTCTCGCAGATTTTCTGTAGGAACTTTCCACTTGCTGCGCTTGTGGAGCTCCTTAAGGTACTCATCCTTCGATCGAGTGCGGAATTGTTGATGGAGACACTTTAAGTGCTACCACCGGCTCAGAATGGGCTTGGATTCGCCCTTTACTTCAGTTTCCCCTATGGGCTAGGAGGGTGGACAGCTCTTCAAAGGTGTACTTCCGTGTAGCGGTGCACATGTAAAACTTGATACCAGCCTTCCGTAGGCCGCCCATATGGGAAGCCCCAGGAGGAATGAACAGCCAAGTGAGCTGCTGATGACTATGGTCACAGATTCCTTAACGGCTTGCAGAAAGTCTTGGGAAAGCATGGTGGAAGCGCCGACGAAGGTTTTTCCATTGTCGGACTGGACTTAACGAGGACACCCTTTTCTAGATACGAAATGAGCGAAGGCGGCAAATAATTTTTTAGTCGCTAAGTCGGATGTAGGCTCTAGATGGATGGCCAATCCCTTGTGTATTGAGACAAGGTCTTCCGGAATAATTTTGTATATCAAACGGGCCGGCGAAGTCCATCCCTGTGTAAGTGAACGGACAAGAAAAAGACCCTCGCTCTTTTGGAAAACTTCCTGTTGGGGCGGTGCGGCTTGATCGATTAAATAGTTGAAGCCCCAAGATCGAGTGGTACGCATAAAAATACGCGGGTACTTTTGGGTTTTTTCGCGACGTGCGTAGGTGTTTATTAGTACACTTTAAAACATGAACTGCTTAAGCCTAACTTAACTTAAGCGCTCCAGAGCAGAGCGGAGACTTAGGGGAGAGATGGAGAGGGAGAGCGGGCGGCAGTGCGAGCGCGCGAGATGTAGACATCTGGATAAAACTGCCGCTCGACACTGCCTTCTGAAATTAAACGCCCTTTTGGCGTGAACATTCTCCCCCCCCCCTTGCGAGGACACCCGTAGCAAGAACCTCAGGATAGTAGGCTCAGGAATATCTTGGAAGTATAGATCGGTCGTCCGTATGTAGGAGAGTGTGGTGGGCCTTTCCACACTTGTGGCAGTGATGACCACTGCGGCAGGAGTCCTTGGAATGATTGTGAGCCAAGCAATTGGAGCAGTACTTCTGGATATGTACTTCCTGAAGCCGATTCTGGGGGCTTAGCCGTAGAAAGTGGTGGCACTTCCGTAGAGGATGGATCTTTTGGCAGACTCGGCATTGGTAGGATTTAATACCTCGAGTACGTCTGCCATCCAAGGCGGGGTATGGAACCCAATATTCGGATGGAGTGTTCTTAGGAGGAACTTTTTGTACGGAAACTTGCGTTGAATAGGACGCAATGATGTGTAGTAGTAGGACCGCTGTTTCGATGCAGCAATGTGTGATGCCGATCTTGGCAAGTGAGACAGTTGTGAGCGCTTGTGCAATCCCGGAATTGATGGCTACTTGCAAAGCAATTGGAGCACAACTGCTTCCTTTGGATATAGGCTAAGCGATCTTCTACCGTCATCTGTAGGAAGCGTGGACATATACGCACGGGGTGGTTCTTCTTCGAACACAGATCGCAGCCTTTGGTTATCGGAACTAACCTTGTGTTGAAGGAATTTATTTTTTGTGTCTTTGGACTGGACGTGGTGGAAATTGGAAGATCGGAAGCTATCGACGGCCTCAAGAGTTAGATGGCGCACCGTCAAATATGCATCAAGCTCAAGCCACGTAAGAATTTCGGCTTTATTTTGGATGGATTGCTCCCATAATGAGAGAGTGAGCTTTGGTAGTTTTGTCGAGCACATATAAACCAGGATAGGGTCCCAATTCTCAATATTAACACCGGAAAATTTTAAGGAAGTTAAGCAACCTTGAAAAGTGCGTTGAAGTTCCTTTAAGGCTGCTCCCGACTCCTGTGATATGGATTGCACATTGAAAAGTGTTTTCAGGTGACTGTTCACCTGCAATCGCTTATTTTCGAAACGCTCAGTTAGGTTATTCCAGGCTGAGCGAAAGCCATTGTTGGTGAGTGGGGATCTTGAAACTATGGAATGAGCTTCGCCACATGTTTTTGAATTTAAGTGGAATAATTTTTCAACGGGCGTTAGACTCGGATTGTCTATGTATATTGCCGTGAAAAGGTCCCGGAAAGTCGGCCAGCGAAGATAGTCGCCAGAGAAAACCTCTGTGTCGATAGGAGGGAGCCGACAGCCATAAGACGTGGAATTTTGGGACGGAGTTACTGGAGCTTGAGGTATTTGGGAGGAGCCTTTTTGGATTTGTTCCATCAGCTGCGCGGCAAATATTTCGTAAGTGGAGTACGTTTGGTAATACTTGGACTTTAGTATGGATTTTGTGTCTGCGGCGCTCTCGCCTGTAGATATAATGCTGTCGGAGCATATGTCGTATGCTGCCTTTACCGTTTGCCACAAGGAATTGAGGTGATCGCGACGGATGTTACAGGCGGATAACGTTGGTGTAGGAGCACCTGGAGCGTTCACAGTAGCTTCAAAGTGGATCATACAGTCAGCTGTGACCATAAATCGGGTTAAAGCGGATTTTACTGATGTTGCCATGACGTTAAATAATTTAGAATTTTAATTCAGATGTAAGGAAACGGAGTGGAATCAAATTGGAATTTAGGAACCAATTAAGATTGTAAATATATACGGTCACACTGTCGGATAGGCAATAAATATTTATTATATCGGATGGTCGGACTTATGTAAGGAATTACGGACTTTAATATTGTTTGTTTGAAAGGAACACTTTGTGAGCTCTTGACCCACTGTGCACTGGCGATATACGTATGTATGTACACTGTACATATGTACATATGTGGTGTGCGAATAGCGGAATAACGTTGCGGGAATTGGAAAGACTTCGCTTATGTTTGTATGTCGGTGCGTTTGTTTGTCCCCTGCACAACCAAATTGCAAACGATTTGCTGGAGTAAATGACAATATCCACCACTTTGTTTTTAATTTTAGAAATAGTTCAGCCGTATTTGTAGGTCGAGAAAAGTAGTTGGAGTGGACTGTATTAGAATATATATGTAAATATACACACGCAGCTGGAACACAGTAAAAAATAGTAGCACTAAAATATCTACTGGAATTGTTTCAAGTGTAAAATTGTGGGCAAAGGAAACTGGAATATTTTCGGGCACAAGTAACGGAATTGAAATACATATATTAAATGCCGCTGCGTCGGATTTATCACTTTTGGATTTAGACAATATATCATATAGAAAGTTAGTCGAAATAGGGTTCGAAAAACTGGCTGTATGACCGGCAATTATAGTAAGTGGAAATTATCTGGAGCGTTTCAAGCCTGCTGGGACAAAATCAAAGGAAAGTCCAGGAGAGGAAAGTCCAAAGATTTTGAAATCCGGCTCGAAGGACCAAAATGTTGGGGCGGTGCGGCTTGGTCGATTAAATAGTTGAAGCCCCAAGATCGAGTGGTACGCATAAAAATACGCGGGTACTTTTGGGTTTTTACGCGACGTGCGTAGGTGTTTATTAGTACACTTTGAAACATGAACTGCTTAAGCCTAACTTAACTTAAGCGCTCCAGAGCAGAGCGGAGACTTAGGGGAGAGATGGAGAGCGGGCGGCAGTGCGAGCGCGCGAGATGTAGACATCTGGATAAAACTGCCTCCTGAAATTAAACGCCCTTTTGGCGTGAACACTTCCCATCATCTGAAGTTGCAATCTATTTTTGTGGATAATGCAGACGTTGCAGAAGGTAACCACTGCCTTCACCAGGTTACAAAAGTTGACAAAGTTGTGGAGGGGAATTCGTTAGTAAAAGGGTATACTAGATTCGTCGGAAAATATGTAACATGCAGAAGGAAACGTTTCCGACCCCATAAAGTATATATGGATCCGTCCGGATGAACACTGAGATCTCGGAAACTATAAGAGCTTTGGGTTTCAGATTTCTGAGCTTGTTACGTGCCACGCCCCTCACAAAAACGTTTGCCACGCCCACTTGAACGCCCATAACGCCTAAATCTGTCTACCGCCCACATAACCATATATTGAGATCGCGGGTAGGTGGCGCATGTCAATCTCTCCTTACTGCTTGCATATCTCCATTTCCCTATGGTTCCTTTAGCTGAGCAACGGGTATTTGATAGTCGACTATAGCGTTCTTCCTTGTTTATACTGGATTGGTGCGTGCTATGGAATACTAGGTAGGAGATGTTGAAGGTTATCCCGGTTAGTTGACTACGCGGACGTTGCCATTGGCTCCTGGAAAGACAGAGTCGATTCTGCATAGTCCCCACTCATTTGAGGGCAGAATATCGTCCTTGATGACCCAGTTACCGACGCGGAGACTTTCCGTTGAAAATTGCCAGTTGTGGCGCTTGTGGAACTCTGTTACGCATCCTTGCAGCTATTTTTCTAATCAGAGTCTGGATAATAAAAGAGATAAACAGGGCTAGCTAAGACTGACGTCGATATTGGTTACGGACTGAGGACTATGGGAAGTTCGGCTCGTTACTAAGGAGTTTTGGAAGGCTTTCCTGAAAGATCAACCACCTTGGACTTTGGCCGTTTGACAAATCCGTGTGCCGTACCAATGTCGACTAAGCGGACATTGCCATCGGCTCCCGGAAAAAAGGAGTCTATTATCCCGAATCGCCACTCATTTGAGAGCAAATTGTCGTTCTTAGTGGAGCTCTTTAAGGTACTCATCCTTCCATCGAGTACGGAATTGGTGATAGAGAGGCTTTAAGGGCTGCCACCGGTTCAAAATAGACACGGATTCTCCCTTTTATTCGGGTTCCGCCGACAAGAAAGTGCGCTGGTGTCAACGCCAAGAGGTCAATTGGGTCCTCGGATATGGGAGATAGTGGTCTGGAATTTAGAAAAGCTTCGATTTTCGCTAGGAGGGTGTACAGCTCTTCAAAGGTGTACTTCCGCGTAGCGTTGAACTTGCGTTTCAAGGTTTTGAAGCTCTTGATACCTCCTTACCATAGGCCTTCCATATGGGGAGCCCCAGGAAAAGGGAATTGCCCGTTGAGCTGTTGGTGACTATACGCAACAGTTACAGACTCTTTCTTGCCGACGAAGGTTTTCCCATTGTCACACTGAATTTGACTCGTCAAATCTGATGTAGGTTCTAGATGGATGGCCTTTGTAGAGAATCAGACGAAAACCAGCAAATACGTTTTCGTGATGAATCAAGCTTTTCCAGTGTTATTCCTTGCTAAAAGGGCGTGGTCCATCCATGTGTACGCAGGAGCTAAGAACTGCCCTTACCAAGTTCTTTACCTTCGGAGCCCAGTACTGGAACGGGTGAGACGCACCACTATCTGATTACCAACATGTAATGAAATCAGATGCGTAAATTTTACCAGAAGCCGCGAGAGTGCAAATTCGTACGGTAGGATTACGCGGAGGACCTTACGCGTCCGCATACCCTAGTTAGCCCTCTCTGTTCTAGAAGGGACGGCAAAGACGCAACATGGGCTTTGACGGCACGCTTTTCGATCTCGGTCACCGGCAGGTCGGTTCCCTGTCTGAGCCAATGATCGCGTGGCCGTTGCAGCCAAGTGGGTCCATGCCACCAAAGCGGGTTATCCATAAGCTCTTGAAGGGGAACACCTCGACTAGCCAAATGTGTGACCAATTGGCTGCCTCTGTGGACTCGGTGATCTTCTTCACTCTGTTGGCGATGAACGTTGTCCAATGACACGCTGGTTTGGCTAACCATGCTAGCACAATCGTGGAATCGGTCCAACAATGGAGTTTTGATGTCAGCCTCGGCTGATGGCTTCGCCATCTCGGACAAAAGGAGAGCCCCGCATAACTTCATCCTGGGAAGGGACACCGTTTTGACTGGCGCCACACGCGTCTTGGCCGTGAGCAAGTGCACCATCGTCTTATGGCCCACCTCTACGCGCACATAGATCGCAGCTCCGTATGCCATTGGCGAGGCGTCACAGAATCCGTGATGCTCTACGCGGATCTCTGGACGGAAGGAAACCCATTTGGGTATTCTGACCTGGTCTATGACCGAATAGCTCTGGAGAAAGCTGTTCCACCTTTGGCACAGCTCAGTTGGCAAGTTATCGTCCCAACCTAGATCCTGAAGCCAAATCTCTTGCATAAAGATTTTGGCACACACAACAAATGGAGCGAGCCAGCCTTCTGGATGAAACAGCTTAGCAATTTGGGAAAGGACTTTGCGTTTCGTGGGGGAGATTTCCGTTGCTGAATATGGTGGGACGAAGAAGAACTTATCGCCCGTCGCCTTCCATCGTACGCCGAGAGTTTTGGCTGTGCTCAGTGTCGATCTCGAGGAACTCTGTTGTCAGAAGATGATCGCTTTGGATATGAGCTAAGATTTCTTTGTGGTTGGTTGTGGTTGTGGTTACTCAATGGAAACCCCGCGGAATTTAGAGAATTATGCGTCCTCGGCGGAGTCAGCTCCCGAAAGGACGTCAGTTGCCAGCTGTTGCAGGACTCGAATCGCCAGGAATGGCGCGCAATTGACTCCAATAGTCACCATCTGTAATTCGAAATCTCGAATGTGCCCCTCGCTGTTGCGCAATAAAATGCGCTGGAACGGGGAATGCTTCGGATCTACCCACATCTGTCGATACATTTTCTCGATATCGGCACTGTAGACGTATTGGAAATATCGCCACTTCAGGATCGGGATAGTTGGATCGGACTGTAAGACTGGGCCAGCATGAAGGATAACGTTTAAACTGACCCCACTCTCTGCAGGACTGGAGGCATTTAAAACCACACGCAGCTTGGTAGTTGTACTTTCTGGATTGATGGGGAAGATAATAACTGGCAGAATTATGGGTAGGACGGACTTCTCTCATGTGATGGAGGTCGAGATACCCTTGAACCACGGAGTCGTATTTGGTTTTCAGCTGACTGTCCCTCTTTAGGCGTTGCTCGGTTCTTAGGAACTGCGACAACGCGGAGGCTCTGGAGTGACCGAGGGCGGGTTTAACGTTTTCAGGATTAAGAAAAAGGAAGACTTACGACATACCTGCCGTTATCGTCTCTCATAGTCGTCCGGAAATTTGGTGAGAGGCCTATCCAGGGACGTGTCAACAGTGTGAGAGATTCGCGTGGAAAACACGGAAATCTGATTTTCCCTTGGAGAAGGAACGGATCCTGTTAGGATCTACCCGGAAATGGTTTCTTGACCGAGGAGAGAGCCACAAATGTTCGGCCTGGTGCCTGGATTCGATGGCGATGGGGAGGAGTAGCCTCTGTGTAGTAAGGTGTGATGGCGGCCGCGGCACGTAAAGCAACTATGAGTGCTTTCACAACCACGCAGCTGATGCCCTCGTGCGAAGCAGTTCAGACAGAGCTTCTTTCTCTTTATACGCCGACTGCTCGTCGACCGTCATCTGGAGAAATCGTGCACATGTGCTGACAGGATGGTTTTCCTTCTTACGAAGGTCACATCTTTTGCGCTTGGGTGCTACCCTTGTCTCGTACGAATTTATTCTTCGAGGCCCTGCACTGGGGGCGGATGTTTTTGGCAGAGATTGACTCGAGCCTGACGGGCTCGTCGGAATCCCGGCCTTGTTGTGCAGGTACTGTTCCCACAAGGATAGCGTGAGCTTAGCAAGTTTGGAGGAGCACATGCAAGTTATCCAGCTCATGATGCCAGCCTCTTTACCCAATTTATAAACAAACTCTTCATATACAATTCTTAGCTGAGAACGCTTTCCAGCTCGGGCCCCCAGCCGCCTTACCCAAGTCGTAAACAATTTCTTATAAACAATTCTTAGCTGTGATCCCCTTACTCAGCGTTCCCACAGAATCCCAATTAGCTCCCCCACTTCAATCGAAGTTCATTATTAAGATTCAATTGCGCCGCAGTCCTCCTAACATAAACTAAGCTGGGTCCAGCTAATGTAAACACAAGCATCCTAATCCTCAGAACAAAAGAGAACCAACAGGTACGGTTAACCAACCGGCAAACAAAACTATGCGATTAAATAACATCGAGGAGGACCATTTTTTAGGCCAGAATCCGGAGTAGGATTACCCTACCTAATCCGATATGATAGCAAAATAAATAAAAAGCTTAAAATCTTAATTGACACAGGAGCAACCTCCTGCTATATCAAAACAGGAATTTACAAAAACAAAAACGAGCTTCCTATATATAAAAGAGTATCTACGGTTAATGGATATTCTATAATTAAACAGTATCACATGGTAACGATCTTTGACACGCGTTACACATTTTATGAAATAGACGGGTTAAAATCAGATTTTCTAATAGGTTACAACCTACTAGTTGTACTTTCCGGCTTGATGCGGAAGATAATAACTGTCAGAATTATGGTAGGACCCTTGAATCACGGAGTCGTATTTGGTTTTCAGCTGACTGTCCCTCCTTAGACGTTGCTCGGTTCTGGAGTGACCGAAAGCGGATTTAACGTTTTCAGGATTAAGAAAAAGGAAGACTTTCGACATACCTGCCGTTATCGTCTCTCGTAGTCGTCCGGAAATTTGGTGAGAGGCCTATCCAGGGACGTGTCAACAGTGTGAGAGATTCGCGTGGAAAACACGGAAATATGATTTTCCCTTGGAGAACGAATGGATCCTGTTAGGATCTACCCGGAAATGGTTTCTTGACCGAGGAGAGAGCCACAAATGTTTGGCCTGGTGCCGCTTGGGAGAATGGATGGCAGTCCGTCGTCCCCGGTTATAATATCTATCTGTGCGCTCTCGTAGAACTTTGGATCCGCTAGTGGCAGTTCGGGAAGATCCCGTAGAAACTGCCGCGGAATCGGACAATATGGGAGGTTTCCAGCTAATTGAGGAAGAACATAGGCCGTCGGGTTTACTTGCAAGCCAGGCCTGGTCGGGGAACGGATGGTAAACTAACAAAGCTTTTTGGATTCAGTGGATACTGTCTGGTTTAAGCCTGATACTTGGGCTCGGATTACTTGGTGAGGCAACTTGATTAATTCGAACAGCCGCTCAGAAATAAAGGTTTCCTCTGATCCAGAATCTACCAAGGCACGAGCTTTAAAATTCGACCCCAGGTCAAATGGCGGTGCCCAGCAAGACGTATCTATACCCCGTCGCGAAGTAATTTTGGACTGTAGAGTCCACGGAGCAGGTAGCGGTTGCAACTGGTGTATGTGGTCTTCATCTGGGTCTCGGGGAAGGATTCGATGGCGATGGGGAGGAGTTGCCTCTGTGCAGTAAGGTGTGATGGCGGCCGCGGCACGTAAAGGAACTATGAGTGCTTTCACAATCACGCAGCTGATGCCCTCGTGCGAAGCAGTTCAGACAGAGCTGCTTTCTCTTTATACGCCGACTGCTCGTCGACCGTCATCTGGAGAAATCGTGCACATGTGCTGACAGGATGGTTTTCCTTCTTACGAAGGTCACATCTTTTGCGCTTGGGTGCTACCCTTGTCTCGTACGAATTTATTCTTCGAGGCAGAGATTGGCATAGATTGACTCGAGCCTGACGGCCGTACGTCGACTATGGCTTCTAAGGTCCGGTGACGCTCCATACGGAATGAGTTCAGCCCCTGCCACGACGGAATCTCGGCCTTGTTGTGCAGGGACTGTTCCCACAAGGATAGCGTGAGTTTAGCAAGTTTGGTGGAGCACATGTAAGTTAACAATCAACTCCCAGCTAAGGCTGAGCAGGCCAATTCATATTCTCTTTGTTAATATTAATCATTTTTATTGTTATTATTATTATTACACTTCTTATACCACTCATGTATGGTCCACCTTAGTTTTGGTCCACCCTAATGGGCCCGAGAGCTGAGCCAACATATTGTGCCATTATGGGTCGTGGCTTTGTCTCATTGGCTGACAGCAATCGTATGACTTCTGCAAAATGTGCATGGTCAGCGGTCTGCCACGGGCATCCGGTCATGCATGAGCTTTTGTTAATTCTTAAGTTCAGTTTATATTTTGTATTCAATAAATTAAGACCACCAGCTCCTACTAATGAAACTCCGGCACTTAGCCGTTAAATCTTTTATTAACCAATATACCGACTGAGTCTCTAGGCCAGCGGTATCGAAGGACAGTTCCCTTCCACCCTAATCTCCCTATCTCAACATAGGAGCAGTACGGCCGACCGGCTACGAATTATTGGAGACAGCAATCTCCCTATCTCAAAATAAGAGCAGTACGGCCAACCGGCTACGAATTATTGGAGACAGCGGCGAGGGACCCCACATCGACCGTTCCCCTCCCCACACATCCGTTAATTGGTACACTAAGAGGCAATCCCAATTTTTGGTTTGAATTCCGGACATTTTTAAAGCCGTGAGCCAACTCTGGATGGTGCGTTGAAGTTTACGGATAGCTGACACAGATTTCTGATTAACGGACTGCACACTGAAAAGCATTTTTAATTGGCTTTTTACTAACAACCGCTTGTTTTCGAAACGCTCAGTTAGGTTAGCCCAAGCTGAGCGAAAGCCATCGTTAGTAAGGCGGGAGTTCGAAACTATTGTTAAAAAATAAACAGATCCCTGAAGGTCGGCCACCGCAGATAATCTTCGGTGAAAGCCTAGGTATCTCACGGAGGCAGCCGACAGCCAGATGAAATGTAAGTCTGGGTAGGAATAGCTTGAACTCGGGGAGCTTGGGCTATTATATCGCGATCTGAGCCCCACATCTCTCGTAAGCGGAATAGCAAAAGCCGTATCTAGCTTTGAGAATTGGCAAACTATCAGCTGCACTGTCTCCGGCTTCTGCTATGCACCCGGTGCATTCGTCGTATTCTGCCTTGATGCGGTCCCATAACGCGCGTGTTTTTTCGCGGCAAGTGTTAAGCATGAAAAGAGTAGTAGGGACCGGCGAAGGAGGGTTTTTCCCTGTATTCAAATTCACTCAGCCGATCTGAGACCTCAATAAATTAGCTGAGAGCAATTTGGGAAGCAGTTGGTGCCATTTTGACGTTTGCACGAGTGACCCTTTTTCGGGGCGACGAGGACTTAGCGGTTAGTTCGGGTGTGGGCGGATCTACGGATATACCTGGGACTACGCAGGTGGAAACTGGAGCACGTACCGACCTGGTTACTTTGCGGAATTAAAACCGGATTAGAATTAGGATTAGGAACAGTGAGAAGAGTTCGTGTATCACCCGTCGAGAAAGAATACTATGGTATTTAACCTATTTGGTATATGTATATTGTAATTTGTTATAATTGGGATCAAGTTTGGTATTATTTTTTGCTGATATTAATTTTGCCTTTGAAATAATTTGAGGGGAAAAATTCAAAATATGTGTATAGTCCCCGGTGGAGTAATAGTATTATTTCGCCTTTAATTATACATCTGAGTGAAGAAAAATACCAAAATATGTTGTTGTTGGCCGGAGGATGTTATTTGTTGATTATTTAGTACTACTGTTCTTTCAATTTTAATTAATATTCCGAGGGAAAAAAAATTACAAAAAAATACCGAACAAAATTGGTGGACGGAAGATGCTACGCATGCGGTGGAGTGCTAGTATTATTTTCCCTGGATAAAATAATTTTTACGGAGTAAATACCAAATACCGAAAAAATACTAAAAAGTTTGGTTATTTTAAATAAAACACAATGATCAAAAAAAATTTCACGTCGGTTTGTGTAATTTTTTTATTTTATTATATTTAACCGGATGGCCGACGGAAAACTTTAATTAGTATATGTATGTAGATATGGATATGTAGGTATGTAATGTTCCAAGGTTTAAAATTTATTAGTTAATTAATTATGTTTGATGGACGGGGAGCCATTTTCCCGGTTAGAGTGTGGATAAGGAAAAAACCAACATGGCTGATTAACAATGACGTGGATAATGGTGACGGACTGAGGACTTTGGCAGACGCGGCTCGTTACTATGTAACTTTCGACTCTCTTGGAAGAAGAACCACCTTGGTTACTGGACATTACCATCGGTTCCCGGAAAAACGGAGTCTATTCTTCCGAGTCGCCACTCGTTTGAGGATAAGTTGTCATCCTTAATGACTACTATGTCGCCGATGCGCAGATTTTCTGTAGGAACTTGCCACTCGTTGCGCTTGTGGAGCTCCATAAGGTACTTATCCTTCCATCTGGAGCGCGAGGGTATATGTATGTACTTGAGTTTGGCTGAGCGGCCGGCGTGTGCAACAGAATGCTGACACTTGCACTTTCTGTGAGCGCGCCGATCGACTCATGTTTCGGCCACTTAGGTTTTTGACCGGGCCTTTGTTTATGTGAACACTGCAACAAAGTGTTACAGAGTGTTTGCTTCAAGTACTCTAGGTACAGTAGTTATTCAATATATGTGCATACTACAGCACTAAGAATTGTTTTAAATATCCGACTTTCAGAAAGGGGTTTTGGGCCAGAAAAAATCACTTGAAGGCAAATTGTCCGACTCGCAGATTTTCTGTAGGAACTTTCCACTTGCTGCGCTTGTGGAGCTCCTTAAGGTACTCATCCTTCGATCGAGTGCGGAATTGTTGATGGAGACACTTTAAGTGCTACCACCGGCTCAGAATGGGCTTGGATTCGCCCTTTACTTCAGTTTCCCCTATGGGCTAGGAGGGTGGACAGCTCTTCAAAGGTGTACTTCCGTGTAGCGGTGCACATGTAAAACTTGACACCAGCCTTCCGTAGGCCGCCCATATGGGAAGCCCCAGGAGGAATGAACAGCCAAGTGAGCTGCTGATGACTATTTATAGCAAACAGTACCCGTATGCTCTATCGGCTTCAGATTTCGTATACTCTGAAGTAAATTGCATGTTAAAAGAAGGAATTATAAGACCAAGCAAAAGCCCTTATAATTCTCCAGTTTTAGTAGAACCAAAAAAGGGTTTTAATGAAGATGGTACTGCAAAGCTCAGATTAGTTATAGACTATAAGAAACTAAATGAAAACAATTTTTCATAAATGGTATCCGGCGATGGAACAATCTACCGCACCAATACAAAACAATTAGGAGCGCAACTCAATTTTACAACAAAGTTAAAGATCTCTTAAAATACCAGTACACATAAGTATTAAAACAAGGAAGAACGCTATAGTCGAGTACCTCGACTATCAGATACCCGTTACTCAAAGGGAAATGGAGATATGCAAGCAGCAAAGCGAAATTAAAATGCGCCACCTACCGGCGGTAGACAGATTTAAGCGTTATGGGCGTTAGAGTGGGCGTGGGCCGCTGAGATCTCGAAAACTATGAGAGCTAGGCTATTGAGATTTGGCTTGCAGATTCCTGAGCTTCTTACGCAGCGCAAGTTTGTTTCAGTAGACTGCCACGCCCACTCTAACGCCCACAAACCGCCCTAAAATGTAACTCCTACAGTTTTGATGCTAGATAGAAAATTTTAGCTGAAATGTATTAGTCTTGTCAACACCTATCGATTGACCAAAAAAAAATTTTGCTACGCCCACTCTAACGCCCACAAACCTCCAAAGAAAAAAGCTATGACGTCAGAGCCAGACAATGCGAAATGATTTTACGCGTGTATGTGTGTGTATGTAAATAGTTGCCGGCCGAACTTAGCGGCAAAGAAAAAAACCCTGCCGGCGCTCAGAGAGACAATAGTGCGCCGAGAAATGAGAGCAAGGGAGAGAGAACAAAGTGCTCGGCTAACTTATTTTAAAGTTTGTTATCTGAGTAACGGGTATCTGATAGTCGAGGTACTGGACTATAGCGTTCTTCCTTGTTTTTTATATACACTGGTTCATCATCCTTTAATCTCAGTTTTGTTTATAAAAATTATTTGTGCTTATTGGTTCGGTTTCCAATCCGACCAATACATTTCAGTTAAAATTTTGTATCTAGCATGAAAATTGTGGGCGCCACAGGCTTGGGCGGTTTGTTGGCGTTGGAGTGGGCGTGGTAAACTTTTTTGGATCAATCGATAGGTATTGACGAGAAGAATACATTTCACTTTCAAAAGTTTTATTCTAGCATCAAAACTGTAGGAGCCACAGTTTTGGGCGGTTTGTGGGCCTTAGAGTGGGCGTGGCACTCTGCTGAAACAAACTTGCGCTGCGCAGGAATCTCAGGAATTTGCATGCCTAATCTCAGTATTGTAGCTTGTGTAGTTTCCGAGATCTCAGCGTTCATACGGACAGACGGACTGACGGACTCGGCTAGTGATCCTGATCAAGAATATATACACTTTAAGGGGTCGGAAACGCTTCCTTCTGCCTGTTACATACTTTCCGAAGAATCTAGTATACCATTTTACTCTACGAGTAACGGGTATAATAATATGCATCGCAGTGCAATTAAAAAAAATTGCAACGCAGTGCAGAGAAAATAAATTATGCGCTCTTGGCAGCGCTGTCGGTTCACTCTGGCTTGGTGCGCCCGACGGTGCCGGTGCTGGCTGCACAGGCTGTACTTCTACGGTGAAGCACTGGTGCTGGCTGCACAGGTTGTTACTTCTTCGGTGGGGCTCCGGTGCTGGCTGCACAGGTGTACTCGCAATGGGGTGAACACACTGGTCCCTCGCAGTCATTCGGGCATGTCTTCCTCAGCTTGTAGGCTGATGCGTTTCTTCTTGTTGTTCTTGTTATTGCCCTTGCTGCCGTTGTTGCCGTTGTTGCTGTTGTTGCCGTTGTTGCTGTTGTTGCCGTTGTTGCCGTTGTTGCTGTTGTTGTCGTTGTTGCCGTTTCCTATTGTTTGAGGTCCAGATCCAGGTCCAGATCCAGTTGGACCAAAGTCACGGTCGGTATGTAGTGTAAAGACATCTTTCATTTGTTTTTAATTTTCTTTGTTTTAAATCTGGAGCAGCATTAGTGCCGCTACCAACGTCCAGTTGTTTCTGGTTTTAAATTTTTCCTTAGGTTCTAAGTAAGCCTAATTCTCGTAGCTGCGCTGCCCACAGTTAGACGGCAGAGAGACGGCTATGTATATCTTATATATATTATGTGTATTTAATTATGCTCTCTTTAGCTGAAGCGCGAGGATATATGCATGTATGCACGTTATCCAGCTCATGATCCCAGCCTCTTTACCCAATTTATAAACAAATTCTTCATAAACAATTCTTAGCTGAGAACGCTTTCCAGCTTTGGCGCCCAGCCGCCTTACCCAAGTCGTAAACAATTTCTTATAAACAATTCTTAGCTGGGATCCCCTTACTCAGCGTTCCCACAGAATCCCAATTAGCTCCCCCACTTCAATAGAAGTTCATTATTAAGATTCAATTGCGCCGCAGTCCTCCTAACATAAACTAAGCTGGGTCCAGCTAATGTAAACACAAGCATCCTAATCCTCAGAACAAAAGAGAACCAACAGGTACGGTTAACCAACCGGCAAACAAAACTATGCGATTAAATAACATCGAGGAAGACCATTTTTTAGGCCAGAATCCGGAGTAGGATTACCCTACCTAATCCGATATGATAGCAAAATAAATAAAAAGCTTAAAATCTTAATTGACACAGGAGCAACCTCCTGCTATATCAAAACAGGAATTTACAAAAACAAAAATGAGCTTCCTATATATTGTGAGGAGTCGTTTGACCCCTCACAAATAGCGCCCCCAACATCGGCAGCCAGCGACAACAACATCGGCCGCCAGCGCCAACAACAACGCCAGCTAGCATCTACAACAAATAGCGCCCCCAACATCGGCAGCCAGCATCTACAACAAATAGCGCCCCAACATCGGCAGCCAGCGACAACAACATCGGCCGCCAGCGCCAACAACAACGCCAGCTAGCATCTACAACAAATAGCGCCCCCAACATCGGCAGCCAGCGACAACAACATCGGCCGCCAGCGACAACAACATCGGCCGCCAGCGCCAACAACAACGCCAGCTAGCATCTACAACATCGACAGCGCCAACAACATCGGCAGCCAGCGACAACAACATCGGCCGCCAGCGCCAACAACAACGCCAGCTAGCATCTACAACATCGACAGCGCCAACAACATCTGTCGCCAGCGCCAACTACAACGCCAGTTAGCGCCAACAACATCGCCAGCCAGCAGTTACAACATCGCCAGCAACCTCAGCAGCTAGCGAAAACAACAATAGCAGCTAACAACAAAACAAAACCCTCGCGCATAACTTTCTAAAAACTTTGTACAGTTCACTTAATATGTAAGCTTAACCAATAATTGTAAGATTTGTAGTTATATTAGTACCCAAGAATTATCTTAAGCTAAGCTTTCCCCCTCCGCTCTCGCATCAGCAGTAGCCACACACACACACCAGGAGAGCAACGAAATATTCACCACGATAAGTGCAGCGCCGCACAGGAGCAAGCGATAGAGGACATGCGATCGAGGAGGAAAACAACCCCCGAAAATTGGCACGCGCCAAGGGAAGAGCGAGAGAAAAGGAGTACCGAAACTTCGACAAGTGGAAAAAACCCAGAGCAGCCGAAAACTTGAACAAAACGCGGCGGCAAAGCTTGACTAGTTCTCTTTTGGAAAAGGCGGTGCGCGGAATAAGAAGTGATTTTTGCAAAGGCGGTGCACGGGAGCAGAAACAGGGGTCTTCTTTTTGGAAAACGCAGCGCACCGGACCAGAAGTGCGAGGAGGGGACTTTTGGAAAACGCAGCGCACCATACCAGAAGTGCGAGCAGGTGACTTTTGGAAAACGCGGCGCACGGGATCAGAAGTGCGAGCAGAGCAAATTTGTGTGGACAACAGGAATCTTTTGCCTTCGGGCTGATGCCAAGTGACCCAGGAAGGAGTTTACCTAGACGACCTCGAGGAGAGTGTGCCGGCGCAGGACCAGCGGCGGAGCACACGGAGTCACGCGTGTGTGTGTGCGTGAGAGCGAGACGGGTGAGTGAGTGGAGGGAACCGCATTTTGGCCCGCGAGAGTCCCGTGCAATGAGAAATTTCTCGAAGGCCTCCATGCGGCTTCGCCCAGAGTAGGCTAGAATTTATAAACCATGAACTAACCTAACCCGTTAATTGCGAGCACTGAGGGAAAAAAAAAACATGAACCAAGAATTTAAATAAAGAATAATTTCTTACATATCTGAACACAAAATTTGCCGCTGCCATGTTGTTCTTTTTTCCCTTTGACTACTTTGATTTCTGATTTGGTTTCCGAGCTGACTACACCGAGAGAAATGGGTGGACCCAACTTTTGGAAACCTGTTGCTCATTAATTAAATAAAAATATTTCTCAGATATTAAAAAATCCAATCAAGCTGGCCACGCATAAACATGAATATTTCCAGACAAATGCCTAGATTTTAGGCCATAAATTCTGCCCTAGGGGAAAGTTGTCCTCATAATCGATCCCCTCTCTCTCGGCCTTCTCGTAGCGAATGCTATGAGCCAGGCTCAAATGCGCGTTACCGCTGACGCTTTTCACTTTGCTACAGACACCGAATAAACTGTTTCCCTCACTCCGTACCCCGGTGGCTGGCACTCTACATCTCACGCCAGCCAACCGATTTTCGTCTTAGACCTTTTTGTCCCATATCCTTACAATTATTTTCGGTAAAGAGACCCTGGCGGGACTGAGTATATCCCAGCCTACGAGACTTCTTTACAATATAAAAGAGTATCTACGGTTAATGGATATTCTATAATTAAACATTATCACATGGTAACGATCTTTGACACGCGTTACACATTTTATGAAATAGACGGGTTAAAATCAGATTTTCTAATAGGTTACAACCTACTAAAAAATATAGAAGCTGTAATAGACACAGAAAAAGGAGTAATAAAATATGGGGGCAAAGAAGAAAAATTAATATATGATAATGACAGTTCTTTTAACCAACTTTCCTTATCTGAAGAAAGAAACAATTCTTCCATTAAAGGAATTTATTATACGAAAATACTTTGATGAAAAAGCCAAAATCAAAACTGAGTCTGAAGAGGCAAATCAAAGCAAAACAAGTTCGGGATTCAAATATCCTGTACACGCCGTCGTTGAAGTATCCGACAAAAATTCTAGTTTGGGATTCAAAAATCCTGAGCGCGCCGTCGTTGAAGTATCCGACAAAAACTCTAGTTTGGGATTAAAAGGTCATGAACAAGCCGTCGTTAATTTAACCGACAAAAACGAAATAGTGAATATGAGTGAATCAACTCAAAACCAAAGAATGGATTTGGAAAATGAGATAATAAATATTATCAATAAAGAGCACTCGAAGATAAACATGCAAGTCCCCTCAGGACGCGATGAAATAAGCACCTATTTATAGCAAACAGTACCCGTATGCTCTATCGGCTTCAGATTTCGTATACTCTGAAGTAAATTGCATGTTAAAAGAAGGAATTATAAGACCAAGCAAAAGCCCTTATAATTCTCCAGTTTTAGTAGAACCAAAAAAGGGTTTTAATGAAGATGGTATTGCAAAGCTCAGATTAGTTATAGACTATAAGAAACTAAATGAAAACACCATTCCCGACAGATATCCAATGCAAGATCCTTCAGTGATTTTGTCAAATCTTGGAAAGGCTAAGAACTTTTCCACGATCGACTTGGAGTCTGGGTTTCACCAGATTCTTATGAAAGAAACAGACAATAAAAAAACCTAATTTTCTATAAAAAACGGGAAATATGAATTCTTGAAAATGCCATTTGGACTAATGAACGCTCCCAGAATATTCCAACGTGCAATGGATGATATTTTGAGAGAACAAGTAGGTAAAACATGTCACGTATATATGGATGACATTATTATATTTTCTAAAACAATAGAACAACACTACAAGGACTTAATCGTCATAATTAATATGCTGAATGCAAATATGAAAATTTCAATTGAAAAAAAGTTCTTCAAATTAGAAACCACTTTTCTTGGTTACGTTGTTTCCCACAATGTAATCAAAACAGAACACGAAAAAATATCTACAAAAGTAAAGTATCCAATTCCAAAAAACTTTCGAGAGCTTAGAAGCTTCCTAGGCCTTAACGGCTATTACAGAAAATTTTTACAAAGCTACGCAAAAATTGCAAAAGCGCTAACAAAGTATTTGGAAGGTCAAAATGGTAAAGTATCCAAAAAAATGTCCCGTAAAACTTCCATACAGTTGGACGATTCGGCTGTAAGAGCTTTTAACGAGCTCAAAGATAATTTAATTGCACAAATCGAATTGGTACAACCTGATTATAATAAAAAATTCACTTTAACGACCGATGCGTCCGATCTAGCTATTGGTGCTGTTCTTTCTCAGGAAGGAAAACCAATAACCTTCATTTCAAAAACTCTAACTAAAGCCAAACAAGTATATGCCACCAATAAGAAAGAACTTTAAGCAATAGTTTGGGCATTTAAAAATTTGCGAAACTATTTATACGGCGTTAATAACATAGAAATCTATACAGATCACCAACCAGTGTCTTTCTCGATATCTCAAAAAAATCCAAACATCGAGATGAAAAGATGGTACTCATTCATTGAAAGCTACTCTCCCAAAATAATTTATAAACCAGGATCTACCAACGTAGTTGCTGACGCCCTATCAAGAATTCAAATTAACAACATAACGGACAGTAACGAGTCGGTCTCAGATCAAAACACTCAGCATTCTGCAGAGAGTAGTTTTGAGAATGATATACAAGAAACCCGCAAAACCCTTAAATTGGTTTAAGCAACAATTGCTAATACCAACGGGGAGGTATACAATACATGAGATGGTCAATATATTCGGAAATACCAGACATATAATAGAATTTGATACCCCGGAAAATTTGGTATCAATCTTAAGGGAATATATCCCTCCTAACATAACAATAGGTATTCACTGTACTTTAGAAGACTTATATAAAATTCCTATATACAAAAATATTCGTCTAAGATGTAGAAAACCATGAAGACAGAGCATTAATAATAGAAGAAACTCATTGTAGAGCACACAGGGGACTGGACGAAAATTACAAGCAAATTAACAGACTATACTATTGGCCAAATTTGAAAAAAAAAACTTCAGGAGTACATAAAGAACTGTACAATTTGTAATAGTAACAAATATAATAGACACCCTGTACTAATTCCTATTGGTCAAGCACCCATCCCAAATAAAGAAGGAGAAAATTTGCATATAGACATTTTTTACGCTCAGAATTTAATGTTCATTACTTGAATTGATTTATAATCAAAATACTTAGTTGTAAAGGAGATTCAAAATAAACTCAACATAGAAACCAAAATTTCAGAAATATTGCAACATTTTCCACTTGCTAAAACTTTAATAATGGATAACGAGCCTAGTTTTTCATCAACTGTAACGAACTGATTTTGTGTGTCTGCTCGCTACGAGATTCGTGCGGCTAGCTCAGAAGATTGTGCGTTCGTCCCACCAAATTTATATGACGTGATTGCCCGGAGATCAGTGAGAAAACAAAGTGTTCAAATGGTAACAGTGGGATTTATTCTCGTGGTATTAGTACAGCGGGTGTGTGGCTGGGCTGGCTTCGGTATCTCTTGGCTGTGGTTCAGCCGGCTGCTGGCGCTCCTCTTGCTGGCTCCTCGACGCGTTGACTCGTCTTCCTCTGGATCCTGGGTCTCGGGACGCTCGTAGTGGCCGCCTCTGCTTGCTTGCCGACGCGTTGCCTCGGGGTCGCTTGTTGCGCCTAAGACCCGCAGAGAGTTAGGCCTTGTGGTCTTAGGGAAGCGTCACCGTTCTCAGACTAGGGTGAACAAGCCTTGCTCTCCAGGCCGACGCCTTTCGAGGCAATACCTGTCCCTTGCTCTTTCCGGACGGTCCCGCTAGGTTCTTGCTCAGTTCGCGCTGACAGTCAAGGCTGCCGCCAGGAGGCTGTCTAGCTTTCACTTCGCTTTACGCCTAGCGCAGACGAACGTTCCACCCGGCTTCACCCTAATGCGTGACGTCCGCGACGCTCCTGCGCTGCCCAATGAGCTCCGCGCGGCGATGGTAACGTGGCTGCCGGAATTGTCTGCTGGCGTCGCTGTCTATGTCCTCTGCGCTGTCTTCTGACCAGTATCTCGTCGTTCTGGCGCTCGGGGAGCTGGGCGGTCGCTGCTCGGGGACTTGCCGGTAATCGCAGGGCTCTCCAGGCTGCCGCCTCTTGAAACCGCAAATCGATCTACCGCTCGTCCGTCACGCCAGGTCCTGCTTGGTCGGGCAAGGTACGCTGGGTCGCAGGCAACTTTCCTCCCCAAGCTGACGGCTATTCGTCGTAGGACTCTTTTGCTTGTCTCTGACAGACCCGCCGGGCGACTCGCCAGGGTGTGGTCGTGACAAAGTTAGAAAACAAACGCCTTGACTTAGCCGCGTGATGCCTTCCAGAACTAAGCCACCTGTGTCTCAATTCGGAGATTCCTGAAGTCCTAATCCCGAACGTCTCGACGTGGCGATCTTGCTCCTCGTATGCTTCCCACGGCGCTGCTTCCGACGACTCGCTTGGTTGTAGCTCCCTCGTCGATTATTTGCTTGACTGACTGTTTATTTGGTACTTTAACTGATCTTGCAGGTTTGACTCCTCGTGATCGACTGATCCAGCTGCCAGCGCTCTGCGGCCTTATATAGGGCCTCCGGGAACCGTTATTTCCCTTTTGCGCACGGCCCGCTGGGTCTCTCCACTCTGGGTCCAAAGTCCGTGCCTCCTGGATGACCCTCTTCTCCTTCACGTACCGCTTCCCATAGATGCTCCGCCCACTGCTGCCACTCCGCTGATTCCCGTGCCGCTTGTGGCATGCCTGTGTGCCGCTCCACTGCCGAGATGTGGTACTTCCTCTTCCGGTCCAAAGTTCACGGGCGAGTCCAAAGTCCGGTGGAGTTCCGTTATTCCCTTTTGCATACGGCACTCTTGCTCTGCACGCGAAGTCTCCATTCTCTCTCGATCTCCATCTTTGGTCTCCAATCTCTCTCGCTCTCCTTCATTGGTCTCCAAACTCTCTCGCTCTCCGTCGTTGGTCTCCAAACTCTCTCGATCTCCACCCTTGGTCTCCAAACTCTCTCGTTCTTCTCGCCGCGCCGTTACTACGCGAATTCGCCGCGTATCTGGTAAGCGGCCGGCCATCTGCTGCTGCTTCTATTTGTGGGGAGTTATTCAACTCCTCACACTTTGTAATAAAATCAGGGAATATAATAAAAAAATTGATGTAATCCAAGGAGCCATTTTTGTAAATGGTTATAATACTGTTAATGATACTCATGTAAATGGGTCATTTTTAATTACTTTTTATAGTACTACTACAATAAATATTATACCCTACTCTAATTTGGACCATAAGATAATAGAATATGTCACTGCTAAACAGTATAATGATTTTTTAGTATACAAATATCTTATGTCAAATGATTCGGAACTTTCATTCGATAACATTAACATATTAAACCCATTTATTAAAATTAAACAAACTCAAATCCCAATAACATTTATACTGATCATGTTAATTTTAATATATGTAATTATCACGCTTGTATTTAAATTCAAAAAATATCTAATATTCAAACCACGGCAAATACCCGAAAATAATATGTCCGAAAATGAAAATACCACTGAGGATGAAAGTATAGTCGAATTGACAAATCATCTAAATTCAGTTTATCCGAAACTTCCAATGAATCGGGATGATTCAATTTAGAAGGGGGACGGTTATCCAGCTCATGATCCCTGCCTCTGTACACAATTTATAAACGAACTCTTCATATACAATTCTTCTCTGAGAACGCTTTCCAGCTCGGGCGTCCAGCCGCCTTACCCAAGTCGTAAACAATTTCTTATAAACAATTTTTAGCTGGGATCCCCTTACTCAGCGTTCCCACAGAATCCCCATTAGCTCCCCCACTTCAATCGAAGTTCATTATTAAGATTCAATTGCGCCGCAGTCCTTCTAACATAAACTAAGCTGGGTCCAGCTAATGTAAACACAAGCATCCGGTCAACACCCGGCGAGCCCCAAAACTGCAGCGTAAACCGTTTGACAATTGAGCAAAGAATTAGATCATCCGATTTCCCCAATTCTCGTAAACCGAGGTTTGATTATCAGATAAGCGGCCCTTGACCAGTCAGTCCGTTTTTGCATCCGAGAAGATCGGTTGTATAAGAACTTAATTGTGAACCGCCAAGAATAAAAGTCGATACTAAGGAAATGTTGTGAAGTTTAAACTTAGTGAATAAAAAATAAAAAACTATAGTGTGTGCATCGCCACTTGTTTTTTTGCATTTAGGTGAATTTCGGACATTTTTAAAGCCGTGAGCCAACCCTGGATGGTGCGTTGAAGTTCACGGATAGCTGGCACAGATTTCTGATTAACGGACTGCACACTGAAAAGTATTTTTAATTGTTTTCGAAAAGCTCAGTTAGGTTAGCCCAAGCTGAGCGAGTGCCATCGTTAGTAAGGGGGGGGTTCGAAACTATAGTGTGTACATCGCCACTTGTTTTTGCATTTAGGTGATACAGTTTTTCGACTGGCGTTAGCCTTGGATTGTTTATTTAAAACAAAACATAAACAGATCCCTGAAGGTCGGCCACCGCAGATAGTCTCCGGTGAAAACCTAGGTATCTCACGGAGGCAGCCGACAGCCAGAGGAAATGTAAGTCTGGCTAGGAACAGCTTGTACTCGGGCTATCATATCCGCGATCTGAACCACACATCTCTCGTAAACGGAATAGCAGAAGCCGTATCTAGCTTTGAGAATTGGCAAACTATCAGCTGCACTGTCTCCGGCTTCTGCTATGCACCCGGTGCATTCGTCGTATTCTGCCTTAATGCGGTCCCATAACGCGCGTAATTCTTCGCGGCGAGTGTTAAGCATGAAAAGAGTAGTAGGGACCGGCGAAGGAAGGTATTTCCCTGGATTCAAATTCACTCAGCCGATCTGAGACCTCAATAAATTAGCTTAGAGCAATTTGGGAAGCTGTTAATGCCATTTTGACGTTTGCACGGGTGAACCTTTTTCGGGGCGACGAGGACTTAGCGGTTAGTTCGGGTGTGGGCGGATCTACGGATAGACCTGGGACTACCGCAGGTGAAAATTGGAGCACGTACCGACCTGGTTACTTTGCGGAAGTAAAACCGGATTAGAATTAGGATTAGGAACAGTGAGTGAGGAGTTCGTGTATCACCCGTGGAGAAAGAATACTATGGTATTTAACCTATGTATATTGTAATTTGTAATTGGGATCAAGTTTGGTATTATTTTTTGCTGGTATTAATTTTGCCTTTGAAATAATTTGAGGGGGAAAATTCCAAATATGTGTATAGTCCCCGGTGGAGTAATAGTATTATTTCGCCTTTAATTAAACATCTGAGTGCAGAAAAATACCAAAATATGTTGTTGTTGGCCGGAGGATGTTATTTGTTGATTATTTAGTACTAGTGTATTCTTTTAGATTTAATTAATATTCCGAGAGAAGTTCACGTTGATTATTTAGTACTAGTGTATTCTATTAGTTTTAATTAATATTCCGAGGGAAAAAATAATAAAATATACCGTGTAAGGACCTTTTTCATAGGCTGGGATAAAACTCAGTCCGGCCAGGGTCCTCTAAAGCTAAATTTGTAGAAAAATATTGGAACGAAACTGGACGGGGAGTTGCCGCGGGGATTTGTGGGGAAAGGAGGCCAGAGTATCCGCGTTGCACCGAGTAAGCAGCTCAAGCGCAACACGGCACCCGAAGGGTATAGTGCTCCCGGCGAAAATACTAACGAAACGAGCGGCGTAGCCGATCCCTGAGAAAATACCAACAAAACTGGACGGCGTGGCCGTTCCCCTGGATGTGCGACTCACAAGCTACTGGGGTAGGGGGTAGGGATCCGAGGGGAGGATGGCCGGAGGCGACCCTTCCCTGTGCTCCCTGTGGTCGATCGAGTGGTCGTTTGCACTGAGTAAGCTTCTCTGGCGCAACACGATTCCCGACCGGCACAGATCACTGCATGTGGCTCGCGACTACCTAAACCGTATTTGGGGCGGGGTTCCCAGGAGAGGGTGGCCAGAGGCGATCCTTTCCTATGCTCCTTGTGGGCGATCGGGGTCGTTTGCACTGAGTAAGCTTCTCTGGCGCAACACGATTCCCGATCGGCACAGATCACTGCACGTGAATCGCGACTACCTAAACCGTATTTGTGGCTGGGTTCCCAGGAGAGGATGGCCAGAGGCGATCCTTTCCTATGCTCCTTGTGGGCGATCGGGTGGTCGTTTGCACTGAGTAATCTCCTCTGGCACAACACGATTCCCGACCAGCACAAATAACTGCACGTGGGTTCCCGAAAAATGCACAAATTCACACGGACACATACTTCCTCATTCTCTCTTGTCTTTATTATTCGCTAGTACTACTACTACTACCCCTACTAGTTTGAACTTAAATAAATTGCCTTCGTGGCGTAACGACTTATGGCTAACTTAACTTATAAATAAATGGCCATCGTGCCGTAATATCCAATTGTATGCCTTCGTTGCGGAAACAATAAAAGTCGCGAAATATGTAGGGTGTGTTTCACGCATCCTGACACCCCCCCCCCCCCCCCTTTTTCGGCGTGATTATGGCGGAGGGAAACGATCACCTCCCATCCGGCGGTGATGGTGACTCGGAACCGATGACCCTAGATCTGGCGCAGGTAGCGCACCCTCAGTCGTCGCTGGTGGGTGTCTACCCTCCAGCCGATTAGGGCGACGATCCACTGGGCCTCCTCCATGACTTGTCCAGCGTCCGGACACTCCCGGAGGGCTTGCAGGACCTCCTCCTCCTCTTCCCCGCTGAGGAATAATTGAAGGTCCGGTTCCTCGCTCGTCCCCCCATGCTCCACCTGCAAACGCCGCAGGTGGCTCGGCGCTAACTGCGGTGCTTGCGTCCGGCGACCACGGCACGGTGGAGATGGAGTCGCCGTTACGAGCTTCGCGTGACTGGAGGCTGAGGATTGGGCTGAAGCTGGGTGGTGTGAGGCTCCGGTCTGACAGGGCCGAGTCCCGGCTGGGGGGTGCGCCGTCGTTGGTATCCATGTCCGAGTCATGGTGGTCGACCGGTTGGTAGACCCCTGCGACGAAGTTTGGGTAGAAGGGCTCCATCCTGTTGTTGTAGTTCCGATCTGTAGATTGCTAGAAAATTAGCCGAGGCCTACGTTCCTTACTTGCCCTGCCTGAGGGCGAGGATCGACTTATCTAGTGGGTACAACTCTCAGCTTAACCTAGTTTTCTACTAAAGTTGTTACTACGATGCTTTGGGTACATTCGTCGACTCCCTTATGTTGGGCACGCGCTCTCTCCGGTGGCTTCTTCCGGGTCCCCTAGTTGGTCGCTGCGTTGGTGGTACTCCTTCAGGTCGCCTACTCCTGCTGTTCGCCTCTTTATGTTTTCCATATGTTGTATCCTGACGATATTCGGGGAGAGGAACTTCAGCACCTTAAGGCAACGTTCTCTTTGTTTTGGATCAAAAAATCGATTTTTTTTTTTGCAAAAATTGAAAGCCACATATCCCTAGAATATGTGTGTGAAAGGATTTTTCGATACGATGAATAGTTTGTGAATGAGAGCGTCTCGAATACACCTGCGTCACGCGCGCTGCGTACTTTTAAAAACTTTAAACGCGTTTTTCTCGAAACCATGTTTTCCAAAAAAATTCCGCGTCCACAGCTTCATCCTGTGAACCGATTTGCTTCATGTAAAATTTTTATGAAAGTATATGCTTTTTTATTGGGCACTAAGCTACTCCGGAAATAAACAATAATTTATTTATAATTTTTCAACGTGGTTTAACTGAAAAAAAATGTACGAAAATCGAACTTTAAAATTCGAACATTCATTACGCGGTCAATTTATGGCCGCAATTTGATGCCATTAGGTTAGTGCCTTACAAAAGTATATTAACTTTAACTAATGATAACAATTTTCTATTTGAGTTGACTGCAAGAGGCTGCAGGCTCGGAATTTTTGGACGATGTTTGCCGCGCGGAGGCAGACGAAAGCCGCCATTTTGCAGCCGCCATTTTGAATTTCACCATCAAATAAATTTTAAAAAAATCTTGAATAATAAACGAATTCAAAAAGCAAAACCCGAAGTTCGTACGCCTTTTCATTATCCCACAAAAAATTGACAAACTTTGCCTTCATTTCGACCAAAACAAAGAGAACGTTCCCTTAAATGGCCACGAGTACTTAGGAGCAAGCTTCGCGTTAAAGCCTTCGCTGGCCTTTGACAGGTGGTGAAGGCGGACCATAACCTGTGATCCGAGCTGGGGTCTCAACTCGCGACGTCGCAAATTGTAGTGGCGGCCTTGTTCCTGAGAAGCCACCTGGTTGGTTTCCAGCGCAGTGCGGAAAGCTTCCTGAAGTCGTTTAGCTCGCTCAGTGGGGTCCAACGGCGACGAGTGTAGACTAGGCGTGACCACATCAAAGAGGGCTCCTGGCAATCTGGGTTCCCTACCCTGCACCAGATAGGCGGGGCTGAAACCGGTGCTATCTGAGATGCTCGTGTTTATGGCCAGCGAGATCTCTGGCAGTAGCTGATCCCATGTCCTGTGATCCTGGTCCACGTACTGGGCTATCATTGTCTTGATGGTCCGGTTTGCCCGTTCGGTGGGGTTCTGCTGCGGGGAATAGGGAGCTGTGTATTCCAGTTTGATGCCGTTAGTGCGACAGAATGTCTTGAAACCGCGGCTGGTGAACTGCGTGCCGTTGTCGCAGATCAAAGCGGCATATTATCCTTTCCCGAAATCCAAACTCCAGTTGGGCGGCTGTGGCCTTCTTTAGGGGGATGATCTCGACCCATTTGGAAAAGACATCTATAAATACGAGCAGCATGGTATTCCCTCGTCGGGTCCGAGGGAGAGGTCCAATGAAGTCGGCTCCGACGAGCGCGAATGGCTCCGTGGGATGGCGGGTGTTGGCAGACCAAGCTGCTGGTGACGTACCGCACAACTTCTCGATGTAATCCCGGCCAGAAATATCGTTGGGCAATCCGTCTGCGAGTCTTCCGGATGCCCAGGTGGAACTTGTATTCAAAATTTGGGCAGGCCAGTACCGGTGCGGCCGTTAGTCTGGCTTTGAGTGTCTCAAATGCCTGCTGTTGGGGCTCCTCCCAGCTCCACTTGACCCCCTTCCTGAGGAGTCGGGACATGGGCTGAAGGATGGAGGCGAAATCCTGGACGAAGCGTCGATACCAAGATGCGATGCCCAAATGGCGACGGAGTTCCTTGACGTTGGTTGGCGGGCGTAGGCCCTGGATAGCAGCTATCTTATCTGGGTCCGTCCAGATGCCTTCTTCGCTGATCAAGTGGCCTAAGTATACCAGCTTTTTCTGGAAAAACTTGCACTTGCTTTGATTCAGCCGAAACTTTGCTTCCCGCAGTCGTCGGAAGACTTCCCTGAGATTCCTGGCATGTTCCTCCCACGTCGCCCCGATGACGATGATGTCATCCAAGTAGGCGAAGGCGTGGGGTTACATATCCGGCCCGATGACACTGTCAAGGGCTCGCTGGAACGTTGCTGGGGCAGAATGCAGTCCAAAGGGCATGACTTTCCAGTGGAAGAGTCCACGCCCAGGGACGGTGAAAGCCGTGCATTCGCGGCTTCCTTCCGCCATAGGGATCTGCCAGTATCCATTCTTAAGATCCAGCGTTGAGATGAACCGGGCGTTCCGTAGCCGCTCCAATATGTGGTTGATTCGTGGGAGTGGGTACGCATCGGGTATGGAATGTGCGTTGAGTTGTCGATAGTCGACGCACATCCGCATATCCCCTGTCTTCTTCCGCACGAGCACCAGCGGGGCACTGGGCGGGCTACGGGAGGGCTCGATTCGGTCGTCTCGTAGTAGCTCGTCCAACTGCTGATTAATTATGCTCTGCATGGCGGGGTTCTTTGGGTAATACCGCTGCTTTAGTGGTTAATTATCCCGGAGAGTGATGGTATGCTCGGCGATCTCCGTTGGCCCCTGCAGAAAGTGGGCGGTTTCCTCGGCGTGAGTTTCTTCGGTCGCCTGTAGCCTGGTTGGGTCCTCCGCTACAGTGGCCAGGTGTCCGTGGGGACAGTGGCTCCGGAACGGGTTGTGCTTCCGTGCGCTGTCTGCGTCCGACTGGGCTGGCAGCTGATATAGACTTGCCCGCAGATTAGAGTTGCGCTGATGGCGCAGAGAAAGTCAATGCCCAAAATCACTTCATCCAGGATCGTTGGCAGGACTAGTAGCGTCAGCCCGATCGGTCGGTCGTTTAGGCCGACTTGCGCCCGGAGAGCCTTGGTCACCTCTTCCTGGGATCCATCCGCCAGAGAGATGCGGGAGCGGACTTCTCTGCTGTTTCTTCCTGAGTCTAGGCGCTTGGCGATCGCTTCGCTGACAAAGCTTCGCGAGGCTCCTGTGTCAATTGTTGCCGAGAAAGGTTGTCCCTCGATGGCAACATTGGCAACAATCCGCCCCGCCAGGCGGAGTGGGGAATCTAGTGATGGGGGAGCACCGAGTGGGTCACCGCGGGCTCCCGTCGTGGGCGGCGACCCTGGCCGTTTTCCGTCCGGCGGCAGCAGTCGATGGTGCGGATGCTTCGTTTCCCACAGTCCCAGCAGTACATCAGCGGTGGGTTTCGGCATTCTCGTGTGAAGTGTCCAATTTCTCCGCAGCGGTGACAAGCTCGGCCGATGTCAACCGGTGGTTCCGCTTCCTGGGCGATCATCCCGTTGGATATCGCCGGCCTCCTGGGTCCAGAGGGCGTTGGAGCGAGAAAGTTCCGGGGTTGAGCTGTGGGTCTTTCGCTGCTCTCCCTGCCGGAATTCCAGCTTGCGGTTGGAATTAGGGCTGCATGTCGAACGGGGTCTCGATCCCGTGCGATTTCGAACGCAGTTGCCAGTTGGGTAAGCCCCTCTAGTGAGGAGAACTCATGTCGCCGTATGAAAAGCTGGTACTCCGGCATCAAATTCTCGTAGATCCGCTCGAGCTCCTGGTCTAGTGAGTACTTGGCGCGTTGCATCATCAGGCGTAATTCCACTACGTATATTTTGAAGAGCTCGCCCACTTGTTGTTGCCTGGTCCTGATGGCATCTTCTAGGCTCTGGTAGTACCGCGGAGGCAAGAAAAACTCCAGAAACTCTCTCCGAAAAGTTTCCCATGGCTCGGTGTGCATTTGGTATGCCCGGTACCAGCCTTCCGCCCTCGGTATGTCACTCGTTCTCACATTGTAGGCAGTGGCACCTTCCTCGATGCGTTCTATAAAATGAACGGGGTCTGACTGTCCGTCAAACAGTACGCCCCATCCTCGCAGTTTCTCGGCGAACACGGCCGCGGATATAGGGCTGTGCGGAAGATGGGCGGCTGGGTTGGCGGCCGGTATCTCCCGTCCAGGGCTTTTCCGTAGGTTCCCTAAGCAGGGCACAGGAAGCGTGTGATCCTCAATTCCGGGCATCGGTGAGGTGGCCCGACTGGTGGACGTCCTCTGGGTGGGTGCTTCCGGGTATATTGCCTCCAGTGCGGCAAAGCGCTCTCGTAGAGCCGGGCTGTGGTCTCCTCCTCCGATGAAGGATGCCAATCGTGGTCGTAGTTCGCCCACTTGGCCGTTCGGGTCAAGTCCATACTCTTTTAGTAGAGCCTGCAGCTCGTCCTTCCGGCGGTAGGCGATCCACCTGACCCCCATGTTTGCGGTCGTGGAATCACCCCCGGATGCGGTGAAAAACCTGTCCTCTTCCAGTCCGGCAGCTGCCGGATCTGGCTTTGATTCTGCGTCCTCTGACGTTTTCTTTCCCGAGTTACTGGGCATACGAGCGGTGGCGCTGCCGATGGCTCTGCTGGTGATCACTCGGTGAGCGCTCCTAGTGGCGTGACTGGGCGCTGGGCGCACGGCAGGTGCTGCTGACGTGTGGCACTGGCTGACCGATGTGGTTGCGGCTGGCGCTCCCGTTGGCGCTCGGTGAGTGCGGCTGGTGAGCGGCGGCGCTGATCGTTGGGCGCTCCTGGTGGCTAGTGACCACGTATCCGGCGCGGTTGGCGCTGCTGAGGGCGCGGCTGGGCGCTGCTGATGGGCGCTGCTGTGGGCGCTACTGCTGGCGCTCGGTGGGCACTCGGTAGGCACTCGGTGGGTGCTGCTGGTGGTGCAAATGACGCCGCCCGATGGGCGCTGAACGCTGCGGAGGGCGCGGGGCCGCTCGTTGCGCGCTCCTGGTGGCGCTCGTTGTGTGGCTGGTGACCACGTGTCCGGCGCTGTCGGCGCTGCTGGGCCGCTCTGTTGGCGCTGCTCGGGGCGCGGTATGCGCTTGACGGCTTCGTGGGAGACCACGTGGCTATGTGGCGCTCCGGGAGTGGGTTGGCATTGGCGGGCGCAGCGTTACGGGATCCCCTACTCTAACTATTCCTGCGGTCTCCTATCTTTCTCTAAATCTCGTCTACTGGACATGGGTCTTTAGGCCATGCGGTTGGTGGTAAAAACCCAACTCTCCTGAAGGATATCTAGTCGTCCTTATCCGTCCCTGTTCGGGCGCCAAACTGTAAGGACCTTTTTCATGGGCTGGGATAAAACTCAGTCCGGCCAGGGTCCTCTACAGTTAAATTTGTAGAAAAGTGTTGGGACGAAACTGGACGGGGAGTTGCCGCGGGGATTTGTAGGGAAAGGAGGCCAGAGTATCCGCGTTGCACCGAGTAAGCAGCTCTAACGCAACACGGCACCCGAAAGGTGCTGTGGGCGCTACTGCTGGCGCTCGGTGGGCACTCGGTAGGCACTCGGTGGGTGCTGCTGGTGGTGCAAATGACGCCGCCCGATGGGCGCTGAACGCTGCGGAGGGCGCGGGGCCGCTCGTTGCGCGCTCCTGGTGGCGCTCGTTGTGTGGCTGGTGACCACGTGTCCGGCGCTGTCGGCGCTGCTGGGCCGCTCTGTTGGCGCTGCTCGGGGCGCGGTATGCGCTTGACGGCTTCGTGGGAGACCACGTGGCTATGTGGCGCTCCGGGAGTGGGTTGGCATTGGCGGGCGCAGCGTTACGGGATCCCCTACTCTAACTATTCCTGCGGTCTCCTATCTTTCTCTAAATCTCGTCTACTGGACATGGGTCTTTAGGCCATGCGGTTGGTGGTAAAAACCCAACTCTTCTGAAGGATATCTAGTCGTCCTTATCCGTCCCTGTTCGGGCGCCAAACTGTAAGGACCTTTTTCATGGGCTGGGATAAAACTCAGTCCGGCCAGGGTCCTCTACAGTTAAATTTGTAGAAAAGTGTTGGGACGAAACTGGACGGGGAGTTGCCGCGGGGATTTGTAGGGAAAGGAGGCCAGAGTATCCGCGTTGCACCGAGTAAGCAGCTCTAACGCAACACGGCACCCGAAAGGTATAGTGGAGGGCGGGGCTGCTCCCGGCGAAAATACTAACGAAAACGAGCGGCGTAGCCGATCCCTGAGAAAATACCAACAAAACTGGACAGCGTGGCCGTTCCCCCTGGATGTGCGACTCACAAGCTACTGGGGTAAGGGAGTAGGGATCCGAGGGGAGGATGGCCGGAGGCGACCCTTCCCTGTGCTCCCTGTGGTCGGTCGAGTGGTCGTTTGCACTGAGTAAGCTTCTCTGGCGCAACACGATTCCCGACCGGCACAGATTACTGCACGTGGCTCGCGACTACCTAAATCGTATTTGGGGCGGGGTTCCCAGGAGAGGGTGGCCAGAGGCGATTTTTTCCTATGCTCCTTGTGGGCGATCGGGTGGTCGTTTGCACTGAGTAAGCAGCTCTGGCGCAACACGATTCCCGACCGGCACAAATCACTGCACGTGGCTCGCGCCTACCTAAACCGTAATTGGGGCGGGGTTCCCAGGAGAGGGTGGCCAGAGGCGATCCTTTCCTATGCTCCTTGTGGGCGATCGGGCGGTCGTTTGCACTGAGTAAGCAGCTCTGGCGCAACACGATTCCCGACCGGCACAAATCACTGCACGTGGCTCGCGCCTACCTAAACCGTAATTGGGGCGGGGTTCCCAGGAGAGGGTGGCCAGAGGCGATCCTTTCCTATGCTCCTTGTGGGCGATCGGGTGGTCGTTTGCACTGAGTAAGCAGCTCTGGCGCAACACGTTTCCCGACCGGCACAAATCACTGCATGTGGGTTCCCGAAAAATGCACAAATTCACACGGACACATACTTCTTCATTCTCTCTTGTCTTTATTATTCGCTTGTACTACTACTACTACCCCTAATCGCACTCAGTCTGATCGCTATTGTCTATCCCACTTACTCCTTGGATCCGGCGTGCCGACGCTCGTGCCGCTGTACCACTCCGGGTTGAAGTCCGCTCCTAGGTCTGCTCGCCTTGGCTGCCATTCGAGAATGAGAGCGAGCTTCCGCCCTTGCGGCCGCATGTAAGCCCGGCTTGCCGGGTTTCTTCGTTTCCCAACACAGTTTCTTATCGAACATCCCGCCTATCGCTATCGGCACTATCAGCTGTTGGCCCTCGGTCGACCAACACTGGGTGGTTTTCCAGCCCTGGTGCGCGCAATATTTAAATCGGATAGGCTTAGCTTCTAGTTTGAACTTAAATAAATTGCCTTCGTGGCGTAACGACTTATATTATAATTATATTATATATTATAACTTATAAATAAATGGCCTTCGTGGCGTAATCTCCAATTGCATGCCTTCGTGGCAGAAAGAATAGAAATGGCGAAATGTGGAGGGTGTGTTTCACGCATCCTCACAAACAAGAGGATCAAATCTTAAAAATATCACAGACTGACTTTAGCTGTATGGCCCTGATAATTATAACCATTACTCGTAGGGTAAAAGGGCATTCTAGATTCGTCGGAAAGTATTTAACAGGCATAAAGTTACTCTACTAGTAACGGGTATAAAAACCAAAAAAAAAAAAAGCAACGATATTCGATACCAGCGGGAACACTTTTTACTTCAGCCAGCTGAGTGCACCAGAAGATCTCATTGGAGTGCGACTTTGAGAGGGAGACCAGTAATTACGCGACTTACGATCGGAGCGGAACACGGTAAAACCGTGTTACGCTGTTCCGACTCCGTTTTAAGCTGGGGGAAAATCGTGAAAAAACACCAATAAGTTGTGCCCGTAAAGGATCTAAAACCCAACGCGGAAAATCAGCGGAAAAATAAAAGAAAGACCAATGAAAGAAAAGTAAAAGAAGGAATAAGAGAGCGAAAAAAAGATTGTATTTTGCTGCCGGCATTGTCTTCCCATTTTCAAAGAAAATAATTCCATGGCAACTTCTAAAAAGAAAAGAAGATTTTCTAAAAAAAATGAAAAAGTGAAAAAGCCCCTTTGTCCCCAAAGACACTATATTCTTTTTGCAGCATTTTCAGGCGACTTCGGATGCCGCTGGAAAATTATATTATTTTACATAAAATACATTTTATAGTAGGTGGCGATTTCAAATTCATTTTTACCCATTCATCGCGCCAATATCGTAAATAGCCTTTGCGGCTGCGCACTAAGTTTTGATTTGGTATGCAAATGAGAACGGTGTTATTGTAACGTAAAGTAAAGTAAATATGAATCTAAAGTAAAACCAGGAAGAACGCTATAGTCGAGTACCTCGACTATCAGATACCCGTTACTCAGCTAATAGGATCAAAGGGAAATGGAGATATGCGAGATTGAAATGCGCCACCTACCGGCGGTAGACAGATTTAAGCGTTAAGGACGTTAGAGTGGGCATGGCAATTTGGATAAATCGTTAGGTATTGACGAGACCAATACATTACAGTTAAAATTTTTATTCTAGTATTAAAACTATAGGAGCCATAGTTTTGGGCGGTTTGTGAGCGTTACAGTGGGCGTGGCACATTGCTGAACCACACTTTCGCTGCGCAGGCGTTTGATGAATCTGCATTGCCTAATCCCTACTATACTATAGTTTCCGAGATCTCAGCCGTCATACGGACAGACGTACAGACGAACAGACGGGAGGTGTGGCCGTAGGATCCTGCGTAAACAGAAAAAACAAAGAGATCCAACTGATATGCTGTGAAAAAGATATTAAGCAAGGAACCTTCAAGATTCCTCTATAGAATTAAGACGTAAGGTTACAGGTGCGATATGTAAGGCAATATAGAACATCTTTTTTTTATGTGCAGCAACAACTGAACAAACTTGGAAGGAACTTATTTTTAACAACAAAACTAACCAGAACACATTAGATTGCAGCTTTGCGACAGCAAAGTAAAATTTTTAACTTATTTAGATCATAATAAGGCCTTTGGTGTTCTTAACCAGCAAAGTATGTGTACGAAACTCAGAAATCTGTATAATTTTTCAGTATATTTAAATGACCTCAGTATTTAGGGAAGGGGGATTCCAGCACAATTAGCAATGTTCCCCTTACTAATTAGCATATGAATGGCTCCTATTCCCCTTCATTTACGTATGGACAATTAGTATAATCCATAACTTACGATCATGCCCATACAGAAGGTTCTTAATTGCCCCTACCTTGCTGTTGTGTAAGTGAGAAAGGTCGCACATCCAAAATTTCAAAAGATTTTTATCGCAGACAAACATGTTTGATCGTGTTTCAATAAAAGGAATCTGAGAATTGTTTTTGACAAGTGGAAATATTTAAAAACACATTTGTGTTTCCGTCAATTACTTCAATATGCATGTCTGCTCGTGACACGCTATCGTCCTATGAATGTCAAACTGATTTAGTGTTCAAAACAACCCCAATAATCTTACATGTTTTTGATTCTCACAGAGCTCTCAAAAAGGGTCCCCATTTTACAATGGGCATAAAAAAGATCTGTTACCTTAGTACTATATTTGATTCAATGTGTCTCGCTCAGACACTGATCCTTTCTGCTTGCTCTATTTGAGATCCTGTTTTTAACCAACCACGAAACATATACTGAATATCTACTGTACCAAGAGTACATTGCAGTTCTACTGAACGTAAGTTTTGACAAAGGTCCAAACTGTTATTTTAGGACACTTTTATATGTTTCTGATCATTCAAATCAAATTCAGGAGGGAGTGGTACCATGGATATCGAGCGCACTCGGGCATGCTCGGCTGGCTGCTGGTCGGCTGTGGAAGTGGATAACAATGCTTGACCCCATGAAATGCCTTTTATTAATGGTAATCGAAATCTAATTTCGCGTTCAAAAATGCCCCATTACCCTGGTCGAGTCTCAAACTCACCTCAATGCAAAACCAACCATTGGTCGTTTATTTCCATACGCCCCCTTTTGTCAGAATGACCCCTTTTGTCAAGCTACCCTATCGCGGAATCTTACTAGCTGCGGCAAAAGACTGATAATTAAGCTCATTACAATGGTTTTAATTCTAGCTAAAAAAGTAATCAAATGCGAATGCATATCTTAAAACTAAACATGCCAGAAACGGATATAATCGAAACTATAAAAACCAGACCAATAACTATAATAGAAGTCGTAAAAATTATAGAGGAAACAACAATAACCAAAATACCAACAATGGCAACACTTAACAGAACAATAATGTCCGCTTTAGCCAGCCAGTTTCGCGAAA
Organism: Drosophila suzukii; assembly: GCF_043229965.1. Lineage (NCBI taxonomy): Eukaryota > Metazoa > Arthropoda > Insecta > Diptera > Drosophilidae > Drosophila > Drosophila suzukii. The sequence goes on along the minus strand of NC_092085.1, from coordinate 11,191,397 downwards.
CTCACAGACAACTTTAGATACGAGAAATTAAAAAATTGATGTATCTGATGTTCTTCAGAGTCTTAATACTCTCAAGCTCTCATTTTCACCGGGTCCTGATAGAATACCAAGTTGTATACTTAGGAATTGTTCATCTTATCTTGCTCTTCCCTTAACATTGATATTTAATCTGTCCCTAGGTCAATGTAGATTTCCCTCCATATGGAAGGAATCCTTTATTATCCCATTGTTCAAAAAAGGGAACAAGTGCGATATCTCAAACTATCGCCTTTATTGCTAAACTCAGTTCTATTCCTAAACTTTTTGAAAAAATTATTACCTGTCAGCTGCAGCATCATTGCAGGTCTATTGTTTCACCTTGTCAGCATGGCTTCACTAGATGTCGCTCTACTTCTACAAACCTACTTGAATTTACGTCTTTAATTACTAGAGGTTTTCTGACACATCATCAAACTGATGTGATTTATACCGATTTCTCTAAAGCTTTTGATTCAGTGAACCATAGGAATCTTATTTATAAATTGTCCCTTTTAGGTTTTCCACCCAACCTACTAGAGTGGATACTTTCCTACTTTTCTAATAGAACTCAAATGGTCTGTTTTAATAATAAAATTTCCAAAATAATTAATGTTACTTCTGGAGTGCCACAGGGTAGCCACCTTGGACCTTTACTTTTTCGCTTAATGATTAATGATCTACCTTATGTTATAAAATCGTCAACTGTTTTAATGTATGCAGATGATGTCAAGCTATGTTTGTCCATGTTTTTACCTAATTCATATAATGACCTTCAATTAGATCTTGATTGTTTGTATACATGGTGCATGATTAACATGTTGAATTTGAACTATTCTAAATGTAACTTTATGACCTTTTATCGTTGTAATCCATCTCTGTATTCTTATTCTATCGGTAATAACGCCCTTGAACGTATTTTTTCTGTTCAGGATCTTGGCGTTCTATTTGATCATAAACTTAGTTTTAAAGACCATATATCTACTATAACTAACAAAGCCAGAAGTCTCCTGTCGTTTATGAAGCGCTGGTCAAGGGAGTTTGATGATCCATACACAACAAAGCTTTTGTATGTTTCTCTTGTTCGTCCGTCAATGGAATATTGCTCGTGTATATGGTCACCTCAAATTAGCTGTTACCAAAATATGTTAGAGCCCGTTCAAAAACAATTCCTTTTATTTGCTTTGAGAGGTTTAAGCTGGGACACAGGAAGTCGATTGCCCTCTTATCATGCGAGGTTGCGCCTGCTGGACTTACCAACCCTGAACCATCGTAGAAAGTGTCATGGAGTTATGTTTTTGCATAAATTAATTAATGGTGATGTTGACTCCCTTCCTTCTTAGTTCCCTCAACTGGAATGTACCCTGTAGAACAGTTCGTCGTTTTCGTCCGTTGTCCCTGCCAATTTGTAGATCCAATTATGCCCTTCATGATCCTTTTCCGGTTCTTTGTGACGACTATAATCCACTGTGTCACGTCTTACTGTTTGATAGCCCTAATGCAACTAATTATGATAAACTTATGTATTTTCTATCTTCCAATAATTTGTAAATTTCTATGTTACTAGCCATTCTATGTGAGCATGTATTTTAAACTGTCTATTGTTATGTCGTCTTTTTCCATGTCCGCGATTTCGTTTACTTGCCCAAATCGGTTTAGGGCTCCGCGCGTAACAAGCATTGCTTGGTGTCGTAAGGGCCACTTGTTTGTACTGACCATAGTGCATCAATGTCCAAGAAATATAAAAAATACCAACGGTGGATACAATTAAACTTAATCTCAATATCTTCGTACCATTTATTAATTCAGGAACAGGGAAGCAGCTTACGTTCCTTGTGGATACGCTTTCGCTTTGAAAGAAAAATTCAGATGCTTTTAACAACATACAAATAGAAAATACAATTAATATTCAAGGATTAGGTGAGGAAATCATAAATTCCAAAGGAGTTGCTCCAATATAACTCCAAACAGGTAAATATATAATTCCATATAATTTTTACAGAGTAAATCAAGATTTTGCGATACCGAATGATGGAATAATAGGACTGTTCTGTATGTTATAAAAGATTTAAGCTGCGAAACAGATCTTAAACCTGCAGAGGATTGGTTTAAGGCCAAATAATATAGACATTAACATTTATATTCCAATAACATATACTTCTGGTACTTTTGTCCGACTACTAAACACAATCAATACCGATCAATTGATTTCGACTATAATGTAATGCAAAACACTCCTAGTAGTAGTAAACAAAACATCACAAAAGAATTAAAAAAAATTTACCGGTTCAATTTGAACAACAATTAAAACTATGTGCAAAGTATCGGTCTTTAAACCGAAGCAGTAAAAACAAATAATTTTTACAAGCAGAAATTGAGATTGAAGCCGGACAGCCAAGTTGAGGAAGTTCGAAAACAAGGTTCGAAACTATGCTGTGCGCATCGCGCACTAGTTTTAACATTCAGGTGAAACAATTGTTTGCCCTGGATTCAATTCACTCAGACGATCAGAGACCTAAATTAATTTGCTTAGAGCAATTTAAGAAGCTGTTGGTGCCATTTTGACGTGACCCTTTTTTTGGGGCGACGAGGACTTAGCGCTTAGTTCAGGTGTGCGTGAATCTACGGATATCACTTTCAACGGACAAGTGGACATTTTTTGGGTCAGAATAAGCTCGCTTCTATTAATGTCCACAATAGGAATCCTGGCCCACTTCTGGAACGGTTGAACGAGGTGTCGACAAGAAAAAATTGTCGTGGATCGGAACACGTACATAGAAAATGGAACACGGACCGACCTGGTTACTTTACGGAATTAAACCCAATAATACGGACTAGGATCGGTGATAAAGGAGTTTGTATATTACTCGTGGAAAAATCTATGGCATTTATCCCCTTTGTTATATTCATTTTGTATTGTTGTGTAATTGGGACCAAGTTTTGTATTTTTTTGAGTGCTTGTATTATTTTTGCCTTTTGAAATAAGTTGAGGAGCAAAAGTTCCAAAAATGTATTATTTTGTATTATAGTCCCCGTATAGTATTATTATACCTTAGTTAAACTTCTGAGTGAAGAAAATATACCAAATTTTACCAATAAGTTAAGGGTCGGAGGATGCTGTTTTTTTTACTATTTAGTACCAGTGGAGTACTGGTAATATTTTGCTTTTATTTAATATTCTGAGGGTAGCAAAGATACCAAAATATACCAAAAATAATGATAGGATGCTACACCCGCGGTGGAGCGCTGGTATTATTTTTCCCTTGGTAAACAATTTTACGGAACAAATACCAAAAATCATAATTAGTTTCGTGGTTATTAAATAAGACACACTGAACAAAAAAAGTTTATCACGTCAGTTGGTGTAATTATACCCGTTACTCGTAGAGTAAGAGGTTATACTAGATTTGTCGGAAAGTATGTCACAGGTAGAAGGGCCCCATAAAGTATATATATTCTGGATCAGGATCACTAGCGGAGTCGATTTAGCCATGTCCGTCTGTCTGTCAGTCCGGATGAAAGCTCAGATCTCGGTTTATGAGCTTCTTGCGCAGCGCCACTTCAAATCAGCAGGGTGCCACTACAGTTTTAATGCTAGAATAACAGTTTTAACTGAAATGTATTGTTCTCATCAATACCTATCGATTGACCTCGATTGACCAAAAAAAGTTTACCTCGCCCACTTTAACGCCCACAAACCGCCCGCAAACTTCAAAAAATCGTAAATATGAACCATGATATCTCGGAAAGTATCAAAGATAGAGAAATGGGATCTTAGAATTAAATTCCGTAGCCTTGTACGCAGAGCAAGTTTGTTAGTCGTAGAGTAAGAGGCTATACTAGATTCGTTGGAAAGTATGTCACAGGTAGAAGGACCCCATAAAGTATATATATTCTGGATCAGGATCACTAGCGGAGTCGATTTAGCCATGTCTGTCTGTCAGTCCGGATGAAAGCTGAGATCTCGGTTTATGAGCTTCTTGCGCAGCGCAACTTCAAATCAGCAGGGTGCCACTACAGTTTTAATGCTAGAATAACAATTTTAACTGAAATGTATTGTTCTCATCAATACCTATCGATTGACCTCGATTGACCAAAAAAAGTTTACATCGCCCACTTTAACGCCCACAAACCGCCCGCAAACTTCAAAAAATCGTAAGTATGAACCTGGATATCTCGGAAACTATCAAAGATAGAGAAATGGGATCTTAGGTTTAAATTCCGAAGCCTTGTACGCAGAGCAAGTTTGTTACGCGAATATGCCATACCAAGCCTGTGGCGCCCACAAATTTCATGCTAGATACAAAATTTTAACTGAAATGTTTTAGTCTCGTCAATACCTATCGATTGATCCAAAAAAAAAATTGGCCACTCCCACTCCGATTTTAAAAATTTTCAAATTTCTCTGACAATTTACTGGATCTATTTTGCTCTCAGTGAGGGTAATGACTTCTTGTCAAGTCAATCCCCAATATGCGACATTCACGCACCGCTCGAGGCAGATTTTCGCGATAAATTGACATAATCATACAGAAATGGTCAAAAGTCGGAATTACAAAACAGACTATTTGCTCACTATGCATAGTGGTTCGGCTTGTATGGAGCTGCGGCCATAATTACTTTTAGTTGTTATATTGTTACAAACTTTTCCCCAAAATTAAAAAAAAATATTATAAATATGTATGTTATAAGAAATGGCCATATCGTACGTCTATATGATATAGCTGCTATAGGAACGATCGCCGCCGTGACGACACCTTTTTTTTCCACCACCAACTTTGAAGTCTCATTACTTTTTGAACAGCCGTCGTATCGAGGCAATTTTTTTTTTTATTTACTCTGAACCTTATGTAATACAATAAATAAAAAAAGTTTTCAATTATTTTTTCCGTTTTCAAATAAGAATTTTTTTTAAAAAGGGTCCAAAAAACGGGTTTTGAATAAGAAGACCCCCTTAAATAGAAAATTAGTATGCAAATTTTTTCTTATTTTTAGAGGTATGTTATCTAAACTCCCAGACTATAAGGTTGGTGTAGTTTTACATTTGCTGCCATAGGAAAAATCAACTATTTTGTTTATATTTCATAAATTTAAATATCTTCCCCCGTCTAATTCTCAAGCTATACACCTACTAAAATAATATCATTTCAAAAAATCATAAATTAAACAATCATATTGTAAGGCAATTTATTATGTTGATATTTTCAAAGCTATTAACGAATTAATATAATTATATCAAAGATTTATAATGTTTCTTCAAGTAAGTTGAACACAGATTCAAGTAACGTTGATTTATCCTTCTTTCCATGTTTTGTTTGCCCAGTTATAAATGGGTCCGACCGTAAAATGAGTGTGTTCAATATGTCTGTGTTTGTTGCAATCCGTGACATTTTTCGGCTGTGATACAATCTACATTTTTTTAATTCCTTATTATTAGACTCGGCAGCTTTTTCCGAAAGCTCTCCGATTGACACGAGTGCATGCTCAATTACAGAAGTTCCATGAACTAACACCTTATGGACTGTAGCTGGCAAATAGTACCATGGATACTCGTTTATCAATTCCTTAGCAGTATCGATGGCAAATTGTCCAAATTTATTTTGTACCTTGAGGCGATAGCTTGAAGTAGAGTGGCACAACGATGGATAGGGTTTTCATTAAGCCCTGTAATTTCAGAAGCCAATTTTGGATTTGAAAAAAATTTTCTAGCCACATTTCCATTGTTTGACGATCCTCTGCCTCCGTCTCTGGGCTTGTCCACTATTATTCCCATTTTTTCCCGAAACGCCGCTTGAATTTTAATTTTTGCTCTGGGCCTCTAGCTTGCCACATTTTGATAACGGACTTATAGGAAAGATGCAGAAAGTATTCAAAGAAACGTATTTTTGCATGAAGTGGGGATAAACCGAATTCGAAATATTCTCTGTTCACGTCTTTCTTTAAACATTTATCCAAGTTATTCATTACTTTTGGAATTGCTCCACATATATAACATTTTGTAGAGGACGACTCACTTAAAGCGTTGCACACTTTTCCGTCTACCATAGTAAGTTGTAAACTATGCTCAACAATTATCTTTTTATTATAAATCAAAAATTCTGTCGGCTTGAGTTGATGTATTTTCTCCTTAAAGTATTTGTCCTCTTCGATTGACAGTTCAGTTGTCTCCTTTTTGAACTGAAAACGAACTGGCCTGCAGTAACGTGTCGATGAAGGCCGCGGATTCTTCCAAATTATTGTATGACTACTTTTTGAAATTAGTTGGAGAGGTACGTATGATGTGACAAATAGGCTCTTGTCCTCTGAATCGTAACTTGAAAAACTTTGATTGAACTCACTATGGCCCGTACTTCCGTCAAAACCCCACTTTCCAATTAACGTTAGGTTTTCAATAGATTCATCCGTGATTGATTTAACTACATCATCTTGAAGCTCCAATATGTTCGATGCTGTATTATCCAGTAAACTTTGCAAATCAATTTCAGCATGAGATTCATCTACTGATATGTTTTTAGGGTCACTTTTTTTTGCATTTACTATGGTTTGGTAGCTTGGAAATAAGTCGAAGGATATTTTCCTATTAACGAAATTCCTTATAAGCAAATATTGACTTTTGGACATGGCGGTCTCCATTATTAGGGAAATTACTTCAGTGGGGTCAGCTTGCATTGTCGGCTGTTGCTGATTTTCATTGCGCAAAGCAGAAACAGTCGACTCATCGATATCAATCAGCAGAGCTATACGACGACGCTTTGTTCTAGATGAAGACTCCGTAAAATCAACCTTTGGACGACCACGACGAGCACTTTCCGCTATATGCTGAGATGAATTTTTGGTGGACTTTTGGAGGATAATTGACTCCATTACATTTAGCCAATCATATTGATATTGTAAAAGTAACGATTTTTTCCGATCAAACCGAGTCCAAAAAGTAGCAATTCTTTTGCATATGTAGCCAATCGATTTAAAAAGTTCGGTTCCGTTATTCTCAATATTATTTTGAACATTCTCTATAATTTCCCGTAATTTCGCAGCGTTGCTACCACCTTTGGTGCACCATAAATTTAAAATATATTGTCGTGAAAATAAACAATGATACGAATCTCCTTTGGGAATGCAAACAAAAATTATAAAAGAAAAACGGAAAAATAATTAGAATAATTTTAAGTAAAAGAAATAAACTGACAAATAGAAGCTGTAAACAATCACAAAAGACGAACACAAAGACAAAACAAAAACAGAGACACAAAAGACGACACAGGGGCTCCGCTGCAGCGCGCTTGCAAAATTTGACCTTGAAAAAATAAGAAGTCGTGTTAGCATATTAACGATTACAACTACATTCGCAACATTCCGCACCTAACTTTAACGATTTTTAAATCTTACAACTCTGATAAATATAAAAAAAAAATCCTTGTTTGGAATCGTGTGGGATCACAACTAAAACTTTAGGTAAACAAATTTGAGACACACAAAACAGGTACAAACAAAGAGGTTTCACATATCAAGTTAGATTTTGTTAATTTCATATCAAGTTAGTATAAATTAATTTCATAAAATAAAATAAATACCTTGCGCTTCAAAATCCATTTTGAACAGTTACCAGTCCGATTTGAAGTGCGCTTTTGCTTTGAAATATTTCACCACAGCTCCGATGCGCTGTTGAAATGAACACGTGTTCATGCTTTTGATTCTATTTTTAGAATGTACCGTTGGGTTTTCAGCGAAAACCGGTTTGCAAATTGGAAGATTGGACATTTTAGAGACAAACTGTGTAAATTGGATTTAAATATTTTCAAATAGGTTTTTTTGATTTTTGGCCTCTGACGGAACCACTGTGGAACGCCTTTGGTCCGGAGTGGAAGTTTCGAGTGTGAAGGCGGCGGACATATTGATGATTTGCTGGGATGTAGTAGTGGGTGCTTCTCACTCTGAGGAAGATCGGAAAAGTTGAGTCGTCCTCCGACTTTTATGAGTTCGAATCCAGTAGCGGTGTCTACGAAAGGAGAATGAAACTTTAAGCACTTGATTTTTCCTGGGGTATCGAAGTTCTTCCGGAATCGAGTGGTTTTGAAGATTCCAGGTTATGCAGTTTGCTGCGTGCTCTAATTCTTTGCGACATTGCCTAGACAAACGGTGTATGAGCTGTGCTTTTCGAGTGACCCCAGCAGATAGTTGATTGTAGTTGTGGTTTAAAATATGTGTTTCCGTCTCGCAGTTAACGACATCCTAATCGATGGCAGCGTTTTTTGCTAACAGGCCACTTTGATATGCCTTCATACAAAAACGAAGAACCGGTGAACCATAGAGATTCTTTCAGTTCCGTGACAGTGCAACCACGAATGGGCACAAATCTCTGCTGGAGCCAATGGAGTACTTATTGTGAGTCTGACCAGAGGTAAGACGGAAGCGATTGTTTCTTGGCTACTCTAGACTTTGATGTCCTTCAGTTCACACGTACACACAACATCCGTACGCCCCGATGGAGGCATCGCAAAATCCTTGCAGTTGAATGTTGCTATTGGCAACATGTTCAACGATTCTAAGTAGTCGGTCCATGCATTATGTAGGGATTCCTGAACCGACTGTCCACAGTTCCTGAAGAGTCATTTTCGCCACGATGGTTATCGGTGACAAAAGGCCAAAGGCAAAGCAAAGGTGAAGAGAATCGCAACATCGAGTTCCAAATGACACCGCGTGCGCTTGTAAGATGTTGAGTCTCGTGGGCATGCAATCAGTGAACTCAGGGTGGTTTGAGTGCCACTTGGTCAACAGAAAGTTCTCCTTTTGAAGAAATTCTATGACTTCTTGTTTGATTAGTTGCAAGGTGTGCATGTCGTCTGCTCCGCAAAGCAGGTCGTCCACGTAAATTGATGATTTTATAACCGATGCGCCGGTCGAGAATTCCTCCTTGCACTTGTCAGCCACATAGGGTAAACTGTGCACTGCTAGATATGGTGCAGCGGCGGTTCTGTAAGTGACGGTATTCAGCTGGAACGTCTGCAGTTCTGCATCTGGAGAGTGTCGCCAAAATATGTATTGACTTGCCTGTACGTTTTTGTCACGTCAGCTGTCATGGCATATTGAAACAGTCTAAATTTGAGAAGCTGCAGATAAAGATCCGATTGCTCAGTTGGACCCACAAGTAGTAGGTCATTAAGCGACAGCTCCGAAGTTGTGAATGAGGCGTCGAAAACCACTTGCAATTTGGAAGACGTGCTCGATGGTGGGATATATAGTATTGCGCCTCGTGAAGGGCTAGATTGGTCCCCAATGATATGTGACCTAGCACCTGATATTCCTGCATGAATGAGACATATTGGGATCTCAACTCCGGGAATTTCAACATGTGGCGTACCATTGCGTATAATCATCGACGAGCCACATCAGCGGAGTTTCCAAGGTGAGAGGGATCATCCTTAAAGGGAAGGTTGACTCCAATGCGACCGTGGTAGTCCTGAACTGTAGTGCTTGTATAGAGCGCCTCACAGATTTGGTATTGCGGATGTAGAGCTCCCAAAGCTTCTGCAAGTGGTTATCAATGGTCCGAAACTTGCTGCTGCTGTTGTTGACATCGACCGGCGATTACCCAGCCGAACAATGTTCTTTGAAGTATTGGCAGTGAGGTGCGAGCTTTATTTGCCCAACGGCAAGCGAACGGTAGAAGACTTCAGCGCCAAGTAAAAGATCGATGCGACGATATTCATGAAATCTATCGTCTGCCAAAGGTGTGTTGGGCAAATTCCAAGAAGTTTTTTATCATTTATTTATTTATTTTCGGATCACTTAGCTGTACTGGACAGTCTGCGCGGCTGTCAGGACGCGCTTCTATGGCCGGAATGTTTCTGACAGCTGCGGCAACGACTCCTTGATGAGCACTGAGCGATTCGATTACCACTGCCGAGAGTATTGAAGCATAGGTTAAGTTTTTTAACTCTTTCCAACCAATCAAATGTTGTCATCGATTTAAATGCTGTGGCCAGCTAACAAGCAAAGCGCACATGCAGATCGCGTGATTGCGAACGATTATTTATGCCCATACGACAGATTTTGAAATGGCTTGCAGCTTCGAACAATGCTTTCAGTTTGGATGGTGTTCGTACCCAAAGGTACTCAACATGACCGCACCCAACAAATCAAGCAGTAGCCAAGTTGGGAACAGTACCAGGCGCTCAGTAGCACCCACTGCATATGAGAATGGCTGATCAGCATATTATATGTCTCACTAACTCACCGTCTCACCGACTAAACGGCACACTGACCGGCCAATGCAGTCAGCACATTTTGCAGTGTCTGCCGAGCCAACTACACAAACTGCTACCATAATCAAAACTCCCTGACCTACCTACCTACTTTAGAATATAGCTCATTCACTAATCATTACACTAAACTTCCGTGTTCCAAGTAGTATATAAACATGTACCAAATGAAGAATAAATCAGTTATCAACACACCTCTTAACTCCGCGGTTCTACTTCCTACATCTGGGAATAGGGCTCGTAATACACTATCTCAACTAGTAGCTAACCACGTTAGCTCACCCTCAGCGCAGCTCCAGCATCGCCTGTGGTCCGGCATTACAGTAACCATCGTTACCATTGCCGCGACGCGATCGTCCTGCCATCAAAGCGTCCCCGTGCCAGCGACAAGTGCTCATTACCCCCCCTGTCCCGCGGTGTGACCCGGAAGTGTCTACTTCGGTTAGGCACAAACAGAAGGTTTTTAAAATCCAACGACTAGTTCCACTTATTGCGGGTGTTCTGATCACATTTGTCAATCACGATGTAGATCAACATGGCCTGGGCAATATCTGAGCCGGTACCAAGTGATTCAAGTGCTCCACAAATAGCAGACGCCTTGTCGACCAAGCCTTGAAGCTGTATTGCGTTTGATTTCTAAAATTATCAAATCTCTCATTAAGCCGCTGCAAAGCATTGGGTCGGTTATTGGAAACGCCTGGATGACTTCTAATGATGGTCCCTTTAAGCTGTGCAGCAAAGAGTTGATAAAATTGTTGTATTTTGGGCAACTTCGACGACGACAGAGCAATCGAACAGGATTGGGCCAGCGAAAACATTAAATGTGGTGGTTGAAGACTTCAGCGCCAAGTAAAAGATCGATGCGACGATATTCACGAAATCTATCGTCTGCCAAACCGATCAAGTGTTTAAATGTTGGGCATCCAAACAGTTTGTGGCCAGCTGACGAGCATAGCGCACATGCAGATCGCGTGATTTCGAACGATTGTTTATGCCAATACGACAGATTTCAAGATGGCTTGCTTGGATGAAGTGGTCCTTGTCATGTGAGGTTGTTTGATTGCAGCTTCGAACACTGCTTCCAGTTTGGCAGATTTTTGAAATCGTACGACGTGCTTCCCATAGCTATAACAGAATCTGTCACACAACTAGGGGTTGAACCGCCAATGGTGGGGTTGATCCATAAACTGATGATAAGGAGAATGGTCACAACTACCCAGACTAGACTAGTGAACAGAGACACCTCGCAAGGAGGTGTACTATCACCCCTCCTGTGGAATAGCGCAGTAAATAAATTACCGCGGATTCCTGAGGGAGGAGGCAGTAAGGTATTTGCAATCGCAAACGATGTCGCTATAATCTTTAATGGCAAATGACCGCTAAATCCCTCAAAAACGGAACTTGTTCTATTTACAAATAGATACAAAATCCCACAACTTAACTCACCCATTTTAAACAACTGTAATCTCTCTTTTTGCTATCACGCGAGATAATTGGGGTTAGTACTAGATAAGCGTTTCAAATGGGCTTAAACAACCAAGAGAGATCCAAGAAATCCCCTAGAATAGTCAACTGGATATACACAGCGGTAGTCAAGCCAATCCTACTATATGGGGGGCTCTGTGGTGGACCGCTCTACACAAACAATGCACTTGACTCCCCTAAACAAATTACAGCAAATGGCTGCTTTGTGTGTAAGTGGCTCTTCGAACTACCTCAAATGAAGCGCTGAATGCAATCTTGAACCTCCCTAGCCTGGAGCAGGCATGGAAAGGGCCAAATCGGCAGCCATTCGAATGAGGGATACCGCGCAATGGAAAGCCCAATTTTATGGTCACGCTAAATCTCTCTAGCATGATCAATCGATTCCGAAGAAAAAGGTTTTATGCAAATCTCTTGAATACAGTCACACAACCTTTGAGGCCCTGATTCCAGATAGGGAGGAATGAGAACATGGCCGAACGGGCTCGACGGACGCAATCTGCTTCTATACCCATGGCTCCAAATTAGAAGGACAAGTTGGCGGAGGTGTATACTCCGAACAATTAGATATCAGGAAGTCTTTCAGACTCCGGACCACTGTTGCGTCTTCCTAGCGGAGGTCCACGCTATAAAGGAATCACAAGCCTCCAAAGAGGACACCTAAAAATATATAGTGACAGCTAAGCGGCTATTAAATCGATCTACTCGACAAACACCAACTCACGAACAATAGCAGACTGTCGCAGATTTCTCCACGAGATGGTTAGTCAGTTGACTATCAGCCTAATATGGGTTCCGGGTCACCGGGATATCGTAGGCAACAGCGAGGGGCACATTCGAGATTTCAAATTACAGACGGTAACTTTTGGAGTCAATTGCGCGTCTCAGCATTGTTTAATTCGCTGCAAACGCTAGTCTCAGATAGCCCAACAATTGCGCATCTGGATCGTCATGGAGAAAGTAAATGAACGCACTCGACAACAATGGAACAAATCTCTATAATTTTTTACCCTGCCATTTTGCTTCCACATGGTGGAAGGTCATTGTCAGTATCTGGAGTCTACGACTACACCCGAGCTAGATAGCACTTCCGTTTACATGGAAACCATCAGAATTCGTCATTATTACCCGTCACGTTTGAGAACAACTCACCTATCAATAATTTATATACTCGTCGCATTATCCATCCTAATTACAACCGCTGCCTAGATCTTCACAAGACGATAATATTTTCCACTACCCTCCGGATGCCATCTTCACGACTGTGCTAACATCATTTTTTATGTGCGCTCAATTTCGTGTAACTCAACTGCCTGGCGCAACCAATTACCCTAGCACCCAGAAATGTCGGAACTACTCCAAAGTTAAATACACCAGCACTAAAGCGGCGAGGTCGCTTATGCTCATATCAACCACCAAACTTTTTAGTATTTTTTCGGTATTTGGTATTTACTCCATAAAAATTATTTTATCCAGGGAAAATAATACTAGCACTCCACCGCATTCGTAGCATCTTCCGTCCACCAATTTTGTTCGGTATATTTTAGTATATTTTCCCTCGGAATATTAATTAAAATTAAAAGAATACACTAGTACTAAATAATCAACAAATAACATCCTCCGGCCAACAACAACATATTTTGGTATTTTTCTTCACTCAGATTTTTAATTAAAGGCGAAATAATACTATTACTCCACCGGGGACTGTACACATATTTGGAATTTTTCCCCTCAAATTATTTCAAAGGCGAAATTAGTACCAGCAAAAAATAATACCAAACTTGATCCCAATTACAAATTACAATATACATATACCAAAAAGGTTAAATACCATAGTATTCTTTCTCCACGGGTGATACACGAACTCCTCACTCACTGTTCCTAATCCTAATTCTAATCCGGTTTTACTTCCGCAAAGTAACCAGGTCGGTACGTGCTCCAATTTCCACCTGCGGTAGTCCCACGTCTATCCGTAGATCCGCCCACACCCGAACTAACCGCCAAGTCCTCGTCGCCCCGAAAAAGGTTCACCCGTGCAAACGTCAAAATGGCACCAACAGCTTCCCAAATTGCTCTAAGCTAATTTATTGAGGTCTCAGATCGGCTGAGTGAATTTGAATCCAGGAAATACAAACAATCCAAGGCTAACGCCAGTCGAAAAACTGTATCACCTAAATGCAAAAACAAGGGGCGATGTACACACTAGTTTCGAACCCCCCCCCCCCCCCCTTACTAACGATGGCATTCGCTCAGCTTGGGCTAACCTAACTGAGCGTTTCGAAAACAATTAAAAATACTTTTCAGTGTGCAGTCCGTTAATCAGAAATCTGTGCCAGCTATCCGTGAACTTCAACGCACCATCCAGGGTTGGCTCACGGCTTTAAAAATGTCCGAAATTCAAACCGAAAATTGGGATTGCCTCTTAGTGTACCAATTAACGGATGTGTGGGGAGGGGAACGGCTGTGGGTAGATCCGAAGCATTCCCCGTTCCAGCGCATTTTATTGCTCAACAGCGAGGGGCACATTAGAGATTTCGCATTACAAAGGGTAACTATTGGAGTCAATTGCACACCATTCCTGGCGATTCGAGTCCTGCAACAGCTGGCAACTGACGTGCTCAACAATCCAAGGCTGACGCCAGTCGAAAAACTGTATCACCTAAATGCAAAAACAAGTGGCGATGCACACACTATAGTTTCGAACTCCCCCCTTACTAATGACGGCTTTCGCTCAGCTTGGGCTAACCTAACTGAGCGTTTCGTAAACAAGCGGTTGTTAGTAAGTAGCCAATTAAAAATACTTTTCAGTGTGATATTTGCGATACGTCTACAGTGCCGATATCGAGAAAATGTATCGATAGATGTGGGTAGATCCGAAGCATTCCCGTTCCAGCGCATTTTATTCCGCAACAGCTAGGAACACATTCGAGATTTCGAATTACAGAGGGTAACTATTGGAATCAATTGCGCGCCATTCCTGGCGATTCGAGTCCTGCAAGGCTGACGCCAGTCGAAAAACTGTATCACCTAAATGCAAAAACAATGCGCGATGCTCACACTATAGTTTCGAATTCCCCGATTACTAACGATGGCGCTCAGCTTGGGCTAACCTAACTGAGCGTTTCGAGAACAAGCGGTTGTTAGTAAATAGCCAATTAAAAATACTTTTCAGTCTGCAGTCCGATCCTGAAGTGGCGATATTTCCGATACGTCTACAGTGCCGATATCGAGAAAATGTATCGGCAGATATGGGTACATCCGAAGCATTCCCCGTTCCAGCGCAACTTATTCCGCAACAGCGAGGGGCACATTCGAGATTTCGAATTGCAGACGGTAACTTTTGGAGTCAACTGCGAGCCATTCCTGGCGATTCGAGTCCTTTCCCAAATTGCTAAGCTGTTTCATCCAGAAGGCTGGCTCACTCCGTTTGTTGGAAGTGCCAAAATCTTTATGCAAGAGATTTGGCTTCAGGATCTGGGTTGGGACGATAACCTGCCAACTGAGCTGTGCCAAAGGTGGAACAGCTTTCTCCAGAGCTATTCGGTCCTAGACCAGGTCAGAATACCCAAATGGGTTTCCTTCCGTCCAGAGTTCCGCGTAGAGCATCGGATTCTGTGACGCCTCGCCAATGGCATACGGAGCTGCGATCTATGTGCGCGTAGAGGTGGGCCATAAGACGATGGTGCACTTGCTCACGGCCAAGACGCGTGTGGGGCCAGTCAAAACGGTGTCCCTTCCCAGGATGAAGTTATGCGGGGCTCTCCTTTTGTCCGAGATGGCCGAAGCCATCAGCCGAGGCTGACCTCAAAACTCCATCGTTGGACCGATTCCACGATTGTGCTAGCATGGTTAGCCAAACCAGCGTGTCATTGGACAACGTTCGTCGCCAACAGAGTGAAGAAGATCACCGAGTCCACAGAGGCAGCCAATTGGTCACACATTTGGCTACTCGAGGAGTTCCCCTTCAAGAGCTTATGGATAACCCTCTTTGGTAGCATGGACCCACTTGGCTGCAACGGCCTAATGTGTCCAGCAGGCAGATTGGTCTATAAAAAGAGGTTTCTCCCGCTGATTTCCCTGGCTTTGACAGGAGCAGGAGCTTTTGGCGTTTCCACCTGACGGGGAAGGTCCCTTCCAGAAGGCACGCGTTGTAGAGCGATGGTACCGCATCCGGGTGGAGGGATAGCAGGGTCTTCTCTGCACTGTTCGTAACCAAAACCGGCCCAGGTGCCTTCCTGTTCTTTAAGTTTCTTGCCATGGGTTTCCCTCTTTCTGTCTCGTATCGTCAATTTGAATGCCTTCATTGCACTCCTGAAGCTCGAGTTGCGGTGCCTCTCGCCCTTTGTACTAAGCTCCTGGTTCGAAGGCAAGCTAGCGATTTCCTCACTCCATCAGTACACTGGCGTGGTGCTTTTCTTTATAATAGCTTTACGAGAAATACCGTGAATTACAATAAATAAGAATTAAGAATAAATAAGTTATAGCTAAGTTCAGAGCCCGGCGTGGCAACGCCAACCGATAGTTCATCAAGACATGTTAAATACTAGCACCAAGTCTAACCTAACCTTACCCCGTTCATATTGCTACTTCGGACCTGAATGTGGACCCCCTTCCCGATCGGTCCGGTGGTTTTTCCTACCTCTTCCGTGGTTTTGGGATTTGCGCGTGGACACCCTCCCGCCTTATCCGGAATCCTAGTTTTCCTGCCTCTTCCGTAGTTTTGGGATTTGCGCGTGGACACCCTTCCCGCCTTATCCGGAATCCTAGCTCCTTCGTCGGTCTGGGGCTCGTGCGTGGCCCCGCCCTCATGCTACCTAACGGCCGCCAAGTATTCTCCCGGCTTGGCCTCGCCCGAATGTCCAGCCCGGTGGATTTTTTGCCTTCGACCTCGACCTCGCCCGAAGGTCCAGCCCGGTGGATTTTTCGCCTCTGACACGAAGTACAAGACTCCGGCTAGCCCTTTAGGTCGTAGCCCAGGAATTGGACTCTGCATAACCAACGTCATCTGCCTTTTTGTCGACGTAAATAAGGACCTCCGGTGAAGACTCCCCTAAAAGCTACCCGTTTTCACCCCTACAACCTAGACGATTTTAACCGCACCAGCAGCAAACCACGCCATTCTACCAGCGCCGACGTACCCCGCTACCCCCCGGCTCACATTTTGATCCATTCGAGCCGATAAGTTAAATAAAGCTTTTCTTATTAATTGCTGAAGTGCAGTCAGCCACTCGAAAATATAGTTCGTTTGATTTTCTGTACGATTTGTCCAAAATCCAAGTCCGATTAAATCCGACAACGGCAATTAATAAATTACTTCGCCATTATTTTCTTCGACTTTCCTTTTGCTACGTGCGGCCATATTGCCAAATTTTCAGACTCCTTTTATAATTGCATTTGGCCGCTCATCCATACTTACATACACATATATAAAATCAAGAAAAAAAATTCCAAGCTTAGGAAATATATTGTGCAAATATAAGCCAAGCATACAGTGAGAACTATTTAATTTCCAGTGTTCTGCCAATTCAGGCCCCCAAAACTTTTCAAGATTTTTCTCACTGTATATCCGCAGCCGCTAAAATACTTGCACATATTTTTTCCTTTTTTCAAATACAGTACACACACAATAAATCGAAAACTTCCACAACAACACATACCCCGCCGGCAATAATTATTTAATAAATTTGAAACCGGCGAAAATTACATACATGCAAATATCTACATACATACAAATATCTACATAGATATAAATATCTACATCCATATCTACATACATAAAGATATCTACATCCATACAAATATCTACATACATATCTACATCCATATCTACATACATATCTACATCCATAAAAATATCTACATACATATCTACATACATACATATCTACATATATACAAATATCTACATACAGTCACATATAATTTTTAACTCCACCATCCCGTTCCGACTAATTAAAGTTTTCCGTCGGCCATCCGGTCAAAAATAATAAAATAAAAAATTACTCCAACCGACGTAAAAATTTTTTGGTCATTGTGTTTTACTTACCATCAAACTTTTTAGTATTTATTTCGGTATTTGGTATATACTCCGTAAAATTTATTTTATTTAAACGAGAAAAATACCAGCACTGCACCGCATGCATAGCATCCTCCGTCCATGTTTGTTTCCGACGTGGTCGGAACTGAACGCCTTCCTTACGGAGCGCCACCGGACCTTAGACGCCATAGACGACGTACGGCCGTCAGGCTCGAGTCAATCTCTGCCAAAAAAATCCGCACCCACTGCAGCGCCTCGAAGAATAAATTCTTACGAGACAAGGGTAGCACCCAAGCCAAAAGGATGTGACCTTTGTAAGAAGGAAAACCATCCTGTCCGCACATGTGCACGGTTCCTCCAGATGACGGTCGACGGGCGTTCGGCATACATAAAGAGGAAGCAGCTGTGTCTAAACTGCTTCGCACGAGGGCATCAGCTGCGTGGTTGTGAGAGCACTCATAGTTGCTTTACGTGCCGTTTACACCTTACTACACAGAGGCAACTCCTCCCAATCGCCTTCGAATCCCGCCCCAAGACCCAGCAGGCTGGCTCGCTCCATTTGTTGTGTGTGCCAAAATCTTTATGCAAGAGATTTGGTTGTGATAGAAGGTCCCGATCACCTGATGAGGTGAACACGTAATCAGAACTACCGTGATTCCGCTATAAAAGCCACAGCCGGGGACAGAAAATTATCCAGACATGATGAACACGTTCAGCGTATATGAACACGCTACCCAAGCTGCTCATCAGCTTAACAAGCTTAAGAAGGAGTACGAGAGCAGGTCCTCGTATCTAACATTCCTTACGGAATGGATGAACGGGCTCTGCCACAGTATCAACATCGATGAGGAGTGCATCCAGCAGCGCTGGATACAACTCCATTCGGCGCCTCAAAACCGGGAGACGATTGAGCTGGAGATCGGGCAAAGGACCCGAAACCAGAAAAACGAGCGTAGTCAGTTGCTCCAAGTACAGGAGCAACTCATACGGACACAAAGACAGATAGTCAGGATACAGGAGAGCCAACAGAGGGTGGGGCGGCGCATGAACCGCCTCGCCAGAAAATTGGCAAGAAGAAGCCCGCGCCTGGGCGTCCTAGCGCGGGAAGATATCCTACTTATAATAAGAAAACCTTAACTTAAGAACGATGTCTAGTATTAAAATAAATATATAGTAAATAAGTAAAACAAAAAAAAAAAGTAATAATAAAAATAAAAAAAGAAACCCAAAAACAGAACAAAAAAAAACTCATACGGACACAAAGACAGATAGTCAGGATACAGGAGAGCCAACAGAGGGTGGGGCGGCGCATGAACCGCCTCGCCAGAAAATTGGCAAGAAGAAGCCCGCGCCTGGGAGTCCTAGCGCGGGAAGATATCCTACTTATAATAAGAAAACCTTAACTTAAGAACGATGTCTAGTATTAAAATAAATATATAGTAAATAAGTAAAACAAAAAAAAAAGTAATAATAAAAATAAAAAAAGAAACCCAAAAACAGAACAAAAAAAAACAATTCTTATACTTTTAATATATTTTTCTTCGGGAAATGGAAAAACTTTTTGCCTTTCAGCTGAGTAGCCCCCGGTTAAAAACCGTGGTTACGGCACACTCAGCAATTTTATTCTCAACTTTTTAACTTTTACTGATTTTTCGGATTTTTTTTGTATATTTATATATTATTTTACATTAAAGCTATATTATATATTATTTATGAGCCATATTTTTATTTACAGGTATAAATATGTATGTATGTATGTTTCCGTGCGAGGCCGGAAAGCTTTTCTTTTTCAGCATATATAATAATAACATAATAAAAAAGTACAATAATTAAATAATAAAATAAAAAGCCCGACTAGCTCATCTGAGACTGGGCTATGTAGTGGGTCGAAGCCACAAGCAATGGGCGCCTAAAAAAAAACATAAAAAAGGAGAAGGAGATCTAAAGAGATGGTCGTACGAAGATTCCTTGTTCTGATCTCTCCCTGACAGAAGTACAACTCCCATCAACACAGACCACGACTGGAAGAAGGCTGGTGTCCAGAAGGATGTCGACGTTTCCCTAGGATCAACTTCACCCAGGAGAAAGTCACGATAACCGGTCCTGCGATCGACCACAATCTGGAGGAAGTAAACCTGCAAAATCCCGAAGGACGAAAAGAACTAGCAAACCAAGTGAATGGCCTAAGGACCCCAAGATGGGTAGCAAAACGTATAAAGTGGCCGGCAGCACCGCCAATGTGATTAACACAGTAGAGATCGTTGACCACCAAGATGATATTCAAGATGTCAACAAGACCATGAAGCTCATCGTTGGACTACTCCTGGTTATAGTGCTCCTTAAGGTTGTAAAGATCTACAAGCGCTCTGTTCAGAGACGCCGCGACCAACATCATGCCCTGGAGAAAGTGGTGACCCACATTGGAGCATAAGCCAAGCAGATACAGTGAAGTGAAGCAGCAAAAAGACAATAGAAACAATAAAATAATAATAAATAAATTGCACTCCAATATTATAAACCAAAAAGTGATTCGCCAAAAACAATCACAAACAATTTGCGAGTACATGCATTTCTGAATGCAAGTGTAAACAGAACCCCCAATTACATACGCTGAACAAGAAATTCGAGCTGCACCGACCAGCCCCCAGCTCGAGCATTGGAACCGACGTGCGCCGCAGTGGAACTCGCATACGATGCATGCATACATACATTATTTATATATTATTTATTTTTTTTGTGTAACATAATTTTTGTGTTTTGTTTTTGTAAGCCGCCTTCAAGTCTTGCACGTATATATGTATATAAACCAATTATAAAATCTCCCAAAGCCCAGGATCCGGAGTGTCGAGATCTCATCGCCCAGGTTAAAACGAGGGTAAGTTTGTCGGAACACGGTTCCTTTTCTTATACATACATATATACATATATATCCGTGCGCCATGATTACATCAGAAGCTTTAGCAAAAACAATAGACACTGATCCACAATTTAACGTAAGAATTTTAAACTTGTTATCAAAAGCGACCCTACCAATAACAGTAAATGAATTGGAATACTTATATATTGAGACCTTCCGTCTAGATTTTTCTCCACTTGCCCACTGTAATAAGACCGAAAAAGCTATCATTATCTCTACCGTTCCAACGGTCATTGTTCTCTCAGTGTTAATACTTTCCTAGTTAAGACAAAGAATTAATCTGTTAGGAATACATGTAATAATATATAATATCCACATATAATAATTGTTTCATATATATAATCATTTAGATATACTTTTCTTTTTATACCCTTTTTATACATAATAACCAAATGTTAATTTTTTAGCGGCGAGTATCAGCCTTGTAATTGTATGTACAATTGCAAGAGCCCTCTGAGCGACGTTTGTAGTCGTGAATAGTCAGCATTTTGCTGGTGTGTGCACCTTCACAGGTAGTAAAGTCGATACTCTCCGCTAATACAATAATTGTCAATTAATTTAATCCCTATATGAATTAGCCAATATTATGTTATTCAATCCCGGCACACGCCGACATAAATATTATTTAATAAATTTATAATGTGAAAAAAAATACAAAACCATTGTGTGCTAGAACTCTAACAACGGGGGTGTGCTGACGCAAGGAGTGGAGTAGGTCAAGAACAATGACAACTTTCGACGGACAACCTTGACAATAGGGGATCGTATTGCGCGGCCCGCGACGATCCATTGGCACACGAATGTGTGAAGGGGAGGGAATATGGCCAAAACACAGCCCGATCGTATTGCGATCAAGCGACAGCTAAGCTGGGCAGTGTGTACGGATGAGGAGAGAGGCTTACCAAGATCCCACGACCCGAATACCACGTAGCTTATGCCGGCAAATGGTGCCTGAACATCGGACGCCTCTCCCTCGGCCCAAGTCCTTGTCAGGACTCGGGCACTAATATGCCCACGTAACACCTCACGGCCAAGACGCGTGTGGCGCCAGTCAAAACGGTGTCCCTTCCCAGGCTGGAGTTATGTGGGGCTCTCCTTTTGTCCGATATGGCCGAAGCCATTTTTTCTAATATGCCGAGGCTGACCTCAAAATTCCATTGATGGACCGATTCCACGATTGTGCTAGCATGGTTAGCCAAACCAGGGTGCCATTGGACAACGTTCGTTGCCAACAGGGTGACGAAGATCACCGAGTCCACTGAGGCGGCCAATTGGTCGCACGTTCAACCCGAACAGCTGATTTGGCTAGTCGAGGAGTTCCGCTTTGGTGGCATGGACCCACTTGGCTGCAACGTCCACGCGATCATTGGCCCAGCCACAGAACCGACCTGCCGGTGACTGAGATCAAAAAGCGTGCCGTTAAAGCCCATATGCCGTCTATGCCGACGGAAGTTTTCCTGGATCGCTTTCCCAATTTAGATAGAGCTTTGCGGTTCCTCGCATATTTCCATCGATTTGTCCAGCGATGTCGAAGACAATCACCGCTTTCCGGGGTCCGTCTGGAGGCCCAGGACGTTGCCGCCGCGGAACAACTCATGACAATTTGCACTCAGCGCTGGTTTTTTTTCCGAAGAATACCGCTGCTTGAGTCAGAAGCGTCCTGTGCCCGCGGCAAGTTCGATTATCTCCCTGAACCCCTTTCTAGACAACAAAGGGCTAATCAGGGCATGCGGCCGCGTAACGGCCTCCGACAGTTTGAGGTATTATGAACGACATCCTATAATCCTACCGTGCACTATCGCGGCTTCTGGTAAAATTTACGCATCTCATCAGTAATCAGTTAGTGGTGCGTCTCACCCGGTCCAGATACTAGGTTCCGAGAATAAAGTACTTGGTGAAGACGGTGATTAACTCCTGCGTTATTCACAAAAATAGATTGCAAGTCCAGATGATGGAAAGTTTTCCGAAAGAGCGAGTGTCTTTTTCCCGTCCGTTCACGTACACAGGGATGGACTACGCCGGCCCGTTTGATATAAAATATTATACCGGAAGAGCTTGTCTCATTACAGAAGGTTATGTGTTGGCTTTCGTTTGTTTTTCTACAAAGGCCATCCATCTAGAGCCTAGATCCGTCTTAACGACTAAAAGGTTTCTTGCCGCCTTCGCTCGTTTCGTATCTAGAAGAGGGTGTCCTAGCCAAGTCTAGTCCGACAATGGAAATACAGTCGTCGGCGCTTCCACCGTGGTTTCCCCAGACTTCCAGCAAGCCGTTAAAAAGTCTGGCCGATGCATATAGTCATTAGCAGCTCACCTGGCAATTCTTTCCTCCTGAAGAATCGAAGCTTGTCTGAATTCCAGACCCATGTCCGAGGACATGCGTTGACACCAGGGCACTTTCTTGTCGGTGGACCTCTTCTATCCATAGTGGAACCTGAAGTAAAGGGCGAATCCAGGTCCATTCTGAACCGCTGGGAGCACTTAAAGTGTCTCCATCAACAATTCCGCACTCGATCGAAGGATGAGTACCTTAAGGAGCTCCACAAGCGCAGCAAGTGGAAAGTTCCTACAGAAAATCTGCGAGTCGGACGATTTGCCTTCAAGTGATTTTTTCTGGCCCAAAACCCATTTCTGAAAGTCGGATATTTAAAACAATTCTTAGTGCTGTAGTATGCACATATATTGAATAACTACTGTACCTAGAGTACTTGAAGCAAACACACTGTAACACTTTGTTGCAGTGTTCACATAAACAAAGGCCCGGTCAAAAACCTAAGTGGCCGAAACATGAGTCGATCGGCGCGCTCACAGAAAGTGCAAGTGTCAGCATTCTGTTGCACACGCCGGCCGCTCAGCCAAACTCAAGTACATACATATACCCTCGCGCTCCAGCTAAAGAGAGCATAATTAAATACACTTGATATACATAAGATATACATAGCCGTCTCTCTGCCGCCCAACTGTAGGCAGCGCAGCTACAAGACTTTGGCTTACTTAGATCCTAAGGCAAATTGTAAAATCAGAAACAACTTGACGTTGGAAGCGGCATTAATGCTGCTCCTAAATACAAATACAACTGTGCAACGCATTAACAATAGATTAAACAACAGTTTTGCATAACAAAAATATTTATAGATGGCGCCACGACAAAAGAATCAGCTGATAAACTCAACTGTTGCATTTGCAAAGCGCATACGTCTGCTACAATAAGTTTTCTTTGCAAACTTGAAAAGGGCTAAAGTGAAAATCTAGGGAACAAAGCGCATACGTCAACAACAATAAGTTTCCTTTAAAAACATAACTCAAAGTTTTAATATGAATTCAAATCTGTGTAGTTTGTATTATGTGTTTGTGAAAGTCCCCTATAGAAAAAACTCGTGTTGTCTTTTTATTAGAGCCAAAATGTAAGTAGCCTTGAAAATGCATATTTTTGATAAAGTCTCATCTTCTAACAGGGATTTAAGGTGAGTCCAGAAGACTCCAGATTTATTGTATGTTGAAGAATGTTATTAGAAATATAACTTTTTACGATTTTTCGAGAAATTTTAATTTTTAGGACAACTTCAAATTTGATAATGAAGAGTTTTTAGACAAGTGATACGAAGCAACTGGAAAAGTGGCAAAGGAGAATGCAGTGCTCAATTTTATGAAAGCTGCACTATCAGAAGTGGAGTTAAAAATGCACAGCGACATTATAGACCAAGCAAGTAAAAAATTTGTATACCAAATGTGGAAGAGCTCTTATGCTAATTTAAGTCAGTTCCGCAGGAAGAATGCCGTTTGGCTAGATTCCAAAACAGTTTTCAATTTACCAATTAACCAAGAAGCCAGTAGGTCGGCCAACTCTGCCTTATAATGCAAAGGGTAGCAGATCTCGCAGAAGGCGCTCTGCCAAACTAGCATAATCACATAATGTAAGTTAGCTTATTTATGCAGCAAGCTTGGCTGCAAGAAAAAGAAAGCAAGCTGATCCTGCAAGCATGCTCAAACTGCTTTCAATATGCCCCGAAAAAGCTCAATACATGCGCCAAGCAATTATGGCACCAATCAAAAAGCCCGAGACTTTGTGTTCTAACGAGGCAATAGCTTTTCTGCTGGACCAAAATCTTACAAAAGTGCAATATCAAGGTACTGAGTTTTATCGGCGGAACTGGTTTAAGCTTGAAATATTCTGGAGGCGTGCCACGCCCACTATTTTTTAATAAACGAGTGGCGACTCGGTAGAATAGACTGCGTTTTTCCGGGAACCGAGGGCAATGTCCGCGTAGTCGACATACGTACGGCACTCGGCATTGTCAAACGTCCAGTGACCAAGGTGGTTCTTCTTCCAAGACTGCCGTCCAAAACTACCTAGTAACCGTCCGCATTTCTTATACACCTCAGTCCGTAACCATTATCCTCGTCATTCTTAATCAGCCCGGTTTGTTTTTTCCTTATCCATACTCTACCCGTCCACGTAGCGCTCAGGCATTGGTAGCAGACGTAAGAGAGGTACTCAATCCTACCGATGCCGAGTCTGCCGCGGAATCCATCCTCTTCCTAAAGCTGAGCGCAGAGAAGCGGCGGCGGGCAGTTCTTATAAACAATCAATTATAAACAATCTCGCACACGAGCACTCCACTGGGAGCTGTCGTAGCGGTGACCAGTTCAGAACGTGCGACCGAACCATCACACGCTGCTCCACATGCACGAACTTGTTTCACACAAAAAGTCCGGCTCCCAGCAACAGCCTGCTTCTCCGCAGCGTTCGCGTTGGCAAGATCCTCTAACTCGCCAAACGCTTGCCCCTCCACCGCGCTCAGCATCCTCGCCACCAGCTCCGTCGCACGCGGCACTTCTTCAACGTCATAGCGTTCACTCGACTGCATTGGTGGTAGTCCAGAAAGGGGAGAAGACGTTCGACACCGCCGCATTCATCGATCCGTGCACCCCGACAAGCTCCATCGATGCATCCCTGGCCCCCGCGATTTGTTTACCGACAATAAAAGTGGGAGATGAGAGTATCTGCATGGCGAAGATTCGGTTGAAGGTCGACGGGGCACTCAAGCTGGTGGTGGTCCTTAAGATCGAGCCAAATGTGTGCATCCGCAGTTCTATTGAAATTCTCACATCAATAGGATTAGTTTTTACTGATTCGTTTTGATATGAAAGATCAACCACAACAATAGGGGCCTTCAATTTGAATTCATTTGGGGTCAAAAATGGTTGTGATTCTCGATTATAGTAACTTCATATAGGTGAGCATACTGATTCTTACTTAAATCAACAATCAGATAATCATATAGATATGACTCAAAATTCAAGTGAACTCGGAGTTACACGGGGAATTTTCCAGATTATGTTCGTAATTTCCAGCTTAGAAGTTGTTTCATTTCTGGTATGTTTAAACACATCACGCAGATTCTTAGTTAGCATCAAAAATAGTTCGTGTTTACAATTTAACAAAACTTTTTTATAATCCTCACCAAATCCCAACAAATTTTTTAATGGTTATATTCAACTAAACGGTCATGTATGAGGAGACAGTAAGCTTGGGTATTATCATGACTTGGTGTCTTCAGTTCTATTGAAATTCTCACATCCATAGGACCAGTTTATGACTCAGAATTCAAGTGAACTTTCAAGTTTGATAAGTTATTTGTGATATTCGTTATATTATATTCGTCATTTCCAACTTAAAAGTTTGTTCATTTCTGGTTTGTTCAAACACATCACCAAGATTCTTAGTTAGCATCAACACTAGTTCGTGTTTACAATTTAACAAAACTTTTTTATAATCCTCAGCAAATCCCAATAAATTTTTTAATGGTACAGAAAAGTTAAAGTGGTGTCCCGTAGAAATTTCGTCTCCACTGCTCCATCCAGAATTTAATAGATTTTGACTTTGAAGATTATCCAGAGATATATAATTTCATACAAAAGGTAAGCCATACAATTAATTATAATTCCTTAAAAATTAAGGTAACTTTCGTGAGGGAGCACGTACAAGTCTTGATTTTGGACAGTAATTCGAATTTCATCGTTTGGTTTAAATGTTTGATTATACGATGAATAAGTATGAAACTCTTTCTGATACTGAGTAAACATTTTTTCGAAAATTTTAAATTTCGTTCATTGTTTTCCCTTTCACCTTTTTTATTATACTCGAAGCTTCAATTCTAACGACTTTAAAATAGATTATTTTTCAAATTTTTTCTTTTTACTGTTGATCCTCTTTCTATAGCTTTACAATTAGTAATGCTTGGCTGAGGACTTAAGCTATGTCTTTTATTATAAATAATCATTCTATTAACCGAATGTGCATGCGAATCGAAACGTTTTCACCACGTAAATTCACCATATCACCGTTTTGATCAACTATGTGTATAGATAGTGTGCTTATTTCGTCACAGTTGATTGGTAAATAAATTAGGTTGTGTGGTGTCACTGTCATTTTATACCCAGGCGGAACATTAATGTAATATCTACATATGAACCGCTGATTATAATATATTCCAAACGAATTGTATTAATTTTTAATATGTTCACAGTCTGATCTGATCGATAGGTCTTTGTAGGATGTGGTTCTAGTACTCTCTATTAGACTTAACATAAAATTAGTTTTACCACAATTCGAAGGCCCAACAATTAGAGCCCTAGCTGTGTTCGGTAAAAGAGCAGTATGTCCTGGCGGTAGATTTTTTTCGTTTTCATCGTTAATATTTATAACTAAAATTTTTTGTTTTAGACTTATTAAACGCATCTTTTAATATAATATACCTCATTCAATGAGAAATCTTTGTTGATTAAACATCAATAAAATGGGGAAACGTTTTTATAATCGCATCAGTCGTATTTTTAATTGTAAACATACTGGTGGTCTTGTCGATAAGCTAATCAGTACATTACCGTGTGAAGCCCTTATTCCGGGATATCATTTTTGTGGATCGGGTACAAAGTTACAATAACGGTTGGAACGCGGTGATCAAGGAATAAACCCATTGGATGAAGCTTGTAAAGAGCACTATAATACATATTCTCAAAACAAGGCATTGAGTGACAAAGACTGGTCGCGTGTCAAGGCACCAGATATAGCAGTCTTGGTGAAAAAGCAGAAGCATACTTTGTTACAAATATAATGAAAGCCAAGAAAAAATTTGGTATGGGATTGATTAAAACGGTAAGGAAAGGGATGAAAAAGATTATGAAGAACAAAATGAAGAAGACAAACCTTTCGACTGTTATTAATGTTGCAGTGTAAGTTTTTACTTTACATCGAACGTCGTCTAGAGGACAAGAATTTTTGATCATTCAAAACCGGTATATTTAAATGGTTAATTTACATTTGGGGGGTTGAAAATCAATGTATGGGTACGTGTATGTGTGAACTCTGTATAGTATAAAAAGTGGACCTGCACGCGTTCAAATTCACAATCTAAGTTTTTACTTCACATCGAACGTCATCTAGAGGACAAGAACTTTTGATCGTTCTTAACAAAAAACAAGGAAGAACGCTATAGTCGAGTACCTCGACTATCAGATACCCGTTACTCAAAAGGAAATGGAGATATGCAAGCAGCAAAGCGAGATTAAAATGCGCCACCTACCGGCGGTAGACAGATTTAAGCGTTACGGGCGTTAGAGTGCGCCTGGCAAATTTATTTTTGGATCAATCGATAGGTATTGACGACACCAATACATTTCAGTTAAAATTTTTTATCTAGCATGAAAATTGAGGGCGTCACAGGTTTTCGCGGTTTGTGGGCGTTTAAGTGGGCGTGGCAAATTTTTTTTAGGTCAATCGATAAGTATTGATGAGAACAATACATTTCAGTTAAAATTTTCTATCTAGCATCAAAACTGTAGGAGTTACAGTTTTGGGCGGTTTGTGGCCGTTAGAGTGGGCGTGGCAGTCTACTGAAACAAACTTGCGCTGCGTAAGAAGATCAGGAATCTGTACGCCAATTCTCAATAGCCTAGCTCTCATAGTTTCCGAGATCTCAGCGTTCATCCGGACAGACAGACGAACAGACGGACAGACGGACAGACGGACATGGCTAGATCGACTCGGATAGTGATCCTGATCAAGAGTATATATACTTTATGGGGTCGGAAACGCTTCCTTCTGCCTGTTACATACTTTCCGACGAATCTAGTATACCCTTTTCTCTACGAGTAACGGGTATAAAAACCTATAACTGCTCATAACAGCTCAAAACAGCTGGTGACCAGCGTATTACAGTTAGTAATCAAGTAGTTAACAGCTACTAAACAGATAGTAACCATCTAATAACAGCTATTAACCAGCTAAAACAACTGGTAAGCAACTACGAAACAAGTACTGAACAACTGCTAAACAGGTAATAATAAAAATACAGCTAAATACAACGTGTAACACTATACCAAATCCAAAAACCTCAACAACCATCATGAATCAGGAAAATCTGATGAACATTGTAATTAAAGAGTTCAATCAATTTAATAAAAAGACACTGCTATCGAAGACAAGGATGCCTAAAAATGTAAGATTCCCGATCCTCAAGGCGGAGCGCAAAACAACAAAGGTTGGAGAATCTATTGCTCTCGAGTTGGAGGAGCACATTCTGTACATGCCGGAAAGGTACACCTCTCTTAAAGATGATATCATCAATGAAATGGTTGATGGAAAATTTAATATTTATAAAAGTAATGACAATTTGTATTTAGAAATAAGTCAGTAATCATTAAAAAGATTGAGATTTTAAGAATATATCAATAAGTACACTTTTTTAAATGTAATGAAGAAAATGTATCGAATCTTTTTTTTATTCGGAATTGGTATATAAATATTACAGATTTTGGCGTTCAATAAACAGTATTTATTTAGTAACTGAGGAGTGACTACATGAATTTCGCAAATTTTAAATCTTTCACCTATAAAGACTGTAAAATATACTAGAATGAATATTTTGTCACAGTTAACCAAAGCTAGATTTGCTTTGAAGCGATAATTAGATGATCTCAAACAAGTTAAAAATCATACGAATTTACAATTGGAGGAAACTTTTAAACACATTACTGAACCCTTACATGAACTTGTTAAGGAAAACAATAAACAAAAGATTTCTAATGTAAGAGATAGTATAAAAGTAAAGCGTGAATTGAAACAAATTAAAAAATACGGTAGTAATGAGAGAGAGCTTGACGATTTCTATTTTACAACTAACGAGAAAGGTCTGCAGTCCAATCGAAATATAACTACACCAAGGCCTTTGGATGATAGGGATTCCTATATTGAATTCTTTTCACAGACGAATATAGGGAAGATATAGAAGATGAGACAAAAAAGACGGAAAAGAGTGAAGAAGAAGGGACAACACCTTTAACAATGTATATTGGAGACGCCGATATGGGTGTGGATGCAGAGATAGAAGATAATAACACTAGTTATAATTATGATTTTAATATCAGTAATTTGTCCAGAGGAAATGTGTTGGATAAAGGCTATGGACTTAAAAAAACTGAAAACAATTCATTAACCCTGGGAGATAAAGAGTTAAAAATTAAAGATAGTAAAATATCATTTTCTTGTGGAATAACTTGTGACCTGACTCCTGGTCTGTACTTTCTAATTTTTCTTGGTAATCCTGAAAACTATGATGATCAAGATTTGAAAAAGTGTAAAAAAATTATTTTAGAAACATATATACATAGTGTAGGCCTTAAACCGAATTACAGAATCAGGGGTACACGACCACACAAATATAGCCATGTTATTAAGAAGTTGATAGACAAAGATTTCAGTCCTACAACGTCTACTCTACTTCGCTCAAAACAGGTTTTGGTTACATGACTCCAGCCACAATAAGGAAAGTTTTTCAATATGAGAGGATTTGCATGAAGAAAGGGTTTTATTTTAATGGGTATAAATATTAAATTTAAAAAATATTGTAATTAAGCCCATTTATGATCAATAATGTGGAGTCGTGTTTTGAGGTATGAACTTTGCGCCGTGCAGTCTCCAGGCCCAGGATCACGTCTAAAACAAAAAACAGCAACTGGGCATTAATCTTAGAGGTACAGCGCACAACATGAATTATTTCATATGTAAAAAAATGGTTTTTCCATGAAAAAATGTGAAGTTGGAAAAATTTTTTTTAAAAACAAACATTTTTGTTCGACTTTGTTCGTAAAAAAAACATGTTATAACAAACAAATATGAAAAATCCTTTTATTCATGTTGTGGAAAATGTCATTTCAAACATAAAGCAAAAAACCGCATTCGATTAAAATTAAATCTCTGACCTGTACATTGCACGGCGACTTTGAAAACACGACTTTTCAGTAGAAGCGTTTAAAGTTTACCTTTGTGAAAAAGGATTTTCCACTTACTCAAATTGGATGAAACTTCAGTCAGCTATTCCAGGACCATAAAATAGTTCCTCCTCGTCTTGATACGGCCCTATGAGGCCCTTTTCAGGCTCCGAGGTTGACGGTCGGCCTCTTGAACGGCTGCGGCGCTCCTGGCGGTCGATTCGAGCTTCCTGCTCTCTATCGCAGAAAGTTTTACACCCGGTTCCAATTACAATTTCGAGTTCGTTCATCACTTGCATTTTTTTAAAGTTATACCCATACTGGAAAAAAAATAAAAATAGTAACCTTCGTTGAAAGTTCCAGCGGCCAAAGAGCTGGCAATTGACATTATTTTGGTCCCACAATGTAGATGTTTCGGAACCAAACGCCATACTGTGCTATTGAAACTCTCGTTTGCATTTTGAGTGTGTCTTCCTAGACATCTCTTCACCAAATCTGGTCGTGACAAATCCTTGTAAATCGGTAAGATGAATTTGGCGACATCTGGGTGAAGAGGCGGCGGATGCTCGAACGTGGAACCTGTAGCCTCAGCCGCGCGAAACTTGCACCAAGAGTTCTCTCCGGCAGGGCATTTCAGCTATTTGACACGCACTCACTAAATTGCGTATTACTTTGAAAATAAGTACCGGACGGCTTTATGCTTTTAAAGGCTTATTCCCAGACATATTTAGTGTACATATAGACAAAAAAAAATTTCTTCGAAAAAAATAAATTTTTAATTGTATTTCCCCCCTTAATAAGGAACGATCAGAAAATTTGAAAAGACCCGAGGGACCTGAGGGATTATTCATCGATGAGGACGGTAATCTAAATGTCTAAGCCTTTAGGCAACAATGATCTAGCAACGAAACAATATACTGATGATATCCTCGTAAAGTTGGGAGAAGATTTAAGAAAAATTATAACTCAAAATGTTAATCGTCGACTCACAAAAATTTCAAGCTTAGAAAATAAAATTGAATTGACCAAATTTTTGCCAAAATTCTGGAAAAGATTAAATCCATTGAGGACTAAATATTTATATATGTAACAAAACCGATATCGTTACCGAAAAAAACCACAAATAAGTTAGCCTATTAGAAGAAAATGATTAAGCGAGAAATTGTAAATGAGTTGCACGGACTATCTCGAAAAAACTCTCAACGAAGACGAGTGATTTAAGGGTTATAAACGACCTGGGGAAAGCAGATTTGGTTGAAATGATAAAACCATTGAGGACTATATATTTAAATATGTAACAAAACCGATATCATTACCGAAAAAAACCACAATTGAGTTAGAAGGTGTTGCTTTTCAGCCTAATAGAAGAATATGATTAAGCGAGAAATCTCGAAAAAACTTTCAACGAAGACGAGTGATTACAAGGGGTATAAACGATTTGTGGCAAGCAGATTCGGTTGAAATGGGAGCCTTTTCAAAATCTAATGATGGGTACCGATACTTGTTGACACATTTTCGAAATATGCTTGGGGTGAGGCATTAAAATCAAAAAATGCAAATGATGTTTCCCAAGCCATGGAGAGAATATTTAAATCGGGTCACGGAACACCAAGAAACCTGCAAACTGATGATGGCACTAAATTCTTTAATTCTAAATTTAAGGTATTAATGAAAAGTTATAGGATAAATCATTATTCAACCTTCAGTACTCTAAAAGCATCAATAGTTGAACGTTTCAATAGAACTCTTATGATTTATTTTACATAAGGTATACATAGCCATCTCTCTGCCGCCCAACTGTAAGCAGCGCAGCTACGAGAATTAGGCTTACTTAGATCCTAAGGCAAATTGTAAAATCAGAAACAACTTGACGTTGGAAGCGGCATTAACGCTGCTCCTGCCAAGCAAACCAAATAAATAAAGAATATAATAAAACAAGGAAGAACGCTATAGTCGAGTACCTCGACTATCAGATACCCGTTACTCAGCTAAATGGAGATATGCAAGCAGCAAAGCGAGATTAAAATGCGCCACCTACCGGCGGTATACAGATTTAAGCGTTATGGGCGTTAGAGTGGGCGTGGCAAATTTTATTTTGGACCAAATTTTTTATCTAACATGAAAATTGTGGGCGTCTCAGGTTTTCGCGGTTTGTGGGCGTTAAAGTGGGCGTGGCAAACTTTTTTGGGTCAATCGATAGGTATTGATGAGAACAATACATTTCAGTTAAAATTTTTATTCTAGCATCAAAACTGTAGGAGCCACAGTTTTGGGCGGTTTGTGGGCGTTAGAGTGGGCGTGGCACTGTGCTGAAACAAACTTGCGCTGCGTAAGAAGCTCAGGAATCTGCACGCCAAATCTCAATAGCCTAGCTCCCATAGTTTCCGAGATCTCAGCGTTCATCCGGACAGACGGACAGACGGACATTGCTAGATCGACTCGGCTAGTGATCCTGATCAAGAATATATATACTTTGTGGGGTCGGAAACGCTTCCTTCTGCCTGTTACATACATTCCGACGAATCTAGTATACCCTTTTACTCTACGAGTAACGGGTATAAAAACTATTATTTTTATGTAATATACATTTTTTTTTATTTGTTATTTTGACGTGTTCTAAAATTTTTTTGCTTCTGCGAACTCACGCCATTTGGATGAGTTTGAAAGTTCAACGCACTAGACCGCTAGGCCACCGGTTTTCAAAATTCAAGGGCGATTTTCTAGTTTCAAGGGCGATTTTGGATGATTTTTTGTTTTACGAAATAAGGCGATTTGCCCTAAATATGAGAAAATATTAAAAGCATATGCTCAAAAAAAATTCGCCCTAAATAATAGAAATTTTAAAAAAATTAACCATGAAACATATTTTTTATGGCGATTTTTCGTATATTTAGGGCGATTTATCTTAATGCTAGGACGATTTCATGTTTAGGTCGATTTTTCTAGTATTAAGAAAAATAATTTTATGAGTGTATTTCCACTTTTTTTTTTTTTTTTGAGACAGAAATATAGTTTTCTTTATTTATTGGTATTACGGAAATTTCACCTGGGATCTTTCCTAACTCTTAAATAAATAAATGGCAGTAGTATTTCGAAAAATTATGAAAAAATACTGGAATAAATTTCTTTACTTTATAATCCAAGATACATTTAGAGTGTGCTGCCCCTCTAAAGCGACCTGTAAAATGACAATGATCTCTAGCCCTATCAGTCCCTAAACCTTTCCTGAAAATATAACAATTCAATGAACTATCAAATATTTGTTGGTCATCCAAAGTCATTCTCATAGCAACTATTTTGTGTAAGTACTCATCACTCAATTAAGTTAAATTTTTTATCAATGAATTTACAAAACTTATTCCCGAATTTTTTCCTGTTTCTAAAACAAATTTTTGGAATCAAAAGCACACTTTATATAATAAGCTTATGATAATGGAATATGTTCCTTTATCTTTAGTAATTTGGGGCTGACTTTAAGATTTTTTGGTTCCAGAATGCATTCGAAATCGGCGTAGACAATGAAGCTGATGTTGAACTTTGGTAAATTCCAGTGTATTGTTTTGAGACCTTCCTACAACACAGCGTTTAATATATTTGTGAGCGTGCGTCGCTAAATTATTTGTATAGTTTTTTAACCACGAGTTGAATGATCATTCAGGGGTGTCTTAGATAACATGACGTGATCTGTGAGTGTATGGTACTCCTGGAAAGCTCAACATTTAACGCCAGTAGGAGTGCGTACGCAGTTACGAGTTACGGCCTAATGCCAAGATGAGGAGCTATAGAGTTCCGTATGCATCCTGTGTCGATGTGACCTACCAACAGATGGTGATTACGATTAAAGATCTTCACATTCCTCGTAAGGGTTCCTTTCGCAACTGTCTTTCTCAGTCTGGAAATCAATTAAAGCTGGCGTAGTTTCGTATTCAAATCGAATCGCCTGCAATGAAATGTTTGGAACTCGTGGATCTAGTATCCTTACCAAACCATATCTCTAGAGGTTGCAGTTTGTCAAAGTAAGTCTTAAGGTGCCGATTTAGCAATTCTGCAAGAGTGCGATTAGAATTAAAATGTGGTGTGGTCATTGTCATTGCTTGGGTTCTGGCCAGCCCTCCGTAAAAAGTTCTTTGTGGACTGCACAATTCGTTCCGCTTGAGCATTAGTAGCCGGTTTGAACGGGGCCGAGTGAATGTGCCTAATGAGATTATTGTCCTTAAATTTTTTTAATTCGGCGGATGTGAATGCTGTACCGTTGTCCGATAAAATCTCGCCGGGTAACCATGGGTGGCTGATAGTTCCCTGAGGAACTTGACAGCCGGCCCCGCCGCTGTTGAAAGAACCATTAGCCATTTAGAAAATGAGTCGACGACTAAGAAATATGTTCTACCTTGAAATGGAGCGGAATAATCTGTATGCAGGCGCGACCTTGGTCCTCTTGCTGGTTCCCAGTGGAGAGTCGGTTTTTGGTTCTTCATTACGGTTTTGCTGACAAACTCCGCATTTTTTAACAACAACTTCGATTTCGTCATCCATGTTGGGACACCATACGTAGCTCCGCGCTATTGACTTCATCTTTACAATGCCTGGATGTGGGGCATGAAGTGCTTGTAGAATTGATTCCCAAAGTTTGGGTGGAATCACAGCTCTATTCCCCCACTTCTCTTATGGCAAAGAGTTCGTTCTTATCAGATTGTTAGCCTGACCATCCCCTTAACACCCAGTACAAAACTTTGAATGGTAAGGGTCCTTGGGCGTTTGAGATTCGTTTTGTTGTGCGCTGACCAATTATTTTGCAGAAATTCCCAACATCTAAATGTCCTTTTCCCGAAAATTGTGCCTTGCCCATTTTTTTTTCCCTTCTCGTGGTCACAGTTCAAAATTATAAGCGTTTAAGAAAATGGGACTGGCTTGCCTCTCGCGAAGATCCCCAGCAGTGGGCGATGGTCGGTTATTAGAGTAAACTGACGCGCGAAGAGCGCAACAGCTTCTCTGTCGATCTATGCGTATCCACGCTCGGCTTTAGAGAGTATTTTAGAGTAAAAGGCAATGGGGTTCTCCGACCCATCTGAGTTCTTTTGGCAGAGGACTGCCCCTAGTCCATAGGGCGATGCGTCGCATGCTAGTAGTAATGGTCTGATGTCACAAGCCGTTTTAATTCTCAGAAAGTCACGTTGTGTTCTTTCCGCCAAATCCAGTGATCATTTTTGTCTAATAAACGGTGTAATGGTTCCGCTAGTGTTGCCTCTTGCGGCAAAAAAACGTGGAAAAATTTAGTAAGCCCAGGAACGCCTTTAGTTGCTTTTTGTCCTTCGGTGCTGGGGCTTCTGAGATAGCCTTTACTTTTTCAATTAATGGGAGTATGCCCATATCATCTATTTTGAATCCTTGGAACTGGACGGATGATACACCAAATTGGCACTTATCTTTTCGGAGTCGAGGAACAGCTTTGTCAAGTCGATCTAGTACATCTTCCAGTCTCTGGACGAGTTGTTCCTCCAATTTCCCCATAACCACTATGTCGTGAAAATAGGGTAGTACACCAGGAATATTTTGTAGGGTGCTCTCGATAAATATCTTGAAAATACCCGGAGCTGTTGAGATTCCAAACTGTAGTCTGTTATCTTAAGCGCGCCTTTGCTGGCAGAGGGGTTTGATGGCTTGATTAAGCGTCGACGTGTAATCGCCACAGATGACGATTGAGCCATCCTTATTTTTGACGGGGACTAATGGTGTTGCCGAATCGCAGAATTCCACTGGTTCCAATATGCCTTGCTCGCATAAACGATCAATTTCTTCTTTTACCATATGCTTTATGGCAAAAGGGACGTCTGGATTTATGTGAAGTGAAGCCGGCGGACCGTATAGCGGCCGAGTTTCGATGAGAACAAATGAGCGTAATTATCCAAAACTTCGTCGATGTTGCTGCGGCGGTTGATGCCGTATACTCCCTCGATACGTATACCCATTGCGTTGAACCAATTGTGTCCAACGAGGTTTTATCAATCCTACGGCGGCTATAGACTATTGGTCCTCTGGTTGGAAAAGCGTTTCGCCTACCGGCGCTGCTTCTAAAGCTGGACGACGGCAATTACTTAATGGCTTGGACTGCTTCGTTGGGGTGTCGGATGGCCAGCGCGCTTATGGCTGCGTATTCGTAGCTAGGTCCACAGCACGCTGTACGGAGAGTTCCGTCTCCGAAAGGAAAGCTCGCTGCAGTCTCTTTCATGCCGATCACGAATCGGTCTCTTAGCCAACGCACATAGCGCTGCAATGTAACTGATGACTGTTTCGGCTGGTTGCTGATCTCTCTTGTGAAATTGATTAAATGCGGCGAAAACCGAGGGTCTGGGTGACAAATGACTGGTCGTAGATGTTGTTCAGCTTTAGTTCACTTATCTGTTTTGGTGAGGCCAAGGAGGTCAACAAATTTAAATGGATGGGGGCCAGCCAATGTGAGGAAAGCCGCTTTTTCCCTAGCTTCATCTGTGACTCCGTTGGCCAAAACGTAGGGCTTAAAATGTTCCATGTACGTTGTCCATTTTTGTGGTTGCTCCACGTCGAATGGTTCCAAGCTTCCAACACTTGCCATTGCGTAATGCAGCGTGTTGATTTGTTCTTGTATAAAGGCTTCCTTCTTGTCTTTACTAAGAAAGTGTTGATCGGTGGCGGAGCTTTAAACTTCTTGATCACCATATTCATCCATTTACTCGCAGCGCACAGAGCCTCCGGTAGCAGAAAAAGTCGCGGGTGTGGAACGTGCTGCGGCCAAAGTACCGTATCTGCGGAATCTACCGTTGGTTCACGACCACGTGGTGACAGCGATTATGATTATTTCTTAAAAGGCCGCAATCGCGGCAATGGTGATTTAATAATATTTAAATTTGTTCTTGTTAGTTTGACCATTATAATTCAGCATTAATTAAAAAGAACTGAATTCTAACAGTGAGATGTTTTAAAAATGTATTAAACCTGTTTTTGGTGCTATGATTTTTTATTCGTGATGAGGAAACTCTTTTTGCTTTTAAACTCTTGATGGAAAATGTTTTTTCTGCGCTCCGAATTAATATCGTTTCCAGGTAGTCTTATTTATATCACCTGCACGTACATTCCGGCTGCATCTGAATCCCCGGAGTATTTAAATCATCTTTTCGCTTTACAGTCAAATAAGCCGTATAATAGATACAATCTTGTAATTCTAGGAGATTTTAATATACCTGAACCTTCGTGGTCCACAGATGAAAAAACAAATGTTTTCCTTCCACTTCATGACTTCAGTGAAACTTTGCTTACCATCTTTGTATCAAGTTAACTACATTAGAAACTCTAAGCCGTTTACTGGTCCTGTGCTTTCTAACTGGTCCGGACTGCGTGTTTCTGTCCGTCACGTCTTACTCAACCCGAAGATCCATATTTTTCTGCTTTCGAGGTCTCAATCGAAACTGGTGCTGTGTTAGTAGAAAAATCGGAGAAGTCAACTAAGCGCTCACGTTGTTTTCGCAAGGCTGCATAGTTCTATCTATACTCATCCCAAAATGTCGATGATGCTAAAAATATTTTCTATACGAAGTAAATTCGATTTTTCATTCTTGTGTTCCTTTACACTATTCGTCAGTCTCCAACAAGCAACCGCGGCTCAGAAAAGAGATGACACACCTAAGAAATAAGAAGTTTTGACTGCTAAATTCGCAGTATTACAAAAACTATTTAAATCGTAAAGTACAACTTTCTCAATCCGAAAAAGTTTACTACAATAATTTGGTTAACACTGCGTAAATCCACCACTCGCTATCTTTTAAAAACATTGCCGTAACAACTGATCAGGCAATGGCCGATCTGTTTGCCAAGTTTTTTCAAATGACCTATTCTAATTTACCTCATTCTTCACTGCATCCAAGTCGAATATAATATTCTATTCCACCTTAATTAAAAACTCTCTGCATCTTGACCTTTAACGTGCTAAGCCCGTCTAATCACCTGCGTGCCTATTTATTGCGCGGAGGCCTTATGCAAGCCTCTTTTCAAATTGTTTACCTTATCCTTAGAATCTTCACATTTTTGCAAAATGGAAGTGGAAGCTTATAGAGACATGTCTAAATTGTCAGCGATCCCAAAGCTCTTTAAAAATATTTTTAGTCCCCAATTGCAGCCCATCTGTAGGTAAGTTTTATCTCCGTATCAACTTGGGTTTACGAAACGTAGGTCAACAACCATTATCCTTTTTGAACATACATCCCTTGTGATAAAGGAATTTAGAAAACATCTTTAAACTGACGTTATTTACACTCACTTTAGTAATGCATTTGACTCTGTAAATCACGTTCTTCTGGTTAGAAAACTCGATTTATAAGGGTTGATCTGAATCTGAATAGCAGAACAGAAAGAATACTTTTTAAAAATTCTATCTTTGGCCTACTCCACGTTACCTCTGGTGTATCACAAGGGAGCTGATGCTTCTCCGAAGATGGCACGGAGACAATTTACTTGGTGGCCGCTTAGTAAAAAGATGCCCTTACGAAAAAACTGTCACTACCAAGTTTAAAACTCTGCGATGCGCACTAGCTTGCTACGCTATTCCCAAAAAACAAAAAAACACCCTAATTAACACAATTGTCCCAACATTCAATGGATCTTGGGCCGCATAACCTCAGTCTTCCCAGGCAAGGACACTAAGCACCGCCTTGTGGATATACGAACCTCGGAGGGTATCATTGGACCTGTTTTTTAAAAGTCCACGGAAGCTTTCAATGGGGCCGGGATGTTGGGTCACATTCACATTGCTTTATTGGTAGAACCGAGACGGCTGAATTTTATAAGGTCTTTATGAAACGTTAGTATCTGGGCTTACATTGGAAGCCAAAGAACACGGTTGTTATTTTTATCGGTTGTCACACCCGCACCCAAACTGAATGTCTCATTTTGGCTAAGAAATCGCTCTTGGTCACAACACAATCAATTTTTTTTATGAATCTATATGATTGAGACCGTGGATTGTTTGGGTATAGGGCAGTGTTCGGCACACACATACCATCACAATTTTGCCTTGCATTAGTGTGAGTGTAACAAACATAAAGTTTGCGCGCGGCGTGCTGAGGCCTGACGTTTCTCTGCTTTGCACTGAGATCCTCTGCCGCAGCAACAAAAAAGCGCGCCGAAGCTGAGAAAAAAATGACCCGAAGACCCTTGCCGAAGTCACACGAACATCTACGTTATATGTGAGCAAGCAGAACACTTCCCTATGCTCACTAGATAGGCCGCTGCCGACCCCTGGTTAAGGGTCACATAATCCGCGAATTCTTTAGGAGAATGGTCAAACATCTAACTGTCAAAAGTATTTAGCAGTACTAATACTGAAGATTGATTTACTATTTATACCATTTACTCGTAGAGTAAAAGGGTATACTAGATTCGTCGGAAAGTATGTAACAGGCAGAAGTAAGCTTTTCCGACCCCGTCTGTCCGTCCGTCCGGATGATCGCTGAGATCTCGGAAACTAAGCTAGGATATTGGGATTTAACATGCAGATTTCTGAGCTTCTTAAGCAGCGCAAGTTGGTTTCAGCAGAGTGCCACGCCCGCGCGAGGTACTCGCGTAGCCAAATAAAGATATAGTTCGAGGAAAAAAAGTGGGATCTAATTCTCTGCTTGAAAATGTAATTTTAATCGTTTAAAGAGGGGCAGAGAGTCCGATTTTGAAGTAATAGGATAAAGTCTATTATAAAAAGGTAAAATGGTATTTGCAGCCCGGTAGAGACGTCTTATGGCAAATATCAAGAAGTATTTCTGTATAGCTGCGACTGAGGACTCCAGACGTGTGATCCATACTCAAGAGTCTTAGTAATTTAAAGATCATAAAATTGCCTGATCACCTTTTAATAAGGCCAAGTGCATCTGGCAGATCGCAGAACTGCGATCAGAAAACTTTGGACTTGGGTCCGAGAAAACATTTTGAGTAATGACATGACAAAAAGTCATTACGTTACACATAGAGCCATTTAAATTCAGTAAATTGTCAAAGTACCATGTTTGAAAATTATTCAAATCGGGTTGTAGGGGCTCTTAGTAGGGGTTCTTAGTAGCTAGCGTGTTGATTGTGCTGGCGACAGCTGACGATGTCCGGCGCTCTGTGGTTTCTGCCTCTTGACATTTCGAACTATCGCTGGGGGAGTAGGACTACGCCTTTTTAAACCCGAGCTCACTGTTCCCGTCTCTGTCCTTTACTGCGCAAACTCTGATGGACCCGCCGGGGAAGTGTAAGAAGACTAGAAACATATCGCCTTGACTTGTCCGTGTGATGCCCCCAAGACCTCAGCAACCTGTGTCTTAACTCGGAGATTCCTTATAGCCCAATCGCGAACATCTCGAAGTCGCGATCTTGCTCCTTGTAGGCTTCGCACGGCGCTGCTTCCGTTGACTTGACTTGTTGTTGCTGACTTGTTGTTTACTTGCTGCGGGTTGACTGCCCTTCAGTTCCAAAAAAAAGTTTCACTTGTGAATCACCTTGTGAATTCCGTGGGAC
This sequence comes from Drosophila suzukii, assembly GCF_043229965.1. Lineage (NCBI taxonomy): Eukaryota > Metazoa > Arthropoda > Insecta > Diptera > Drosophilidae > Drosophila > Drosophila suzukii. The sequence continues at coordinate 11,149,903 of NC_092085.1, read as the reverse complement.
ATTGCACAAACTGTTTACTTTGTCTTTAGAAACATCCGATTTCCCACACAGATGGAAGGAATCGTTTGTTATCCCGCTTCATAAAAAAGGGAGTAAATTGAACGCATGTAATTACAGAGGTATTTCAAAGCTATCAGCTATACCGAAGCTCTTTGAGAACATTATTACGCCTCATTTACAACACAGTTGTAGGTCCCTTATTTCCTCTTGTCAACACGGATTTATAAAACGTAGGTCAACGACAACCAACCTTTTGGAGTTTACTTCATTTGTTATAGGAGGTTTTAGAAAGAATCGTCAGTCTACACTGATTTTCTACGCAAACTAGTCTCTCAGTTTTAAAGCTATCGGGCTGAAACTTTCCCAAAAGTCTTATATCTTGCAGGTAGTATATAAGTCGGAACCAGCCGGATCGGACAACTATATCTTATAGCTACCATAGGAATAATCGGACAAAAAAATTAAAAAAAATTATATCTTTGGTGTTTTTTAGCATATAACCTCCTAAGCTTGGAAATAACATTTCTTAATTAGTTTTGAATTAAATTTTATATATCATATAGCTGCCATAGGAACGATCGGAAAATTGGTAGGAAAATAATATGAAACAAATTATAGCTTCGGTGTTTTTGGACATATTATCTTATACTATTGGGAATATCATATTTTGTGTTTATAAATTTAATAATTATAGCTGCAAGGGTATATAAGCTTCGGGTTGCAGAAATCGTCAGATTTTGATAAAACTTAATTTGAAATTCAAAACTAATTATAAGTGGTTTTAGAAAGAATCGTCAGACTGATGTGGTCTTCACTGATTTTCGTAAGGCGTTTGATTCTGTAAATCACCCGATTTTAGTCCAGAAATTGGACCTTTTAGGGTTTCCAGGTGATCTTCTTAGGTGGATCTTAAGTTATTTGAATGACAGGACTCAAGGGGTAATTTTTAAAAACTCTTTGTCATCCCTAATCCGAGTTACGTCCGGTGTACCACAAGGAAGTCATCTTGGTCCGCTCCTGCTTACATTATTTATAAATGACCTTCCATTAGTCTTAACGAAGTCACGGGTTCTTATGTACGCAGATAATATTAAGTTGTGCCTGCAATATAATGACCCCGCACAAAGTTTAGCCTTACAATCGGATCTAAATGCATTTTAAACATAGTGCATGGATAATGAATTGAATTTAAATGGTTCTAAGTGTTAACTAATGATCTTTTTTCCTGTCAGCCCCCACTACTCAACGTATACTTTGAGTGGTTGTGCGTTAGATAGGGTAACGCATGCCGACGACCTTGGAGTCTACATAGATCCTAGACTTAAAATTTCCGATCACATTACTACTATGCCAGGGGCGTGCTTGCATTTATCAAAAGGTGGTCGAATGAATTCGATGATCCCTATGTCACAAAGACCTTGTTTATTTCATTAGTCCGACCAATTCTTTAGTACTGCGCTCCTGTTTGGAGTCCCCAATATGGGTTGCATATAACCGGATTGAGTCTGTGCAAAAAAACTTCTTAATATTTGCCTTACGGAGACTTAACTGGGATACAAGCCTAATACTACCATCCTACTCTAGTAGACTACTTCTAATTAACTTACCATCGTTAGCTAACCGTAGAACTATGCTTGGTATTACGTTTATTAGAAATCTTATTCATGGTGATGTAGAGAGTCCCGAGTTACTTGGTCGCCTGCATTTTAACGTGCCAAATAGAGTCACTAGAAACTATATTCCTTTAGTATTAAATCACTGTATCTCTAATTACGCAATGCATGAACCTTTTAGAGTACTTTGCAATGATTATAATCGACTATATCATCTAATATCTTTTACTGACTCACTTCCTATCTTTAAATCAATAATACTATCCTCCCTAGTAACTAATTAGTTTTACTTGATGTATTTTGTCTATTCGTATATTGACCTGTAATTTTAATTGTCTATTGATACATTGTCTTTTTCTTTGTCCGCGATAATGTTTACTCGCCCAAAACGGTGATGGGCTCCGCGCGTAACAAGCTTTGCTTGGTGTCGTAGGGCCACTTGCTTGTACTGACCATAGCGCATCAACGTCCAAGAAGGGTGACCAACACTATCCCCGCCAAGGACGGACAAGTTCGTCGAGCCACTATTCAAACGCAGCATGCAGTCCTCGATCGACCAGCCACCAAGATTGCAGTCTTAGATGTCGGCTTAGAAGATGGTAACTGACCCCCTAGGATCAATTACAGGAGGGGAAATTTTGCAGCCATAATTTAAATTTAATTTTTTATTTCCAATGTTATGTATAAGCATAGTTCTCGAGGTACCGATATAAGAAATATCGACCTCATTTATCTTTTTAACCATCCCTAGAACCGCCAGAAGCGAAAGAAGGGAAGGAAAAAGAATGTATACACATTGATTCGGAAGCTAAAATTTAAATAAAGTTTATTTAAAAAACGTAGTTTACCGCTATCCGTCTGAGCCTTAAATTTGGTAGTGTGGGCTGCTGTAAAATCAATTCAGTTTCGCTTTCAACAGTCTGTAATGATTAGTTATTCTACTACAGATTATGAAAGTTCACGTTTCAAAATAAGATTTTAGGCAATGATAAAAATATAATTTTTATAATTTTTAAGATGTTTTAAGAAATGACGAGAAATGTTTAATAACTAATCGTCTTCCGTATGCTAAACTATGACATGTACGAAATCTTTTCATGGCAACGACTGAAAGCCAAAAAACAATGTTTTTTCGATTATGAACTATTTATACCCGTTACTCGTAGAGTAAAAGGGTATACTAGATTCGTCGGAAAGTATGTAACAGGCAGAAGGAAGCGTTTCCGACCCCATAAAGTATATATATTCTTGATCAGGATCACTAGCCGAGTCGATCTAGCCATGTCCGTCTGTCCGTCTGTCTGTCCGTCCGGATGAACGCTGAGATCTTGGAAACTATGGGAGCTAGGCTATTGAGATTTGGCGTGCAGATTCCTGAGCTTCTTACGCAGCGCAAGTTTGTTTCAGCAGAGTGCCACGCCCACTCTAACGCCCACAAACCGCCCAAAACTGTGGCTCCTACAGTTTTGATGCTAGATAGAAAATTTTGCCCACTTTAACGCCCACAAACCGCGAAAGCCTGTGACACCCACAATTTTCATGCTAGATAAAAAATTTCAACTGAAATTTATTGGTCTCGTCAATACCTATCGATTGATCCAAAATAAAATTTGCCACGCCCACTCTAACGCCCATAACGCTTAAATCTGTATACCGCCGGTAGGTGGCGCATTTTAATCTCGCTTTGCTGCTTGCATATCTCTATTTAGCTGAGTAACGGGTATCTGATAGTCGAGGTACTCGACTATAGCGTTCTTCCTTGTTTTATTAATAATTATGTACTTCTGTCTTTGGATCCGAAGTGCACTCTGAGAATTACCACCCTGAGTGTGATTGCCCATCACCGAAACAATGATATTTTCAATGCTTGATTTGGCAATCAAATTCAAATAAATATTCCCGTTACTCGTAGAGTAAAAGGGTATACTAGATTCGTCGGAATGTATGTATGTCTAACCTACTGTGTGTCCGACAGTGTCATAAACATGTCACCAATAATAGACTACTACTACTACTAAACTTCAAAAAAACCGACTTGCCGTGACCTATACCTATCACATACCCAAGATCCAAGGCGCAAGATCAATGAAAAATGGGACAATTAGCATATTAATGTCCCCGGCCCGGCAAAAGAACCCCAATAAAATAAATCTCACAAGTTAATGATTCTCAGATGTGGAATATTTTCAAATACACATTTTTTTTCTATACAAGCTACAATACTGGGATTAGGCATGCAGAATCCTGAGGTTCCTGCGCAGCGCAAAACCGCCTAAAACTGTGGCTCGTACTAGAATAAAAATTTTAACTGAAATGTATTGTTCTCGTCAATACCTATCGATTGACCCAAAAAAAGTTTGCAACGCCCACCCTAACGCCCATAAACCGCCCACAAACTCCAAAAAAATTGTAAATATGAACGTTGATATCTCGGAAACTATCAAAGATAGAAAATTGGGATTTCAGATTTAGATTCCGTAGCCTTATACGCAGCGCAGCGCCTTATACGCAGCGCGAATATGCCACGCCCACTCTAACGCCCAAAAACCGCGAAAACCTGTGACGCCCACAATTTGTATGGTAGATACAAAATTTTAACTAAAATGTATTGGTCTCGTCAATACCTATCGATTGGTCCAAAAAAAATTTGCCACGCCCACTCTAACGCCCATAGCGCTTAAATCTGTATACAGCCGGTAGGTGGCGAATTTTAATCTTGCTTTGCTACTTGCATATCTCTATTTAGCTGAGTAACGGGTATCTGATAGTCGAGGTACTCGACTATAGCGTTCTTCCTTGTTTTATTATATTCTTTATTTATTTGGTTTGCTTGGCAGGAGCAGCGTTAATGCCGCTTCCAACGTCAAGTTGTTTCTGATTTTACAATTTGCCTTAGGATCTAAGTAAGCCTAATTCTCGTAGCTGCGCTGCTTACAGTTGGGCGGCAGAGAGATGGCTATGTATACCTTATGTATATAAAGTGTATTTAATTATGCTCTCTTTGGCTGGAGCGCGAGGGCATGTGTATGTACTTGAGTTTGGCTGAGCGGCCGGCGTGTGCAACAGAATGCTGACACTTGCACTTTCTTTGAGCGCGCCGATCGACTCATGTTTCGGCCACTTAGGGTTTTTGACCGAGCCTTTTGTTTATATAAACACTGCAACAAAGTGTTACAGTGTGTTTGTTTCAAGTACTCTTGGTACAGTAGATATTCTATATAAGTGCATACTACAGCAGGCAGATTATAAGACAAGAAAGAGAGGGAAATATCCGAATATCTGCCTCTCTTTGTTGCACGATCGTTTTCGTGGGCAGTCTTCTACGCTGCGCCGACTGCTCTGCTGACGTCAACAGCGGCACAGCGTTTTAGGCACAAAAAAAGTTTTTTGCCTTGAGCCATGTCACCGCGTCCCTACTGCAGAACTGAAGGGTGGTTCTTTGACTTGGTTAACTGACTGATCTTGAGGGATTGACTCCTCGTGATCGAGTTATCCAGCATACAGCGCTCTGCGGCATATGGGCCGTCATTTGAGATTGTCAATACTATAAAGAACGCCAAGCATATCCATATAAATGCATGGATATGCATAAAAATCCATTCAATAGTAAAAAAAAAATTATGTATTGAAAAATATACATATATTGATATAAGTGAATCATATGGATGTGGCTTATAGGTATAATACATATAAGGCATAAGAATGTATAATCTAGCACGTATACATCAGAATATGAATTAATTGTATAGATATGGCATATATGGAATAAATTGTATATCAATGCAATAAGATATATAAACCTAGTGAGGGGCGGCACTAGTAAATGAATCGAGATAGCTCATAAAAGAACTCTGGGTAAATTAGAGACAGCAATGTTCGAAACTCTCTGAACTTGAAAAAGAGAGCAAAAAGCAAGATAACGATCGTTTAGAATAAATTGATACTGAATTTCATAAAAATGATCATCATACCTAATGAATCATTAGTAGTGGTCGTAGGAAAAGGGATGTTAACAATACGATTTCTCATATACTTAGAAACCCACTGACAACTTAAGCTTCTTAGTGGTAGTATAACTACTTAGTGTAATTGATATGTCTTTTAAGTATAGTACCTATTAAGCATAATAATGTATAATAGGGCTCCGGGAAGCCTTGTTTCCCTTTTGCGCACTAAACGCTGGAACTCTCCACTCCAGGTCCAAAATCCGTTGTTCCTGTTTGAACCATTTCACTATGGGAAATTTGGACACTTTTTCTGGCATAAAATAGTCCGTCAAATTTGGATGGGGAACTAACTGGGAAATTTTCGGAACAGCAAAACCTTATGGACCATCCGTTCAACGGATGGTAGATGGTGGATGGATCTCTGTGGGAAGACCCTATAAGGGGGGAATGTGAGGAGTTGAATAACTCCCCACCAATAGAAGCAGCAGCAAATGGCTGGCCGCTTACCAGATACGCGGCGAATTCGCAGCCACGTTACCATCGCCGCGCGGAGCTCATTGGGGAGCGCAGGAGCGTCGCGGACGTCACGCATTAGGGTGAAGCCGGGTGGAACGTTCGTCTGCGCTAGGCGTAAAGCGAAGTGAACCGCTAGACAGCCTCCGGGCGGCAGCCTTGACTGTCAGCGCGAACTGAGCAAGAACCTAGCGGGACCGTCCGGGACAGAGCAAGGGACAGGTATTGCCTCGAAAGGCGTCAGCCTGGAGAGCAAGGCTGGTCCCCCCTAGCCTAAGAACGGTGACGCTTCCCTAAGCCCATAAGGCCGAACTCTCTGCGAGTCTTAGGCGCAACAAGCGAACCCGAGGCAGCGCGTCGGCAAGCAAGCAGAGGCGGCCACAACGAGCGTCCCGAAACCCGAAACTCGTAGCGAGCAGACACAAAAATCAGTTCCTTACAGCAGATCTTGAACAACTCCCCACAAATTGCGGCGGCAATTATACATGGTGGCCTGCGGGCTACAAGATACGAGGCGAATTATCGCTAAAAGAGTTTGGATAGTGAGAAGTTGGAAGATGTGTGCTTGGGGAAAGAGAGTTTGGAAAACGAGAAGTTGGCAGTATCCTGGCGTTACCCTTGACTGTCACCGCGAATTATCAGGAGCCTCGAATAACGTTATGGGACAAACTATCAAACAAAATAAAAAAATTAAAGTCTTGTTTTGCGTATAACTTTTGAACGGAGCGTCGGATTTTAACAATTGAGGTGTAAACAGATTTCACCCAACCCGATTTATTTTATTCAGTCTAAAAAATATAGCAGAGGGAGAGTCGTATGCAGGTATTTGTATAAATTATGTTATTTGGTAGTCCCACGCCTCGGTCAGTGACGTCACAGTTGGGATGCCTGGCGGTTGCCAAGGGTATTCTTCCTTCTCGTTGGGAAGTTATGTTGGGAGTTATGAACTCCGTTGTTGCGGCCCTTAAGGCATGATAACCAATTTCATAAAATAATTCGAATGTAACGGCTAAGCCGGAGTATTGACAATAATGAGTTCTTTATTCAATGAAGTTTAGAATCTTACTGACTTAAAGCAAAAAAAAATTGAATTACGCAAATATGCTGTGTTTGCCGGCTATGCATGGGCATCCGGCCAGACGCTGTGTCAGCCAGACGCTTTTTCAGCAGTTGGCCGGACCGAACTCTTAGACGATCGCACTATGGGAAGTTTTTCCACTTTTTTTGGCCAAAACTCATTTTCTGAAAGTCGGAAATTTAAAAAAATTCTTAGTGCAACGCATTAACAATAGATTCATCTACATTGTTGCATAACAGAAATATTTATAGATGGCGCCACAACAAAAGAATCAGCTGATAAACTCGGCTGTTGCATTTGCAAAGCGCATACGTCTGCTACAATAAGTTTTCTTTGCAAACTTGAAAAGGCCAAAAGTGAAAATCTAGTGAACATAAAATGAATTCAAATCTGTGTGGTTTGTATTATGTGTTTGTGAATGTCTCCTGTAGAAAAAACTCGTGTTGTCTTTTTATTAGAGCCAAAATGTAAGAAGCCTTGAAAATGCATATTTTTTATTTTATTGATTTTTTTATTTTTTATTTATTGATTTTTTGGGTAATAATAATAACAAGCTATTGTATTCAGAAACGGATGGATCGTCTATCTTACTTTTAATTTTATATTTTTATATTTTTGAATATACAGGTTCATTATCTTTTAATCATCTGTTTAAAAAAAAACTAAAGCAAATGAGCTATAATTTTAGTTTTTAATACAGGGATAGAAGTTTAGGAACAAATGATATAGGGCGTTATAAATATAAGAAAATTAACTCATCTTTTGGACAATTGGATAATTGGACAACACCATTGTATTGTTACTGGAGCTGTAGGTTATAAGAACTTAGATTGGACAGTTTAAATTATCTGGTCCTATTATAAGCAGTGTGAGGAGTTGAATAACTCCCCACAAATAGAAGCAGCAGCAGATGGCCGGCCGCTTACCAGTTACGCGGCGAATTCGCGTAGTAACGGCGCGGCGAGGAGAGTTTGGAGACTTGGACGGAGAACGAGAGAGTTTGGAGACCAAGGATGGAGAACGAGAGAGTTTGGAGACCAAGGATGGAGATCGAGAGAGTTTGGAGACCAAGGACAGAGAGCGAGAGAGTTTGGAGACCAAGCATGGAGATCGAGAGAGAATGGAGACTTTGCGGGCAAGGCAAGAGTGCCGTGTGCAAAAACAGTATAACGGAACTCCACCGGGCTTAGGACTCTCCCCTGAGCTTTGGACTGGGAGAGGAAGTCCCACATCTCGACAGAGGAGGGGCACACAGGCGTGCCACAAGCATCACGGGAATCAGCGGGATGGCAGCAGTGGGCGGAGCATCGATTGGAAGCGGTACGTGAAGGACAAGTGGGTCAACCAGGAGTCACGGACTTTGGACCCAGAGTGGAGAGATCCAGCGGGCCGTGCGCAAAAGGAAAATAACGGTTCCCGGAGGCCCTATATAAGGCCGCAGAGCGCGGGCGGCTGGATCAGTCGATCACGAGGAGTCAAACCTTCCAGATCAGTTAAAGTACCAAGTGAACAGTCATACAAGCAAGTAATCTACAAGGGAACCACAACCAAGCGAGTCGTCGGAAGCAGAGCCGTGGGGAGCACACAAGGAGCAAGATCGCCACGTCGAGACGTTCCGGGTTGGGACATCAGGAATCTCCGAATTGAGACACAAATGGCTGAGTTCTGGAAGGCATCACGCGGCTAAGTCAAGGCGTTTGTTTTTCAACATTGTCACGACCACCCCCTGGCGAGTCGCCCGGCGGGTCTGTCAGAGACAAGCAAAAGAGTCCTACGACGAAGAACCGTCAGCTTGGGGAGGAAAGTTGTCTGCGTCCCAGCGTACCTTGCCCGACCAAGCAGGACCTGGCGTGACGGACGAGCGGTAGATCGACTTGCGGTTTCAAGAGGCGGCCGCCTGGAGAGCCCTGCGATTACCGGCGAAATTCCCGAACAGCAACCGCCCAACTCCCCGTGTGCCAGATCGACGAGATACTGGTCAGGAGACAGCGCAGAGGACATCGACAGCGACGCCAGCAGACATTTCCGGCAGCCAGGAGCGTCGTGGACGTCACGCATAAGGGTGAAGCCGGGTGGAACGTTCGTCTGCGCTAGGCGTAAAGCAAAGTGAACTGCTAGGCAGCTTCCTGGCGGTAGCTCTGACAGTCAGCGCGATCTGAGCAAGAACCTAGCGGGACCGTCCGGGACAGAGCAAGGGACAGGTATTGCCTCGAAAGGCGTCGGCCTGGAGAGCAAGGCTGGTCCACCCTAGTCTGAGATCGGTGGCGCTTCCCTAAGCCCATAAGGCCGAACTCTCTGCGAGTCTAAGGCGCAACAAGCGACCCCGAGCCAGTCGGACTATGCAAAGGTCGCTAAACAGGTCCGCGAATGGTCGTTCAGGTTCGACGGGGCGGAAAAACCATTTGAGTTCCTGGAGCAGGTAGAATGGTCCGCCAACACGTACGGCTTAGACCTTGATATGATCCCTCGAGCGATGCCGGAGTTGCTTAAAGGAAGGGCTTCGAAATGGTTCATTGCCAACAACAAGCAATGGAGAACCTGGGCAGAGTTCATAGAAAGCTTTCACACCTATTTTCTGCCAAGAGATTTCTTCATTCTTCACCAAGAGATTTCTTCTTCATGGTCTACTCTACGAAAGAAACGTTAAGGGTCATTAAAGAGAGAGCACACAAAGTGTCGGACCTGGACACGCTAATGATCCTAGCCGATGAGTACGAAAAATTTGAAAAGGAACGGGAAGTTTTCGCACAGGAGAACAAGTTCTCAAAGACCAAGTCGGCGTCACCAACGCAGGTGACATGCAGAAGATGCGAGGAGGCAGATAACCAGGACACACGAGGAAATGACCAATGGTCACCACCACACCAAGCCAGACGACAGCAGGCAACAGACGCACCACGCACCACCCCCACAAAAACAGAGACAGCCAAACAATACCGTGTGGAGGCCGCCCAGCAACACACAGAGGCCACAAGACGCCACCCATATCACAGACCCGCAGGAGGCCTGTCGGAAATGCGGTGGGAACGGACACTGGGCTAGAGGATGTCGAAACCAGCGGCTGTTATTTTGCTGGATATGCGGCAAGGTGGGTGTCAGGAGCGCTGGTGCTGCCAACGAACGTGAAATGGCCTGCGATCTCAGTAGCAGAGGAGCGAGCGGGGATCGCACAATGCCACCTCTCCAAACTAACAGGCAAGCTAATCGAGGAGAAGCAGCAGTTGTCCGCAGCTGTGATAGTTGGTGGGAACAGCTACAAAGCCAAAATCGACACCGGAGCAACTGCAAGCTTCGTTAGCGAAGAATTGTCGGAAAATATTGCTGCTCTAGGAAGGATTACAAAGTTAGGTTGGCAGATGGAAGGTTCGGCGGAATTGATGCGCAGCTCGAGGTGGAGGTCAAATTCGGCAACAAACAAGTGATTATGAGCCTGTTGATTTTACCTGGAGTAGTGGATCCATTAGTGTTGAGGTGGAACTTCCTGAAACAAGTCGGAACCGAGATACGGTGTGCTGGACACGAGATAATAATACTCGCCAGGAACCGACACAATGGATGGCTTGAGGAGAAGCTATCAGTGGCAGTCGTTCAACAAGTAAACGAGTTGGACGATACTACAGGGTTCCTTGAAGCAGAGAACATCGAATATGGCAGAACACCAGATCAAAATGAGGGATGACAAGCCAATCAAGCAGAGATACTACCCGAAGAACACGAAAATTCAAGGGGAAATCAAGCCCCATCGTGATGGTGAGAAAGAAGACAGGCAAATGGAGACTGTGTGTCGACTTCAGGCAGATCAACGCGAAGTCAGTGAAGGATGCCCACCCAATGCCCCGCATAAACTACATCCTGGATCAACTAAGGGAAGCGCGGTACATCAGCAGTTTGGACCTGAAGGAAGGATACTGGCAAATCCCACTGGAAGAGGCAATATACGGCGTTTACGGTACCAGGCAAAGGTCTGTTTCAGTGGAGGGTAATGCCGTTCGGACTTCACTCGGCGTCGGCAACGTTTTAGCGAGTTTTGGACCAGGTAATTGGCCCCGAGATGTCACCTCACGCATTCGCTTACCAGGATGACATAATAGTGATCGGTCGCACGCTAGAGGAACACAAAAGAAACCTGAGAGAAGTGTTCCAACGTCTAAAAGAGGCAATCCTGAGGCTGAATCCAGAAAAATGGCAATTCTTTAAACAGGAACTACTGTACCTGGAACATCGAGTGACAAGCGAGGAAATAGGAACAGATCCAGAAAAAGTAGCCGCCATCGCCGAACTGGAACCGCCATCGACCGTCAAAGAACTTCGGCCATATCTAGGAGTAGAGTCGTGGTACCGCCGATTTATACCAGATTTTTCCAGAATCGTCAAACCCCTGAATGACCTGCTGCGCAAAGGCAGTAAGTGGGAGTGGACACCAGAGCACCAGATGGCGTTTGAGGAAGTAAAGGCAAGACTCGTGGCAGATCCGGTGCTAGCATGCCCGGACTTCAGTAGAACTTTCATCCTGCAAACAGACGCCAGCGACTACGGCAACGGAGCAATACTGACCCAGGACACCGAAAAGGGCGAAAGAGTAATCTCCTACTCAAGCCGAACACTGAATGGCGCGAAGAAGAACTATTCAACAACGGAGAAGGAGTGCTTGGCGATCGTCTGGGCGATCCGGAAGATCAGGCCATATCGGAAGGTTACCACTTTAAAGTAGTAACCGACCACATGGCCCTGAAATGGCTCAACAGCATCGAAAGCCCTTCAGGAAGGATCGCCAGATGGGCCCTAGAGCTACAACAGTACGACTTTGAGATAGCGTACAGAAAGGGTCAGCTAAACGTGGTGGCCGACGCATTATCAAGACAACCACTACCAGAGACGCTACGAGGATTAAAAGAGGCGTCGGCAACAATAACTTCAGGAGGGTGCAGCTGGATCAAGGACATGGGCGAAAAGATAAGAACCCAACCGCAGAAGTACCCGGACTATGTTATGGAAATAATAATACCAGCCAGGAACCGACACAATGGATGGCTCGAGGAGAAGCTATCAGTAGCAGTCGTTCAACAAGTAAACGAGTTGGACGATACTACAGCGTTCCTTGAAACAGAGCTGGCAGACTTCAGCACAATGTCGGGAACATCGAATATGGCAGAACACCAGATCAAAATGAAGGACGACAAGCCAATCAAGCAGAGATACTACCCAAAGAACCCAAAAATTCAAGGGGAAATCAACGCAAAGGTGGACGAGCTTCTCCAAATGGGGTTCATAGAGCATTCAAAGAGCCCATACAGCTCCCCCATCGTGATGGTGAAAAAGAAGACAGGCAAGTGGAGACTGTGTGTCGACTTCAGGCAGATCAACGCGAAGTCAGTGAAGGATGCCTACCCAATGCCCCGCATAAACTACATCCTAGATCAACTAAGAGAAGCTCGGTACATCAGCAGTTTGGACCTGAAGGATGGATACTGGCAGATCCCACTAGAAGAAAGTAGCAGGCAATATACAGCATTTACGGTACCAGGCAAAGGTCTGTTTCAGTGGAGGGTAATGCCGTTCGGACTTCACTCGGCGTCGGCAACGTTTCAACGAGTCTTGAACCAAGTAATTGGCCCCGAGATGTCACCTCACGCATTCGCTTACCAGGATGACATAATAGTGATCGGTCGCACGCTGGAAGAACACAAAAGAAACCTGAAGGAAGTGTTCCGGCGTCTAAAGGAGGCAAATCTGAGGCTGAATCCAGAAAAATGCCAATTCTTCAAAAAGGAGCTGCTGTACCTGGGTCACCGAGTGACTAGCGAGGGAATAGGAACAGATCCAGAAAAAGTAGCCGCCATCGCCGAACTAGAACCGCCATCGACTGTCAAAGAGCTCCGACAATACCTAGGAGTAGCGTCGTGGTACCGCCGGTTTGTACCAGATTTTTCCAGAATCGTCAAACCCCTGAACGACCTGCTGCGCAAAGGCAGTAAGTGGGAGTGGACACTAGAGCACCAGATGGCGTTTGAGGAGGTTAAAGCAAGACTCGTGGCAGATCCAGTGCTAGCATGCCCGGACTTCAGTAGAACTTTCATCCTGCAAACAGACGCCAGCGACTACGGCATCGGAGCGATACTGACCCAGGACACCGAAAAGGGCGAAAGAGTAATCTCCTACTCAAGCCGAACACTGAACGGCGCGGAAAAGAACTACTCGACAATGGAGAAGGAGTGTTTGGCGATCGTCTGGGCGATCCGGAAGCTCAGGCCATATCTGGAAGGTTACCACTTTAAGGTAGTAACCGACCACATGGCCCTGAAGTGGCTCAACAGCATAGAAAGCCCTTCAGGAAGGATCGCCCGATGGGCCCTGGAGCTACAACAGTACGACTTTGAGATAGCGTACAGAAAGGGTCAGCTAAACGTGGTGGCCGACGTATTATCAAGACAACCACTACCAGAGACGCTACGAGGATTAAAAGAGGCGTCGGCAACAATAACTTCAGGAGGGTGCAGCTGGATCAAGGACATGGGTGAAAAGATAAGGACCCAACCGCAGAAGTACCCGGACTATGTTATGGATGGTGAGACACTGTACAGAAACATACCTCACCGAGCAGGCAGTGAAGACGTCGCGTCATGGAAGATGTGTGTCCCGAAGTCGCTACGAGAAACAGTGTTGAGGGAAAACCACGACGCACCTTCCGCGGGACACGTAGGAAGCCGAAGGACAATTGCACTGTTGGCAGCCCGATACTACTGGCCAGGCATGCATAGAGACGCCCGAGCCCACGTACGAAAATGCGAGATTTGCATGCGGTTTAAGCCCAATCAGATGCAGGCGGCTGGGAAGATGTTGACCCAAGTGCCGGAGGAACCATGGGCCACGGTATGTGCAGACTTCGTTGGACCCCTACCAAGATCTAAGCACGGGAACCAAATGCTGCTGGTCATGATAGACAGGTTTTCGAAATGGACGGAACTGGTGCCCTTGCGCAGTGCGACAGCAGAGTCGCTCAAGAAGGCGTTTAGGGAACGCATAATCGCAAGGTACGGGGTCCCGAAGGTGGTCATAACGGACAACGGACTGCAGTTTGCAAGCCGCATCCTTAAAGGTTTCCTGGCTGAGATGGGTATTAGGCAACAATACACCGCACCATACACACCACAAGAGAATCCAACCGAACGAGCAAACGGAACGGTCAAGACCATGATTGCGCAATTCGCAGGGCAGGATCAGAGAAACTGGGACGAGAAGTGGCCGGAGATTATGCTAGCAGTGAACACGAGTATATTGGAATCCACCGGCCATACACCGGCGTTTCTTACCCAGGGATGGGAACCATGTCTACAGAGCCGCCTATATGATAAGGAAACCCTAGGCACTGGACGAGCTACGGAGACCCCTGAGGAAAATGCCAACAAACTAAGAGAGGTATTCGAGATCGTGCGGCGAAATATGGAAAAGGCGTCCCAGGACCAAGCCAGACACTACAATCTGAGAAGGAGGCAATGGTCACCAGCGGTGGGCGACATAGTGTGGGCCAAGGAACATCACCTGTCCAAAGCGGCTGAAGGATTCGCTGCAAAACTAGCCCTGAGGTACGATGGCCCTTACCAGGCTGTAGACTTCGTCTCTCCAGTGATCTTCGCCACACACAGTCGAAGAAAGAAAGGACAGTTCACGTTGGCGAGCTCAAGCAACAAAACGAACAGACAGCAGAAACGTGAGATGTCTAACAGGTACGAGGCGACAGGATTAGGCGTCAGGCCGAAGCGAGAGTCATCCATACGCCACACGGAAAAGACAATCAGGATAGAGCAAGGACATGGATAAAGATCTCACGTTGACCCAAACTGCGAGGCCACAGGATTAGGCGTCAGGCCGAAGAGAGAGTCATCCACACGCCACGCAGAAAGGTCAACCACAAGGACGTGAATAATGATGGATGGTGATCCCGACCGCAAGGCAACAGGTTTCAGCGTCGGCCAGTTGCCAGAGTCATCCGCGATAACGCCAGGCGGAAGGGACACTTACAAAACGGCACAAGGATACGGGTAACGTGTGGGGATCCAACCGCAATGCAACAGGTTTCAGCGTCGGGCGCGAGCCAGAGTCAACCGATCACGCCAAGTAGAAGAGAGTATGCGCGGAGGGAGACAAGCAACACAAGTCGTGCAGTCCAGACATACACCGCAGCATCCGGAGATTCTTTACGAAATGCGCCCGACGAGCTCGTCTAGTTGTTACCCGAGGAAACAGGGTGGACGGTGCAGAATCAGATCTACACCGTAGCCAGCTGGTCACAAAAGACAGAAGCACGCACCACACCAACAGTAAACTAAAGACAAGAAAAAGAACGGGGCATGCATGGGCCGCACCAGCAACCTGAAAATTAATGGGGGCTTAATGCAGGTAGCAGAAACGGACATCATAATACTTACCTGTTGTCCTGGTTGCAAAGTGAATGCGAAGTCCTCTCCGCACTCGCTCACGAAAGCTGCCAATGTGGATTCAGATGCTGCCAACAGAGGACGAGTGAAGGGCGAGAGAGGACGAAAGGATGAGATGAAAAGGAGTGAAAGAAAAACAAAACAAACTTATTAAAAAAGTTGTTTTCGAAATGGACGGAACTGGTGCCCTTGCGCAGTGCGACAGCAGAGTCGCTCAAGAAGGCGTTTAGGGAACGCATAATCGCAAGGTACGGGGTCCCGAAGGTGTTCATAACGGACAACGGAGTGCAGTTTGCAAGCCGCTTCCTTAAAGGTTTCCTGGCTGAGATGGGTATTAGGCAACAATTCACCGCACCATACACACCACAAGAGAATCCAACCGAACGAGCAAACAGAACGGTCAAGACCATGATTGCGCAATTCGCAGGGCAGGATCAGAGAAACTGGGACGATACACCGGCGTTTCTTACCCAGGGAAGGGAACCATGTCTACCCATCGGCCTATATGATAAGGAAACCCTAGGCACTGGACGAGCTACGCAGACCCATGAGGAAAATGCCAACAAACTAAGAGAGGTATTTGAGATCGTGCGGCGAAATATGGAAAAAGCGTCCCAGGACCAAGCCAGATACTACAATCTGAGAAGGAGGCAATGGTCACCAGCGGTGGGCGACATAGTGTGGGCCAAGGAACATCACCTGTCCAAAGCGGCTGAAGGATTCGCTGCAAAACTAGTCCCGAGGTACGATGGCCCTTACCAGTGATCTGTAAAATTCGCCACACACAGTCGAAGAAAGAAAGGACAGTTCACGTTGGCGAGCTCAAGCAACAAAACGAGCTGACAGCAGAAACGTCAGATGTCTAACAGGTACGAGGCGACAGGATTAGGCGCCAGGCCGAAGCGAGAGTCGTCCATACGCCACACGGAAAAGACAATCAGGATAGAGAAAGGACATGGATAAAGATCTCACGTTGACCCAAACTGCGAGGCCACAGGATTGGGCGTCAGGCCGAAGCGAGAGTCATCCACACGCCACGCAGAAAGGTCAACCACAAGGACGTGGATAAGGATGGATGGTGATCCCCACCGCAAGGCAACAGGTTTCAGCGTCGGCCAGTTGCCAGAGTCATCCGCGAAAGGGACACTTACAAAACGGCACAAGGATACGGGTAACGTGTGGGGATCCAACCGAAAGGCAACAGGTTTCAGCGTCGGGCGTGAGCCAGAGTCAACCGATTACGCCACGTTGAAGAGAGTATGCGCGGAGGGAGACAAGCAACACAAGTCGTGCAGTCCAGACATACACCGCAGCATCCGGAGATTCTATACGGAATGCGCCGGACGAGCTCGTCTAGTTGTTACCCGAGGAAACGGGGAGGACGGTGCAGAATCAGATCTACACCGTAGCCAGCTGTTCACAAAAGACAGAAGCACGCACCACACCAACAGTTAACTAAAGACAAGAAAAAGAACGGGGCATGCATGGGCCGCACCAGCAACCAGAAATTTAAAGGCGGCTTAATGTAGGAAGCAGAAACGGACACCATAATACTTACCTGCTGTTCTGGTTGCAAAGTGAATGCGAAGTCCTCTCCGCACTCGTTCACGAAAGTGAGTGCGATCGATGGGCACACGAAAATGGACGAGCAGGTGGCAACGCCGCACCGTCGGTATCGATATGCGAATAAACATCGATCAGGCGGAGGAAACATGGAAAGGAGTGAGACGCAGCAACGAGCAGCGAGCTGGGGATCGATAGCCCATGAGTATCGATGTCTCAGTGGAAACACGGGAAATATCGCCGCGGGAGACTTAAAGTTGCTACGAGGAGGATGAACGGCGCTGTAGAAACTCAAGGGAGTTAAGAGCGTCGAGGGAGCATCGAGGGAGCAACGAGGGAGCGCCGCGGGAACCACAAGGACTCGAAGGCTAGGACATGCAAGGAAACGCCGGAGTGTAGAAACAAGTTCTAAATGTTTCCCGAAGTAATACCCCGTTCCCATAGAGTCCATCCGTTCGAAACGGTTGGGATTTTTGACATATGTGAAACTCCGATTCCCACAGGGCACATCTACCATCTACCATCCGACAACAGCTGTCAAATCAGCCGTGGCTAATAAAAACACAAGCAAAAATTGTGAATGTGGATTTTGCCAGACCAAAATGAAACATTTACCAACTATTTTGGCTGTTGTACAACAGCAGCCAATTCAGAGGAGTGGAATGACGACGAATTGGATCTATACGAAAGCATTTTTTCAGCAATAGAGCAAATGCCACGAAGTGTGTGGATGCTGGTACGTGCTCTTAAATTATATTAAAAATACTATTAAAGAATGCGATTTATATTAAACAGATGCGATACGGGATATTTTGGGAAAAGGATATACCGGAAAACAACGACGAGTTCTTCAAAGAGAGCTTTCGTATGGAGAAGAGGACCTTTTCGTTTTTGGCGGACCGACTATGTGTTTTTCAGAAGAACTGGCGAAATGTCATTCCTCTGGAAAAGCGGATCGCTATAGCCTTGGGATCATCAGCGGTTTGTTGGGAATGGTCCTGACAGCCACTACAAGAATAATAATGCAGTCATTTTAGCCTGTTGCATTTTGCACAACATTTTAAATGAGCACAACAGGGCTATAAATGAAACTTGGCAACAGGCTGATTTTAGCCATCTTGCTGAAAAAAGAAGGGCAGCAATTTCCCAATATTGTCTAAATGGTAACAAATAAAGTTCATTAATTCTAAATCTTTTTGTTTTTTATTAATTATTATTTTGGTCTATTTATTTTACATTTTTGGGACTTTGTTGTTTTTCTCAACAGCTCCAACAAATCCGATTGGAATTTAGCTTGGCTGTCTGCCATTCTCGACAATATTTCTGTCTGCGCTCGCTGCTCCTCCAGCCTTTCTCGAGCTATCTCCACAAGCTCAGACTTGTGGTCCACCTTTGAGCGCTTAGCAGTGCTGCCTGAGCGTTGAATGCCGCTGCAGATTGAAGCTTTCCTGTCATCTGGGTGTACATCCAAGAGCTCCGCAAAGTATTCCCTAGTATCTGCAATAAATACATTTACTTCTATTTTCAAAAGTTTCCCGTCATCATTGTTTACGTTTTCGTAATGAATGTTTCACTTTCCACTGTCAAGAAGAAGAGTTAAGGGTTTCCACCCAAAATTATCGCCTAAATATCGCATAAAATAGTCCGTCAAATTTGGATGGGGAACTAACTGGGAAATTTTCGGAACAGCAAAACCTTATGGACCATCCGTTCAACGGATGGTAGATGGTGGATGGATCTCTGTGGGAAGACCCTATAAGGGGGGAATGTGAGGAGTTGAATAACTCCCCACCAATAGAAGCAGCAGCAAATGGCTGGCCGCTTACCAGATACGCGGCGAATTCGCAGCCACGTTACCATCGCCGCGCGGAGCTCATTGGGGAGCGCAGGAGCGTCGCGGACGTCACGCATTAGGGTGAAGCCGGGTGGAACGTTCGTCTGCGCTAGGCGTAAAGCGAAGTGAATCGCTAGACAGCCTCCGGGCGGCAGCCTTGACTGTCAGCGCGAACTGAGCAAGAACCTAGCGGGACCGTCCGGGACAGAGCAAGGGACAGGTATTGCCTCGAAAGGCGTCAGCCTGGAGAGCAAGGCTGGTCCCCCCTAGCCTAAGAACGGTGACGCTTCCCTAAGCCCATAAGGCCGAACTCTCTGCGAGTCTTAGGCGGAACAAGCGAACCCAAGGCAGCGCGTCGGCAAGCAAGCAGAGGCGGCCACAACGAGCGTCCCGAAACCCGAAACTCGTAGCGAGCAGACACAAAAATCAGTTCCTTACAGCAGATCTTGAACAACTCCCCACAAATTGCGGCGGCAATTATACATGGTGGCCTGCGGGCTACAAGATACGAGGCGAATTATCGCTAAAAGAGTTTGGATAGTGAGAAGTTGGAAGATGTGTGCTTGGGGAAAGAGAGTTTGGAAAACGAGAAGTTGGCAGTATCCTGGCGTTACCCTTGACTGTCACCGCGAATTATCAGGAGCCTCGAATAACGTTATGGGACAAACTATCAAACAAAATAAAAAAATTAAAGTCTTGTTTTGCGTATAACTTTTGAACGGAGCGTCGGATTTTAACAATTGAGGTGTAAACAGATTTCACCCAACCCGATTTATTTTATTCAGTCTAAAAAATATAGCAGAGGGAGAGTCGTATGCAGGTATTTGTATAAATTATGTTATTTGGTAGTCCCACGCCTCGGTCAGTGACGTCACAGTTGGGATGCCTGGCGGTTGCCAAGGGTATTCTTCCTTCTCGTTGGGAAGTTATGTTGGGAGTTATGAACTCCGTTGTTGCGGCCCTTAAGGCATGATAACCAATTTCATAAAATAATTCGAATGTAACGGCTAAGCCGGAGTATTGACAATAATGAGTTCTTTATTCAATGAAGTTTAGAATCTTACTGACTTAAAGCAAAAAAAAATTGAATTACGCAAATATGCTGTGTTTGCCGGCTATGCATGGGCATCCGGCCAGACGCTGTGTCAGCCAGACGCTTTTTCAGCAGTTGGCCGGACCGAACTCTTAGACGATCGCACTATGGGAAGTTTTTCCACTTTTTTTGGCCAAAACTCATTTTCTGAAAGTCGGAAATTTAAAACAATTCTTAGTGCAACGCATTCACAATAGATTAATCTACATTGTCGCATAACAGAAATATTTAAAGATGGCGCCACAACAAAAGAATCAGATGATAAACCCAGCTGTTGCATTTGCAAAGCGCATACGTCTGCTACAATAAGTTTTCTTTGCAAACTTGAAAAGGCCAAAAGTGAAAATCTAGTGAACATAAAATGAATTCAAATCTGTGTGGTTTGTTTGTGAACGTCTCCTGTAGAAAAAACTCGTGTTGTCTTTTTATTAGAGCCAAAATGTAAGTAGCCTTGAAAATGCATATTAGTAATCGCCATTTTTCTTTTCGTTATTTATTGATTTTTTGGGTAATAATAATAACGCGCTATTGTATTCAGAAACGGATGGATCATCTATCTTACTTTTAATTTTATATTTTTATTTTTTTGAATATACAGGTTCATTATCTTTTAATCATCTGTTTAAAAAAAAACTAAAGCAAATGAGCTATAATTTTAGTTTTTAATACAGGGATAGAAGTTTAGGAACAAATGATATAGGGCGTTATAAATATAAGGAAGTTAACTCATCTTTTGGACAATGTCAAATTTTGGCGGTAACACCATTGTATTGTTACCGGAGCTGTAGGTTATAAGAACTTAGATTGGACAGTTTAAATTATCTGGTCCTATTATAAGCAGTGTGAGGAGTTGAATAACTCCCCACAAATAGAAGCAGCAGCAGATGGCCGGCCGCTTACCAGTTACGCGGCGAATTCGCGTAGTAACGGCGCGGCGAGGAGAGTTTGGAGACTTGGACGGAGAACGAGAGAGTTTGGAGACCAAGGATGGAGAGCGAGAGAGTTTGGAGACCAAGGATGGAGATCGAGAGAGTTTGGTGACCAAGGACAGAGAGCGAGAGAGTTTGGAGACCAAGCATGGAGATCGAGAGAGAATGGAGACTTCGCGGGCAAGGCAAGAGTGCCGTGTGCAAAAACAGGATAACGGAACTCCACCGGACTCTCCCGTGAACTTTGGACCGGGAGAGGCAGCGGCACGGGAATCAGCGGAACGGCAGCAGTGGGCGGAACATCTATTGGAAGCGGTACATAAAGGACAAGTGGGTCATCCAGGAGGCACGGACTTTGGACCCAGAGTGGAGAGATCCAGCGGGCCGTGCGCAAAAGGGAAATAACGGTGCTTGGAGGCCCTATATAAGGCCGCAGAGCGCTGGCAGCTGGATCAGTCGATCACGAGGAGTCAAACCTTCAAGATCAATTAAAGTACCAAATAAACAGTCAGTCAAGCAAATAATCTACGAGGGAGCTACAACCAAGCGAGTCGTCGGAAGCAGCGCCGTGGGAAGCCTACAAGGAGCAAGATCGCTACGTTGAGACGTTCGGGATTGGGACATCAGGAATCTCCGAATTGAGACACAAGTGGCTGAGTTCTGGAAGGCATCACGCGGCTAAGTCAAGGCGTTTGTTTTCCAACTGTGTCACGACCACCCCCTGGCGAGTCGCCCGGCGGGTCTGTCAGAGACAAGCAAAAGAGTCCTACGACGAAGAACCGTCAGCTTAAGGAGGAAAGTTGTCTGCGACCCAGCGTACCTTGCCCGACCAAGCAGGACCTGGCGTGACGGACGAGCGGTAGATCGACTTGCTCAGCCGGCGGAGGACGATTGAAGGGCGAGAGAGAGAAACGAGAGGCGAGAGAGGTCGTGGGGAGAGAGAAAGGATGAAATAGAAAGGAGTGAGAAAATGCGAAAACTTACCTAGAAAGTTGCAAAACCACCATGAGCCAGGGAAGGGGGCGCCTCGATAGGCGATCGATTGGCACTAGATGAAAGTGCGATCGATGGCTACGCGTCAAATGGTAATATCGGCCCAAGGTGGAAATATCGCAACGAGCAGGTGGCAACGGCGCACCGTCGGTATCGGTAAACAAATAAACAACGAGCACGCACGAATGGTGTGACCAGGCGGAGGAACCAATAAAAGGAGTAGAACGCAGCAATGAGTAGCGAGCTGGGGATCGATAACCCACGAGTTTCGATGTCCCAGTGGAGTCAGGGAAAATATCGGCGCGGGAGATTCAAGTTGCTACGAGGAGGATGACCGGCGCTGTAGGAACTCAACGGAGTTAAGAGCGTTGAGGGAGCATCGAGGGAGCAGCGAGGGAGCGCCGCGGGAATCACAAGGACTCGAAGGCTGGGATAAGCAAGGAAACGCCGGAGAGTAGGAACCAGTTTTAAATGTTTCCTGATGTAAGGGGGGAATGTGAGGAGTTGAATAACTCCCCACAAATAGAAGCAGCAGCAGATGGCCGGCCGCTTACCAGATACGCGGCGAATTCGCGTAGTATCGGTGCGGCGAGGAGAACGAGAGAGTTTGGAGGCCAAGGGTGGAGATCGAGAGAGTTTGGAGACTAACGAAGGAGAGCGAGAGCGTTTGGAGACCAATGAAGGAGAGCGAGAGAGTTTGGAGACCAAGGATGGAGATCGAGAGAGAATGGAGACTTCGCGGGCAGAGCAAGAGTGCCGTGTGCAAAAGCGGATAACGGAACTCCACCGGACTTTGGACTCTCCCGTGAGCTTTGGACTGGGAGAGGAAGTCCCACATCTCGACAGAGGAGCGGCACACAGGCGTGCCACAAGCATCACGGGAATCAGCGGGATGGCAGAAGTGGGCGGAGCATCGATTGGAAGCGGTACGTGAAGGACAGGTGGGTCAACCAGGAGTCACGGACTTTGGACCCAGAGTGGAGAGATCCAGCGGGCCGTGCGCAAAAGGAAAATAACGGTTCCCGGAGGCCCTATATAAGGCCGCAGAGCGCGGGCAGTCGATCTCGAGGAGCCAAACCTTCCAGATCAGTTAAAGTACCAAGTGAACAGTCATACAAGCAAGTAATCTACAAGGGAACCACAACCAAGCGAGTCGTCGGAAGCAGCGCCGTGGGGAGCACACAAGGAGCAAGATAGCCACGTCGAGACGTTCGGGGTTGGGACATCAGGAATCTCTGAATTGAGACCCAAGTGGCTGAGTTCTGGAAGGCATCACGCGGCTAAGTCAAGGCGTTTGTTTTCCAACTGTGTCACGACCACCCCCTGGCGAGTCGCCCGGCGGGTCTGTCAGAGACAAGCAAAAGAGTCCTACGAAGAAGAACCGTCAGCTTGGGGAGGAAAGTTGTCTGCGACCCAGCGCACCTTGCCCGACCAAGCAGGACCCGGTTTCAAGAGGCGGCCGCCTGGAGAGCCCTGCGATTACCGGCGAAGTTCCCGAACAGGAACCGCCCATAAAGGCCATAAGTGAAAATAACAGTTTTAAAATGAATTCAAATCTGTGTGGTTTGTTTTATGTGTTTGTGAATTTCCCCTGTAGAAAACACTCGTGTTGTCTTGAAAATGCATATTTTTGATAAAGTCTCATCTTCTACAAGGGATTTAAAGTGAGTCCAGAAGAGTCTATCAACAAGATGTACTGTATGCAGCAAACTTGGCTGCAAGAAAAAGAAAGCAAGATGATCTTGCAAGTATTCTCAAGCTGCTTTCAATATGCCCCGAAAAGTGTAAATACATGCGCCAAGGAATTATGGAACCAATCAAAAAGCATTAGCTTTTCTGCTAGACCAAAATCTTACAAAAGAGCAATACTTTGCTATTCGAGACCAATCCAAAAAAACGCAATGTGATATATATGCATTGTACAAGACGGTAGCTGACCAATAAAAATGTGCTGACCTTGTTCTTTTTCTGTCAGTAATAACAAAGCTGAAGTGCAACTGCAGAGTCTTATAGTCATAACAACAAGACGGCTCGTTGACTTGCAAGTTGACGTCGTCGAGAAGATTATGCAAGATCAAGGTACTGAGTTTTTAGCGGTGAAACTGGCTTTAAGCTACGGTTTTTTATGGAAGCTCTGGGCAGTCCAATTACAATAAGAAGCACTTGGGAGGACTGTACTTTGTCTCGAATATATTTGCAACAATAGTCACACCTTTACGGCTTATGGATGCATCGAAAACTGTAATATGGAATAACCGCACCCCGCAATCGATTCGATTTTGTAGGCGATTAAAGTTTGAATTTGTCAAAAAGAGCAAGGACATCATATTGAAAGAAGACGATTACGTGAAGAATCAAAAATCTAAATTGATGCCTTGCAAAATAATCTTAAAAAGTGGAAAATCGTTTATATAAAGTTTAACCTTTATTTAACAGTTATTGATGGCAAGGTATTAAATGCGGTGACGGGCACAAACTCAACACAAGCATGTCCAATTTGTGGAGCCACACCATCTGATTTTCAAAATAACAGAAATTTCAAGTGTGCCAAATTCTTACCCGTTGTCAGCCATTTAAAATTCGAACTAAGACCCCTTCACTGGCTATAAAAATCAAGTAAAGGAGTGGATCATTTTTAAAAATATGCGGTTCGTCAGCGGAAAATGGAAGTCCACCACTTATCGTTAAAAGTCGATCAACCGAAAGTTGGAGGATTTGGTAGTACCAACGATGGTAATACTGCTCAGCGAGCATTTTTTAATCATATTGCCTTTTCCAACATCACTGGCATCGATGAGCCACTCAATACTAATCAAAAAACGATTTGGATATGCCTTTCATGCTAGCTTCCAATTACCGTTCCTAAATTCCAAGCCTTTTGTTATCAAACTGCCGAGATTATCATTGAGAAATACCCTTGGTCCAATGACCGCTAGCGTTCATAAATTTTTAATTCACACCGGGGACATCATTGAAAATATTGTTCTTCCTATTGGATATTTCGAAGAAGAAGTAGCTGAATCTCTAAATAAATGTTATAGATCTGGTCACGCCAGAAAAGACTTGTTTCATCGAGCTACAGATACTTCTGATCCGATTATTTCTTCGGTGAATTTGGATAGACGAATTCAGCGACAGAAAAGAATGAGTCTTTCATTACAGGTTTTGGACCTATTAGAATGCTCATCCAATCAGGATGACAACACGGTGCTCGAGGATGAGAGATCCTTTAAAGCATTAGATTTAGAATATCAAGACAACGTTGAGTTGGAAATCGAAGAGCAGGACTTTTTCTAATAGGTGTGTAAGGAAAATGTATATTACTATTTATTTACTTACTAATTGTGTTTTATTACAGGGCTGCAATATAAATGCGCTGTAAATTACTTTCTTCCTTAAAACCTTCTAAAGGCGTACTATGCCCACTATTTTTTAATAAGTAAACAAACAGTAATATGTTACTGTTGAAAAACGTTTGTTACTTGCTGAAGTAGTACTCTTTTAATCTGGAGATTAAAGGTGGCTGTGCCACGCCCTCTATTTTTTTAGTTCTAATAGATATTAGCTTACTTAACCCGATGCAAGAAACAGAAGACAAATATCTTGTTCCGTTCTTGAGTTATTAATTTTGGCCATAATAAGTAGTCCAACTTCCCATAGGGCATTTTTCTTTTATTAAATTGTTTTTTGTTTTTTTTTAATTGTTTACTCTAAACAGAATTGTCGTTGGGAGTCAGAACTGTTGGTGACCGTGGTTGTATTAGAAGTAGATCCGTACTGGTGTACATTTTGGTGGAGATGTTAAGGGAAGCAAATGGGGCTTCTAGTTTTGCGTCGATAATATTATTTTTTAACTGTCCATTAAAATCGGAATGGAATTTGTAGGGTAAGGTATTTTGGCCCAGGCTGGAAGGCTGTACTAACTGTGACACTTTTTCCATTTCCTGGATAGTATCTTTTGTAACACGGCATGGGCTTATAAACGAATAGGTTCCACAACGTCAGAATTACTAAAGGCAGTTTAAATCCATTTGCTTTTGTGTTTGGGTACATGGGCCGGAGCTCATACTTGAAAATCAAAATACCCGTTACTCAGCTAAAGGGACACAAGGGAAATGGAGATACGCAAGCAGCAAAGCGAGAATGAAATGAGCCACCTACCTACCTCTGATCCCAATATATGGTTATGAGGGCGGTAGACAGATTTATGCGTTTTGGGTCAATCGATAGGTATTGAAGAGTCTAATACATTTCCGTTTAAATGTTTTTCTTAGCATAAAAATTGTGGGCGCCACAGGTTCGGTCGGTTAGAGAGGGCGTGGTAATCTTTTTTTTCGATCAGTCAATTAAAATTTCTTAAGTTAGGTTAGGTTAGGGCGGCTGTCGGACTGTAGTTCGACACACTTAGACATCTTTGAGTCTATTGTGGTACCGCATGATCTCATTTTTCTTCCTTCCCTAGGGTCCCATAATTTATATGTTTCAACCTGTGTTTAGCTGATCAGCATGTTTTCCACCCGGAAGATTTAAAAAAAGCACTTACGTTTTTAAGATTAATCCCCGATATTTCGGTAAGATCGACGATGAAGGGGTTTCCTAAGTGTTTTATTCTGCCAACTTGTCCTTCTAATTTGGAGCCATCTTTATAGAAGCAGATTGCGTCCGTCGTACCCGGTCGGCCCTGCTCTCATTCCTTTTTATCTCGGATCACGGCCTCAAAGGGTGTGCGACTGTATTAAATGGATTTGCATAGATCCGTTTTCTTCGGAATCGATTTATCATGCTGGAGGACTTTAGCATGGCCATAAAATTGGGCTTTCCACTGCCCGGTGTCCCTCAGTCGAATGGCTGCCGACTTGGCCCTTTCCATGCCTGCTAAATCAAGGCTAGGGAGGCTCAAGATCGCTTTCAACGCTTCATTCGGGGTAATTCGAAGGGCTCCCCTAATACTCAAAGCCGCCATTCGCTGTACTTTGTTTAGAGGACTCAGTATGCAGTGTTTGTTAAGAGCGGTTCCCCACAGAGCCACTCCGTATAGTAGGATTGGCTTGACTACCGCTGTGTATATCCAGTTCACTATTTTAGGGGACATGCCCCATCTTAGCCCAATTGCTTTTCTATAGGAGTAAAGTGCAATAGTCGCTTTCTTGGTTCTCTCTTGGTTGTTTTAGCCCCATATGAGACGCTTATCTAATACTAACCCCAAGTATCTGGCGTGATCGCTAAAGGAGAGACTACAATTGTTAAGAATAGTTGGGTTGAGTTGTGGGATTTTGTATCTATTTCTCTATCGTTCTCTATCGTCCATTCCGATAGTAGTAGATTAGCGGTCATAAGATCGCAAAGTGTTTGTGGATATTTTCCATTAAAGATGATAGCGACACCGTCAGCGTTTGCCACTACCTTACAGCCTCTTCCCTTAAGAATCCACAGTAGTTTTCTTAGGAGGGGTGATAGTACACCTCCTTGCGGGGTGCCTCTGTTCACTAGTGTAGTCTGGGTTGAGGTCCCTAGTGTGACTGTGACCATTCTGCTTATCAGCAATTTATTAATCAACCTCACCATTGGCGGCTCAACCCCCAGTTCTGTGAGGGACTCTGTTATAGCAGTGGGAAGCACGTTATTGAAGGCACCCTCTATGTCAAGGGAGGCGATCAGTGTCTACTCCCGACTCGGTTAACTTACCTTTGGTATAAGCGTGTTGACATTACTCTACAACATGATACTGGGCTAAAAAATGTATCGCCGAGCTGAGCTATATGGTATTCAAGCAATCAAGGTAAAAACAAGGAAGAACGCTATAGTCGAGTACCTCGACTATCAGATACCCGTTACTCAGCTAAATAGAGATATGCAAGTATTTGAGCGCGCCGATCGACTCATGTTTCGGCCACTTAGGGTTTTTGACCGAGCCTTTTGTTTATATAAACACTGCAACAAAGTGTTACAGTGTGTTTGTTTCAAGTACTCTTGGTACAGTAGATATTCTATATAAGTGCATACTACAGCAGGCAGATTATAAGACAAGAAAGAGAGGGAAATATCCGAATATCTGCCTCTCTTTGTTGCACGATCGTTTTCGTGGGCAGTCTTCTACGCTGCGCCGACTGCTCTGCTGACGTCAACAGCGGCACAGCGTTTTAGGCACAAAAAAAGTTTTTTGCCTTGAGCCATGTCACCGCGTCCCTACTGCAGAACTGAAGGGTGGTTCTTTGACTTGGTTAACTGACTGATCTTGAGGGATTGACTCCTCGTGATCGAGTTATCCAGCATACAGCGCTCTGCGGCATATGGGCCGTCATTTGAGATTGTCAATACTATAAAGAACGCCAAGCATATCCATATAAATGCATGGATATGCATAAAAATCCATTCAATAGTAAAAAAAAAATTATGTATTGAAAAATATACATATATTGATATAAGTGAATCATATGGATGTGGCTTATAGGTATAATACATATAAGGCATAAGAATGTATAATCTAGCACGTATACATCAGAATATGAATTAATTGTATAGATATGGCATATATGGAATAAATTGTATATCAATGCAATAAGATATATAAACCTAGTGAGGGGCGGCACTAGTAAATGAATCGAGATAGCTCATAAAAGAACTCTGGGTAAATTAGAGACAGCAATGTTCGAAACTCTCTGAACTTGAAAAAGAGAGCAAAAAGCAAGATAACGATCGTTTAGAATAAATTGATACTGAATTTCATAAAAATGATCATCATACCTAATGAATCATTAGTAGTGGTCGTAGGAAAAGGGATGTTAACAATACGATTTCTCATATACTTAGAAACCCACTGACAACTTAAGCTTCTTAGTGGTAGTATAACTACTTAGTGTAATTGATATGTCTTTTAAGTATAGTACCTATTAAGCATAATAATGTATAATAGGGCTCCGGGAAGCCTTGTTTCCCTTTTGCGCACGAAACGCTGGAACTCTCCACTCCAGGTCCAAAATCCGTTGTTCCTGTTTGAACCATTTCACTATGGGAAATTTGGACACTTTTTCTGGCATAAAATAGTCCGTCAAATTTGGATGGGGAACTAACTGGGAAATTTTCGGAACAGCAAAACCTTATGGACCATCCGTTCAACGGATGGTAGATGGTGGATGGATCTCTGTGGGAAGACCCTATAAGGGGGGAATGTGAGGAGTTGAATAACTCCCCACCAATAGAAGCAGCAGCAAATGGCTGGCCGCTTACCAGATACGCGGCGAATTCGCAGCCACGTTACCATCGCCGCGCGGAGCTCATTGGGGAGCGCAGGAGCGTCGCGGACGTCACGCATTAGGGTGAAGCCGGGTGGAACGTTCGTCTGCGCTAGGCGTAAAGCGAAGTGAACCGCTAGACAGCCTCCGGGCGGCAGCCTTGACTGTCAGCGCGAACTGAGCAAGAACCTAGCGGGACCGTCCGGGACAGAGCAAGGGACAGGTATTGCCTCGAAAGGCGTCAGCCTGGAGAGCAAGGCTGGTCCCCCCTAGCCTAAGAACGGTGACGCTTCCCTAAGCCCATAAGGCCGAACTCTCTGCGAGTCTTAGGCGCAACAAGCGAACCCGAGGCAGCGCGTCGGCAAGCAAGCAGAGGCGGCCACAACGAGCGTCCCGAAACCCGAAACTCGTAGCGAGCAGACACAAAAATCAGTTCCTTACAGCAGATCTTGAACAACTCCCCACAAATTGCGGCGGCAATTATACATGGTGGCCTGCGGGCTACAAGATACGAGGCGAATTATCGCTAAAAGAGTTTGGATAGTGAGAAGTTGGAAGATGTGTGCTTGGGGAAAGAGAGTTTGGAAAACGAGAAGTTGGCAGTATCCTGGCGTTACCCTTGACTGTCACCGCGAATTATCAGGAGCCTCGAATAACGTTATGGGACAAACTATCAAACAAAATAAAAAAATTAAAGTCTTGTTTTGCGTATAACTTTTGAACGGAGCGTCGGATTTTAACAATTGAGGTGTAAACAGATTTCACCCAACCCGATTTATTTTATTCAGTCTAAAAAATATAGCAGAGGGAGAGTCGTATGCAGGTATTTGTATAAATTATGTTATTTGGTAGTCCCACGCCTCGGTCAGTGACGTCACAGTTGGGATGCCTGGCGGTTGCCAAGGGTATTCTTCCTTCTCGTTGGGAAGTTATGTTGGGAGTTATGAACTCCGTTGTTGCGGCCCTTAAGGCATGATAACCAATTTCATAAAATAATTCGAATGTAACGGCTAAGCCGGAGTATTGACAATAATGAGTTCTTTATTCAATGAAGTTTAGAATCTTACTGACTTAAAGCAAAAAAAAATTGAATTACGCAAATATGCTGTGTTTGCCGGCTATGCATGGGCATCCGGCCAGACGCTGTGTCAGCCAGACGCTTTTTCAGCAGTTGGCCGGACCGAACTCTTAGACGATCGCACTATGGGAAGTTTTTCCACTTTTTTTGGCCAAAACTCATTTTCTGAAAGTCGGAAATTTAAAAAAATTCTTAGTGCAACGCATTAACAATAGATTCATCTACATTGTTGCATAACAGAAATATTTATAGATGGCGCCACAACAAAAGAATCAGCTGATAAACTCGGCTGTTGCATTTGCAAAGCGCATACGTCTGCTACAATAAGTTTTCTTTGCAAACTTGAAAAGGCCAAAAGTGAAAATCTAGTGAACATAAAATGAATTCAAATCTGTGTGGTTTGTATTATGTGTTTGTGAATGTCTCCTGTAGAAAAAACTCGTGTTGTCTTTTTATTAGAGCCAAAATGTAAGAAGCCTTGAAAATGCATATTTTTTATTTTATTGATTTTTTTATTTTTTATTTATTGATTTTTTGGGTAATAATAATAACAAGCTATTGTATTCAGAAACGGATGGATCGTCTATCTTACTTTTAATTTTATATTTTTATATTTTTGAATATACAGGTTCATTATCTTTTAATCATCTGTTTAAAAAAAAACTAAAGCAAATGAGCTATAATTTTAGTTTTTAATACAGGGATAGAAGTTTAGGAACAAATGATATAGGGCGTTATAAATATAAGAAAATTAACTCATCTTTTGGACAATTGGATAATTGGACAACACCATTGTATTGTTACTGGAGCTGTAGGTTATAAGAACTTAGATTGGACAGTTTAAATTATCTGGTCCTATTATAAGCAGTGTGAGGAGTTGAATAACTCCCCACAAATAGAAGCAGCAGCAGATGGCCGGCCGCTTACCAGTTACGCGGCGAATTCGCGTAGTAACGGCGCGGCGAGGAGAGTTTGGAGACTTGGACGGAGAACGAGAGAGTTTGGAGACCAAGGATGGAGAACGAGAGAGTTTGGAGACCAAGGATGGAGATCGAGAGAGTTTGGAGACCAAGGACAGAGAGCGAGAGAGTTTGGAGACCAAGCATGGAGATCGAGAGAGAATGGAGACTTTGCGGGCAAGGCAAGAGTGCCGTGTGCAAAAACAGTATAACGGAACTCCACCGGGCTTAGGACTCTCCCCTGAGCTTTGGACTGGGAGAGGAAGTCCCACATCTCGACAGAGGAGGGGCACACAGGCGTGCCACAAGCATCACGGGAATCAGCGGGATGGCAGCAGTGGGCGGAGCATCGATTGGAAGCGGTACGTGAAGGACAAGTGGGTCAACCAGGAGTCACGGACTTTGGACCCAGAGTGGAGAGATCCAGCGGGCCGTGCGCAAAAGGAAAATAACGGTTCCCGGAGGCCCTATATAAGGCCGCAGAGCGCGGGCGGCTGGATCAGTCGATCACGAGGAGTCAAACCTTCCAGATCAGTTAAAGTACCAAGTGAACAGTCATACAAGCAAGTAATCTACAAGGAACCACAACCAAGCGAGTCGTCGGAAGCAGAGCCGTGGGGAGCACACAAGGAGCAAGATCGCCACGTCGAGACGTTCCGGGTTGGGACATCAGGAATCTCCGAATTGAGACACAAATGGCTGAGTTCTGGAAGGCATCACGCGGCTAAGTCAAGGCGTTTGTTTTTCAACATTGTCACGACCACCCCCTGGCGAGTCGCCCGGCGGGTCTGTCAGAGACAAGCAAAAGAGTCCTACGACGAAGAACCGTCAGCTTGGGGAGGAAAGTTGTCTGCGTCCCAGCGTACCTTGCCCGACCAAGCAGGACCTGGCGTGACGGACGAGCGGTAGATCGACTTGCGGTTTCAAGAGGCGGCCGCCTGGAGAGCCCTGCGATTACCGGCGAAATTCCCGAACAGCAACCGCCCAACTCCCCGTGTGCCAGATCGACGAGATACTGGTCAGGAGACAGCGCAGAGGACATCGACAGCGACGCCAGCAGACATTTCCGGCAGCCAGGAGCGTCGTGGACGTCACGCATAAGGGTGAAGCCGGGTGGAACGTTCGTCTGCGCTAGGCGTAAAGCAAAGTGAACTGCTAGGCAGCTTCCTGGCGGTAGCTCTGACAGTCAGCGCGATCTGAGCAAGAACCTAGCGGGACCGTCCGGGACAGAGCAAGGGACAGGTATTGCCTCGAAAGGCGTCGGCCTGGAGAGCAAGGCTGGTCCACCCTAGTCTGAGATCGGTGGCGCTTCCCTAAGCCCATAAGGCCGAACTCTCTGCGAGTCTAAGGCGCAACAAGCGACCCCGAGCCAGTCGGACTATGCAAAGGTCGCTAAACAGGTCCGCGAATGGTCGTTCAGGTTCGACGGGGCGGAAAAACCATTTGAGTTCCTGGAGCAGGTAGAATGGTCCGCCAACACGTACGGCTTAGACCTTGATATGATCCCTCGAGCGATGCCGGAGTTGCTTAAAGGAAGGGCTTCGAAATGGTTCATTGCCAACAACAAGCAATGGAGAACCTGGGCAGAGTTCATAGAAAGCTTTCACACCTATTTTCTGCCAAGAGATTTCTTCATTCTTCACCAAGAGATTTCTTCTTCATGGTCTACTCTACGAAAGAAACGTTAAGGGTCATTAAAGAGAGAGCACACAAAGTGTCGGACCTGGACACGCTAATGATCCTAGCCGATGAGTACGAAAAAGTTGAAAAGGAACGGGAAGTTTTCGCACAGGAGAACAAGTTCTCAAAGACCAAGTCGGCGTCACCAACGCAGGTGACATGCAGAAGATGCGAGGAGGCAGATAACCAGGACACACGAGGAAATGACCAATGGTCACCACCACACCAAGCCAGACGACAGCAGGCAACAGACGCACCACGCACCACCCCCACAAAAACAGAGACAGCCAAACAATACCGTGTGGAGGCCGCCCAGCAACACACAGAGGCCACAAGACGCCACCCATATCACAGACCCGCAGGAGGCCTGTCGGAAATGCGGTGGGAACGGACACTGGGCTAGAGGATGTCGAAACCAGCGGCTGTTATTTTGCTGGATATGCGGCAAGGTGGGTGTCAGGAGCGCTGGTGCTGCCAACGAACGTGAAATGGCCTGCGATCTCAGTAGCAGAGGAGCGAGCGGGGATCGCACAATGCCACCTCTCCAAACTAACAGGCAAGCTAATCGAGGAGAAGCAGCAGTTGTCCGCAGCTGTGATAGTTGGTGGGAACAGCTACAAAGCCAAAATCGACACCGGAGCAACTGCAAGCTTCGTTAGCGAAGAATTGTCGGAAAATATTGCTGCTCTAGGAAGGATTACAAAGTTAGGTTGGCAGATGGAAGGTTCGGCGGAATTGATGCGCAGCTCGAGGTGGAGGTCAAATTCGGCAACAAACAAGTGATTATGAGCCTGTTGATTTTACCTGGAGTAGTGGATCCATTAGTGTTGAGGTGGAACTTCCTGAAACAAGTCGGAACCGAGATACGGTGTGCTGGACACGAGATAATAATACTCGCCAGGAACCGACACAATGGATGGCTTGAGGAGAAGCTATCAGTGGCAGTCGTTCAACAAGTAAACGAGTTGGACGATACTACAGGGTTCCTTGAAGCAGAGAACATCGAATATGGCAGAACACCAGATCAAAATGAGGGATGACAAGCCAATCAAGCAGAGATACTACCCGAAGAACACGAAAATTCAAGGGGAAATCAAGCCCCATCGTGATGGTGAGAAAGAAGACAGGCAAATGGAGACTGTGTGTCGACTTCAGGCAGATCAACGCGAAGTCAGTGAAGGATGCCCACCCAATGCCCCGCATAAACTACATCCTGGATCAACTAAGGGAAGCGCGGTACATCAGCAGTTTGGACCTGAAGGAAGGATACTGGCAAATCCCACTGGAAGAGGCAATATACGGCGTTTACGGTACCAGGCAAAGGTCTGTTTCAGTGGAGGGTAATGCCGTTCGGACTTCACTCGGCGTCGGCAACGTTTTAGCGAGTTTTGGACCAGGTAATTGGCCCCGAGATGTCACCTCACGCATTCGCTTACCAGGATGACATAATAGTGATCGGTCGCACGCTAGAGGAACACAAAAGAAACCTGAGAGAAGTGTTCCAACGTCTAAAAGAGGCAATCCTGAGGCTGAATCCAGAAAAATGCCAATTCTTTAAACAGGAACTACTGTACCTGGAACATCGAGTGACAAGCGAGGAAATAGGAACAGATCCAGAAAAAGTAGCCGCCATCGCCGAACTGGAACCGCCATCGACCGTCAAAGAACTTCGGCCATATCTAGGAGTAGAGTCGTGGTACCGCCGATTTATACCAGATTTTTCCAGAATCGTCAAACCCCTGAATGACCTGCTGCGCAAAGGCAGTAAGTGGGAGTGGACACCAGAGCACCAGATGGCGTTTGAGGAAGTAAAGGCAAGACTCGTGGCAGATCCGGTGCTAGCATGCCCGGACTTCAGTAGAACTTTCATCCTGCAAACAGACGCCAGCGACTACGGCAACGGAGCAATACTGACCCAGGACACCGAAAAGGGCGAAAGAGTAATCTCCTACTCAAGCCGAACACTGAATGGCGCGAAGAAGAACTATTCAACAACGGAGAAGGAGTGCTTGGCGATCGTCTGGGCGATCCGGAAGATCAGGCCATATCGGAAGGTTACCACTTTAAAGTAGTAACCGACCACATGGCCCTGAAATGGCTCAACAGCATCGAAAGCCCTTCAGGAAGGATCGCCAGATGGGCCCTAGAGCTACAACAGTACGACTTTGAGATAGCGTACAGAAAGGGTCAGCTAAACGTGGTGGCCGACGCATTATCAAGACAACCACTACCAGAGACGCTACGAGGATTAAAAGAGGCGTCGGCAACAATAACTTCAGGAGGGTGCAGCTGGATCAAGGACATGGGCGAAAAGATAAGAACCCAACCGCAGAAGTACCCGGACTATGTTATGGAAATAATAATACCAGCCAGGAACCGACACAATGGATGGCTCGAGGAGAAGCTATCAGTAGCAGTCGTTCAACAAGTAAACGAGTTGGACGATACTACAGCGTTCCTTGAAACAGAGCTGGCAGACTTCAGCACAATGTCGGGAACATCGAATATGGCAGAACACCAGATCAAAATGAAGGACGACAAGCCAATCAAGCAGAGATACTACCCAAAGAACCCAAAAATTCAAGGGGAAATCAACGCAAAGGTGGACGAGCTTCTCCAAATGGGGTTCATAGAGCATTCAAAGAGCCCATACAGCTCCCCCATCGTGATGGTGAAAAAGAAGACAGGCAAGTGGAGACTGTGTGTCGACTTCAGGCAGATCAACGCGAAGTCAGTGAAGGATGCCTACCCAATGCCCCGCATAAACTACATCCTAGATCAACTAAGAGAAGCTCGGTACATCAGCAGTTTGGACCTGAAGGATGGATACTGGCAGATCCCACTAGAAGAAAGTAGCAGGCAATATACAGCATTTACGGTACCAGGCAAAGGTCTGTTTCAGTGGAGGGTAATGCCGTTCGGACTTCACTCGGCGTCGGCAACGTTTCAACGAGTCTTGAACCAAGTAATTGGCCCCGAGATGTCACCTCACGCATTCGCTTACCAGGATGACATAATAGTGATCGGTCGCACGCTGGAAGAACACAAAAGAAACCTGAAGAAAGTGTTCCGGCGTCTAAAGGAGGCAAATCTGAGGCTGAATCCAGAAAAATGCCAATTCTTCAAAAAGGAGCTGCTGTACCTGGGTCACCGAGTGACTAGCGAGGGAATAGGAACAGATCCAGAAAAAGTAGCCGCCATCGCCGAACTAGAACCGCCATCGACTGTCAAAGAGCTCCGACAATACCTAGGAGTAGCGTCGTGGTACCGCCGGTTTGTACCAGATTTTTCCAGAATCGTCAAACCCCTGAACGACCTGCTGCGCAAAGGCAGTAAGTGGGAGTGGACACTAGAGCACCAGATGGCGTTTGAGGAGGTTAAAGCAAGACTCGTGGCAGATCCAGTGCTAGCATGCCCGGACTTCAGTAGAACTTTCATCCTGCAAACAGACGCCAGCGACTACGGCATCGGAGCGATACTGACCCAGGACACCGAAAAGGGCGAAAGAGTAATCTCCTACTCAAGCCGAACACTGAACGGCGCGGAAAAGAACTACTCGACAATGGAGAAGGAGTGTTTGGCGATCGTCTGGGCGATCCGGAAGCTCAGGCCATATCTGGAAGGTTACCACTTTAAGGTAGTAACCGACCACATGGCCCTGAAGTGGCTCAACAGCATAGAAAGCCCTTCAGGAAGGATCGCCCGATGGGCCCTGGAGCTACAACAGTACGACTTTGAGATAGCGTACAGAAAGGGTCAGCTAAACGTGGTGGCCGACGTATTATCAAGACAACCACTACCAGAGACGCTACGAGGATTAAAAGAGGCGTCGGCAACAATAACTTCAGGAGGGTGCAGCTGGATCAAGGACATGGGTGAAAAGATAAGGACCCAACCGCAGAAGTACCCGGACTATGTTATGGATGGTGAGACACTGTACAGAAACATACCTCACCGAGCAGGCAGTGAAGACGTCGCGTCATGGAAGATGTGTGTCCCGAAGTCGCTACGAGAAACAGTGTTGAGGGAAAACCACGACGCACCTTCCGCGGGACACGTAGGAAGCCGAAGGACAATTGCACTGTTGGCAGCCCGATACTACTGGCCAGGCATGCATAGAGACGCCCGAGCCCACGTACGAAAATGCGAGATTTGCATGCGGTTTAAGCCCAATCAGATGCAGGCGGCTGGGAAGATGTTGACCCAAGTGCCGGAGGAACCATGGGCCACGGTATGTGCAGACTTCGTTGGACCCCTACCAAGATCTAAGCACGGGAACCAAATGCTGCTGGTCATGATAGACAGGTTTTCGAAATGGACGGAACTGGTGCCCTTGCGCAGTGCGACAGCAGAGTCGCTCAAGAAGGCGTTTAGGGAACGCATAATCGCAAGGTACGGGGTCCCGAAGGTGGTCATAACGGACAACGGACTGCAGTTTGCAAGCCGCATCCTTAAAGGTTTCCTGGCTGAGATGGGTATTAGGCAACAATACACCGCACCATACACACCACAAGAGAATCCAACCGAACGAGCAAACGGAACGGTCAAGACCATGATTGCGCAATTCGCAGGGCAGGATCAGAGAAACTGGGACGAGAAGTGGCCGGAGATTATGCTAGCAGTGAACACGAGTATATTGGAATCCACCGGCCATACACCGGCGTTTCTTACCCAGGGATGGGAACCATGTCTACAGAGCCGCCTATATGATAAGGAAACCCTAGGCACTGGACGAGCTACGGAGACCCCTGAGGAAAATGCCAACAAACTAAGAGAGGTATTCGAGATCGTGCGGCGAAATATGGAAAAGGCGTCCCAGGACCAAGCCAGACACTACAATCTGAGAAGGAGGCAATGGTCACCAGCGGTGGGCGACATAGTGTGGGCCAAGGAACATCACCTGTCCAAAGCGGCTGAAGGATTCGCTGCAAAACTGGCCCTGAGGTACGATGGCCCTTACCAGGCTGTAGACTTCGTCTCTCCAGTGATCTTCGCCACACACAGTCGAAGAAAGAAAGGACAGTTCACGTTGGCGAGCTCAAGCAACAAAACGAACAGACAGCAGAAACGTGAGATGTCTAACAGGTACGAGGCGACAGGATTAGGCGTCAGGCCGAAGCGAGAGTCATCCATACGCCACACGGAAAAGACAATCAGGATAGAGCAAGGACATGGATAAAGATCTCACGTTGACCCAAACTGCGAGGCCACAGGATTAGGCGTCAGGCCGAAGAGAGAGTCATCCACACGCCACGCAGAAAGGTCAACCACAAGGACGTGAATAATGATGGATGGTGATCCCGACCGCAAGGCAACAGGTTTCAGCGTCGGCCAGTTGCCAGAGTCATCCGCGATAACGCCAGGCGGAAGGGACACTTACAAAACGGCACAAGGATACGGGTAACGTGTGGGGATCCAACCGCAATGCAACAGGTTTCAGCGTCGGGCGCGAGCCAGAGTCAACCGATCACGCCAAGTAGAAGAGAGTATGCGCGGAGGGAGACAAGCAACACAAGTCGTGCAGTCCAGACATACACCGCAGCATCCGGAGATTCTTTACGGAATGCGCCCGACGAGCTCGTCTAGTTGTTACCCGAGGAAACAGGGTGGACGGTGCAGAATCAGATCTACACCGTAGCCAGCTGGTCACAAAAGACAGAAGCACGCACCACACCAACAGTAAACTAAAGACAAGAAAAAGAACGGGGCATGCATGGGCCGCACCAGCAACCTGAAAATTAATGGGGGCTTAATGCAGGTAGCAGAAACGGACATCATAATACTTACCTGTTGTCCTGGTTGCAAAGTGAATGCGAAGTCCTCTCCGCACTCGCTCACGAAAGCTGCCAATGTGGATTCAGATGCTGCCAACAGAGGACGAGTGAAGGGCGAGAGAGGACGAAAGGATGAGATGAAAAGGAGTGAAAGAAAAACAAAACAAACTTATTAAAAAAGTTGTTTTCGAAATGGACGGAACTGGTGCCCTTGCGCAGTGCGACAGCAGAGTCGCTCAAGAAGGCGTTTAGGGAACGCATAATCGCAAGGTACGGGGTCCCGAAGGTGTTCATAACGGACAACGGAGTGCAGTTTGCAAGCCGCTTCCTTAAAGGTTTCCTGGCTGAGATGGGTATTAGGCAACAATTCACCGCACCATACACACCACAAGAGAATCCAACCGAACGAGCAAACAGAACGGTCAAGACCATGATTGCGCAATTCGCAGGGCAGGATCAGAGAAACTGGGACGATACACCGGCGTTTCTTACCCAGGGAAGGGAACCATGTCTACCCATCGGCCTATATGATAAGGAAACCCTAGGCACTGGACGAGCTACGCAGACCCATGAGGAAAATGCCAACAAACTAAGAGAGGTATTTGAGATCGTGCGGCGAAATATGGAAAAAGCGTCCCA
The DNA here is from genome assembly GCF_043229965.1 of Drosophila suzukii. Taxonomy (NCBI): domain Eukaryota; kingdom Metazoa; phylum Arthropoda; class Insecta; order Diptera; family Drosophilidae; genus Drosophila; species Drosophila suzukii. Next base: position 11,110,543 of record NC_092085.1, on the reverse strand, counting down.
GGACCAAGCCAGATACTACAATCTGAGAAGGAGGCAATGGTCACCAGCGGTGGGCGACATAGTGTGGGCCAAGGAACATCACCTGTCCAAAGCGGCTGAAGGATTCGCTGCAAAACTAGTCCCGAGGTACGATGGCCCTTACCAGTGATCTGTAAAATTCGCCACACACAGTCGAAGAAAGAAAGGACAGTTCACGTTGGCGAGCTCAAGCAACAAAACGAGCTGACAGCAGAAACGTCAGATGTCTAACAGGTACGAGGCGACAGGATTAGGCGCCAGGCCGAAGCGAGAGTCGTCCATACGCCACACGGAAAAGACAATCAGGATAGAGAAAGGACATGGATAAAGATCTCACGTTGACCCAAACTGCGAGGCCACAGGATTGGGCGTCAGGCCGAAGCGAGAGTCATCCACACGCCACGCAGAAAGGTCAACCACAAGGACGTGGATAAGGATGGATGGTGATCCCCACCGCAAGGCAACAGGTTTCAGCGTCGGCCAGTTGCCAGAGTCATCCGCGAAAGGGACACTTACAAAACGGCACAAGGATACGGGTAACGTGTGGGGATCCAACCGAAAGGCAACAGGTTTCAGCGTCGGGCGTGAGCCAGAGTCAACCGATTACGCCACGTTGAAGAGAGTATGCGCGGAGGGAGACAAGCAACACAAGTCGTGCAGTCCAGACATACACCGCAGCATCCGGAGATTCTATACGGAATGCGCCGGACGAGCTCGTCTAGTTGTTACCCGAGGAAACGGGGAGGACGGTGCAGAATCAGATCTACACCGTAGCCAGCTGGTCACAAAAGACAGAAGCACGCACCACACCAACAGTTAACTAAAGACAAGAAAAAGAACGGGGCATGCATGGGCCGCACCAGCAACCAGAAATTTAAAGGCGGCTTAATGTAGGAAGCAGAAACGGACACCATAATACTTACCTGCTGTTCTGGTTGCAAAGTGAATGCGAAGTCCTCTCCGCACTCGCTCACGAAAGTGAGTGCGATCGATGGGCACACGAAAATGGACGAGCAGGTGGCAACGCCGCACCGTCGGTATCGATATGCGAATAAACATCGATCAGGCGGAGGAAACATGGAAAGGAGTGAGACGCAGCAACGAGCAGCGAGCTGGGGATCGATAGCCCATGAGTATCGATGTCTCAGTGGAAACACGGGAAATATCGCCGCGGGAGACTTAAAGTTGCTACGAGGAGGATGAACGGCGCTGTAGAAACTCAAGGGAGTTAAGAGCGTCGAGGGAGCATCGAGGGAGCAACGAGGGAGCGCCGCGGGAACCACAAGGACTCGAAGGCTAGGACATGCAAGGAAACGCCGGAGAGTAGAAACAAGTTCTAAATGTTTCCCGAAGTAATACCCCGTTCCCATAGAGTCCATCCGTTCGAAACGGTTGGGATTTTTGACATATGTGAAACTCCGATTCCCACAGGGCACATCTACCATCTACCATCCGACAACAGCTGTCAAATCAGCCGTGGCTAATAAAAACACAAGCAAAAATTGTGAATGTGGATTTTGCCAGACCAAAATGAAACATTTACCAACTATTTTGGCTGTTGTACAACAGCAGCCAATTCAGAGGAGTGGAATGACGACGAATTGGATCTATACGAAAGCATTTTTTCAGCAATAGAGCAAATGCCACGAAGTGTGTGGATGCTGGTACGTGCTCTTAAATTATATTAAAAATACTATTAAAGAATGCGATTTATATTAAACAGATGCGATACGGGATATTTTGGGAAAAGGATATACCGGAAAACAACGACGAGTTCTTCAAAGAGAGCTTTCGTATGGAGAAGAGGACCTTTTCGTTTTTGGCGGACCGACTATGTGTTTTTCAGAAGAACTGGCGAAATGTCATTCCTCTGGAAAAGCGGATCGCTATAGCCTTGGGATCATCAGCGGTTTGTTGGGAATGGTCCTGACAGCCACTACAAGAATAATAATGCAGTCATTTTAGCCTGTTGCATTTTGCACAACATTTTAAATGAGCACAACAGGGCTATAAATGAAACTTGGCAACAGGCTGATTTTAGCCATCTTGCTGAAAAAAGAAGGGCAGCAATTTCCCAATATTGTCTAAATGGTAACAAATAAAGTTCATTAATTCTAAATCTTTTTGTTTTTTATTAATTATTATTTTGGTCTATTTATTTTACATTTTTGGGACTTTGTTGTTTTTCTCAACAGCTCCAACAAATCCGATTGGAATTTAGCTTGGCTGTCTGCCATTCTCGACAATATTTCTGTCTGCGCTCGCTGCTCCTCCAGCCTTTCTCGAGCTATCTCCACAAGCTCAGACTTGTGGTCCACCTTTGAGCGCTTAGCAGTGCTGCCTGAGCGTTGAATGCCGCTGCAGATTGAAGCTTTCCTGTCATCTGGGTGTACATCCAAGAGCTCCGCAAAGTATTCCCTAGTATCTGCAATAAATACATTTACTTCTATTTTCAAAAGTTTCCCGTCATCATTGTTTACGTTTTCGTAATGAATGTTTCACTTTCCACTGTCAAGAAGAAGAGTTAAGGGTTTCCACCCAAAATTATCGCCTAAATATCGCATAAAATAGTCCGTCAAATTTGGATGGGGAACTAACTGGGAAATTTTCGGAACAGCAAAACCTTATGGACCATCCGTTCAACGGATGGTAGATGGTGGATGGATCTCTGTGGGAAGACCCTATAAGGGGGGAATGTGAGGAGTTGAATAACTCCCCACCAATAGAAGCAGCAGCAAATGGCTGGCCGCTTACCAGATACGCGGCGAATTCGCAGCCACGTTACCATCGCCGCGCGGAGCTCATTGGGGAGCGCAGGAGCGTCGCGGACGTCACGCATTAGGGTGAAGCCGGGTGGAACGTTCGTCTGCGCTAGGCGTAAAGCGAAGTGAATCGCTAGACAGCCTCCGGGCGGCAGCCTTGACTGTCAGCGCGAACTGAGCAAGAACCTAGCGGGACCGTCCGGGACAGAGCAAGGGACAGGTATTGCCTCGAAAGGCGTCAGCCTGGAGAGCAAGGCTGGTCCCCCCTAGCCTAAGAACGGTGACGCTTCCCTAAGCCCATAAGGCCGAACTCTCTGCGAGTCTTAGGCGGAACAAGCGAACCCAAGGCAGCGCGTCGGCAAGCAAGCAGAGGCGGCCACAACGAGCGTCCCGAAACCCGAAACTCGTAGCGAGCAGACACAAAAATCAGTTCCTTACAGCAGATCTTGAACAACTCCCCACAAATTGCGGCGGCAATTATACATGGTGGCCTGCGGGCTACAAGATACGAGGCGAATTATCGCTAAAAGAGTTTGGATAGTGAGAAGTTGGAAGATGTGTGCTTGGGGAAAGAGAGTTTGGAAAACGAGAAGTTGGCAGTATCCTGGCGTTACCCTTGACTGTCACCGCGAATTATCAGGAGCCTCGAATAACGTTATGGGACAAACTATCAAACAAAATAAAAAAATTAAAGTCTTGTTTTGCGTATAACTTTTGAACGGAGCGTCGGATTTTAACAATTGAGGTGTAAACAGATTTCACCCAACCCGATTTATTTTATTCAGTCTAAAAAATATAGCAGAGGGAGAGTCGTATGCAGGTATTTGTATAAATTATGTTATTTGGTAGTCCCACGCCTCGGTCAGTGACGTCACAGTTGGGATGCCTGGCGGTTGCCAAGGGTATTCTTCCTTCTCGTTGGGAAGTTATGTTGGGAGTTATGAACTCCGTTGTTGCGGCCCTTAAGGCATGATAACCAATTTCATAAAATAATTCGAATGTAACGGCTAAGCCGGAGTATTGACAATAATGAGTTCTTTATTCAATGAAGTTTAGAATCTTACTGACTTAAAGCAAAAAAAAATTGAATTACGCAAATATGCTGTGTTTGCCGGCTATGCATGGGCATCCGGCCAGACGCTGTGTCAGCCAGACGCTTTTTCAGCAGTTGGCCGGACCGAACTCTTAGACGATCGCACTATGGGAAGTTTTTCCACTTTTTTTGGCCAAAACTCATTTTCTGAAAGTCGGAAATTTAAAACAATTCTTAGTGCAACGCATTCACAATAGATTAATCTACATTGTCGCATAACAGAAATATTTAAAGATGGCGCCACAACAAAAGAATCAGATGATAAACCCAGCTGTTGCATTTGCAAAGCGCATACGTCTGCTACAATAAGTTTTCTTTGCAAACTTGAAAAGGCCAAAAGTGAAAATCTAGTGAACATAAAATGAATTCAAATCTGTGTGGTTTGTTTGTGAACGTCTCCTGTAGAAAAAACTCGTGTTGTCTTTTTATTAGAGCCAAAATGTAAGTAGCCTTGAAAATGCATATTAGTAATCGCCATTTTTCTTTTCGTTATTTATTGATTTTTTGGGTAATAATAATAACGCGCTATTGTATTCAGAAACGGATGGATCATCTATCTTACTTTTAATTTTATATTTTTATTTTTTTGAATATACAGGTTCATTATCTTTTAATCATCTGTTTAAAAAAAAACTAAAGCAAATGAGCTATAATTTTAGTTTTTAATACAGGGATAGAAGTTTAGGAACAAATGATATAGGGCGTTATAAATATAAGGAAGTTAACTCATCTTTTGGACAATGTCAAATTTTGGCGGTAACACCATTGTATTGTTACCGGAGCTGTAGGTTATAAGAACTTAGATTGGACAGTTTAAATTATCTGGTCCTATTATAAGCAGTGTGAGGAGTTGAATAACTCCCCACAAATAGAAGCAGCAGCAGATGGCCGGCCGCTTACCAGTTACGCGGCGAATTCGCGTAGTAACGGCGCGGCGAGGAGAGTTTGGAGACTTGGACGGAGAACGAGAGAGTTTGGAGACCAAGGATGGAGAGCGAGAGAGTTTGGAGACCAAGGATGGAGATCGAGAGAGTTTGGTGACCAAGGACAGAGAGCGAGAGAGTTTGGAGACCAAGCATGGAGATCGAGAGAGAATGGAGACTTCGCGGGCAAGGCAAGAGTGCCGTGTGCAAAAACAGGATAACGGAACTCCACCGGACTCTCCCGTGAACTTTGGACCGGGAGAGGCAGCGGCACGGGAATCAGCGGAACGGCAGCAGTGGGCGGAACATCTATTGGAAGCGGTACATAAAGGACAAGTGGGTCATCCAGGAGGCACGGACTTTGGACCCAGAGTGGAGAGATCCAGCGGGCCGTGCGCAAAAGGGAAATAACGGTGCTTGGAGGCCCTATATAAGGCCGCAGAGCGCTGGCAGCTGGATCAGTCGATCACGAGGAGTCAAACCTTCAAGATCAATTAAAGTACCAAATAAACAGTCAGTCAAGCAAATAATCTACGAGGGAGCTACAACCAAGCGAGTCGTCGGAAGCAGCGCCGTGGGAAGCCTACAAGGAGCAAGATCGCTACGTTGAGACGTTCGGGATTGGGACATCAGGAATCTCCGAATTGAGACACAAGTGGCTGAGTTCTGGAAGGCATCACGCGGCTAAGTCAAGGCGTTTGTTTTCCAACTGTGTCACGACCACCCCCTGGCGAGTCGCCCGGCGGGTCTGTCAGAGACAAGCAAAAGAGTCCTACGACGAAGAACCGTCAGCTTAAGGAGGAAAGTTGTCTGCGACCCAGCGTACCTTGCCCGACCAAGCAGGACCTGGCGTGACGGACGAGCGGTAGATCGACTTGCTCAGCCGGCGGAGGACGATTGAAGGGCGAGAGAGAGAAACGAGAGGCGAGAGAGGTCGTGGGGAGAGAGAAAGGATGAAATAGAAAGGAGTGAGAAAATGCGAAAACTTACCTAGAAAGTTGCAAAACCACCATGAGCCAGGGAAGGGGGCGCCTCGATAGGCGATCGATTGGCACTAGATGAAAGTGCGATCGATGGCTACGCGTCAAATGGTAATATCGGCCCAAGGTGGAAATATCGCAACGAGCAGGTGGCAACGGCGCACCGTCGGTATCGGTAAACAAATAAACAACGAGCACGCACGAATGGTGTGACCAGGCGGAGGAACCAATAAAAGGAGTAGAACGCAGCAATGAGTAGCGAGCTGGGGATCGATAACCCACGAGTTTCGATGTCCCAGTGGAGTCAGGGAAAATATCGGCGCGGGAGATTCAAGTTGCTACGAGGAGGATGACCGGCGCTGTAGGAACTCAACGGAGTTAAGAGCGTTGAGGGAGCATCGAGGGAGCAGCGAGGGAGCGCCGCGGGAATCACAAGGACTCGAAGGCTGGGATAAGCAAGGAAACGCCGGAGAGTAGGAACCAGTTTTAAATGTTTCCTGATGTAAGGGGGGAATGTGAGGAGTTGAATAACTCCCCACAAATAGAAGCAGCAGCAGATGGCCGGCCGCTTACCAGATACGCGGCGAATTCGCGTAGTATCGGTGCGGCGAGGAGAACGAGAGAGTTTGGAGGCCAAGGGTGGAGATCGAGAGAGTTTGGAGACTAACGAAGGAGAGCGAGAGCGTTTGGAGACCAATGAAGGAGAGCGAGAGAGTTTGGAGACCAAGGATGGAGATCGAGAGAGAATGGAGACTTCGCGGGCAGAGCAAGAGTGCCGTGTGCAAAAGCGGATAACGGAACTCCACCGGACTTTGGACTCTCCCGTGAGCTTTGGACTGGGAGAGGAAGTCCCACATCTCGACAGAGGAGCGGCACACAGGCGTGCCACAAGCATCACGGGAATCAGCGGGATGGCAGAAGTGGGCGGAGCATCGATTGGAAGCGGTACGTGAAGGACAGGTGGGTCAACCAGGAGTCACGGACTTTGGACCCAGAGTGGAGAGATCCAGCGGGCCGTGCGCAAAAGGAAAATAACGGTTCCCGGAGGCCCTATATAAGGCCGCAGAGCGCGGGCAGTCGATCTCGAGGAGCCAAACCTTCCAGATCAGTTAAAGTACCAAGTGAACAGTCATACAAGCAAGTAATCTACAAGGGAACCACAACCAAGCGAGTCGTCGGAAGCAGCGCCGTGGGGAGCACACAAGGAGCAAGATAGCCACGTCGAGACGTTCGGGGTTGGGACATCAGGAATCTCTGAATTGAGACCCAAGTGGCTGAGTTCTGGAAGGCATCACGCGGCTAAGTCAAGGCGTTTGTTTTCCAACTGTGTCACGACCACCCCCTGGCGAGTCGCCCGGCGGGTCTGTCAGAGACAAGCAAAAGAGTCCTACGAAGAAGAACCGTCAGCTTGGGGAGGAAAGTTGTCTGCGACCCAGCGCACCTTGCCCGACCAAGCAGGACCCGGTTTCAAGAGGCGGCCGCCTGGAGAGCCCTGCGATTACCGGCGAAGTTCCCGAACAGGAACCGCCCATAAAGGCCATAAGTGAAAATAACAGTTTTAAAATGAATTCAAATCTGTGTGGTTTGTTTTATGTGTTTGTGAATTTCCCCTGTAGAAAACACTCGTGTTGTCTTGAAAATGCATATTTTTGATAAAGTCTCATCTTCTACAAGGGATTTAAAGTGAGTCCAGAAGAGTCTATCAACAAGATGTACTGTATGCAGCAAACTTGGCTGCAAGAAAAAGAAAGCAAGATGATCTTGCAAGTATTCTCCAGCTGCTTTCAATATGCCCCGAAAAGTGTAAATACATGCGCCAAGGAATTATGGAACCAATCAAAAAGCATTAGCTTTTCTGCTAGACCAAAATCTTACAAAAGAGCAATACTTTGCTATTCGAGACCAATCCAAAAAAACGCAATGTGATATATATGCATTGTACAAGACGGTAGCTGACCAATAAAAATGTGCTGACCTTGTTCTTTTTCTGTCAGTAATAACAAAGCTGAAGTGCAACTGCAGAGTCTTATAGTCATAACAACAAGACGGCTCGTTGACTTGCAAGTTGACGTCGTCGAGAAGATTATGCAAGATCAAGGTACTGAGTTTTTAGCGGTGAAACTGGCTTTAAGCTACGGTTTTTTATGGAAGCTCTGGGCAGTCCAATTACAATAAGAAGCACTTGGGAGGACTGTACTTTGTCTCGAATATATTTGCAACAATAGTCACACCTTTACGGCTTATGGATGCATCGAAAACTGTAATATGGAATAACCGCACCCCGCAATCGATTCGATTTTGTAGGCGATTAAAGTTTGAATTTGTCAAAAAGAGCAAGGACATCATATTGAAAGAAGACGATTACGTGAAGAATCAAAAATCTAAATTGATGCCTTGCAAAATAATCTTAAAAAGTGGAAAATCGTTTATATAAAGTTTAACCTTTATTTAACAGTTATTGATGGCAAGGTATTAAATGCGGTGACGGGCACAAACTCAACACAAGCATGTCCAATTTGTGGAGCCACACCATCTGATTTTCAAAATAACAGAAATTTCAAGTGTGCCAAATTCTTACCCGTTGTCAGCCATTTAAAATTCGAACTAAGACCCCTTCACTGGCTATAAAAATCAAGTAAAGGAGTGGATCATTTTTAAAAATATGCGGTTCGTCAGCGGAAAATGGAAGTCCACCACTTATCGTTAAAAGTCGATCAACCGAAAGTTGGAGGATTTGGTAGTACCAACGATGGTAATACTGCTCAGCGAGCATTTTTTAATCATATTGCCTTTTCCAACATCACTGGCATCGATGAGCCACTCAATACTAATCAAAAAACGATTTGGATATGCCTTTCATGCTAGCTTCCAATTACCGTTCCTAAATTCCAAGCCTTTTGTTATCAAACTGCCGAGATTATCATTGAGAAATACCCTTGGTCCAATGACCGCTAGCGTTCATAAATTTTTAATTCACACCGGGGACATCATTGAAAATATTGTTCTTCCTATTGGATATTTCGAAGAAGAAGTAGCTGAATCTCTAAATAAATGTTATAGATCTGGTCACGCCAGAAAAGACTTGTTTCATCGAGCTACAGATACTTCTGATCCGATTATTTCTTCGGTGAATTTGGATAGACGAATTCAGCGACAGAAAAGAATGAGTCTTTCATTACAGGTTTTGGACCTATTAGAATGCTCATCCAATCAGGATGACAACACGGTGCTCGAGGATGAGAGATCCTTTAAAGCATTAGATTTAGAATATCAAGACAACGTTGAGTTGGAAATCGAAGAGCAGGACTTTTTCTAATAGGTGTGTAAGGAAAATGTATATTACTATTTATTTACTTACTAATTGTGTTTTATTACAGGGCTGCAATATAAATGCGCTGTAAATTACTTTCTTCCTTAAAACCTTCTAAAGGCGTACTATGCCCACTATTTTTTAATAAGTAAACAAACAGTAATATGTTACTGTTGAAAAACGTTTGTTACTTGCTGAAGTAGTACTCTTTTAATCTGGAGATTAAAGGTGGCTGTGCCACGCCCTCTATTTTTTTAGTTCTAATAGATATTAGCTTACTTAACCCGATGCAAGAAACAGAAGACAAATATCTTGTTCCGTTCTTGAGTTATTAATTTTGGCCATAATAAGTAGTCCAACTTCCCATAGGGCATTTTTCTTTTATTAAATTGTTTTTTGTTTTTTTTTAATTGTTTACTCTAAACAGAATTGTCGTTGGGAGTCAGAACTGTTGGTGACCGTGGTTGTATTAGAAGTAGATCCGTACTGGTGTACATTTTGGTGGAGATGTTAAGGGAAGCAAATGGGGCTTCTAGTTTTGCGTCGATAATATTATTTTTTAACTGTCCATTAAAATCGGAATGGAATTTGTAGGGTAAGGTATTTTGGCCCAGGCTGGAAGGCTGTACTAACTGTGACACTTTTTCCATTTCCTGGATAGTATCTTTTGTAACACGGCATGGGCTTATAAACGAATAGGTTCCACAACGTCAGAATTACTAAAGGCAGTTTAAATCCATTTGCTTTTGTGTTTGGGTACATGGGCCGGAGCTCATACTTGAAAATCAAAATACCCGTTACTCAGCTAAAGGGACACAAGGGAAATGGAGATACGCAAGCAGCAAAGCGAGAATGAAATGAGCCACCTACCTACCTCTGATCCCAATATATGGTTATGAGGGCGGTAGACAGATTTATGCGTTTTGGGTCAATCGATAGGTATTGAAGAGTCTAATACATTTCCGTTTAAATGTTTTTCTTAGCATAAAAATTGTGGGCGCCACAGGTTCGGTCGGTTAGAGAGGGCGTGGTAATCTTTTTTTTCGATCAGTCAATTAAAATTTCTTAAGTTAGGTTAGGTTAGGGCGGCTGTCGGACTGTAGTTCGACACACTTAGACATCTTTGAGTCTATTGTGGTACCGCATGATCTCATTTTTCTTCCTTCCCTAGGGTCCCATAATTTATATGTTTCAACCTGTGTTTAGCTGATCAGCATGTTTTCCACCCGGAAGATTTAAAAAAAGCACTTACGTTTTTAAGATTAATCCCCGATATTTCGGTAAGATCGACGATGAAGGGGTTTCCTAAGTGTTTTATTCTGCCAACTTGTCCTTCTAATTTGGAGCCATCTTTATAGAAGCAGATTGCGTCCGTCGTACCCGGTCGGCCCTGCTCTCATTCCTTTTTATCTCGGATCACGGCCTCAAAGGGTGTGCGACTGTATTAAATGGATTTGCATAGATCCGTTTTCTTCGGAATCGATTTATCATGCTGGAGGACTTTAGCATGGCCATAAAATTGGGCTTTCCACTGCCCGGTGTCCCTCAGTCGAATGGCTGCCGACTTGGCCCTTTCCATGCCTGCTAAATCAAGGCTAGGGAGGCTCAAGATCGCTTTCAACGCTTCATTCGGGGTAATTCGAAGGGCTCCCCTAATACTCAAAGCCGCCATTCGCTGTACTTTGTTTAGAGGACTCAGTATGCAGTGTTTGTTAAGAGCGGTTCCCCACAGAGCCACTCCGTATAGTAGGATTGGCTTGACTACCGCTGTGTATATCCAGTTCACTATTTTAGGGGACATGCCCCATCTTAGCCCAATTGCTTTTCTATAGGAGTAAAGTGCAATAGTCGCTTTCTTGGTTCTCTCTTGGTTGTTTTAGCCCCATATGAGACGCTTATCTAATACTAACCCCAAGTATCTGGCGTGATCGCTAAAGGAGAGACTACAATTGTTAAGAATAGTTGGGTTGAGTTGTGGGATTTTGTATCTATTTCTCTATCGTTCTCTATCGTCCATTCCGATAGTAGTAGATTAGCGGTCATAAGATCGCAAAGTGTTTGTGGATATTTTCCATTAAAGATGATAGCGACACCGTCAGCGTTTGCCACTACCTTACAGCCTCTTCCCTTAAGAATCCACAGTAGTTTTCTTAGGAGGGGTGATAGTACACCTCCTTGCGGGGTGCCTCTGTTCACTAGTGTAGTCTGGGTTGAGGTCCCTAGTGTGACTGTGACCATTCTGCTTATCAGCAATTTATTAATCAACCTCACCATTGGCGGCTCAACCCCCAGTTCTGTGAGGGACTCTGTTATAGCAGTGGGAAGCACGTTATTGAAGGCACCCTCTATGTCAAGGGAGGCGATCAGTGTCTACTCCCGACTCGGTTAACTTACCTTTGGTATAAGCGTGTTGACATTACTCTACAACATGATACTGGGCTAAAAAATGTATCGCCGAGCTGAGCTATATGGTATTCAAGCAATCAAGGTAAAAACAAGGAAGAACGCTATAGTCGAGTACCTCGACTATCAGATACCCGTTACTCAGCTAAATAGAGATATGCAAGTAGCAAAGCGAGATTAAAATGCGCCACCTACCGGCGGTATACAGATTTAAGCGTTGTGGGCGTTAGAGTGGGCGTGGCAAATTTTTTTTGGACCAATCGATAGGTATTGACGAGACCAATACATTTAAGTTAAAATTTTTTATCTAGCATAAATATTGTGGGCGTCACAGGTTTTCGCGGTTTGTGGGCGTTAGAGTGGGCGTGGCATATTCGCGTAACAAACTTGCGCTGCGTATAAGGCTACGAAATCTAAATCTGAAATCCCAATTTTCTATCTTTGATAGTTTCCGAGATATCAACGTTCATATTTACAATTTTTTTGGAGTTTGTGGGCGGTTTATGGGCGTTAGGGTGGGCGTTGCAAACTTTTTTTGGGTCAATCGATAGGTATTGACGAGAACAATACATTTCAGTTAAAATTTTTATTCTAGTACGAGCCACAGTTTTAGGCGGTTTTGCGCTGCGCAGGAACCTCAGGATTCTGCATGCCTAATCCCAGTATTGTAGCTTGTATAGAAAAAAAATGTGTATTTGAAAATATTCCACATCTGAGAATCATTAACTTGTGAGATTTATTTTATTGGGGTTCTTTTGCCGGGCCGGGGACATTAATATGCTAATTGTCCCATTTTTCATTGATCTTGCGCCTTGGATCTTGGGTATGTGATAGGTATAGGTCACGGCAAGTCGGTTTTTTTGAAGTTTAGTAGTAGTAGTAGTCTATTATTGGTGACATGTTTATGACACTGTCGGACACACAGTAGGTTAGACATACATACATTCCGACGAATCTAGTATACCCTTTTACTCTACGAGTAACGGGAATATTTATTTGAATTTGATTGCCAAATCAAGCATTGAAAATATCATTGTTTCGGTGATGGGCAATCACACTCAGGGTGGTAATTCTCAGAGTGCACTTCGGATCCAAAGACAGAAGTACATAATTATTAATAAAACAAGGAAGAACGCTATAGTCGAGTACCTCGACTATCAGATACCCGTTACTCAGCTAAATAGAGATATGCAAGCAGCAAAGCGAGATTAAAATGCGCCACCTACCGGCGGTTTTTTTTTTTTTTTTTTTTGTGTTAGTGGTGGTTTAAAGCATCGAAAGCCAACTCGGAGCTGAACTAGCTTGCCGAAGTCTGGGACTCTAACCCAGTAAAAACTCCACCCCCTCCCCGCTTCCCCGGCGGTACTGCCGTTAGGTATTACTTCGCCGGGGGGGGAATGCCCTTAGGGCTCTCTAGGATTCTATCCTATTGGAATTTCGCAGTCTTTCTGCGATGCGCAGTTTTTTGAGTACTATTGTGGCCATGTTGCAAACCGCAGACCAATTTACTTCTGATTCAAGCATAATGTCCACCAGGTTACAAGCGGCTGGCGTCCTCCCAACCCTTATGCTCAGATCTCTTCGTTCATTTTCGAATCTCGGACAGACAAAAAACACGTGTTCTGCGTCTTCATTATCCGACTCGCAGAGTGGGCAGTGCGGATAACGTTCATGCTTAAACCTATTCAGATAGTATTTATAGCATCCATGTCCCGTCAACAGTTGCGTTAAGTAGTAGTCCACATGTCCATGCTTCCGTCCCAGCCATCTCTGCAGTTCTGGGATAAGCTTATACGTCCATCGTCCTTTGCTACTATTTACCCACCTCTCTTGCCACTTAGCAATGGTGAGTTCTCTGCACCTTTTCCGTACGGATTCTGCAGTTGCGACCCCTGTGCTGCCCGCGCGGATGTTAGCTGATTCCACTGCCAGCAGATCAATCGGTATGCCTCCCGATATTACCAGCGCCGCGTCATGGGATACCGTGCGGAACGCACAGCATACCCGTAGTGCACACAATCTCTGCACGGAGTCGCCGTCTTGCATATAACTTCCATTTTTTGTGGCTCGAGCCCATATGGGAGCAGCGTACATCAGCGTCGATGTGACAGCACTAACCAGTAATCTACGTCCTGGTTGCCTTGGTCCCCGAGTGTTCGCCATAATTCGCGATATCGCGGCCGCGGTCCTACTTGCCTTGCCACTAGCGTACGCTAGATGTTCTTTGAAAGAAAGCCGGTGGTCGATCATGACGCCCAAGTATTTTAGGCTTGGACGCGATGTAATTGTGGCTTCTCCAATTTTGATAGTAGCTGCCTCCACTTTCTGCCTGCTACTTATCAGGACTGCTTCAGTCTTGTGCGCTGCCAAGGCGAGTCCCTTGGAGTCGAGCCATGCGCTTGCTCTTTTCCCCGCTTCATTGCAGATTTCTTCCGCATCTGGGAGTTTCTTTGCCGTAACCACTATGGCCACGTCATCCGCGAAACCAATGAGTCGTGCCTCTTCGGGCATCGTGATCCTAAGTATCCCATCGTACATGACATTCCATAACAAAGGGCCTAGGACTGATCCTTGGGGAACTCCCCCGGTGACCCTGTGGGTCGATTGCCCGGAATCAGTATCGTACAGGAGCAGGCGGCCTTCAAAGTAGCTCGCTATTACTCTCTGTATATACACTGGTACATTTAGGTTGCTCAGTGCATTTAGTGTGTGGTGCCAGCTGGCGGAGTTGAAAGCGTTTTTTACATCCAACGTTGCCGCTAAGCAGTACTGCTTAGTGCCGTACAACCACCTTTTCCCCTCAATGGCTTTATCTGCGATTTCACACAGTTTACCGACGGCGTCGATGGTGGATAGCCCCTTCCGAAAACCATACTGCATCTCTGAGAGGCCGTTGGTTTCGGCAAGGGCACCTTCTAGCCGGGAGTGGATTATTCTTTCGAGAATTTTACCCACCGTGTCCAGCATGCAGAGTGGCCTATACGAAGAAGGCTCCTCCGCGGGTTTTTCCCCCTTTGGTATGAGTACCAGCCGCTGTGTTTTCCAGCGGCTAGGGAACACACCTTCCGTTAGGCATGCGTTATACATGTCAACGTACTCTTTAGTATTTGCTTTTATGGCAATTTTGAGAACTTTATTCGGGATTCCATCTGGTCCCGGTGCCTTGTCGTCCAGTATTGTCTTCAATACCTGGAGGACTTCTTCGGCACTTGTGAGCTTTATGCTCGCCCTGTTCACGATCAGTGAGGTCCGCGCCATACCTTCTTGCTCTGGGAATAGTGTTTCCACGATCCTTTTTAGGCTGACTGGGCATGTCGGTGATGGCCGACTAAATACCCGCAGCCGTTTTGTGACGAGTTTGTATGCGAAGCCCCATGGGTTGGAGTCTATTTCCTCGCAGATATTGTTAAAGCACCTGCGTTTGCTCTCTTATAGTTTTTTCCAGGGCTCGTCTCTTTTCCCTGAAGTATATTTGGAGTGCCTCAAATTCGGGCCTTCCTCTTGAGCGTTGGTATGCGCGTCTTGCCCTGTGGCAGTCTTTCCTGGCTTCCGCAATGGATTGGTTCCACCAGTATGCAGGTCTTCTTCTTGATGGGTTTTTCCCTCTTCTCTGAACCTACCACCTACCGGCGGTATACAGATTTAAGCGTTATGGGCGTTAGAGTGGGCGTGGCAAATTTTATTTTGGATCAATCGATAGGTATTGACGAGACCAATAAATTTCAGTTGAAATTTTTTATCTAGCATGAAAATTGTGGGTGTCACAGGCTTTCGCGGTTTGTGGGCGTTAAAGTGGGCAAAATTTTCTATCTAGCATCAAAACTGTAGGAGCCACAGTTTTGGGCGGTTTGTGGGCGTTAGAGTGGGCGTGGCACTCTGCTGAAACAAACTTGCGCTGCGTAAGAAGCTCAGGAATCTGCACGCCAAATCTCAAAAGCCTAGCTCCCATAGTTTCCAAGATCTCAGCGTTCATCCGGACGGACAGACAGACGGACAGACGGACATGGCTAGATCGACTCGGCTAGTGATCCTGATCAAGAATATATATACTTTATGGGGTCGGAAACGCTTCCTTCTGCCTGTTACATACTTTCCGACGAATCTAGTATACCCTTTTACTCTACGAGTAACGGGTATAAATAGTTCATAATCGAAAAAACATTGTTTTTTGGCTTTCAGTCGTTGCCATGAAAAGATTTCGTACATGTCATAGTTTAGCATACGGAAGACGATTAGTTATTAAACATTTCTTAAAACATCTTAAAAATTATAAAAATTATATTTTTATCATTGCCTAAAATCTTATTTTGAAACGTGAACTTTCATAATCTGTAGTAGAATAACTAATCATTACAGACTGTTGAAAGCGAAACTGAATTGATTTTACAGCAGCCCACACTACCAAATTTAAGGCTCAGACGGATAGCGGTAAACTACGTTTTTTAAATAAACTTTATTTAAATTTTAGCTTCCGAATCAATGTGTATACATTCTTTTTCCTTCCCTTCTTTCGCTTCTGGCGGTTCTAGGGATGGTTAAAAAGATAAATGAGGTCGATATTTCTTATATCGGTACCTCGAGAACTATGCTTATACATAACATTGGAAATAAAAAATTAAATTTAAATTATGGCTGCAAAATTTCCCCTCCTGTAATTGATCCTAGGGGGTCAGTTACCATCTTCTAAGCCGACATCTAAAACTGCAATCTTGGTGGCTGGTCGATCGAGGACTGCATGCTGCGTTTGAATAGTGGCTCGACGAACTTGTCCGTCCTTGGCGGGGATAGTGTTGGTCACCCTTCTTGGACGTTGATGCGCTATGGTCAGTACAAGCAAGTGGCCCTACGACACCAAGCAAAGCTTGTTACGCGCGGAGCCCATCACCGTTTTGGGCGAGTAAACATTATCGCGGACAAAGAAAAAGACAATGTATCAATAGACAATTAAAATTACAGGTCAATATACGAATAGACAAAATACATCAAGTAAAACTAATTAGTTACTAGGGAGGATAGTATTATTGATTTAAAGATAGGAAGTGAGTCAGTAAAAGATATTAGATGATATAGTCGATTATAATCATTGCAAAGTACTCTAAAAGGTTCATGCATTGCGTAATTAGAGATACAGTGATTTAATACTAAAGGAATATAGTTTCTAGTGACTCTATTTGGCACGTTAAAATGCAGGCGACCAAGTAACTCGGGACTCTCTACATCACCATGAATAAGATTTCTAATAAACGTAATACCAAGCATAGTTCTACGGTTAGCTAACGATGGTACTAGAGTACTACTAGAGTAGGATGGTAGTATTAGGCTTGTATCCCAGTTAAGTCTCCGTAAGGCAAATATTAAGAAGTTTTTTTGCACAGACTCAATCCGGTTATATGCAACCCATATTGGGGACTCCAAACAGGAGCGCAGTACTAAAGAATTGGTCGGACTAATGAAATAAACAAGGTCTTTGTGACATAGGGATCATCGAATTCATTCGACCACCTTTTGATAAATGCAAGCACGCCCCTGGCATAGTAGTAATGTGATCGGAAATTTTAAGTCTAGGATCTATGTAGACTCCAAGGTCGTCGGCATGCGTTACCCTATCTAACGCACAACCACTCAAAGTATACGTTGAGTAGTGGGGGCTGACAGGAAAAAAGATCATTAGTTAACACTTAGAACCATTTAAATTCAATTCATTATCCATGCACTATGTTTAAAATGCATTTAGATCCGATTGTAAGGCTAAACTTTGTGCGGGGTCATTATATTGCAGGCACAACTTAATATTATCTGCGTACATAAGAACCCGTGACTTCGTTAAGACTAATGGAAGGTCATTTATAAATAATGTAAGCAGGAGCGGACCAAGATGACTTCCTTGTGGTACACCGGACGTAACTCGGATTAGGGATGACAAAGAGTTTTTAAAAATTACCCCTTGAGTCCTGTCATTCAAATAACTTAAGATCCACCTAAGAAGATCACCTGGAAACCCTAAAAGGCCCAATTTCTGGACAAAAATCGGGTGATTTACAGAATCAAACGCCTTACGAAAATCAGTGAAGACCACATCAGTCTGACGATTCTTTCTAAAACCACTTATAATTAGTTTTGAATTTCAAATTAAGTTTTATCAAAATCTGACGATTTCTGCAACCCGAAGCTTATATACCCTTGCAGCTATAATTATTAAATTTATAAACACAAAATATGATATTCCCAATAGTATAAGATAATATGTCAAAAAACACCGAAGCTATAATTTGTTTCATATTATTTTCCTACCAATTTTCCGATCGTTCCTATGGCAGCTATATGATATATAAAATTTAATTCAAAACTAATTAAGAAATGTTATTTCCAAGCTTAGGAGGTTATATGCTAAAAAACACCAAAGATATAATTTTTTTTAATTTTTTTGTCCGATTATTCCTATGGTAGCTATAAGATATAGTTGTCCGATCCGGCTGGTTCCGACTTATATACTACCTGCAAGATATAAGACTTTTGGGAAAGTTTCAGCCCGATAGCTTTAAAACTGAGAGACTAGTTTGCGTAGAAAATCAGTGTAGACTGACGATTCTTTCTAAAACCTCCTATAACAAATGAAGTAAACTCCAAAAGGTTGGTTGTCGTTGACCTACGTTTTATAAATCCGTGTTGACAAGAGGAAATAAGGGACCTACAACTGTGTTGTAAATGAGGCGTAATAATGTTCTCAAAGAGCTTCGGTATAGCTGATAGCTTTGAAATACCTCTGTAATTACATGCGTTCAATTTACTCCCTTTTTTATGAAGCGGGATAACAAACGATTCCTTCCATCTGTGTGGGAAATCGGATGTTTCTAAAGACAAAGTAAACAGTTTGTGCAATGGTCTACACAAAGTCTCAGCGCAATACCTAAGCACACATCCAGGGACTCCGTCAGGACCCGGAGAGTAGACTGGTTTGACCCTTTGCAAATATAAAAGAAGTGAGCTTTTACTTATAACAGGACAACAAATAAAGTTTGATTTAGGAACGACATATGGGTAAGACTGATTTGGAGGAAAAAAAAACTGTGCAAAAAGATCGGCTATGGCTTGTTCAGTGCTAGCAGCCGAATTTTCAAATTTAAGTGATGATGGGTAACTAGAAGATTTACGCTTTTTGTTAACAAAATTATAAAACTAATTTGGATCCAGTGTAAACTGGGTCTTGCAACGAGCTAAATAGTTTTTATAACACTGGGCGTTAAGCACGGTGAAATCAGACCGAGCACTTAAGTATCTGGAAAAGGTAGCTTGTGAACCTGAAGCTCTACACTTTTTGTAGAGTCTAGACTTTACATTTTTAAGTCGTGCCAGCTCTTTGTTAAACCACGGAGGTTGGTTTGAAATTTTAGGATAATACGTAGGATTGCATGTATAAAAAACTTCGTTTAATGTGTTATAAAATATATTAACCGCTTCATTGGACCAATCCGAGCAAGCTATAAGGCTATTAATGAGTGCAAAGTTCGCTCTACGAAAGCAGGGTATGCGTTTAGCTATTTTTTCAGATACTTCATACACTTTTGTACCCGTGTCAATAGAAAGCTCGAGCGTTGGGTGATAAGGGTCTTCTGGTAAAGTAATTGCAGAGGTTCTAGCTATGCAGACACAATCTGGACTGGAAACAAAGCATAGATTGAGACAATGAAATATCAAGCAAACCGTCAAGAAAATCATGCTGCGTTGAAGGAAACAAAGCATAGATCCAGTAATCGTCCTAAGAAATTTAAAACATGATTTACTTGAGACAATGAAATATCAAGCAAACCAAATTTAAAACATGATTTACTTGAGACAATGAAATATCAAGCAAACCGTGAAGAAAATCATGCTGCGTTGAAGGTAACAATATTTGAGGTTTCGACGGTATACCATGTCGCCCTAGGTATATTAAAATCACCTAAAACTATTAACTGATCATTATCTGATAGTTTACTTGAAATAAACTAAATAGCGGACAGATGATTCGCGTATGTCGCGAATTCCGATGATGGCGGAATATATGAACATGATATGTATATGGAAATACTCGGAAGGGTTAGTTTTATACACAGAAATTCAATGTCATTTATTTCGTCGGACGTTAATACTTCAGACGTTAATTCTGAGTCAACTGCAATTAAAACTCCACCTCCACGTCGGGACGCACGATCAATCCTGTAAGTTGTGCACTTACTTGGAAAAGCTTCGGAACTTAGAACTTCCGGTTTTAACCAGGTTTCAGTAAAAACAATAACATGGGAAGACAAGTAAAAACTATCAGTATACAATTTGGTCAACTTACTTTGTAAACCTCTTGTATTCTGATAAGAAAGCTGAAGAAAAGAATCTAGTTTTTTGAGATAGATGAGGATGTAGATGGATGGCTCTTTAAAGGGATTTGCAACTTCCTTTGAACGAATTTTCTTTCTTTTAGCTTCGTACTCTTTAACAAAAATGCCAACAGGGCAAAAACTGGCTCAGCAAAGAGTTGCAAAATGAGCACAGGGAACACCGATCTTAATAGATTATACTTCCCTAGCATATTGAAAATTAAATCGTTCAACCTTTAGATCATCAGTCTGAACTTTGTTACGGATATAGGCCGTAATGTCCAGGGATGAAAGGTCAGGATTTAGCCGAGAAACAAAAATTATTATTGTATTGTTTATAGCAGATTTTTCGGGCGTCTCATGCGGCAAAATCTCGCGTCCTTTGCATTCGGAAACCGAACCTTTTTTGGCTTTCGATCTCAGTACCATTTGTGCGGCGGCTGAGATCGACTGCTGTGCTGCAGACCCCGGATCGCCAGAGAGAGTTACACTAGCGGCTACCGTGGGTTGTCTATCGACCGCGATCTTTTTACGCTTAGGAGAATCGGGCTCAGATAGCATACGGCTAGTGAGCTGCGACTCAAGCGCCACAACGCGGGTAACTACCGTTTAGACAAAACAGCGTTAACAAAACAGCGTTTGGAAGAAAAGAAGAAGGCAATTAGACGTGCAAACTAATTTTGTTAATTTAAACACAAAACAATCACTATGCACTTACGAAGCACACGGATGTTCACTGAAAGAGTTGAGAGAGTTGAAAGTCACGCGGCCCTTAAGCCATGTTTTCGTCGACAATAATGACGACGCTTCCGACTGATATAGGGGGACATCTTTCGATCAATTTTGTCCGTCTAGTAAGTACCGGTGTAAACTCCTTCACCCAGCATTGCCAAAAGCGATCTCCAAAAAGCTTTACCTCGTTCCAAGGACGTCTTAAATTCATCTTCTCTTCCTTGATTGGTTTGTACCCATTCGATGAACCCATTAGCAGGTGGTTTTAGGTCAGCGCACAGTCGACCTCAGAGTCCAGGCTTACGAATGTTAACGGACGTGAGTTTATAATGAACTGTGCTTCCATTAGAGCACACCTCAGGTTTTCGTCGTTAAATGAGTAATTGGTTGTGCGGACTAATCTTTCCCAAGCACCGCCCTTGTGACGGGCACCTGTAGGGTTAAATTGCCATTTAATGTCGTCGAACTTGATTGCAATTTTATCGAAGTCGATCTTGATCAGCTCCTCTCGTAATGCCTTCTCCGTGTCCTTGAAATTAGGGCCATTATCGGAATAAATTTCTCTTGGTGTCCCACGAAGCGGATTTGGGCAGTACTCTTAGGCGCAGAATATAAAATTTGAATTTTATATCATTTATGACGGTTTCGTGAGCGAGGTGATGATATTAATCGTGATAGAACCGGACTAATAACAATGTTACTCAGCTCTCTGGTGGCAATATTATAGCTTCCATAGTATATTCGACTGCGTTCACTCGTCCTTTAGTGCGAAGGATTCCGTTATTGTCCAGATATGCGTTTAATTCAGTCAATCTGCTTTTTGCGCTTATTGGTTTTTATACCCGTTACTCGTAGAGTAAAAGGGTATACTAGATTCGTCGGAAAGTATGTAACAGGCAGAAGGAAGCGTTTCCGACCCCATAAAGTATATATATTCTTGATCAGGATCACTAGCCGAGTCGATCTAGCCATGTCCGTCTGTCCGTCTGTCCGTCTGTCCGTCTGTCCGTCTGTCCGTCTGTCCGTCTGTCCGTCTGTCCGTCTGACCGTCTGTCCGTCTGTCCGTCTGTCCGTCTGTCTGTCCGGATGAACGCTGAGATCTCGGAAACTATGAGAGTTAGGCTATTCAGATTTGGCGTACAGATTCCTGAGCTTCTTACGCAGCGCAAGTTTGTTTCAGTAGACTGCCACGCCCACTCTAACGCCCACAAACCGCCCAAAACTGAAACTCCTACAGTTTTGATGCTAGATAGAAAATTTTAACTGAAATGTATTGTTCTCATCAATAACTATCGATTGACCTAAAAAAAAGTTTGCCACGCCCACTTTAACGCCCACAAACCGCAAAAACCTGTGACGCCCACAATTTTCATGCTAGATAAAAAATTTTAACTGAAATGTATTGGTCTCGTCGATACCTATCGATTGATCCAAAAAAATTTGCCACGCCCACTCTAACGCTTATAACGCTTAAATCTGTATACCGCCGGTAGGTGGCGCATTTTAATCTCGCTTTGCTGCTTGCATATCTCCATTTAGCTGAGTAACGGGTATCTGATAGTCGAGGTACTCGACTATAGCGTTCTTCCTTGTTGAAGATCATTTCGCCAAAGAAGCCCAACTTCGTATTTGCCACATTTGTTTGGGCAAGTCTGCTCTAGGATTTCGACTGCTCGTTTGTCCTCGCTTGAAAGCAGGTTGAATTGTTCTTTGACTTCATCGTGAAGCTCTCTCCAGTTGCAATCGCAGTGGTGCATAGATACGAGACGGTTTGAGTTTGCTGATCTCTGGATAGTCTACCCTAACATGCACTTTGACGCTATTGGGTCGTTCCATTTGCCTTCGCGGATCCTGCGAGGAACGGCTATTTTCCAATTGTTTGTTCCAATTAATAACATTGGCTGCGTGGAGTAGGTCTCTAATGGCAAGTCCTCTAGATAGCTGTACTTACTGCGCAACTCATCCATCTCGACGGTTTGCAGTCTGAACGTTGTTTAACCAGTAACGATTTTCTAAGCTAACGCTTTAGATTTGGATTGATGCTCGCACTGAAGTATTTTAAACTGTTTCTCCAAACCATTGTAAACAAATCGGTGAAGGTGTACCTTTTATACTGAGCTTACCAAAAATGGATGCGTCTATTAGGGTCACATCATCCAGGAAGGCGAAAACTTCGATTTTTTTGTCATCATAGTGTAGGGTTACGGGTACGGAACGGAAAAACTGGTTTTCTCTACCTCGCCTTGGTGTGTGCTTACATGTCTTTAAATTCCCGTTTCGTTGGCTAAATTGGGAACATTTTCCGAGTGGAGTAGAGGGTGATGCTTTTTTGTACAACCGTTTACTCCGCAATCCTTTGGTCGACAATTGTTTCGATGAAGCTTCAAGCATCGAAAGCAGGCCTTTCCGGCTTTAGCGACTTGCCATCTCTGTTCTACGGCGCTGGACTTAAATTGTTCGCATTGTGTTACCCAATGATTTGTGGATTCGCATGCAACTCATTTTGGGTTAGTCTGTTGCTGGGCTGAAGATACCTGGCTCGAACTGGCTGCGCATTTATCATGGGTATTCACAGAACTTGTCCTGTGAGAAAACGGTGTCACGACAGTCGACGCCGCCTGCGCTGTTTTGTAGAGCCAGTCGCTGAAAGTTTTAATGGGAAAGACCGATTCGGGTGTGCATCGCCCAATTTAGTTTGTAGTTACTTGGAAGTTTGTCTACAAGCTCCTTGACTAACATTGGGATGTTTAAGTGCGCTGTTAGGCTGCATGCCTTGATCGTTGCGCAAATGTTGCGTACTGCGAGCGCGTACTCTATTATGGATTCCAATTTTTCTTTCGGAGGCGCAAGCTTCCTCACCTTGTCGATCATCCTCTCCAGGATGTACTCGGGTCTGCCGAAGAACATTTTTAGCGGGCTCATTACTTCCGGAACTAGGCTAGGAAGTAAAAGCTTATACTTCACCATTTCTCGTGCCCTGCGTTTTAGGCAGCATTGGTCAGGATCCCCGCTGAACGAAGGAAGCTCCTTGGGTATAGCTTGTCTTGCGGCGATTTGGGAACTGGACGGTGATGCGGGCGTCGCCTGAAACAGTCCGTCTGTCTATACATTTAGCGTATTCATTTGCTGTAAAATTTTATACTTCTCCTCGATAAATCTCTGCTTTAGCTTGTTTTTGTTCGCGGTAGAATTATCATCGGGAATAATGTGTCCGTCGCTGGTTTTGTCGATATCGATGAGGTCGTATACTAGCTGGTCGACCTTATTTTGGCTTGGTAACATGTTGGAGTTGTCGAACTGATTTGGAGGCGGTGATCGTAATATTCTTCCAGGTGGGTTTTTGGAGCTACCTCCAGCAAGGCACGGATCGCAATTCCAATCGTTGTTCTCGACGCCTAGGCAGCGAAAGTTGTACCAACTGTCACAACTGTCGCATTGGACCCAGCTTTCTTCATTTCCTGTCGCTTTTTTCGAATCAATGTGTATTACATTTGGCGTTGCGGAGCACGCTTAAAAACTTTGTCTTTTTCCTTCTCTTCTTTCGCTTCTGGCGGTTCTAGGGATGGTTCTTAAAAAGATAAATGAGGTCGATATTTCTTATATCGGTACCTCCAGAATTATCCAGTGCTTATACATATCATAAGAAATTAAAAATTAAATTTAAATTATGGCGGCAACACAGACCTTTCTTTTTGATATGTATGCAGAATTTAGTGTTTTCAAAGGTGCAATTGAACAAATTTGAAAATCCTAAAAAATATTGTCAGGGTTTTTGTTTAGTTGCCCAATAGTGGTGCAAGTCAAGTCGTCGGAAGCATCGCCGTGGGAAGCCTACAAAGAACAAGATCACTACGTCGCGACGTTCGGGATTGGGACATTAGGAATCTCCGAATCAAGGGCATCAAACGGAATCACTACCACCCTGGCACATCACCCGGCGGGCAATAGACCTGCGACGAGGAACCGTGAGCTCGGAGGGAAAGTTGTCTAAACCCAGTGTGCCTTGGCCAATTGAGCAGGACCTGGCGCGAATTACTAGCGGTCGATTGATTTTTGAGTTGCCACCCTCAAAGACAGTATGGTATTGATAGTAGTTGAAAAGTATGCGGGGATTGTTTTATTTACAATATGCATCCCAAGGGATGACATATTCCCAAGAAAAAGATTTTAGGTAGATAAACGCTTTTTTTAGAGAAATTGCTGAACAATAGGAGAATTAATTTTCTGGTTAAAAAAAACGACGCCGATCAGCAAAAAAATGAGGCATATTATTCATTATTTAGCCACGTTTCTTAGACACAGATAACATCGTCATCAGACTGGACAAAAACAAACCTAATTTAATATATTTTCTTTATATTGCTTTATGCATTGATAGGTTCTATCTTCAGACCTTTCTTTTGTTTGCCTAGCACTTTATCATACTGTCTACATATGAGCTGTCATTAACTTGCATTAAATACATGTAAGACAGCTAAACGAAGCTTATTGTTTATAGTTAAACAGAACCATTACTAAATTACATTACACAGTATGAGACAGTTACAATAGAATATAATGGAATATTTAAGCGTAAAATAAAGCAGTAGATTTTGCTGGTTGAGCGGGAGTTTGGAAACGATCTAATTTTGGGCGATTGAGTTGGGGAGAGAGACGATAAAGCGTTGATCTTAACAGAGTTTGAGAGAGAGAGTGTGAGTTTGACGTGAGCAACACCACACGTGTAAACACGGCAGTAATAGCATTTTTCTCTTGGGCTGCATGTCCTCTATAAAAAATTAAATCCCATTGTGAGATGCTCACCGATCTAAATCGGACCCTCTGATTTTATACCTATTATTGCTTAAGCTAGCAGTTTCGCCAAACATCGGACTACTTCCTGTAGTGTAGTCTCGACCAAACATTATGTTTACATTTTTATTATTAAAACACATCTTAAAACTTCGTTTTGAGAAATACTTGTACATAAGTGCTTAGATTCGGTTATGATACCACAATCAAATTCCTTCCATTAATAATAATGTAATTGGTAATTATTTATTTTTTTCCAGACAGTACACATTCGAAGCAGCTAAGGTGGCCTGTGGGAACGTAGCTGGGCTTTTATCTTGGACAATGGCTATGGCAAAGTACTTTGAAGTTAACAAGGAGGTCCTACCCTTAAAAGCCAATTTAGCTGTACAGGAGGCTAAATATCAAAAAGCATCAGGTGACCTACAAGAAGCTGAAGAGTTACTTAAACAAAAGGAAAACGAATTGGCCGAAGTACAGCAAACACTAGAAGATGCAGTATCAAAAAAAGACGCTGTACTAGACGAGGCTAAAAAGTGTCAGGACAAAATGGATGCAGCAACCGCTCTTATCGGTGGCCTAGCCGGTGAAAAAATACGTTGGACTGAACAAATAGCTTCCTTTAAAAGCGAAACCGATAGGTTGGTTGGAGACGTAATACTGTTGACGGCATTTTTATCATATACCGGACCTTTTAATCAAGAATTTCGAAGTGACCTTCAAAGTGTGTGGATAAAACAAATTATTGAAAAAATGATACCCATTTCAGCAAATGTTAATATAATTGAAAGTTTAACGGATCGTTCACAAATTGGTGAGTGGAACATCCAGGGTCTACCAACAGATGAACTTTCTATTCAAAATGGAATTATTTCTACAAAAGCGATGAGATTTCCCCTTCTAATAGATCCTCAATCCCAGGGAAAAGTTTGGATTAAAAACAAGGAGAAACAAAATAAATTGATTGTAACAACATTAAACCACAAATATTTTAGAAATCATTTAGAAGATTCGGTTAGTATGGGAATCCCGATTATGATCGAAGATGTTGCAGAAGAGTTAGATCCTTGTTTAGATAATCTATTAGATCGCAATCTTTTAAAAGTAGGTACCCAATATAAAGTTAAAATAGGTGATAAAGAAGTAGATTGGAATCCTGAATTCAGATGCTATATTACAACCAAGCTACCGAACCCAGCGTATACACCAGAAATATTTGCTCGTACTTCCATGATTGACTTTACTGTGACAATGCGTGGATTAGAAGACCAATTATTAGGTAGAGTTATTCTTGCCGAAAGAAAAGAACTAGAAGACGAACGGGTACAATTGGTCGAGACAGTAACTGGAAACATGAAAAAAATGAAAGAGCTTGAAGCAAACTTGCTTCATAAGTTGTCCACCACACAAGGAAGTTTGTTGGACGATGTTACAGTAATTGAAGTTTTAAATACGAGTAAAAACACCGCAATTGAAGTTAAAGAAAAAATTGAAATTGCTAAGATAACAGAAACGAAAATAAACGCTGCTCGAGAAGAATATCGCGTTGTGGCTACAAGAGGTAGCGTATTATATTTTCTAGTATGCAGTATGGCTAGAGTTAACAACATGTATCAAACGTCATTAGTGCAGTTTCTAGAACGCTTTGACGCTTCAATGTATAATTCATCAAAAACGCATATAACTCAAAAACGCATTAAACGAATTATAAATTATCTTACATTCGAAATTTACCGTTACAAGTCTCGGGGGCTTTATGAAAAAGACAAATTTTTACTTGTACTTTTAATGGCCCTTAGTATTGATCGTCAGCTTGAGTTAATAAGCTTTGATGAGTTTCAAATATTTATAAAAGGAGGTGCAGCATTAAATCTGAACGATTGTCCTCCTGTGCCTTTTCGGTGGACCACAGATGAAACTTGGTTAAACCTAGTCCAGCTGACAAATTTAACTCCATTTGTTAACATATTGACCAAAGTTAGTGGCAATGAACGAGCTTGGTTTACATGGTATAAGAAAGATGCTCCGGAAAATGAAATCATACCGGATGGTTATCATTCCTTAGATCCCTTTAGAAAAATGTTGCTAATTCGTTCTTGGTGTATGGATCGAACTATTGCTCAATGCCGAAAATATATTGCTAACTCATTAGGAGATCGGTTTGCCGAGCCTGTTGTCCTTAACTTTGAGGAGTTATTATTGGAAAGCCGGGAATTAATGCCAATGATATGCTTCTTATCTCTTGGTTCTGATCCATCATCAAACATTGAACTTCTAGCAAAAAGAAATGAGCTGAAATGTCACCCTATATCTATGGGACAAGGTCAAGAAATTCATGCCCGAAAGTTAATCCTATCCTGTATAGAAGATGGAGGGTGGGTGTTGTTACAAAATTGCCACCTTGGACTAGAATATATGGTGGAACTTACAGTCCAAATTTTAGAGCTCGAACGCCTAGGTAAAGATGCTGCAGTCAATCAAAATTTTCGAATTTGGATCACAACAGAACCACACCCTAAATTTCCAATATCTTTACTTCAAATGGGCCTAAAATTTACTAATGAACCACCTGCAGGAATACGTGCTGGTTTAAAAAGGACATATACAAATTTGTCACAAGATTTCTTGGACTATTCCCAATCTCCATTTTATTTACCTCTAGTGTATTCTATATCGTTCCTTCACACAGTAGTGCAAGAAAGGCGAAAGTTTGGCCCGCTAGGTTGGAATATACCATATGAATTTAATTCTTCTGATTGGTACGCTAGTTGTTTATTTGTGCAGAATCATTTGGATGATTTAGAGCAAGGAAAAGGGATAAGCTGGGTCACTGTTCGATATATGCTAGGAGAAGTGCAATATGGCGGCCGTGTAACTGATGATTATGACAAGCGTTTGCTTAATACATTTACAAGAGTTTGGTTTCACGATGCTCTTTTTGAAGAAACATTTCAATTTTTTAAAGGATATAAAGTATATAACTTTAAAGAACAAGAAGCTTATTTGTCAGCTATCGACGACATGGTAAATGTAGACCCCCCCCAAGTGTATGGATTTCATTCAAATGCCGAAATAACTTACCAAACCAATACCATGAGAAATATTTTAGAAGAAATTATGTCTATTCAACCTAAAGGTATTTCCTATTTTTATACCCGTACAAAGAGAAATATTGATTTCCCAACGCAGTGAAGGAGACGTTTCCTACCCCAAAAAATATATATATTCTTGGTCAACATTATTAGACGAGTCGATCTAGAAATGTCCGTCCGTCTGTTTGTTTCTTCGGAAACTATTCTCTCAGTTTTAAAGTTATGCGGATGAAACTTTCCCAAAAATCTTATTTCAAACAATATTTTTTTAAAAATGTTAAATTGTTATAACTTTGTTGAAAATCTTGGGAATATCATTTCTTTAATATTTCATAATTTCGGTACATGCGGCTTTGAATTTAAATATGTCTTAACCTTAAAATAAAAGCATTTAATTTTTAGTTTGCTCCCACAAAACGACCAGCAAGGGTAACGAAACTTTGGCTTGCCGAGGCTAGCATCCTTTCATGATTAATAATAATATTGATATATCTTTCTTATCAACGTATACAGAGTCATCTGCCGGGACTGGGGAATCGCGGGAAGACCGAGTAGCCCGCCAAGTAAAAGAAATGTTAAGCAAAACACCATTGGCTTTTGATTTATTCGATGTAAAACAGCATCTTATTACAATGGGAGCCACGAGCTCGATGAATATATTTCTTCGCCAAGAAATTGACAGAATGCAAAGAGTAAGTTAACTTTTTTAATCCAATCAGGTCCAGTCAATAACAACAAGAAAAACGGTCTAGTCGAACGCCTCAGCAGTCTGATATGAGACTTACTAGCGTATTTTGATTTGTTTGTAGCTTCTTAAATAATTGTCCGTTTGAAAAATGGTTTTGGGTTTGAGAAAAAATCACAGTATACCTAATATTAAATAAGAAAAAAATAAATAACCAAGCTCAAGTTTATTTCAACAGGGTGCCACGCCTACAAACGAACAAACGCCCATAAAAAATTCTGTATAACCGCATTTCTGAAGCTTTGAATATGTGTGTATGTATGTGTATGTGTGTATGTGTGTATCAATATTTATCTTCATGCCAAAATTCTTTCAAATGGGACCATCCGTCAACAAGGTTTAGGCAAGTAAATAAATCTGGATTGGAACGTTGACCTAAAAATTTTGTAATTAAAACTTGTTCAAATATCCGCCATTTCTTGTGTAAACGAAATTTAAAATTTCCTTCGATCACCGAAAAGATAATTGATTTCGAAAGATTTTACACTTTCGAATTTAAATAATCCGATGTTCCTATACCGTGCGAGCCTTAATTCCTTTTTATACCCGTTACTCGTAGAGTAAAAGGGTATACTAGATTCGTCGGAAAGTATGTAACAGGCAGAAGGAAGCGTTTCCGACCCCATAAAGTATATATATTCTTGATCAGGATCACTAGCCGAGTCGATCTAGCCATGTCCGTCTGTCCGTCTGTCCGTCTGACCGTCTGTCCGTCTGTCTGTCCGGATGAACGCTGAGATCTCGGAAACTATGAGAGTTAGGCTATTGAGATTTGGCGTACAGATTCCTGAGCTTCTTACGCAGCGCAAGTTTGTTTCAGCAGAGTGCCACGCCCACTCTAACGCCCACAAACCGCCCAAAACTGAAACTCCTACAGTTTTGATGCTAGATAAAAAATTTTAACTGAAATGTATTGTTCTCATCAATACCTATCGATTGACCTAAAAAAAAGTTTGCCACGCCCACTTAAACGCCCACAAACCGCGAAAACCTGTGACGCCCACAATTTGGATGCTAGATGAAAAATTTGAACTGAAATGTATTGGTGTCGTCAATACCTATCGATTGATCCAAAAATAAATTTGCCACGCCCACTCTAACGCCCATAACGCTTAAATCTGTCTACCGCCGGTAGGTGGCGCATTTTAATTTCGCTTTGCTGCTTGCATATCTCCATTTCCCTTTGAGTAACGGGTATCTGATAGTCGAGGTACTCGACTATAGCGTTCTTCCTTGTTTTATTTAAGCTGTAAAGCGAAAACACAGGGCTTGCTTTGATTATTGCATCAACTTTTAAGGTTTTATTTATGTTCCAGATTATATAATTTTATCTAAGTAGGCTTTGTGAAAATAGCTTTCATTTTATCGAGTCGAAAAAGACTTAACAGGAAGCCTGAGTCCTTGACAAAGAAAGCTCTTACATTGAGGCTCGAGAAAATAAAGTAAATCTGAGCCATTATGGAAATATATTGGGCTCTTTTTAGATTTAGTTTTTATTTTCCATCTTTGTAGTTTCATAATTGGTTCTTTTATGTCGCTAAACAAAACTAAAGGTTTATGATCGCTTAATATTTCAAAAGAACTGCCGAACAAATATGGTCTACCATATTTGGTAGCCCATACGATTGCTAAAAGTTTGTTTTCTATTTTGTGACAATACTGCTCCTATCGCCATGTTGCTTGCGTCTGTTGTTAAAGAGAATGCTTTGCTAAAGTCGGGATAAATCAAAATGGGGTCTGAAGTTAATAAGACTTTAATTTATTCAAATGCTTCTATGTAAGATTTATCGTTAATATTAATTGTGGCGTTCTTCTTTAATTTCATTGTATTGGTTTGACAAGTCTTATATTTGCCAATTCCGGTATGAATTTTCGATAATTGAAATTTCCTAGAAATGATTAGCATTCCTTTGGAGTTTTTGGTATTGGGAAATAAATGCACTAATTATACCCGTTACTCGTAGAGTAAAAGGGTATACTAGATTCGTCGGAAAGTATGTAACAGGCAGAAGGAAGCGTTTCCGACCCCAAAAAGTATATATGTTCTTGATAAGGATCACTAGCCGAGTCGATCTAGCCATGTCCGTCTGTCCGTCTGTCTGTCCGGATGAACGCGGAGATCTCGGAAACTATGGGAGCTTGGCTAATGAAATTTGGCGAGCAGATTCCTGAGCTTCTTACGCAGCGCAAGTTTGTTTCAGTAGAGTGCCACGCCCACTCTAACGCCCACAAACCGCTCAAAACTGAAACTCCTACAGTTTTGATGCTAGATAGAAAATTTTAAATAGTAAAGTTTACAGAAAATTAAAGTCTATCTTATGTTTTTAAAACATATTCTTAGTCAATTATTATAATTATTAGTTTAATTAATTTACTAATGGGTTAAATAAATAATACAAAAAATAAATAACAGTTAATAAAATTACTGTTAGAATTTGATTAATTGGGTAAAATTGAATCCGTCCAAATTTTCTTAAATATATAAAAAGGTAAATTTATTAAATTTGCAATTGATAAAACTAATTCAATAACTCCTCCTAATTTATTAGGAATAAAACGTAAAATAGCATATTCAAATAAAAACAAGGAAGAACGCTATAGTCGAGTACCTCGACTATCAGATACCCGTTACTCAGCTAAATGGAGATATGCAAGCAGCAAAACGAGATTAAAATGCGCCACCTACCGGCGGTATACAGATTTAAGCGTTATAAGCGTTAGAGTGGGCGTGGCAAATTTTTTTTGGATCAATCGATAGGTATCGACGAGACCAATACATTTCAGTTAAAATTTTTTATCTAGCATGAAAATTGTGGGCGTCACAGGTTTTTGCGGTTTGTGGGCGTTAAAGTGGGCGTGGCAAACTTTTTTTTGAGTCAATCGATAGGTATTGATGAGAACAATACATTTTAGTTAAAATTTTTATTCTAGCATCAAAACTGTAGGAGCCACAGTTTTGGGCGGTTTGTGGGCGTTGGAGTGGGCGTGGCACATTGCTGAAACAAACTTGCGCTGCGTAAGAAGCTCAGGAATCTGCAGGCCAAATCTCAATAGCCTAGCTCCCATAGTTTCCGAGATCTCAGCGTTCATTCGGACGGACAGACAGACGGACAGACGGACAGACGGTCATGGCTAGATCGACTCGGCTTCCCGAGAGTCGCACTACAGCTCTAAAGCGCCTACAATGCATAAGAACCTGAATTCTGAGCGAACCGGATCTGTTTTTCCAAAATCAACGACCAAATAAAAAGTCTTCTTGCCAAAAGATACGCCAAGCACCTATCTGACGAGGAGGCGAAGAAAGAAGAAACTCGCACTTAGTACTTTCACATATTCACAAATCCGAATAAGCCTGGAAAGATAAGGCTGGTTTGGGATGCGGCAGCAAAAATAAACGGAGTATGCCTCAACGACTTTTTGTTAAGCGGACCGGACTGCTTAAACCCACTCATCGACGTTCTCCTAGTCGGAAAAGTCTCCAAAATGTTTCACTGGATCAACATTCGCCACGAAGACATGCATTCTCAGCGCTTTCTTTGGTATGATGTCATGCGTCATGCGTGCCATGACCTTTGGTATCAATTGTGCACCATTCATAGCCCACTACGTTCGCGACAAAAATGCAGAAGTCCACCAGCAGCAATTCCCCTTAGCCTTGGATGCGATTCAGCGTGCGCACTATGTCGAGGACTTCATCGTCAGTACGAGTGATGAACAGAAAGCCATCGAAATATCCAGCCAAGTAAGGGAGGTCCATTCCAGAGGCGGATTCGAAATTCGAAACTGGGCGTCAATTTCCGTTAAACTTCTCTCGTAACTTAAGAACGATGGAGACGCCAAGGAACAGGAGCCAGTGCAGTTCGGCGCTACAGAAAAGGTTTTGGGTATGTATTGGGACCCACATAAAGGCGTACTTAAGTTGGTTTGCAGATTCTCAAGACTTAAGCGAGACGTCCTTACCGATACTGCAGTCCCAACAACTAGAGAAGTCCTTCAGGTTCTCATGTCGATTTTCGAGCCCTTGGGCCTACTGTCGTGTCATAGGATCGGATTAAAAATCCATCTGCAGAAAATCTGGCGAGCAAACATCAGCTGGGACCAAGAGCTGCCAGAATCACTGTTGGAGGACTGGAATCAATGGAAGCTGTTGCTGCCTCAAGTGGCAACATTTAATATTCCGAGATGCTACTCCCCAAGCATGTCTTTTGGAACCCGAATCGGCCTGCACACGTTCGTGGACGCTAGCGAGTATGCTTATTCCGCTGCTTGCTACCTCCGAGTTTCCCAAAAATACGAGGTGGACGTTTTGCTAGTAGCCGCGAAAAGCAAAGTGGCGCCACTAAGGCCACTATCTATTCCGCGCATGGAGCCGTGATGGGCTCACGCTTAGCAAATAAAATTATCAACGTACGTAGCCTACGAGTTGACGATCTTACGTACCGGTCGGATTCACGAACCGTTCTACAATGGCTGGTGATGGATCCTCGCAACTTTCAACAACTCGTGAAGCACAGCAGACTTGGAAACCACACGAGTGGATCAATGGCGATGGATCCCATCAAAGCTCAACATTGCAGACGGGGCAACGAAGGTCATCACAAACCCTTGTGTGAACACATGGCTTTACGGAGCAGAGTTTTTGAAAAGCGAACCCAGTAAGTGGCCAAAAGTTCCATCACGAGCAAAGGAGATCGATATGACCGAACTACGCAGACACGTCTTCACAACTCGTAGTGCGAATAAAGTCTTACTCGACGTGGAATATTTTTCCGATATATATCCAGCGACTTCTAGCTAAACGCCAAAGGACTGACATGCCGTCAGCAGTGACCGAATTTTACGTCAAGGAAGCGCAGACCCTACTATACAAAGAAGCGCAGAGGCTCGAGTTCACGGATGAAATCCATTCATTGATTAGTAATACAGGAAGAACGCTATAGTCGAGTACCTCGACTATCAGATACCCGTTACTCAAAGGGAAATGGAGATATGCAAGCAGCAAAGCGAAATTAAAGTGCGCCACCTACCGGCGGTAGACAGATTTAAGCGTTTATTTTTGGATCAATCGATAGGTATTGACGACACCAATACATTTCAGTCAAAATTTTTCATCTAGCATCCAAATTGTGGGCGTCACATGTTTTCGCGGTTTGTGGGCGTGGCAAACTTTTTTTTAGGTCAATCGATAGTTATTGATGAGAACAATACATTTCAGTTAAAATTTTCTATCTAGCATCAAAACTGTAGGAGTTTCAGTTTTGGGCGGTTTGTGGGCGTTAGAGTGGGCGTGGCAGTCTACTGAAACAAACTTGCGCTGCGTAAGAAGCTCAGGAATCTGTACGCCAAATCTGAATAGCCTAACTCTCATAGTTTCCGAGATCTCAGCGTTCATCCGGACAGACAGACGGACAGACGGACAGACGGACAGACGGTCAGACGGACAGACGGACAGACGGACAAGGCTAGATCGACTCGGCTAGTGATCCTGATCAAGAATATATATACTTTATGGGGTCGGAAACGCTTCCTTCTGCCTGTTACATACTTTCCGACGAATCTAGTATACCCTTTTACTCTACGAGTAACGGGTATAAATATCAGTCTGGTTGAATGTGATGTAACTAATGGGTTAGCTGGGATACAATTATCAGGGTCTCCTAATACATTTGTGGGCGTTCAAGTGGGCGTGGAAATCTTTTTATTGGGTCAATCGATAGGTATTGATGAGGACAATACATTTCAGTTAAAATTTGTATTTTAGTATCAAAACTGTAGGAGCCACATTTTTGGGCGGTTTGTGGGCGTTAGAGTGGGCGTGGCACTCTGCTGAATCATACTTGCGCTGCGCAGGAATCTCAGGAATCTTCATGCCTCATCCCAGTAGAGTTCCCCAGTCACCTTGGTGCAGAAAGGAACGAGTAACCGCCTTTGCTTAGACGCACGCAAGGTAAATTCACGGACGATAAAATATGCATATCCTTTACCTCACAATGAGGGCTTCTTGAGTCGACTACAAGAGACATCCTAAGTTTCGGCAATCGATTTTAAGGATACCTTCTGGCAAATACCACTTGAAGCAAAAAGCGAAGAAAAGACTTTCACAGTGCCATGTCGGCCGTTGTATTAGTTTAAGGTGCTGCCGAAGAATATGGTTTACCAAGCTCATCATGTAAGGACAGCGGGGCATAGGGCATTGAAAAGAATAATGCAGTTCTAGTACTGGCCCGGAATGACGGTCAGTATACAAGAAAGCATACAGAACTGCGATGTATGTAAGGTCTGAAAAACAGCCAACGACCGCCATTGGCTAAGCATCGAATTACCAAACGTCCCGGCAAAAGATTAAACCGTACCCATGAACGACGCGCGGAAACTCCGTAATCCTGTATGCCTAGACCATTTCTCAAAGATCGAATGGCAAGAACCGATACAAAAGGCAACAGCTGTAGAAGTCGCCAGCTTCCTTGAAAAGAACATTTGTCATCAGTATGGGGTGCAAGAGTTTATATACTCCGATAACGGCAGCCAGTTCATATCCCAAGTGTTCGCAGAATTGCTCATGCAGTACGGAATTCGACACGAGCGAATGCAGCTCAAAGGGTAAACGAATCCCTGAAGCAAATTGTCAGGGCAAGAATTGAGAGAGACGAGCGGTTTTAGTACTCTCACCTTAGCCATATAGCGTGTACGCTAAGAAGTGGCTACCACGAAGCGTTGGGACTTGAATCTTACTATGCGATGTTTGGAACCCGCATCGTTACTCACGCAAGTGCGAATGCGATGCTATGGCTCGGCGGCATTGCGACAGCAGATCAAGCACTATGCCTCGCAGATAAGATGGAACTGGACTGCATCGGGCGTACGAGAAGGCCGAATGAACATATAGTTCACAAAGCAAAGATGTTCAGATTACAGTAGGTCAGGTAGTTTACCTGAAAAACTACAGGCGAAGTAACCGGGCTAAAAGGTTGTAACGAACTGATTATGTTGGTCTGCTCGCTAAGAGATTCGTGCGGCTAGGTCAGTAGATTGAGTGTTCGTCCTACCAAATTTATATGACGTGACTGTCCATAGATCAATGTAAAAGACAATAGCTCAAAGAATAACATTTGGTTTATTTTCGTTACTTATTGCAGGGGTGCGTGGCTCAGTTGGTCTCGGGATCGTATCGCGCTGGTTCGCTCGTCTTGGCTCGACGACGCATTGACTCAGTGATCGTTCATTCCATCCTGTATCTCGGGATGCTCGTAGGGTTCCTTGCCGCTGCTTGCTCGCATACGCGTTGACTCAAGGACGCTTGTCGCGCCTTGGACTTGCTGAGAGATCGGCCTTGCGGGCTTAGGGAAGCTTCACCGTTCTCAGACTAGGGTAAACAGGTGCCTCGCTGACAGGGCAACGCCTTTCGAGACAATGACCGCCTTTTCCTTGCTCTGTCCCGGACGGTCCCTTTAGGGTCTTGCTCAATTTGCACAGTCAAGGCTAAAGCCAGAAAGCTGCCTAGCGATCCACTTCGCTTTACGCTCGATGAGTTCTCCGTGGTTGCCGGTGATGTCTACTGGTGCCGCTGCCGATGTCCTCTGCTCCACTTCTTATCTTGCTTGTCCTTATCGTGGTGTCTGCCCCTTGAAGTCTTGGACGATCGCCGATCTGGGTCTTGGGGAACCATTGGGTATTTACAGGACAACGCCTCTTGAACGTCTCAACCGGTCGACTGCTCGCTCTTTCTGGCTGGAAATGTGGTTCTCTGGCACTCGGCGTTTCGGTTGGTTGCCGCTCTGGGACTTCGCCGGTAGCCGCTGGGCTCTCCAGGACAACAAACCACAAATCGATCGACCGCTCGTCCTTCGCACCACGTCCTGTTCAGTCGGGCGAGGTACAACTTTCCCCTCGAGTTACGGTTCCTCGTCATAGGACTCGCAGTAAGAAATGAACCGCCTTGACTTAGCCGTGTGATGCCCTGTGGACCTCAGCTACCTGTGTCTCAATTCGGAGATCCCTGAGTCCCGGTCCCGAACGTCTCGACGTAGCGATCTTGCTCCTTGTAGACTTCCCACGCTGCTGCTTACGACGACGTGACTTGTTGTTCTCGTTCTGCTGGTTGACTTCTTTGCTAACTAATTGATCTTGTTGGATTGGGTCCTCCTTTTCGTAGCAGGTCATTCAGGGGTTTGATAATTCTGGAAAAA
Source organism: Drosophila suzukii (assembly GCF_043229965.1). Lineage (NCBI taxonomy): Eukaryota > Metazoa > Arthropoda > Insecta > Diptera > Drosophilidae > Drosophila > Drosophila suzukii. Next base: position 11,073,157 of record NC_092085.1, on the reverse strand, counting down.
TCTGGTATAAACCGGCGGTACCACGACGCTACTCCGAGGTATTGCCGGAGTTCTTTGAGGGTCGATGGCAACTACTTTTTCTGTTCCTATTCTTTCGCTAATCACTCGATGTCACAGGTACAGCAGTTCCTTCTTGGCATTTTTCTGAATTCAGCCTCAGGGTTGCTTCCTTTAGACGCCGTAACACTTCTCTAAGGTTGCTCTTGTGTTTTTCTAGCGTGCGACCGATTACTATAGCCTACTATTTTCTTCCAGTGGGATCAGCCAGTACCCATCCTTCAGGTCCAAACTGCTAATGTACAGCGCTTCCCTTAGTTGATCTAGGATGTAGCATATGCGGGGCATTGGGTATGCATCCTTTACTGACTTCGCGTTGATCTGTCTGAAGTCGACCCCATTTGGAGATGCAAGTCAACCTTTGCGTTGATTTCCCCTTGGATTTTTCGGTTCTTCGGGTAGTATCTCTGCTTAATTTGCTTGTCATCCTTCTATTCTTATCTCGTGTCCAGCACACTTTCTCGGTTCCGACTTGTTTCCTAACACCAACGGATCCAGTACTCCGGGTAAATCTGAGCATGAGGTCACTTGTTTGTTTGCCGAATTTGAACTCTACCTCGATCCTTGTAATTATTCCTAGAGCACCAATACTGTACTGGCTTTGTTGCTGTTCCCACCAATCATCACAGCTGCGGACAACTGATGCTCCTCCTCCTAGCTTGCCCTTTAGTTTGGAGAGTTTGCACTGTGCGATCCCCGCTCGCTTCTCTGCTACTGAGATCGCAGACCATTTCACGTTCGTTGGCAGCACCAGCGCTCCTGACACCCACCTTGCCGCATATCCAGCAGAATAACAGCCGTTCGTTTCGTCACCCTCTAGCCCAGTGTCCGTTCCCACCACATTTCCGACAGGCCTCCTGCGGGTCCTTGATATGCGTGGAATCTTGTGGCCTCTGTGAGTTGCAAGGTATTGTTTGGCTGTCTTTGTTGCTGTGGGGGTGGTGTCCATTGACCTTTCTATGACGAACCACTTCTAAGCCCTTCCCTGAAGCAATTCCAACATCGCTTGGGAGATCATGTCTAAATCCAATCCGTACGTGTTGGCGGACCATTCTACCTGCTCCAGGAACTCAAATGGTTTTTCCGCCCCGTCGAACCTGCACGACCATTCGCGGACCTGTTTAGCGACCTTTGCATAGTCCGACTGGCTGGGTCTCGAGATCAGCGCTGCTGTTTTTCTATCTTGCCTTGGCCCTCTCCTGTGGGCCTTGCTTTGCAAAGTTGTCAATGCTCAGGCTTGCCACTAGGTTGTCCCCTTCCGCGTTCGTTAACGTGATGCTTGGGCCGGCTCTGTCGTGGTATGTTGCTTCCAGCTCGGCCCAGATGCCGACGAGTTGTGGGTCGTTTCTGAGTAGTATTCCGACAGTGCCTTCCTCATGTCGTCCAGCCTGCCCACCTGGACTACATTAAGTCCCTGTGCGGCATGGGCGAATTCCTCCTTTCTAAGGCGGTAAATACATCTTCCCATGTTTATTGAGGTGCTCTCACTGTTGGGACAATCACGTTGGGCGCCAGATGTAACGAACTGATTTTGTTGGTCTGCACGCTTCGAGATTCTTGCGGCTAGCTTAGAAGATTGTGTGTTCGTCCCACCAAAATTATATAACGTGACTGACCTGTAGATCATTGAGAAAACACAGGGTTCAAATGGTAACAGTGGGTTTTATTCTCGTGGTTCTAATAAAGCGCGTGTGTGGCTTGGCTCCGCGTGTCCTTAGGCCACCGCCGTTCCGGGTCTTGCCGATTCGGTTGGCTCCTTAGGTCAACGCCTCTTGAATGCCTCAACGGGTCGTTCGCTTGCCCTCTTTGTCTTCTTAAGGCGGTAATCCACCTCTTTCCCATTTTTATTGTGTTGCTCTCACTGTTGGGACAATCACGTTGGTCTCCAGATGTAACGAACTGATTTTTCAGATAAAGCTCAGAAGATTTCGTGTTCGTCCCACCAAATTTATATGACGTTACTGCCCCGTAGATCAGTGAGAAAAAAAAGGGTTCAAATGGTAACAGTGGGATTTATTCTCGTGGTATTAGTACAGCGGGTGTGTGGCTGGGCTGGCTTCGGTATCTTCCGGCTCTGGTTCTTGTTCAGATCGAGCTGACAGTCAATTCTAACGCCAGGAAGCTGCCTAGCCGCTCACTTTGATGTACGCCTAGCGCAGACGAACGTTCCACCCGGCTTTACCCTAATGCTTGACGTCCGCGACGCTCCTGTGCTCCCCAATGAGCTCCGCGCAGCGATGGTAATGTGGCTGCCGGTGATGTCTGCTGGCGTCGCTGCCGATGTTTGCGCTCTGCCCTGTTTCCTGTCTGGCCGCTGGGCTTCTCCAGGACAACGCCTCTTGAATGCCTCAACGGGTCGTTCGCTCGCCCTTCCTGACTAGTAGCTTGGCGTTTCTGGCACTCGGGGTTTTGGGCAATTGCTGTTCGGGGACTTCGCCGTTAATCGCAGGGCTCTCCAGGACTATGCCTCTTGAAACCACAAATCGATCAACCGTTCGTCCTTTGCACCAGGCCCTGCTTAGTCGGGCAAGGTACGCTGGTTCTTAGACAACTTCCCCCCGAGCTCACGGTTCCTCGTCGCAGGTCTTTTTCGTTGACTGACAGACTCGCCGGGCGATTCGCCAAGGGGTGGTCGTGACAAAGTTGGAATCCAAACGCCTTGACTTGCTCCTTGTAGGCTTCCCACGGCGCTGCTTCCGACGACTCGCCTTGTACTGTCCACTCCAGGTCCAAAAGGATCCAGTTTGTTCTCTTTATCCAAGAGCGACGGCCACAACCTGGAGTCCGTTGTCTTGGCGCTATCCGGCTGTCCCTCCTTTGGCATGTGGCACGCAGGCGCGCCGTCCTGCTGCTGAGATGTGGCACTTCTTCTCCTTGGCCTAAGTCCACGGCAGAGTCCAAAGTCCAGTGTTTTCCGTTATGTCCATTTCCACATCGCCATGGAAGTCTCCACTCTCGCTCTCTCTCTCCGAACTCTAGTTCTCCAAACTCTCTTTCTCAAAATTCTCGTTCTCCAACTTCTCTTTCTCCAAACTTTCTTTCTCCAACTTCTCTTTCTCCAAACTTATCGAAGCTGCAGCTCACGAAATGAAACTGTTCAACTTAGAATGGTTGGGAAGCGTCAAGATCACGATTTAACCAATGTAGCGTAACCACTCGAACCAAACCGTATTGGGCGCAATGAGTTTCAGCAATTCGACCTAGAGCCCATAGATTAGGCGGCAAACGTTCATCCTTAACAAGTACTAGATCTGCAGCCTTCAAGGTATACCTCTTTTCCAACCATTTCGGTCTCCGATAAATAATCCGAGGACCAACGCTTTCAAATTTGCTTAAACAAGTGCTGACAGTTCCTCCATCTCTTGGTGGCACTTAGGCTAGCTCTGTTGGCATAGCGAGTAGAGCATCTCCAACTAAGAAATGGCCTGGGGTTAGGACCATCAGATCTTCCGGTTCATTAGCGGACACAACGGATGAGAGTTTAAGCACGCGTCAATGTGAGCTAACACAGGGGACAATTCCTCGTATGTAAGCGTACGATCACCAACTGTCCTTTTCAAACGGTGTTTCATTGACTTACCACCCGCCTTCCAAAGACCTCCAAAATGTGGAGGGGAGGAAGGGTTAAAATGCCACGTAATCCCATCATCTACGAGTCTACCAAGAATCGTTTTTTAGATGTACAACTGTCTGCTTGAAGCTTCCGATTTGCCCCGACGAAATTCGTGCCGCAGTCGCTATAAATATGATGAAGTCATCCAATAAATGCGTCTAATGTCAAATCCCAAACTGGCTAGGTGGATAGCCTTTGTCAGAAGACATACAAAACGAGAGATAGAGCCCTTAACCGAAGTCCGTCCTCTTCCTTTAGATGGTGAAATGTTGAACGGTCCCGCGTATTCAATCTCAACTGACGTAAAAGCATTCTCTGGCCGAGTCCTGGCCTGTGGAAGATTACCCATCTTTGGCCATTATATACAATACATTTATGGATTTCTCTTCGTACGGAGTTACGTCCGTTGATGACCCAACATTTCTTCCTGATGTGATTAAGTGTAAGGTCAGTTCCTCCATGTAGGGTACTGACATGGCTATAACGAATGACCAAGCTTGTAAATGGATGCTGATAAGGATAAATGTAGCAGCAGTGCGTCCATCAAGCATCGAATGATTTGTTCCCATTCATCATTATAATAGCGAACTTTGTCAAGGTAACATTTTTTCTTTCGATAACAGTTTCCAATCGCATGCAAAGCCTTCTTTTTGGCACATACGAAGCACACACAAAAACCCTTCAGAAAGTTCGAAAACTTTCCGTCTCGCAGCACCTCCTTGAATCCAGCTCAAGACAGTCTCTCTTGGAATCGTAAGCTGCGGCTTGATAGGGGCTACTTTGCATTTCGCCAAAACTAATTCCGCATGGTAGGCGACCTTCCCTATCGGAACTCGTAAGTAAGCTGCCGTACAGAACGCGTATCTTGATGCGTCGCAGAAAATGTGTAACTGTGAAGTTCCCTTCGACATTCCCAGACAAGTTTTCGCAGCTCTTGAATGAATTTCTGCCATTCTTTCCGAAGACTCATTGGTAAGTGGTCGCCCCAACTAAGTTTTTTCTTCCACAGAGCTTGAACCATTCGCTTTCCAACAACGTTGATTGGGCTCAACCATCCCATTGGGTTGAATAATCTCGCAATCGTTGAAAGCTTATTTCTCTTCGTTGATGTACCAAATTACTTTGAATGTTTAAGATGTAAATAAAAACAGTACCAAATCAAAAAAAACCCTTAAAGTTTAGAGGCTCTTTGTTTTCCCGATGTTCTAGAGGTATTTCTTCCAACAGTTAAGGACAGTTGATTCTCTTCCCATCATACCACTAACTTGAGCCTGCAGTTTTTTTGCCTCGGAAATTCAAATTGCTCCAGATAAAACGTCGTCTACATACATCTACGTACATTAGCTGCCGGAGGTTAGTTATGTTTTTCATCTTCGGCTAACTGCTGCACAACTCTATTAGCCAAACATCACCGTGCAGGTATATTCTTCTACCTAGATGGTGTTGTCCGGTTTCCAAAAAACTTTGAAATTGATCACCCTTTTAATGTTTATTAATACATCTGCACAGTTGATCGCTGGAAGCTCCATATGCATTTTCAGCCCTATTGTTAAGATTTCGTTCAAAGATTTCGCATTGCTCGTCTTGATCGATACGTCGAAGACGAAGCGCACCTTTGTGGCCGTTGACGATTCCTTGATTACTGGGTGGTGTCGCAAATAACAGTGTGTGGCTCCCCCGAGTAGCCTGGTTCTTCCGTTTGACTAGGTTGTGTAAGAACCTTATCCATTTGGCCCAACTTCAATTATTCCTTAATGGTTTTTGATTACACCTTCTTCAGGTTGGCATGGTTGCGTAAACGCTTGTCCAAATGGCACAACCGATATAACCTGATATAATAAATGCCTTGAGCAATAGTCCAGCCAGCCGGTCCACGATGTATTTCACTCACCATCAATTCATCATATTCTTGGACGCTGATGCACTATGGTCAGTACAAACACGTGGCCCTTACGACACCAACCAATGCTTGTTACGCGCGGAGCCCTAAACCGATTTTGGCAAGTAAACTAAATCGCCGACATGGAGCTAGAATGTTTTGCGGTAATAAGAAGAATTCGTAAGTTTCGGGCGTACGTAGAGGGTCAGGATTTTGAAGTAGTTACTGATCACTGGTCTCTACAGTGGCTTACAGTGGAATTGTCTGTTCGTCTGGCTCGTTGGGCAATACAATTACAGGGTTTCTCCTTCCGAATAACCCATAGAAAAGGAGCCCAAAACGTTGTAGCCGACGCGCTTTCGCGAAAAGATGAACCTGTCTTATCCGAAGTAGAAGAACAGGGACCAATAGTCGATCTTAATTCCGAGGAGTTCAAATCAGAGGAGTATGTTAGTCTTATAAAAAATATTTGTACTAATCAGGCTGAGTTACCCGATTTTAAGATCGTAGATGGGATATTTTATAAAAGAACTGAAGTTAGGGGCACTGACATTGAAGACCAATTAGTTTGGAAATTATGGGTACCGGCTGGATTAACATTAGATGTTATTATCAGAGCCCATGACCCTCCTAACGCAGCTCATAGTGGAAAAACTATTGAAAAAATCAGAAGATATTGGTTTTTGGCCGAAGATGGTAAAGCAGATACGGGAATACATAACTAGCTGCGATTTTTGTTAAGTTACCAGAAATTAGCGCAGCAATAAGATCCGGCGTTCACTAAAGTACGGGATATTCCCCATATCTGTTATCATTTTGGCCAAATATGTTATTAAACGGGAAAGATTATGAGATACTACGTCGACTTCAATTATTTCCGGGGATACTAAAATAGGATATCCAGATGCGCTTCAAACCATGCGGATAGCCGCACGTCAAAACATTTCCGAGGCAATATAATATAATAATATATAATAAAATATAAGTTTTAAGAAAGGTATTAGCTCCAAATTTTTGCCAAAGTAGTGCAATCAAAAAGTTTAGTGCAAAATTTGAACTAGTCTTATTGTTGAAAGTAAGGTAGGATCGTCTTACTATCAGTTATCAAATGAACAAGGTACAAAGTTAGGAATTTTTCACCTAAAAGTTATCCAAGTAAGATCATAAGAAACTGTCCTTTCTGTTTTCAGATTGCTAGTTATAACTAGCACTCGCAAACTGGTTGTAGTGGTCAGTTTAAATATAAAGTACATTTACCTGTGCTTTTAATGTTCTCTTTATAATTTGCATTGAATGAAACTTCTGAAGTATAAGAAATTTTATGGTTTATATGCAGAAAGCTTCGCCTTGCAAGCGTGCATCGGGAAAAACGCACATATATGAAAGATAAGCAATAATCGGGTAACATACAGGTAGAAAATCGTATGATTCCTCCGTTATCGCCCCGGCTTGAGTAATTCGGTGTCGGCAGCTCTGCACGAACTCTCAAAAGCTCGTTTGCGAGCCAAGACTTCTTTAAGCGACTAAAGACAAATTCATTACCGTCCAGTCATTGTGAACACAAGTGCGAATACTAGTTGTCCAAAATCTATTACATAAAGCAACATCGTGTCACCCGGAATCTATTATTTAATACTCCAATCCAAATAATCGGTCACATAACCTTACCGGTACAAAGGGATTAAAAACCAAAGATTTTTTCTACTCGGGAGTTGCCGTTTAAGGCCGTGTACTCGCCTGTCCCCTTTGAAGGCTGATAATCTTCGACGAGGGACTTTAATTGGAAATAAGTAACCCAGGTTTTATTGGCTAGTGGAACCGCAGAGCCCAAGCTCTCTGAGAGACCAATTCTCCACGACGGATCAATGTCCGGATCAAAGGTCGTAAGCTGCACGTAGTCAAGATTAAATAAACCGTCAGAGCAACCCCATCAACAAGAAGAAATAGTGCTCCAATGACCCCATAACTGTGACCTGTACCACTCCTGATCGTCTTCAGGGAACTCGGATGACAATCACGCTTCGCTAAAATCAGTTTCGGCCAACACATCGCCGCCTCTCAAACTATAACAATGTGGCTACGGGAATAGCTTTAAAACCGAAGCTGTATGCCCAAGGCAGTTCCTCCAAAACTGTTGCTGATAGAGATGGACTGCTGTTCGAGACATTTGTTCTTTTATAAATAATATTTAGATTGTTAGCCCTTACGTTAATTTTTGAACTTAAATATAGTGTCGAGGATGGTACGTTGAATAAGGGTATAAAAACAAAATAATAAAGTATATGTATATAGCACTCATCTCAACGATCACGCTTGGAAAAGGATATAAAAAGTAAAGAGTGAGTTTCCAGTAAGAATAATTAAATGAATTGAACCCCCCAAATTATATATATACTTGCGCCCTATTCTTAACTAAAGATATGGAAATTTAAATCCCAATATCCTAAATACATACTATCATACGACTATTTTGTTCATCTAAATTTTGATAACTTAGATTATAACTATTTGTTTTCTTTATAAATATAAAATTAAATACTCTAAAAACCATATTAGAAACTATGAGAATTACTATGAGTTGTATGTCCAAGTCAGTGTTTATATGAATTAAAACTATAAATTTTATATGGGTCATATTAATATTTAATATGATAAAGGAAGGGAGGGTAAAGAAATGGGATAACTAACATCTAATTCCCAGTCTGAAGAACGAAACACCACTTGGCTATAGTCGTTAGTCTATTACAGTTATTTTATTTGCCAACCCCGCCATAAACTCTCAGTCATACGTGTACCTAAAATATTATGCTAATGGGATCGATTGGCATATAGGAGAGTAGAAAGACCCCACGACAATCCGGCGAGCTAGTTTGAGCACAGCAAGAGATACACTTATCGAAATCCTGTCAATCGTCTGTGTCGTCCGAAATCAATAGCTTTAGCTATTTCCCCTTTCTTCCTTTTTTTTTGACACAGTTAAACCAATCCAAATTACAGGGGTTCTTTCACACACTTTTTAATAAAAAACACAGAAAGATGTCGAACTTCACCAGTTGTATTCAGTTGTATACTTTCAATCTATGACTTAATATACTTCTTTTAGTTTTATAACTTAGGAGTTCTTTGCTTTAAAAACGCGACCAGCTTCTCCTTTAATGTCTTCTTATTGCCCTGTCCACAGAAACAGCTGTCCAGCTTCTCCTAATCGCCAGTAAAACCTGTTCCGCATAACTGTTGTTCAGCATATGTGTGTGCGTTAGTGCAGTTCGCGCTCACGCAACAACTTTTAGAAATAAAGAAAAACAAGCTGGAACAAGGAAGTTTTCGTCTTCGGTTTTCGAAATTTTATTTATTATACCCGTTACTCGTAGAATAAAAGGGTATATTAGATTTGTCGAAAAGTATGTAATAGGCAGAAGGAAGCGTTTCCGACCCCATAAAGTATATATATTCTTGATCAGGATCACTAGCCGAGTCGATCTAGCCATGTCCGTCTGTCTGTCCGTCCGGATGAACGCTGAGATCTCGGAATCTAGAGCTAGGCTATTGAGATTTGGCGTGCAGATTCCTGAGCTTCTTACGCAGCGCATGTTTGTTTCAGCAAAAAAAAACTTTGCACGCCCACAATTTTTATGCTAGATTTAAAGTTTTAACTGAAATGTATTGGTCTCGTCAATACATATCGATTGGTATAAAAAAATTTTCCACGCCCACTCTAACTCATATAACGCTTTAATCTGTCTACCGCCGAAAGGTGGCGCATTTCAATCTCGCTTTGTTGCTAGCATATCTCCATTTCCCTTTGGTCCCTTTAGCTCAGTAACGGGTATCTGATAGTCGAGGTACTCGACTATAGAGTTCTTCCTCGTTATTTATACCCGTTACTCGTAGAATAAAAGGGTATGCTAGATTCGTCGGAAAGTATGTAACAGGCATAAGGAAGTATATCCGACCCCATAATGTATATATATTCTAGTCTGTCCGTCTGTCCGGATGTACGCGGAGATCTCGGAAACTATGGGAGCTAGGCTATTGAGATTTGGCGTGCAGATTCCTGAGCTTCCTACGCAGCGCAAGTTTGTTTCAGTAGACTGCCACGCCCACTCTAACGCCCACAAACCGCCCAAAATTGTGGCTCCTACAGTTTTGATGCAAGATAGAAAATTTTAACTGAAATGTAATGTTCTCATCAATACCTATCGATTGACCCAAAAAAAAGTTTGCCACGCCCACTTTAACGCCCACAAACCGCAAAACCTGTGACGCCCACAATTTTCATGCTAGATAAAAAATTTTAACTGAAATGTATTGGTCTCGTCAATACCTATCGATTGATCCAAACAAACGCCCACTCTAACGCCATAACGCTTAAATCTGTATACCGCCGGTAGGTGGCGCAAGTGAAAGCTTTCTTCTGCCTGTTGCATACATTTCGACGAATCTAGTATACCCATACTATAGTATCAAATACCATAAATGAACATGCTGAAGTATTAGTAACTCGCTTTAATACAGCGCTTATGCTAATACATGGCAAGAGAGACCACTTAGATAAAGCCCATTGATCACAAGTTTCCAAATTCTAGATCAAACTAGGCAGACTCTTCATACATTTATATATAAAAGTGTTATATATAAAAGTGTACTTTCGGTTTACAGAATAAATTGCCTTTGTGGGACATAAATTAATAAAATAATAATGTAATAATTGTTGATATGCAGATTATTAATGATTTTGAAAGACGTGTATTGAAGCGTGTCTTTATTGATGCCACTTTTTAAACGGAAGGGAGCTTGTACGGTGTGACCGTCTCTAACGAACATACGTACATTCAATATGAGCTTATACATTATTAACACTTACTACCTAATTATGAGAATACTGCATTCTCACTATTATTACACGCTTTCTTTTTTTTTTAAATTACCAACTTTAATCCCAACCATATCTTTTTGGTGGTCTTATAGTTCTTCCTGATCGTGATACTGTTGGTTCTACCTCTTCTTCTGAACTGAAACTTCCAGGGGTTTCATAGTCCACTGAGGTATCAATGTTACTTAAATTTACAAAGGTGATATTACTTAAGGGATCTATGTTTTCTTCTATGTTAACATTGTCAGTTTGATTTAGATCAACATTTTCAGATTCTTCGACTACTGGTTCTTCGCTTATATTAACAGTCTCTTCCTTGCTTTTTTCAGTTTCTTCTGGTTCGTTTTCTCTTAAGTTAACAGTTCCATTTTCACTTAAAAAACAATTTCATTGTCATACATATTAACAGTTTCATTATCATACATATTAACAGTTTCATTATTATAATAAATATTATTGCCGTTTTGTGTCTTATTAATGAGTCTTCTATTTCTTCTAAAAAAAATTATTGAAGTAATCTTTTATAATGTACGATCTTTCATTTACTTTTTGTTTTATGATTCCATATTCCCATTCATTGGCATTTTTTCTAAATTGGACTTTTTCTCCTGTATTTAATGGACGCAGAGTTTTTGAGTGCATATTATAATAGGCCTTTTGTTTCGCCTTTTTATGACCGAATCTTTAAATAATCTTTTCCTCCTCAATGTGATTTCTCAACAGCTCTGATTTCTTAATTGGCATTTTTGTCTTACACATTCGTCCAAAGAACAGTTCGCATGGAGCAAGACCTAAACTAGCTACGGAAGTAGCATTGTACTCAAGGATTCTATACTGGTAATCAGTTGCTTTAGAGCAACGTTTTAAAATATTCTTCCTAATCGCCACCCCTTTTTCTGCTAGTCCGTTGCTTTGTGGGTACCTAGGACTCGAAAACTGCAATAATGTATTACATTCATAAGCAAAGTTTCTAAACGAAAATGAATTAAAGGGATTGTTATCACATTTGAGCTTTGATGGGTACCCATAATTATTAAATGTTTTTCTTAGTTCTTTAATGACATTTGCAACTGATTTCCCTTTTAGCCGACTAACAATCAAGAAATTAGAATATGCATCAAAGATTGACAAAAAATTGTTTCCCCTGTAATAAAAAATATACATTCCTGCCATATGAAATGGATATTCTGGTGTTTCATCATCTATTAGCGGTTCCTTTTGATTGTTTCTTCTGAACTTTTCACATACCACGCAAGAGTGCACCAACTCCTTAATTTGTACGCTCATGTCTGGCCAGTAGTAAAGTTTTCGTGCTCGAGCTAAGGTTTTCTCCACACCCAAATGGGACTCATGAACTTGGTTTGAGATTGATTTCTGTAACTTGGACGGGATCACCAGCCTACCAGCACGAAATAGAAGACCGTTTTCAAAGTGTAATTCCGATTTGAATTTATAGAAGTTTTGATAAAATTGGTTTAATTTATGGAATGATGGCCACCCATTTTTAACAAATTCAGCTATTTTCCAATAATTTTCATCGTTTTCCAAAACCCTAAGATAGCATTCATAATTTTCTTGCGAGAAACAGGCTGCTTGGCTAGACATAGTAGTGAAACCTTTCACATGCAAAAACAATTGCTAAAAGCTCTTTTTCAATTTGAGCCCACTTTTGTTCACTCTTTGTAAGCGTACGTGACGCAAAACTGTCCGTTTTGTAGAATAACACAACCGAGACCGTTTTTTGAGGCATCGGTTTGAATGACAACAGGCTTAGCGCTGTCATAGACGGCTAAAATCGGATCACTTGTTATAGTTCTAAGCAAGTCAAACGAAGTATCATTCCTAGTCAGATTTCTCAGGTTTGTAGTTCTAGAAGATAAGTCTTGTATAAACTTGGCTAAATATTTAAAAAGTCCAAGAATACGTAGCACTTCCGCTTTATCTTCTGGGATTTTAATATTCTGAATGGCTTCTAAATGCTTTCTTTGAAGTTTTTTTTTGCCCTTCTGATAAAATATGACCCATAAATTCAACTTCCTTTTTCCTATATTGAACTTTGTCCGGGTTAAAACGTATTCCATTTTCTTGAGCCCGCTGAAGTACTTGTAACAACGTGTTATCATGATCTTCAAGATTTTCCTCTATTATTCCTATGTCATCAAAGTAAACTATTACATTTGGTATGCCTCCAAAAATTTGAACCATATTTCGTTGAAACTTTTCAGGAGCGCTATTGGTTCCAAATGGAACCCGGTTAAATTTAAATCTCCCGAATGGAGTCATGAATGTCGTTAAATCTGAACTAGCTTCATCCAGCTCCATTTGCCAGAATCCATGGGACAGATCCAGGATAGTAAAAACCTTTTTCCGAGTTAATTGTATCATAAAATCATCTATTGTTGGTATAAGGTAATGTTCTCTTTTAATTGCGTTATTTAACGACTTAGGGTTTGATTTTTCCACTACTTGCAAATTGTTCACCCACCTAGTCGGGTATGTTACTGGGGATATTATCTTTTCCTTTACCATAGCATTTAACTCTTGCTCCAATGACCCTAACAAACTTTGTGGGAACCTTTTTTTGTAATGGAGCACAGGCTGAGCACCTTCCTTTAAAATGATTGATTGTTTCTTTGGCAGCTTACCGAGTCCCTGAAATAACTGACTACATTTTTCCACATTTCGCATCACCAACTAAAAATTCAATACATTTTGCTGTTTCTGAATTTAGATCATAACAGTTTGCTTTAACTTTTCCAAAATTATTAACTTTAACATTATTATAGTCAAAAATTATAATGTTTTCTTTTTAACTTCAAGTTTTAATTCTTTAACTAAATCACTTGGGATGCAGTTAACATCAGCGCCTGTGTCCACTTTAAACGTAACATTTTTTCCATTTTTTATACCCGTTACTCGTAGAGTAAAAGGGTATACTAGATTCGTCGGAAAGTATGTAACAGGCAGAAGGAAGCGTTTCCGACCCCATAAAATATATATATTCTTGATCAGGATCACTAGCCGAGCCATGTCCGTCTGTCCGTCTGTCTGTTCGGATGAACGCGGAGATCTCGGAAACTATGGGAGCTAGGCTATTGAGATTTGGCTTGCAGATTCCTGAGCTTCTTACGCAGCGCAAGTTTGTTTCAGTAGAGTGCCACGCCCACTCTAACGCCCACAAACCGCCCAAAACTGTGGCTCCTACAGTTTTTATGCTAGAATAAAAATTTTAACTGAAATGTAATGTTCTCATCAATATACCTATCGATTGACTCAAAAAAAAGTTTGCCACGCCCACCCTAACGCCCATAAACCGCCCACAAACTTCAAAAAATCGTAAATATGAACGTGGATATCTCGGAAACTATCAAAGATAGAGAATTGGGATTTCAGATTTAGATTCCGTAGCCTTAAACGCAGCGCAAGTTTGCTACGCGAATATGCCAAGCCCACTCTAACGCCCACAAACCCCGAAAACCTGTGACGCCCACAATTTTTATGCTAGATAAAAAATTTTAACTGAAATGTATTGGTCTCGACAATACCTATCAATTGGTCCAAAAAAAAAATTTGGCACGCCCACTCTAACGCCCATAATGCTTAAATCTGTATACCGCCGGTAGGTGGCGCATTTTAATCTCGCTTTGCTACTTGCTTATCTCCATTTAGCTGAGTAACGGGTATCTGATAGTCGAGGTACTCGACTATAGCGTTCTTCCTTGTTTTTTACGTTTTCGTCCATCTTACTCTTTTTAGCCCGCACTCGCTTTTTCTAAAATTACTTTCATTAATGTAAGCCTCTGATTTAAATACTCTTTCCTTACTTTTACCTGATTCTATCCAATTAATAACTGCTCCGGCTGTTTGCTTGCGATCCACATCTATCTGCTTGCTTTTGTAGTTGTTGTTATCCACTCGTTTGTTGCTGATGTTGTTGTTATCCACTCGTCTATTGCTGCTGTTGTAGTTGTTGTTGTCCACTCGTTTCTTCTGCTGCTTGCAGTACTTGGAAAATCCAATTTTTCCGCAATAGTAACATGCCATTTCCTTTGCACGGCACTCGGAAATATGATTCGGGTTGAAAATAGCTCCGCAATTATAGCAGCGACGGACAACTGCGTCAACGGACTTTTCATAATGGGGATTCCGTAGAAATTCATTGTTTTTGCGGCCGCTTCAAATCTCCTCGAGTTTCTTGTTTTTTTATTCAAGGAGTTTAAGCTGCAGCCTTTTATCTTGAATGCCAATTATGAAGCGGTCTAGCAACATACGTTCTTCGTATGTTCGGCCACAGTCACATTTGTAGTCACATAACTGTACCTGCTTGCGGAGTTGCGTCTCAAACTGTATGAAAGGCTGTCCCTCAGTTCGAACAATGTTGTTGAATTTGTAGGATTCCATTGTGATGTTTCGGAACGGGATGCTGTAGTCATCGAATGCCTTTAGTATGTCCTCCAGTGTACGACTGACGACCGCGGCAGAGGTAGACGGGTCTGAAGACGTCACCATGGTGCCGACCATGCCATGTGCGGTTCCTTCGTTGGGAAACAATGTACTGTATATTTCCGTGACCTTTGATCCAGCCAACCATAGGAATGTGGCAATCTTTTTGGCTTCTGGCTCTAAGTCTTTGCCTGACGCCATCATGTACATGATAAACGACCTCTTCCATTTTGGCCACTTATATGCCAGCATTGAGCAGTCAATTTATTGTAGAACTCGCTCCATTTTGTTCCTTTTTAGTTTGCAATTGATATTTTCACTTCTGACACCATGTAATAATTGTTGATATGCAGATTATTAATGATTTTGTAAGACGTGTATTGAAGCGTGTCTTTATTGATGCCACTTTTTAAACGGAAGGGAGCTTGTCCAGTGTGACCGTCTTTAACGAACATACGTACATTCAATATGAGCTTATACATTATTAACACTTACTACCTAATTATGAGAATACTGCATTCTCAATATTATTACAAATAATACTAACGGTAGTCTATAGTATCAAAATTCAAACTCAGAGAATAAGTTTTATTATTTGATTTGAATACTAAATTCAAGCGGAAAGTATAACTCAGACAATAAGATTTATCTGTCATGTTTAATATAAAACTCACAAATTAACGATTTTTTCAATTTTTTTTAGGACTTTCCCTTGATAGAGATTTTTTTTCGTTGGAAAACAAAAAAAAACAATTTTCGAACACTGATCAGTTTAAGGTTATGCCGTTCGGCTTATGCAATGAAAGCGCAAAGAATGTGCCGACTGATGGACAAAGTTATTTTAGCCGCGCTCCTGTTAGTTCGCCTCCTGTTGAGGAACATTTAAATAATTTGCGACAGTTAAGTTATTGCTAAAGAATAGGCAAGGTGACAATTAATGTTGAAAGCTGGCAATTGTGCTACAGCCAAGAAAAGTACCTGTGGTATTTTGTAGGCGCGGGTTGCATTAAAACCGACAAGTCAAAAATACAGGCGATACGAGAGTTTCCTCCGCCCACGTCCGCTAAGCAAACGCGTTTAAATCAAAACTGCACGCAAACCGCAGCTGAAATAGGATTGAATCAAATAGTAGTACCAAGCAATCCCCCCGAACTTTCCTAAGACATTCACAATTCAGTGCTACGCCTGGACGACCGGAGCTTTTCATATTAAACCGACGAGGAAGGCGATTAACAATATATGTCGGCGAAGTTATTATCGATTATTGCATACCCACGAACGACGCGCGTAAGCACCGTAATCTTTGTATGCCTAGACCATTTCTCCAAGTTCGAATGACTAGAACCGATACGAAAGGCAACAGTGGGAGAAGTCGCCAGCTTTCTTGAGAATAACATTTTTCGTCAGTTTTGGGTGCCAGAGTTTATATACTCCGATAACGGCAAGCTGTTCGTATCTCAAGTGTTCGCCGAATTGATCACGCAGTACGGTATTCGACACGAGCGAATGCAGCTCAAAGGGTAAACAAATCCGTTTCAGGGCAAAGATTGAGAAAGACGAGCGGTCATAGGACTCTCACCCTAGCCGTATAGCGTGACGAAGACGCGTTGACTCAGTGATCGTTCACTCCTTGCTGTATCTCGGGATGCCCGTAGGGTCCCTTGCCGTTGCTTGTCGCGCCTTGGACTTGCTGAGAGATCGGCCTTGCGGGCTTAGGGAAGCATCACCGTTCTCAAAATAGGGTGAACAGGAGCGTCGCCTTTCGAGACAATGACCGCCTTTTCCTTGCTCTGTCCCGGACGGTCTCCCTCGCTTTACGCTCAAAGAGGTTTCCGTGGTTGCCGGTGATGTCTACTGGTGCCGATGCCGATGACCTCTGCTCCGCTCCTTATCTTGCTTGTCCTTATCGTGGTCTCTGCCCCTTGAAGTCTTGGACGATCGCCGATCCGGGACTTAGGGAACCATTGGGTATATCCAGAACAACGCCTCTTGAATGCCTCAACCGGTCGACTGCTCGCTCTTTCTAGCTCGTAGTGTGGTTCTCTGGCACTCGGGGTTTTGCCCGGTTGCTGTTCCGGGACTTCGCCGCTAATTGCAGGGCCCTCCAGGACAACTTTTCTTGAAAGCACACATCGATCGACCGCTTTTCCTTCGCGCCAGGTCCTGCTCAGTCGGGCTGAGTCTAGACAACTTTCCCCTCGAGTTATGGTATTTATTGTGGCCCTTGACCCACTGTGTGCTGGCGAAAATGTCGATATACCTATGTACGTTGCGGGAATTGTTTAGACTTTGTGAGGAGTTGAATAACTCCCCACAAATAGAAGCAGCAGCAGATGGCCGGCCGCTTACCAGATACGCGGCGAATTCGCGTAGTAACGGCGCGGCGAGGAGAACGAGAGAGTTTGGAGACCAAGGGTGGAGATCGAGAGAGTTTGGAGACCAACGAAGGAGAGAGAGAGATTGGAGACCAACGAAGGAGAGCGAGAGAGTTTGGAGACCAATGAAGGAGAGCGAGAGAGATTGGAGACCAAGGATGGAGATCGAGAGAGAATGGAGACTTCGCGGGCAGAAGGGGATAACGGAACTCCACTGGACTTTGGACTCTCCCGTGAACTTTGGACCGGGAGAGGAAGTACCACATCTCGGCAGTGGAGCGGCACACAGGCGTGCCACAAGCGGCACGGGAATCAGCGGAACGGCAGCAGTGGGCGGAACATCTATTGGAAGCGGTACATAAAGGACAAGTGGGTCATCCAGGAGGCACGGACTTTGGACCCAGAGTGGAGAGATCCAGCGGGCCGTGCGCAAAAGGGAAATAACGGTGCTTGGAGGCCCTATATAAGGCCGCAGAGCGCTGGCAGCTGGATCAGTCGATCACGAGGAGTCAAACCTTCAAGATCAATTAAAGTACCAAATAAACAGTCAGTCAAGCAAATAATCTACGAGGGAGCTACAACCAAGCGAGCCGTCGGAAGCAGCGCCGTGGGAAGCATACAAGGAGCAAGATCGCCACGTCGAGACGTTCGGGATTAGGACATCAGGAATCTCCGAATTGAGACACAGGTGGCTGAGTTCTGAAAGGCATCACGCGGCTAAGTCAAGGCGTTTGTTTTCTAACTTTGTCACGACCACACCCTGGCGAGTCGCCCGGCGGGTCCGTCAGAGACAAGCAAAAGAGTCCTACGACGAAGAGCCGTCAGCTTGGGGAGGAAAGTTGTCTGCGACCCAGCGTACCTTGCCCGACCAAGCAGGACCTGGCGTGACGGACGAGCGGTAGATCGATTTGCGGTTTCAAGAGGCGGCAGCCTGGAGAGCCCTGCGATTACCGGCGAAGTTCCCGAGCAGCGACCGCCCAGCTCCTCGAGCGCCAGAACAACGAGATACTGGTCAGAAGTCAGCGCAGAGGACATCGACAGCGACGCCAGCAGACATTTCCGGCAGCCACGTTACCATCGCCGCGCGGAGCTCATTGGGGAGCGCAGGAGCGTCGCGGACGTCACGCATTAGGGTGAAGCCGGGTGGAACGTTCGTCTGCGCTAGGCGTAAAGCGAAGTGAACCGCTAGACAGCCTCCGGGCGGCAGCCTTGACTGTCAGCGCGAACTGAGCAAGAACCTAGCGGGACCGTCCGGGACAGAGCAAGGGACAGGTATTGCCTCGAAAGGCGTCAGCCTGGAGAGCAAGGCTTGTTCACCCTAGTCTGAGAACGGTGACGCTTCCCTAAGCCCACAAGGCCGAACTCTCTGCGGGTCTAAGGCGCTACAAGCGACCCCGAGGCCACGCGTCGGCAAGCAAGCAGAGGCGGCCACTACGAGCGTCCCGAGACCCAGGATCCAGAGGAGGACGAGTCAACGCGTCGAGAAGCCAGAAGGAGGAGCACCAGCAGCCGGCGGAACCAGAACAAGGAGATACAGAAGCCAGCATAGCCACACACCTGCTGTACCAATACCACGAGAATAAATCCCACTGTTACCATTTGAACACTTTGTTTTCTCACTGATCTACGGGCAATCACGTCATATAAATTTGGTGGGACGAACACACAATCTTCTGAGCTAGCCGCACGAATCTCGTAGCGAGCAGACACACAAAATCAGTTCGTTACATCTGGCGCCCAACGTGATTGTCCCAACAGTGAGAACAGCACAGTAAAAATGGGAAAGAAGTGGATTTACCGCCTCAAGAAGGAAGACTTCGCCCATGTCGCACAGAGGCTCAACGTCGCCCTGGAGGGCAGGCTAGACGACATGAGGAAGGCACTATCGGAATACTACTCCGAAACAGAGAACGATCCACAACTCGTCGACATCTGGGCCGAGCTAGAGGCGACATACTACGACAGAGCCGGCCCAAGCATTACGTTAACGAACGCTGAAGGGGACAACCTGGTGGCAAGCCTGAGCGTTGACAACATACAGAAAGAGGCCCACAGGAGAGAATCAAGCCAAGAAAAGAATGCAGCAGCGCTGATCCCGAGACCAAGCCAGTCGGACTATGCAAAGGTCGCTAAGCAGGTCCGCGAATGGTCGTTCAGGTTCGACGGGGCGGAAAAACCATTCGAGTTCCTGGAGCAGGTAGAATGGTCCGCCAACACGTACGGTTTGGAGCTTGATATGATCCCTCGAGCGATGCCGGAGTTGCTAAAAGGAAGGGCCTTGAAATGGTTCATCGCCAACAATAAGCAATGGAGAACATGGGCAGAATTCATTGAAAGCTTCCACACATATTTCCTGCCAAGAGACTTCTTCACCAGGCTGGCGGACCAGGTCCGGCAAAGGAAGCAAGGCTTCAGCGAGTCGTTCAAGGACTACATGATCGACATGCAGACGATGGTGAGGCCACTTAACTATTCTACGAAAGAGACGTTAAGGGTCATTAAAGAGAATTGCACCCCGAGCCTACGAATGTTCTTAAGAGCATACAAAGTGTCGGACCTGGACACGCTAATGATCCTAGCCGATGAGTACGAAGAACTTGAAAAGGAACGGGAAGTCTTCGCACAGGAGAACAAGTTCTCAAAGACAAAGTCGGCGTCACCAACACAGGTCACATGCAGGAGATGTGAGGAGGAAGATAACCAGGACACACGAGGAAACGACCAATGGTCACCACCACACCAAGCCAGACGACAGCAGGCAACAGACGCACCACGCGGAGGCCATTGGGCACCACCCCCACAGCAACAGAGACAGCCAAACAATACCTTGTGGAGGCCACCAAGCAACACACAGAGGCCACAAGATGCCACCCATATCACAGACCCGCAGGAGGCCTGTCGGAAATGCGGTGGGAACGGACACTGGGCTAGAGGCTGTTTTTCCCCTGGATATGCGGCAAGGTGGGTGTCAGGAGCGTCGATTGCTGCCAACGATCGGGAAATGGCCAGCGATCTCAGCCGCAGAGAGGCGAGCGGGGATCGCACAATGCCACCTCTCCAAACTAACGGGCGAGCTAATCGAGGAGGAGCAGCAGTTGCCCGCAGCTGTGATGATTGGTGGGAAAAGCTACAAAGCCACAATCGACACCGGAGCAACGGCAAGCTTTGTTAGCGAAGAATTGGCGGACAATATCGCTGCTCTAGGAAAGATTACAAGGACGAGACGGCAAGTTAGGTTGGCAGATGGAAGGTGCGGCGGAATTAATGCGCAGCTCGAGGTGGAGGTCAAATTCGGCAACAAACAAGTGACCATGAGCCTGTTGATAGGCCTGTTGAGGTGTGCTGGACACGAAATAATAATACCAGCCAGGAACCGACACAATGGATGGCTCGAGGAGAAGCTATCAGTAGCAGTCGTTCAACAAGTAAACGAGTTGGACGATACTACAGCGTTCCTTGAAACAGAGCAGGCAGACTTCAGCACAATGTCGGGAACATCGAATATGGCAGAACACCAGATCAAAATGAAGGACGACAAGCCAATCAAGCAGAGATACTACCCAAAGAACCCAAAAATTCAAGGGGAAATCAACGCAAAGGTGGACGAGCTTCTCCAAATGGGGTTCATAGAGCATTCAAAGAGCCCATACAGCTCCCCCATCGTGATGGTGAAAAAGAAGACAGGCAAGTGGAGACTGTGTGTCGACTTCAGGCAGATCAACGCGAAGTCAGTGAAGGATGCCTACCCAATGCCCCGCATAAACTACATCCTAGATCAACTAAGAGAAGCGCGGTACATCAGCAGTTTGGACCTAAAGGATGGATACTGGCAGATCCCACTAGAAGAAAGTAGCAGGCAATATACAGCATTTACGGTACCAGGCAAAGGTCTGTTTCAGTGGAGGGTAATGCCGTTCGGACTTCACTCGGCGTCGGCAACGGTTCAACGAGTCTTGGACCAAGTAATTGGCCCCGAGATGTCACCTCACGCATTCGCTTACCAGGATGACATAATAGTGATCGGTCGCACGCTGGAAGAACACAAAAGAAACCTGAAGGAAGTGTTCCGGCGTCTAAAGGAGGCAAATCTGAGGCTGAATCCAGAAAAATGCCAATTCTTCAAAAAGGAGCTGCTGTACCTGGGTCACCGAGTGACTAGCGAGGGAATAGGAACAGATCCAGAAAAAGTAGCCGCCATCGCCGAACTAGAACCGCCATCGACTGTCAAAGAGCTCCGACAATACCTAGGAGTAGCGTCGTGGTACCGCCGGTTTGTACCAGATTTTTCCAGAATCGTCAAACCCCTGAACGACCTGCTGCGCAAAGGCAGTAAGTGGGAGTGGACACTAGAGCACCAGATGGCGTTTGAGGAGGTTAAAGCAAGACTCGTGGCAGATCCAGTGCTAGCATGCCCGGACTTCAGTAGAACTTTCATCCTGCAAACAGACGCCAGCGACTACGGCATCGGAGCGATACTGACCCAGGACACCGAAAAGGGCGAAAGAGTAATCTCCTACTCAAGCCGAACACTGAACGGCGCGGAAAAGAACTACTCGACAATGGAGAAGGAGTGTTTGGCGATCGTCTGGGCGATCCGGAAGCTCAGGCCATATCTGGAAGGTTACCACTTTAAGGTAGTAACCGACCACATGGCCCTGAAGTGGCTCAACAGCATAGAAAGCCCTTCAGGAAGGATCGCCCGATGGGCCCTGGAGCTACAACAGTACGACTTTGAGATAGCGTACAGAAAGGGTCAGCTAAACGTGGTGGCCGACGTATTATCAAGACAACCACTACCAGAGACGCTACGAGGATTAAAAGAGGCGTCGGCAACAATAACTTCAGGAGGGTGCAGCTGGATCAAGGACATGGGTGAAAAGATAAGGACCCAACCGCAGAAGTACCCGGACTATGTTATGGATGGTGAGACACTGTACAGAAACATACCTCACCGAGCAGGCAGTGAAGACGTCGCGTCATGGAAGATGTGTGTCCCGAAGTCGCTACGAGAAACAGTGTTGAGGGAAAACCACGACGCACCTTCCGCGGGACACGTAGGAAGCCGAAGGACAATTGCACTGTTGGCAGCCCGATACTACTGGCCAGGCATGCATAGAGACGCCCGAGCCCACGTACGAAAATGCGAGATTTGCATGCGGTTTAAGCCCAATCAGATGCAGGCGGCTGGGAAGATGTTGACCCAAGTGCCGGAGGAACCATGGGCCACGGTATGTGCAGACTTCGTTGGACCCCTACCAAGATCTAAGCACGGGAACCAAATGCTGCTGGTCATGATAGACAGGTTTTCGAAATGGACGGAACTGGTGCCCCTACGCAGTGCGACGGCAGAGTCGCTCAAGATGGCATTTAGGGAGCGCATAATCGCAAGGTACGGGGTCCCGAAGGTGGTCATAACGGACAATGGAGTACAGTTTGCAAGCCGCATATTTAAAAATTTCCTGGCTGAGATGGGTATCAGTCAACAATTCACCGCGCCATACACACCACAAGAGAATCCAACCGAACGAGCAAACAGAACGGTCAAGACCATGATTGCCCAGTTCGCAGGGCAGGACCAGAGAAACTGGGACGAGAAGTGGCCGGAGATTATGCTAGCAGTGAACACGAGCACATCGGAATCCACCGGCCATACACCGGCGTTTCTTACCCAGGGAAGGGAACCACGTCTACCCAGCAGCCTATACGATAAGGAAACCCTAGGAACCGGACGAGCTACGGAGACCCCTGAGGAAAATGCCAACAAACTAAGAGAGGTATTCGAGATCGTGCGGCGAAATATGGAAAAGGCGTCCCAGGACCAAGCCAGACACTACAATCTGAGAAGGAGACAGTGGTCACCAGCGGTGGGCGATATAGTGTGGGCCAAGGAACATCACCTGTCCAAAGCGGCAGAAGGATTCGCTGCAAAACTAGCCCCGAGGTACGATGGCCCTTACCAGGTGGTAGATTTCGTCTCTCCAGTGATCTGCAAAATTCGCCACACAGTCGAAGAGAGAAAGGACAGTTCACGTTGGCGAGCTCAAGCAACAACAAAACGAGCAGACAGCAGAAACGTCAGGTACGAGGCGACAGGATTAGGCGTCAGGCCGAAGCGATAGTCATCAATACGCCACACGGAAAGGACAATCAGCGTAGCACAAGGACATGGATAAGGATTTCACGTTGATCCAGACTGCGAGGCTACAGGATTATGCGTCAGGCCTAAGCGAGAGTCATCCACAAGCCACGCAGAAAGATCAACCATAAGGATAGGTCGCAAGGACATGGTTAAGGAATTCACATTGATCCAGTCTGCGAGGCCACAGGATTATGCGTCAGGCCTAAGCGAGAGTCATCCACATGCCATGCAGAAAGGACAATTACAAGGATAGGTCACAAGGACGTGGATAAGGATGGATGGGGATCCAACCGCAAGGCATCAGGATTCAGCGTCAGGCCTAAGCGAGAGTCATCCACACGCCACGCAGAAAGGACAATTACAAGGATAGGTCACAAGGACGTGGATAAGGATGGGTAGGGATCCAACCGCAAGGCATCAGGATTCAGCGTCGGGCAGTGGCCAGAGTCATCCGCGTTTACGCCAGGCAGAAGGGACACTTACGAGGACGACACGAAGACACGGGTAACATGTAGGGATCCAACCGCAAGGCATCAGGATTCAGCGTCAGGCCTAAGCGAGAGTCATCCACACGCCCCGCAGAAAGGACAATTACAAGGATAGGTCACAAGGACGTGGATAAGGATGGGTAGGGATCCAACCGCAAGGCATCAGGAATCAGCGTCGGGCAGTGGCCAGAGTCATCCGCGTTTACGCCAGGCAGAAGGGACACTTACGAGGACGACACAAAGACACGGGTAACATGTAGGGATCCAACCGCAAGGCATCAGGATTCAGCGCGGGCAGTTGCCAGAGTCATCCGGGCTTAGGCCAAGCGGGAAGGAAACGGACAAGGTCGACAAAACAGTAGCGAAAGCACATCACGTACCCAAAGGACCCCGAAGGATACCCTAAGTGTGCCCGAAATATACCCGAAGGACACCCCAACAACACCTCTAAAGGATACACAAAGGACACCCGAAGGATGCCCTAAGTGTGCCCAAAGGATACCCAAATGACACCCGAAGGATACCCTAAGTGTGCCCAAACTATACCCGAAGGATGCCCTAAGTGTGCCCAAAGGATACCCAAAGGACACCCGAAGGATACCCTAAGTGTGCCCAAACTATACCCGAAGGATACCCTAAGTGTTCCCAAACTATACCCGAAGGACGCCCCAACAATACCTCTAAGTGTACCCAAAGGACACCCGAAGGATACCCTAGGGATAGCCCAACGATCCCCAAGGATACCTAAGGATACCCCAATAGGACTCGAAAGACACCTCAAGGATACCCCAATAATAACCCAAGGACACCAAGGATACCAACCAGGAACGCCCCGAAGCAAGGTGTAGGCCCAAGGACAACTTCCAAGAATACTCACCAAAGGTGATCAAGTTAATTACGGAACCGGGAGGTACAACGCACCGCAGCATCCAGAGGGCAACGGTGATCTGAGGGAATACAACATGTGGTTTACGAAGAAAGGGGGAAGACGGTACAGCAAAGAGAGCTGTACCGTAAGAGAGCGAGCGCCCCCAAAGAAAGAACATAACGGTATCGGGCAAAAGGAAGGCGCGCAACCGAGGTTTCATCTATGGGGAGCCTGGCGACGGTCGAGCACTAAAATTCAGAACACCATCATTAGCACACGCGTCACCAGAGCCGAAACACGCAGGAGGATGGCGGCCCTCCAGGAACCTCGCCCGGGGCAAGGATGGTCGGAGACCCGGCCTACCCGAGCTCCGCGGCGGGCCCTGGAGCGGACTCGAGACGAGGACTCCGCACCGGAACCCGCGGTGAGCTCCGACAGCGACGTGGAGGTGATCGGCGATCCCGCCGTCGAGGAGAGAGAGTGGCGACTCCGGAAGGCGGCGGCGGGCAGTCGGATACCGCGCGGGACGACGGACGTCGGAGGAGAGGAACTCCCGAGGAGCCACTCGGAGGCGGTCTGTCGGGCCACCGAGGAGTCGCAGAAGCGGTTCCGAGACCGGGAGCCGTCGGACGAGGAGCAGCAACGGTCGACGGAGGAGGAGGCGAGAAGGCAGGCGCGGCTGCGGCAGGACCACGAGGCGGCGGCGGCGCGGTGGCATGCCCGCTTGCGAGAGGCGGAGAAAGAAGAGCGACGGCTGTGGGAGGCACCGGTGGAGGACGCGTGGGAGGTGCAGCCCGAGGGACGAGGACGAGGACGAACCACGCGCGCCATCCCCTCCGCGGTGGTTACCCGAGGTGCCACCCACTCCCCGCTACGAGGGGGAGTGGCTCACGGACGGCGCTCGAGACGGCGACGATGGAGCACCGGTGGCCACGCCGCCGTGGAGGCCGGCCCGGCCACCCACGCCGCGATACACGGAGCCGCGACGACCGGAGGAGCAGACGCCGAGCGAGGAGTCGACCGCGCAGCCGATGCCGCAACCGCAGGAGGAGGACGTCCACCAGGCGAGGGCGGAGGAGCCGTCGGTGGTGCGGACGGAGGTGCCGGCCGCGCACGTGAGCCACAGCACACGGGCGTTCGAGGCCGAGGGCATGCGGTGGCGGCAGCAGACGGTGACATGGACGTGGCCCGAGGGGCCCGCGACAGGACCGACGAAGGAAGTGCCCAGGATATGGGAGGAGGGGGCACCCAAGTTGAACCCTCGGGACCCCCGGACGAGGAGCCGACAGGATGCGTGGGTCCCGCCGACACCAAGCACGGGCCCGCCAACACCGGCGACGACAGCAGCGACGGGGGAGGCGGAGGAGTCGCTGGAGAAGGGACCGTGGGTGTGGCCCGAGCCACCGGCCACCCAAAGGCCTCCGCTGCAGCGACAAAATTCGACGCCCGGATCGACGCGCCCGCGGCCGCAGTTCATGCGGCAGGTATCGGCGCCGGAGGAAGGCGGTTGGCGCGAGGTCGCCAGGAGCGAGTGGCCGGTGGGTATTGAGGAAGCACCCGCGGTCGCGACGGCACGGCGGAAGGGCGGCAGGCGGTGCGTCCTGGTCTGCGAAGGCGGGAGGAGGTACCGGGTGAGGCTCGGAGTCGCGGGCATCCGGGTTTTCGCACAATAAATAAACGAAAAAAAAAATCACAAAAACAACACAAGGGTTTTCCAAAGCAACAAGAGAAGGGGTACGGGGCCAAGAGTTTGATTGGGGTGGCTGGAAGAAGAACGGGGCATGCATGGGCCACTACAGCAACCTGTAAGTCGAATGGTCTTAGTCCAGGAAGAAGAAATGAACGCCAATTACTTACCTGCTGTCCCGGTTGCAAAGTGAATGCGAAGTCCTCTCCGCACCCGCTCTCGAGAGCTGCCAATATGGAGTCCGATGCAGCCGATAGAGGACGAGTGAAGGGCGAGAGAGGACGAAAGGAGAGAGAAGGATAAGATGAGAAGGAGTAGAGGAAATGTAAAAGGAACTTACCCATGAAAAATTGCAAAATCACCACGAGCCAGGGAAGGGGGCGCCTCGATAGGCGGTCGATTGGCACTGGACGATAGTGCGATCGATGGGCACACGACAATGGAAATATCGGCCAAGGTGGAAATATCGCAAACGAGCAGGTGGCAACGCCGAATAAATATCGATCACGCACGAATGGTGTGACCAGGCGGAGGAAACATGGAAAGGAGTGAGACGCAGCAATGAGCAGCGAGCTGGGGATCGATAGCCCAGGAGTATCGATGTCCCAGTGGGAACACAGGAAATATCGGCGCGGGAGATTTAAAGTTGCTACGAGGCGGATGACCCCCGCTGTGGAAACTCAAGGGAGTTAAGAGCGTCGAGGGAGCATCGAGGGAGCAATGAGGGAGCGCCGCGGGAATCACAAGGACTCAAAGGCTAGGATAAGCAAGGAAACGCCGGAGAGTAGGAACCAGTCTTAAATGTTTCCCGAAGTAAGGGGGGAATGTGAGAAGTTGAATAACTCCCCACAAATAGAAGCAGCAGCAGATGGCCGGCCGCTTACCAGATACGCGGCGAATTCGCGTAGTAACGGCGCGGCGAGGAGAACGAGAGAGTTTGGAGACCAAGGGTGGAGATCGAGAGAGTTTGGAGACCAACGAAGGAGAGCGAGAGAGTTTGGAGACCAACGAAGGAGAGCGAGAGAGTTTGGAGACCAACGAAGGAGAGCGAGAGAGTTTGGAGACCAATGAAGGAGAGCGAGAGAGATTGGAGACCAAGGATGGAGATCGAGAGAGAATGGAGACTTCGCGGGCAGAGCAAGAGTGCCGTATGCAGAAGGGGATAACGGAACTCCACTGGACTTTGGACTCTCCCGTGAACTTTGGACCGGGAGAGGAAGTGCCACATCTCGGCAGTGGAGCGGCACACAGGCGTGCCACAAGCGGCACGGGAATCAGCGGAACGGCAGCAGTGGGCGGAACATCTATTGGAAGCGGTACATAAAGGACAAGTGGGTCATCCAGGAGGCACGGACTTTGGACCCAGAGTGGAGAGATCCAGCGGGCCGTGCGCAAAAAAGGGAAATAACGGTGCTTGGAGGCCCTATATAAGGCCGCAGAGCGCTGGCAGCTGGATCAGTCGATCACGAGGAGTCAAACCTTCAAGATCAATTAAAGTACCAAATAAACAGTCAGTCAAGCAAATAATCTACGAGGGAGCTACAACCAAGCGAGTCGTCGGAAGCAGCGCCGTGGGAAGCATACAAGGAGCAAGATCGCCACGTCGAGACGTTCGGGATTAGGACATCAGGAATCTCCGAATTGAGACACAGGTGGCTGAGTTCTGAAAGGCATCACGCGGCTACGTCAAGGCGTTTGTTTTCTAACTTTGTCACGACCACACCCTGGCGAGTCGCCCGGCGGGTCTGTCAGAGACAAGCAAAAGAGTCCTACGACGAAGAGCCGTCAGCTTGGGGAGGAAAGTTGTCTGCGACCCAGCGTACCTTGCCCGACCAAGCAGGACCTGGCGTGACGGACGAGCGGTAGATCGATTTGCGGTTTCAAGAGGCGGCAGCCTGGAGAGCCCTGCGATTACCGGCGAAGTTCCCGAGCAGCGACCGCCCAGCTCCCCGAGCGCCAGAACAACGAGATACTGGTCAGAAGTCAGCGCAGAGGACATCGACAGCGACGCCAGCAGACATTTCCGGCAGCCACGTTACCATCGCCGCGCGGAGCTCATTGGGGAGCGCAGGAGCGTCGCGGACGTCACGCATTAGGGTGAAGCCGGGTGGAACGTTCGTCTGCGCTAGGCGTAAAGCGAAGTGAACCGCTAGACAGCCTCCGGGCGGCAGCCTTGATTGTCAGCGCGAACTGAGCAAGAACCTAGCGGGACCGTCCGGGACAGAGCAAGGGACAGGTATTGCCTCGAAAGGCGTCAGCCTGGAGAGCAAGGCTTGTTCACCCTAGTCTGAGAACGGTGACGCTTCCCTAAGCCCACAAGGCCGAACTCTCTGCGGGTCTAAGGCGCTACAAGCGACCCCGAGGCAACGCGTCGGCAAGCAAGCAGAGGCGGCCACTACGAGCGTCCCGAGACCCAGGATCCATAGGAGGACGAGTCAACGCGTCGAGAAGCCAGAAGGAGGAGCACCAGCAGCCGGCGGAACCAGAACAAGGAGATACAGAAGCCAGCATAGCCACACACCTGCTGTACCAATACCACGAGAATAAATCCCACTGTTACCATTTGAACACTTTGTTTTCTCACTGATCTACGGGCAATCACGTCATATAAATTTGGTGGGACGAACACACAATCTTCTGAGCTAGCCGCACGAATCTCGTAGCGAGCAGACACACAAAATCAGTTCGTTACAACTTCGACTATGTTGGTTTGTCGGTTCGTTTGTTTGTTACCTGCACAATTTAATTGCAGCCAATTTGCTGGGGAAAATTTGTGGATACTGTAACTTTGTTCTAAATTTTAGAAATAATTTATCAGTAAGTGACGGTCGAGAAAAGCAGTAGGAGTGGACTTTATTAGAAGGAATGGTTAAAGTGTACTGTATTAGAATACTTCTCTATTTGGAGTTACATCTCTAATTGGATACCACAGTGGAAAAATAAATGATATTTTAGTTAAAGGCTCTTACTATAAGCAATGCGAGCCATGAAAATCTGACAAGGATACAGCTGAGTATCAGGAATGGTGGAAAGACTACAAAGACGCATGCTCATCTAACCACGATGGATCATCATGAAAAATGGAAGTTTATGCTGTTATCACCTTTTCAAACGTTCATTGGAAAAGTATAAAGTTCGTTTTAGAAACTACATCGCTGATGGTGAATCTAAAATTTACTCGGGGATTTTGAAGGCTGCTCCTTATGGTGAGACAGAAGTAACGAAGAAAGAATGTATTGGGCATGTTCAAAAAAGAATGGGAAAACGACTGAGACATAGTAAATAATACAGTAGAAGAAATAAAAGGTAAGAATGGAAAAAAAAAGTTTCTTGGTGGCAAAGGTAAATTGACTGGGGAACTTATTGATAAATTAACTGTTTACTATGGTTTAGCGAATAGGAGATACGCATAAAGCCATTTGGGCTCCTGCAGTTTTGATGCTAGAATAAAAATTTTAACTGAAATGAATTGTTCTCATCAATACCTATCGATTAACACAAAAAAAAAGTTTGTCACGCTTACTTTAACGCCCACAAACCGCCCACAATCCGCCCACAAACTTCGAAAAATCGTAACTATGAACGCGGATATCTCGGAAACTATAATAAAAAGAGAATTGGGATCTCAGATTTAGATTCCGTAGCCTTGTACGCAGCGCAAGTTTGTTACGCGAATATGCAACGCCCACTGTGACGCCCAAAACCCGCCCAAACCTGTGGCGCCTACGGTTTTTAAGCTAGATAAAAAATTTTAACAGAAATGTATTAGTATTGTCAATAGCTATTGATTTGCCGCGCCCACAATAACGCTCATAACGCTTAAATCCATCTACCGCCGGTAGGTGGCGCATTTCAATCTCGCTTTGCTGCTTGCATATCTCCATTTCCCTTTGGTTAGTAGTAGGTTATGTTAGGTTAGGGCGGCTGTCGGACTATGGCCTCTAGACATCTATGGGTCCATTGTGATACCGCATGATCTCGTTTTTCCTTCTCTGGGCCCCCGTATCTAGTAAGTTTCAGCCTGTGTTAAGCTGACCAGCATGTCTTCCACCCGGAAGATTTTATAAAGGCACTTATGTTTTTGAGATTAATCTCCGATATTTCGGTAAGATCGTCGATAAAGGGACTTCTTAAGTGTTGCAGTCTGAGTCTGCATAGGGCTGGGCAGAAGCAGAGAAGGTGTTCTACCGTTTCCACTTCTTCCTCATCCCTGCAGCTTCTGCAGAAATCATTTTGCGGAGTTTTTAACCTGCCGGCATGTGCGCCAACAAGCCAGTGGGTTGTGAGAGCTCAAATCAACATGCCACTGTCTGTGCAGCTGAATTTGAGTAATAAAGAGGTTTTTTTTTGCTTATCACAGGCATTTTGACAATGGGTATAGGCAAGCTTGTTAAAGTAGTTTTTTATATTTAGTTTGCAAGTTGCCATGGGCATACCGACATTCTCCTTGGGAACAGAGGCTTGGTGGTGCCCTGCCTGGATAAATCGGCCGCTATGAAGTTGCTATCCCGGTGACCCGGAACCCATATTAGGCTGATAGTAAACTGATTAGTCATCTCGTCGAGAGATCTGCGACAGTCTACTATTATACGGGAGTTGGTGT
Organism: Drosophila suzukii; assembly: GCF_043229965.1. Taxonomy (NCBI): domain Eukaryota; kingdom Metazoa; phylum Arthropoda; class Insecta; order Diptera; family Drosophilidae; genus Drosophila; species Drosophila suzukii. The sequence continues at coordinate 11,042,132 of NC_092085.1, read as the reverse complement.
TTGTCGAGTAGATCGATTTAATAGCCGCTTGGCTGTCATTATATATGTTTAGGTGTCCTCTTTGGAGGATTATGTTCCCTAAACAGGCTAGTGCTTCTTTTATAGCGTGGACCTCCGCCTGGAAGACAATGCAGTGGTCCAGTAGCCTGAATGACTTCCTGATATCTAATTTTTCGGAGTATACACCTCCGCCAACTTGTCCTTCTAATTTGGAGCCATCTGTATAGAAGCAGGTTGCTTCCGTCGTGCCCGGTCGGCATCCTCTCCTCTCCATCTGGAATCAGGACCTCAAAGGGTGTGTGACTATATTCAGTGGATTTGCATAGATCCGTTATCTTCGGAATCGATTTATCATGCTGGAGAATTTTAGCATGGCCATAAAATTGGGCTTTCCACTGGCCGGTGGCCCTCAGTCGAATAGCTGCCGATTTGGTCCTTTCCATGCCTGCTAAGTCAAAGTTGGGCAGGTTCAAGATCGCATTCAGAGCTTCATTCGGGGAGGTTCGAATGGCTCCACTAATACACAAAGCCGCCATTCGCTGTACTTTGTTTAGAGGAGTCAGTATGCATTGTTTGTGCAGAGCGGTCCACCACAGCGCCACTCCGTATAGTAGGATTGGCTTGACTACCGCTGTGTATATCCAGTTGACTATTCTAGGGGACATGCCCCATCTTAACGCAATTGCTTTTTTACTGGAGTAAAGTGCAATGGTCGCATTCTTGGTTCTCTCTTGATTATTTAATCCCCATTTGAGGTGCTTATCTAATACTAACCCCAAGTATCTGGTGTGATCGCTAAAAGAGACATTACAATTGTTTAGAATGAGTTGTGGAATTTTGTATCTATTTGTAAATAGAACAAGTTCCGTGTTCAAGGGGTTTACCCCAAGCCCGTTCTCTATCGTCATAAGATCGCATAAGTTGTGGATATTTTCCTTTAAAGATGATGGCGACGTCGTCTGCGTATGCCACAACCTTACAACCTCCTCCTTCCAGAATCCCCAGTAGTTTACTTACTGCCATATTACACAGAAGGGGTGATAGAAAACCTCCTTGTGCGGTGCCACTGTTCGCTAGTCTAGTCTAGGTAGCGGTCCTTAGTGTGGCTGTGACCATTCTGCTTATCAGCAATTTATGGACCAACCCCACCTTTCTCAACCCCTAGTTCTGTAAGAGTTTCGCTTATTGCAGTGGGAAACACGTTATTGAAGGCTCCCTCTATATCCAGTAAGGCGATCAGTGTGTGTTCCTTGATGCTGAGTGATTTCTCGATGCTGCTTACCACCAAGTGCAGCGCCGATTCGGTTGACTTACCTTTGGTATAAGCGTGTTGTGCCTCAGGTATTTGTGTCGGGCCCTTATGTCTACACAGGAATCTGCATGCCAAATCTCAACAGCCTAGCTCTTAAAGTTTCCGAGATCTCAGCGTTCACCGGACGCTTCATTGTAAGTAGGATCGATTATATTTATTTTTCCTCCTTTTTTTAAGCAAAGAGTCATTGGTTTTGCAATTTTTAAGAAATCTTTTATAAATTTTCGATAAAATCCACAAAGGCCTAAAAATGATTTAATTTGTTTTGAAGAGTTTGGAATTTTAAAATCTTTAATAACTTACATTTTATTTGGATTTGCTCTGATTCCTTCAGTTGAAATTATGTGACCTACAAATTCAGACTTTCGTTTCATAAACTCACATTTATCTAATTGTAGTTTGAAATTTGATTTGCGAAGACGTTCGAATACTTTTTTTAAAAGATTGAATATGCTCTTGTAAAGAGGTGGAAAATATATCAATGTCTTCTAATTTTTTCAATTTGTTTTGAACTATATGGTCTCCTATAAATTGGTTCTTCATGTTTTGTTTTTATAACGTGTTTGATTTCGTTCGTGAAAGTCAAATTTTCACTTTCATGATATTGAATATCAAAATATTTTGACATTAAATAATGAAGTTCAATTTTATCATAATATCATAAGTGTAAGGCATAATTATATTTCTCATCATCTAGTACATTTTCCGTTATATTCAATAGTGTTTTTCATAAAATCAATTTTTGCTGACGATTCTTTCAGATTTTTTCTTTCTATAAGAATGTCATAATGTTTGAAAAGTTTTTTATAAAATATCTTTGCTTAGATGAAAATAATTTTGGAATACTAAACTGAATATATTTATTCAAAGTTACATATTCACCTATTGTTTCAATTTTAGTAGAATTCTTTTTAATTTGGTACTTATATAAGTTTTCGTTATTTAAATGTATGCTTGATCCTGTATCAATAAGACATGGCTTATTAACAATTTTAATTTTTATGGCTGTGGTGTTTTTATTATGTACTACACCTAGGATCAAATTTTTGGGATCAATTTGATCCCAAGCGAGTGTCAAAAGTATACTACAATACATTGTATGAAGAATGTTTTTTGATCCTAATTATTGTCATTTTGACCAAATCCAGGGTCTCGTCGATACCAATAATTGTATTTCTATTTTCGAAATTCGAACTGCGCTTATCGTGCACCCAAAAAGAAATCGTCATCAATAGCAAGAGTAGTTATCGATAAATCATTGTGAGCTCGACATTGCGAAAAAGACGTCAAATATTTCAGTGCAAGGTGCTAGTGTTTATTGAATCAGGTAAGTACATTCCCAATAATATAATATGTAATATGTATGTTATGTATGGAATGTGTATCTATTCGTTATTCTTCGAATTCATAGATACACACTGCACATATATATGTATGTAAGCATGTAAGCACTGACGGTGACATCGCTTGCAATTTTTGAATGCAATATTTTTTTGTCATTTAAGTTCACTATGGAGGACAACGATTCTATGCAGATGGCCCGCCTATCCACGTATGTACACCTGGTCGACAGCAGCAAATTTATAAGATTAAAAATACACATATAACTTTAACTAAAAAACCAAATTTGTATTAAAAAAATGAAAAAGAAATTATTGGTCTTTTTTTGGGTGTTGACCCTAAAAATGGCCTTTTTACACCTCGAATGAGTATCAAATTACTGTGAAATAGTATCAATTTGACCACATATTCTTACTAAAAAATGTCAAAGCGTAGTGTCCTTTTGACACCAAAAAGTGATAAATTGATATTTTCGAAAATATCAAAATGACACCAAAATAGTGTCAATTAGATGTTCTTCGTATCAGAGATTTTTTGACATTTTTTTTGACATATCACATTTACACCTAAAAAAAATCGTCATCAATATGCCAGATGACGATTTTTTTTTGGGTGTAGAATTATTGTTGTTACCCCAATTTCTATTATAGTGGAACCTATTCTGTCTCTGCTGGTTGTTGTTCTTTGTTTTGATAATTGTTATTTTGGAATCTACCCCCTTAGAATGATAGTTGAGTTTTGTATTTAAATATGATTTTGATGTTTTAAAATCTTGAAATTCATCATCTTTCTGAGAGTTTTGGAACATATGCGAACGATTATTTATGGATTTAACTTCAAACATTCCTACAGCTTGGGCAGCTTGTTTTAATTTAAGAGGAGACGAAATATAGAATTTAATCAGCGTAATAAAAGTTTTGACTGGTAATTTTTCACGAATCACTTCAGCTAATGTATCACTCAATGTCCTCGAAACTAGAACTGTGTTTGACGGATTGTTGCCTAGGCTCAGTTTACAACCAATTCTACTTGTATGTTCTTCTAATTCTTAATATGGTGAACTAATTCACCGACTTCTTTTATAATGAGAGCCAAATAGAGTGGGGGTCCATTGAATTTATTTATCTAATTTAGTTGCAGAAGGAAATGATTCATGGATACATCTGAAAGGGTTTGTGATGCTTTTGCTGCTGTGGCTACGGATGTTGCTGCTGCTGATGTTGATGGCAATTCCATTTTTAATGGTTTAAATTGAAAAAGTTTTATTTCTCTTCTTATTTATTTTTATTTTATAGGCAAAATTAATTAAATTTATAATCGCTGGATTAGACACTAGAAATCCTCATTCGTGATTTAAGTTGGTAAGTTCGTTATGCGGATACAAATAATATTTTTATTTCGCGAAGTGATTTTTTAAGTCCTTTTTAGGTAGTTACTCGCGAGGATGTTACTTGTATCCTATCAACTGCGCCAATAATGTTTTTTGTTTCAGGATATATTAAAAAAACGATTTTTGTTTTAATATATAGCGGAGTTTTTACTGGTTAATTTCTTTCAAGTAAGATCCCCAATCTTAAACTGGTTTTACAAAATGCAATATTCTTATATCTCGGGATATACAGGTTGTATGTTGGGTTTGGTATCCAGGGTAATTTGCGTATACGTCACTAATAATATAAATTTATTAATATATAAAAAAACATGATCACAATTATAAAAAAAAAAAATAATTAGCCTAAATTATGCTTCTGACTTTTTAATTGTAATTAAAACTTCAGGTGAGGAGAATGAAAAAACATTTTCTTGATTAAGGTATATCGGCTATTTGAGAGATTCTGCACAGTCCTGGTTTCCTCCCTTCTCAATGATCTCAATGATCAATAACATCTCTCATTTTTAAAATGAATTGTTCGGGGACGGAATGGCTAACTCATCTCAGAAATGTTAACTTGTGTAAAAACTATACAGATAGTAACCATCCGTAACCAAATACTTTACAGGTACTAGACAGATAGTAACCATCCAAAACGAAGACTAAGCAGATAGTAACCATCAAAATAACAACTAAATAAAACGTGTCCAACGTGGCAAATGCATGTCCATAACACTTCCACCCTAAAAAATTGTACATCTCTGGGTAATCTTCAAAGTCAAAATCTATTAAATTCTGGTTGGGGCAGTGTAGACGAAATTGCTTCGGGACCACTCTTCCACTGTTCTGTACCATAAAAAAATTTGTTTCGATTTGCTGAGAACTATAAAAAGTTTTGTTAAACTGTTGATGCTAACTAAGAATCTTGACAATGTGTTTGAAGAAACCAGAAATATACAAAATTTTTAAACTGGAAATGACAAATATAACCTGAAAAATTTCCAATGTAACTCCGAGCGATTTTGCAAAAATTAATATGTACGTTATTAACAAAAGTGGTGTAAACCTACCAATCGCATTCCGGAGTTGGGATTCAAAATTGGAACATAGCAGCCAACACAGCTAGAATGTGAAGCCACTGTTTGTCCCTAACCGAAGGCTTGCCTCAGTAACCCCCAATGCAGGTCCATGTACCATTGTAGGGCTGGGGTGGCCGTTGGAGCATTCGAAGCTAATGTTAATGATGATTCCAATTCGTTGCATCTTCTCTGCAACTGTCGGATAACCGTGTCAATTGCGTAGTCACCTTTGAGATCTTGATGTTGGCCGAAGTTCGTCTGGGGGCCTTCGGAAGCACACTTACAGTCGGCATGTTGTCCAGAAAGATTTTCTGGTATTTTTCGACCAGCTCCTTAAGTGCTACTAGTCGTGAAGAGTACTCACAACCAGTGGGTAATGCCGGTTGCTGGACTTCTTCATCTAGGTCGCAAAACTGCTGCGACTGATTTAGCTTACCGGAATAATACCCGTCTCGGTGGCGTCGGTCGGCAGAATCCTTGCCATAATTCTTAATGTGCTGTTGAATTTTCCCTTGCAGCTCGTTTTGGTTGTCTAGTAATCGATTGTGTAAATCGATTCTTGTGTGACTTGTCTCGTCTATCGAAGAATCCTGTGAAGCCGGATAAAGCTATGTGTCTTGTGAAGCTGAATGAAGCTGTGAGTCCTGTGAAGCTGGATTAAGCGGTCGATCTTGTGAAGCTGGATTCAGCTGACGATCCTGTGACTCTGGATCAAGAAGCGTATCCTGTGAAGCTGGATGATGATGAGTATCCTCTGAATCTAGATTAAGTTGAGTATCCTGTGAAGCCTTATGAAGCTGCGTATTCTGTGAAGCTGTAAGAAGCTGAGTATCCCGTGAAGCTGTAAGAAGCTGAGTATCCCGTGAAGCTAGATAAAGCTGACGATCCTGTGAAGCGGGATGATGCTGACGATCCTGTGAAGTTGAGTATCCTGTGAAGCTGGATAAAGCTGACGATCCTGTGAAGCTGGATGAAGCTGAGTATCCTGTGAAGCTGGATGAAGCTCTGAATCCTGTGAAGCTATACTAAGCTGAGTATCGTGTGAAGCTGGATGAGCTATGGTTCCAGGGCGGGTGGATCACGTCGGGGCCACCAATATTTGTGCCTAACCGAAGTAGACACTCGCAAGACGATCGCGTCGCGGCAATGGTAATGATGGTTACTGCGTTGCCGGACCACAGACGATGCGGGAACTGCGCTGAGGTTGAGCTAACGTGGTCAGCTGCTAGTTGAGCTAATGTAGTACGAGCCCTATTCCTGGAGGTGGAAGTAGAACCGCGGAGTTTTGCGTTGCGTTATTCATGTTTAGTGTAATGATTAGTAAAGTAAGCTTAATTCTAAAGTAGGTCAGGGAATTTTGATTTTGGTAGCAGTTGCGTAGTTGGATCGGCTGATACTCCAAAACGAGTTGACTGCATTGGCGGGTCAATGTACCGTTAAGACGGTGGGTGCAGTGGGTGCTACTGAGCGCCTGGTACTGTTTCCAACATGGCTACGGCTTGATTTGTTGGAGCACGTTCAATTGAGCAAAGTTCAATTTGTTAAAATTAGGCGGGGGTACGACCGCGGTTTATTCAGTAGGAATGCCAAAATTGAACTACTTAAGTCTAAGCTCAGCCCCGCGCTCCAAAGCGCAGCGGAGCCTTCACGGAGGGGAGCTGGGAACAGCGCAGGAGAGCGGGAGCGCGAGAGAGCGGTGCAGCTGGATAGCGGGTCCGGTCTAGATTCGCCGGACAGTGGGCCTGAACATTCCGCCCCCTTGCAATCGCTAGCGTTGCAAAAAGGAGACGGAACGGTTGAGAGAAAGCCACTCGAAACGCGAAGTGCCCCTTGACCGAAAAGTAGTACGCCAAAGTTCACTTTGTAAAAATTAGGCGGGGGTACGACCGCGGCTTATTCAGTAGGAATGCCAAAATTGAACTACTTAAGTCTAAGCTCAGCTCCGCGCTCCAAAGCGCAGCCCCTCGTCGACCATGTGGAAACCCGGCTGTATCACCTTCGGGTAAACGTCCGCCCCCAGGATCAGGGAAATGGTGGCTGGCCGATGGAACCGCTCATCCGCGAGCGGTAGCTCCCTAAACTTCTTAGTTACGCTCTCACTGAGCGCACGGATGGGGGTGCGGATGCGCACGTTCGGCTCAATCTTAAGGACCACCTCCAGCTTGATGGCCCCGTCGACCCTTGACCGAATCGGCGCCGTGCAGATGCTCTCATCGCCCACGTTTGTTGTCGGCAAACGAAACGCGGCGGCCAGGGATGCATCGATGGAGCTTGTCGGGGTGCACGGATCGATGAGTGCGGCGGTGTCGAACGTCTTCTCCCCGGTTTCGACGATCACCAAAGCAGTCGGGAGGACGTTACCGCTATGACGCTGGAGAAGTGCCGCGAGCGACGGACCTGTTGTCGAGGATGCTGAGCGCGGTGGAGGGGCAAGCGTTTGGCGAGTTGGCGGATCTTGCCGGCGCGAACGCTGCGGAGAAGCGGGCTGCTGCTTGGAGCCGGACTTTTTCCGGGAATCAAGTTCGTGCATGTGGAGTAGCGTGTGATAGTTCCGATTGCACGTTCTGCACCGGTCACCGCTACAACACCTCCCAGTGGAGTGCTCGTGTGGGAGACAGTTCGCGCAGTACTTGTTTATAAGAATTGCCCGCAGCCGCTTCTCTGCGCTCAGCTTTAGGAACCTCTGACACTTCCGAAGAGGATGGATTCCGCAGCTGACTCGGCATCGGTAGGACTGAGTACCTCTCGTACGTCTGCTATCCAATGCCTGAGCGCTACGTCGACAGGGAGCCATTTTCCTGTTTAGAGTGTGGATAAGGAAAATACAAAAAGGGCTGATTAACAATGACGTGGATAATGGCTACGGACTAAGGTGTATAAGAAACGCGGCTCGTTACGAGGTAGTTTTGGACGGCTCTCTTGGAAAAAGAACCACCTTTGTCACTGGACGTTTGACAATGCCGCGTGTCGTACGAATGTAGACTACGCGGACATAGCCATCGGCTCCCAGAAAAACGGAGTCTATTCTTTCGAATCGCCACTCATTTGAGGGCAAATTGTCACGCAGATTTTCTGTGGGGACTTGCCACTTGTTGCGCTTGTGGAGCTCCTTAAGGTACTCACTTGGATTCGCCCTTTACTTCACGTTCCACTAAGAATGGAAGAGGTCCACCGACAAGAAAGTGTTCTGGTGTCAACGCTAAGAGATCAGTTGAATCCTCGGACATGGGAGATAGCGGTCTGGAATTCTTGCTAGGAGGGTGGGGGCAGCTCTTCAAAGGTGTACTACCGTGTAGCGGTGAACTTTTAAAAGAACTTCTTGAAGCTCTTAACACCAGCTTCCCATAGGCCTCCCATATGGGGTGCCACAGGAGGAATGAATTGCCATGTGAGCTGCTGATGACTATACGGATCGGTCACAGACTCCTTAACGGCTTGCAGGAAGTCTCGGGAAAGCACGGTGGAGGCGCCGACGAAGGTCTTTCCATTGTCGGACTGGACTTGGCGAGGACACCCTCTTCTAGAGACGAAACGAGCGAAAGCGGCAAGAAACTTTTCAGTCGTTAAGTCGGATGTAGGCTCTAGATGGATGGCCTTTGTAGAAAAACAAACGAAAACCAACACATACCCTTTCGTAATAAGACAACCTCTTCCGGTATAATTTTTTATATCAAACGGGCCGTCGTAGTCCATCCCTGTGTACGGGAACGGACGGGAAAAAGACACTTCCCATCATCTGGACTTGCAATCTCTTTTTGTCTTAGTTTCGTGAATTTGACCAGAAGCCGCGAGAGTGCACATTCGTACGGTAGGATTATCGGATGTCGTTCATGATACCGCAAACTGTCGGAGGCCGATACGCGGCCGCATGCCATTATTAGCCCTTTCTTGTCTAGAAAGGGGTTCAGGGAGAGAATCGAAATTGCCGCGGGCACTGGACGCTTCTGACTCAAGCAGCGGTATTCTTCAGAAAAATACCTGCGTTGAGTGCAAATTGTCATAAGTTGTTCCGCGGCGTCAACGTCCTGGGCCTCCAGACGCACATCGCTGGACAAGCAAAGCTCTATTTAAATTGGAAAAGCGATCCAGGAAATCTTCCATCGGCATAGACGCCACATAAGCTTTAACGGCACGCTTTTTGATCTCAGTCACCGGCAGGTCGGTTCCCTGGCTGGGCCAATGATCGCGTAGACGTTGCAGCCAAGTGGGTCCATGCCACCAAAGCGCAACTCCTCGACTAGCCAAATCAGCTGGATTATGTTTGGATTGAACGTGCCTCAGTGGACTCGGTGATCTTCGTCACCCTGTTGGCAACGAACGTTGTCCAATGGCACGCTGGTTTGGCTAACCATGCTAGCACAATCGTGGAATCGGTCCAACAATGGAATTTTGAGGTCAGCCTCAATGGAAACCCCGCGGAATCTTGAGCACTTTGTAGCTCGCAAACAACGAACTTAGCGTCCTCGGCGTAGTCCGCTCCCTAAAAGACTTCGTCTACATACATTTGATTTCGAATGACGTTGCTCGCTCTTGGATGGCTGAGCTGCACGTCAGCCTGCCAGCTGTTGCAGGACTCAAATGGCCAGGAATGGCGCGCAATTGACTCCAAAAGTTACCGTCTGTAATTCGAAATCTCGAATGTGCCCCTCGCTGTTGCGGAATAAGTTGCGCTGGAACGGGGAATGCTTCGGATGTACCCATATCTGCCGATACATTTTCTCGATATCGGCACTGTAGACGTATCGGAAATATCGCCACTTCAGGATCTGGATAGTTAGATAGGACTGTAACACTGGGCCAGCATGAAGGATATCATTTAAACTGACCACACTCTCTGAAGGGCTGGAGGCATTGAAAACCACACGTAGCTTGGTGGTTGTACTTTCCGGCTTGAGCACGGCATGATGCGGAAGGTAATAACTGGCAGAATTATGGGTAGGACGGACTTCTTTCGTGTGATGGAGGTCGAGGTACTCTTGAATCACGGAGTCGTATTTGGCTTTCAGCTGACTGTCCCCTTATAGGCGTTGCTTGGAGGGCGGATTTTACGTTTTCGGGATCACGAAACAAAAGACTTACGACATACCTGCCGTTATCGTCTCTCGTATTCGTTCGGAGAAAATTTTCCTTACATGTCAAATCAGAAGATTTTGTCACTTTTACTGGCAGATCCTCAGCCTCCCAAAATTTGGTGAGATGACTGTTCAGGGACGTGTGAACCGTGTGGGAGATTCGTGTGGAAAAAACGGAAATCTGATTTTCCCGTGGAGCAGGAATGGGTCCTGTTAGGATGCACCCGAAAATGGTTTCTTGACCGAGGAGAGAGCCACAAATGTTCTGCCGGGTGCCGCTTAGAAGAATGGCTTGCAGTACGTCGGCCCCGACCAGAATATCTATCTGTGCGCTCTTTGAAGTCCATAGACCCCGAAGCGGTGGCAACTGGCGTATTTGGTCTTGACCTGGGTCTCGGGGAGGGATTCGAGTTCGAGGAGTTGCCTCTGTGTTGTAAGGTGTGATGGCGCCCGCGGCACTTAAAGCAACTATGAGTGCTTTCACAATCACGCAGCTGATGCCCTCGTGCGAGGCAGTTCAGACACAGCTGCTTCCTCTTTATATGTGCCTACCGCTCGTCGACCGTCATCTGGAGAAACCGTGCACATGTGCGGACAGGATGCTTTTCCTTCTTACAAAGGTCACATCCTTTTGGCTTGGGGCTACCCTTGTCTCGTAAGAATTTATTCTTCGAGGCGCTGCAGTGGGGGCGGATGTTTTTTGCAGAAATTGACTCGAGCCTCACGGCCTACGTCGTCTATGACTTCTAAGGTTCGGTGACGCTCCGTAAGGAAAGCGTTCCGTTCCTGCCACGTCGGAATCTCTGCCTTGTTGTGCAGGGACTGTTCCCACAAGCGTAGCGTGAGCTTAGGAAGTTTGGAGGAGCACATGTACACTAAGAGGCAATCCCAATTTTCGGTTTCAATTCCGGACATTTCTAAAGCCGTAAGGCAACTCTGGATGGTACGTTGAAGCTCACGGATAGCTGACACAGATTCCTGATTAACGGACTGCACATTGAAAAGTATTTTTAATTGGATATTTACTAACAACCGCTTGTTTTCGAAACGCTCAGTTAGGTTAGCCCAAGCTGAGCAAAAGCCGTCGTTAGTAAGGAGGAGTTCGACACTATCGTGTGTGCATCGCCGCTTGTTTTTGCATTTAGGTGAAACACTTTTTCGACTGGCGTCAGCCTTGGATTGTTTATATAAATGACCGTAAACAGATCCCTAAAGGTCGGCCACCACAGATACTCTCCGGTGAAAACCTCGGTATCGCACGGAGGCAGCCGACATCCAGAGGAAATGTAAGTTTGGGTAGGAACAGCTTGAACTTGGGGAGTCTGGGCTATCATATCCGCGATCTGAGCCCCACATCTCTCGTAAACGGAATAGCAGTAGCCGTATTTAGTCTTGAGAATTGGTAAACTATCAGCTGCACTTTCTCCGGCTTCTGCTATGCACCCGGTGCATTCATCGTATTCTTCCTTGATGCGGCGGATGTTCAGCATGGACAGAGTAAGAGGGATCGGCGAAGGAGTGTTTGTTCTGGATTCAAACTCACTCAGCCGATCTGAGACCTCAATAAACTTGCTTAGAGCGATTTGGAAAGGTGTTAGTGCCTTTTTGACGTTTGCACGGGTGACCCTTTTTCGGGGCGACGAGGTCTTGGCGGTTAGTTCGGGTGTGGGCGGATCTAGGGATATGCCTGGGACTACGGCAGGCGGAATAGACAACTTGTTGTTATCTGTAGTATGCACTTATATTGAATATCTACTGCACCAAAAGTACTTGCAGCAAACACACTGTAACACTTTGTTGCAGCGTTTACATATACAAAGGCTCGGTCATAACCTAAGTGGCCGAAACATGAGTCGATCGGCGGCGTACACAGAAAGTGCAAGTGTCAGCATTCTGTTGCACACGCCGGCCGCTCAGCGATATCTAATAGAAACCAAATCGGACTTATATTTTTGGGCTTAACGAGAAATCTACACAAATTTAACTATTACACTATCACTTCCAACGGAAATTTAAAAAAAAATCCCTTTTTTTTGGGTCAGAATCTGCTCGCCTTTGTTTATGTCGGATAAATAGGAAACCTGGCCCACTTCTGGAACAGTGGATCGAGGAGTCGACAAAAAAAGTAGTGGATCGGAGAAATAGAAATTGGAAGCAAGTACCGACCTGGTTACTTGGCGGAATTAAACCCAATGATACGGACTAGGAACGGTGAGTGATAAATTCGTATATCACCCGTGGAGAATTAATACTACAATATAATATTTAACCTTTTTGGTATATGTTTATTGTAATTGGGATCAAGTTTGGTATATATTTTGTTGTTTTGTTGAGGGGGAAAAATACCAAATATGTGTTAATATGTAGTCAACGGTGGAGTAATTGTATTATTTCGCTTATATTTAAACGTCTGAATGAATAAAAATACCAAAATATGCCAATAAGTTGTTGGCCGGAGGAAGCTATTTGTTGATTGTTTAGTATTAGAGTATTGTTTTAATTTACTTTAATATTCCGAGGGAAACAATACTAAAATATACCAAAAAAAATGGTGGGCGGAGGATGCTATGCATGCGGTGGAGTGCTGGTATTATTTTCCCTGGATAAATTAATTTTACGAAGTAAATACCAAATACCGAAAAAATACTAAAAAGTTTGATGGGGGTAAATAAAGCACACGGTCGGAACTGGATGGTGGGGTTAAAATTATATGTGAATGTACGTAGATATTTGTGTATGTAGATTTGGATATGTATGTAGATATTTGTGTATGTAGATTTGGATATGTACGTAGATATTTGTGTATGTAGATTTGGATATGTATTTAGATATTTGTATGTATGATATGTGTGTATGTATGTAATGTTCGCAGGTTTCAAACTTATTAAATAATTATTGCCGGCGGGATATGTGTTGTGGTGGACGTTTTCCATTTATTGTATGTGAACTGTATTTGGAAAAACGAAAAAATAAGTGCAAGTACTTTATCGGCTGCGGATATACAGTGAGAAAATCTTGGAATGTTTTGGGGGCCTGAATTAGCAGAACACTGGAAATTAAATAATTCTCACTGTAAGCTTGGCTTATATTTGCACAATATATTTTCTAATTTGGAATTGGAATTTTTTTTCTCGATTTTATATATGTGTTTGTAAGTATGGATGAGCGGCCAAATGCAATTATAAAAGGAGTCTGAAAATTTGGCAATATGGCCGCACGTAGCAAAAGGAAAATCGAAGAAAAAAATGGCGAAGTAATTTATTAATTGCCGTTGTCGGATTTAATCGGACATGGATTTTGGACAAATCTTACAGAAAATCAAACGAACTATATTTTCGAGTGGCTGACTGCAGACCAGCAATGTGAGCCGGGGGGTAGAGGGGTACGTCGGCGCTGGTAGAATGCCGTGGTTTGCTGCTGGTGCGGTTAAAATCGTCTAGGCTTTAGGGGAGAAAACCACTCGAAAAACGAACGGAATTTAGAAATACTTTTCTAACCACATATAGCACAAGCTTATGGCTTTAGTAGTTTTACAGTTAAGGGTGTACGAAATGTAGCTATTTATAGCTGTTTTCCTGACAAACTAGCAAGTTTTTACAAACGATTTAAAGTTTCTTATACTAAGTTCATTAACATCGGAACATGGGAAAATCAGCTCAAGATAAAGCCAGGGCGTATAACCTAAGGAAAAGGGACTGGAGGCCTAAGATAGGAGACCATTACCCAAAGCAGCTATTAGGTTCGCAGCCAAGCTAGCACCAAACTACGAGGGTCCATTTAAAGAGACAGGCTTCGTGTCTACAGTGATAGCAACGATCAAACACACGGCGATAGGAAAGGCACACAGAGCGCACATTAACGAACTGAAATCAGTGGTAGAAATCGAAGTAAAATAAAAACTGACCAACCCGTATTGAATCAGACTTCACACTAAACACCAGGTCATTGGTTACAGCAACAAACAAACTAAAGAGCTCGCTGGCGAAATAACGGGATAACGTACAGGGCCTGAACCAGCAGCGGCGTCGGGTCATTTTACTCGGGGCTGTGGACGTGGCAGGCCCAGCAGGGATACGGAGGCCGACCAGGGCAGCACCAGTCGACGAAACAAAGAACGACGAAACCAAGAAAACAAAAGCCAAACCAGCGATTGAGATCCCACAGAACAAGGATATCAACCGGGACAAAATGCCAACAACTCGCCGATTTCCAGCGCCCACAAACAAAATGGGTGACCCCGAGAAGCCTCTCCATCCTCGAGTATCCCGGTGTGAAACTTATCGGAAGATACAGACAAGGATTGGGATCCCAAAGAACCGAACGGAAACGTAGAGGCCGTAGCGCTGATCAAGGCAACTTGCCGACCGGGTAATAAGAAAAGGTAGAGGATACTGACATGAAACATCGCGACTAGGATCCCGATCGGGAGAGGCGGACACGTGAGCGTGGGGGCGGGGGAGCGGGAAAGAAGTGTGACGGCCCGCAGTCACAACAACATAAAACAGAAATAAAACCAAGCATAGAACAAACCGTTTACAAAAGAACGGAGTAAAAAGGACTAAGCGACTGAGCCCGCGGTCCATGCACACACACAAGCGACGAAATGTGCCTAACTGGCCCCAACGCAGCAGAAAAGCGCCAAAGCTTCCATGAGCACCCGTATAAACCCCCCGAGGGCCACGCGTCGCGCAAAACCCGACGCGGTCGTTGTCCAGGCGAGCGGGAAATCATACAGCGAGGTGTTAGCCGAAGTGTTGTCGCACCTGGGAAGCTGTGTATCCAAGATACGCCGCATTATTAACGGAAACTTACTGCTCGAGGTGGCCAAAGGCAGCGCAGAAAGCGCAGATGCAATGAAGGAGAGCATCGCGAGGGTGCTAGGCAACGTAGCGCCGGTGCGAGCCATGTCGGATGAGACTAAGCTGCTCGTATTGGAGATACGAGACATCGACTACATCGCGATGGAGCAGGAAATCTTCGCTGCTATTGCGAGCAGTGTCGTGGACGAGCTGAGCAGCGACCTGAGAGGGTTCCCTCTATACCAACGCCAAGGGACGCTCCATCCTTGAAGCTATTGCGTCGCTGGACATCGTCCTGTTGAACGAGGGCTCCCAACACACTTTCAACAGAGCTGGGCCGGTTTAATCCTCGACCTATCGTTCGCGAACAGTTCCTTAGCCCGTAGCATACGCTAGAGGATAGGCGAGGCTTTCACGGCCAGCGACCATGATGCCTCTCTGCTGACAGTTGGCGGTCCACCGTGCCAAAGTCAGCCGACAACCGGGTCAAGGAAAGCCTACCGCCAGGACACTTTTAAGCCACAGACCTTTGCCAGTGCACTGTAAGGACGCTTTCTCGGCCGGGGTACAGATCTCAGTCGGATCCAAGAGTCCCTTACAAGAAAATTTGTAAATCATCGAAACACCGGACTAGAGGGTTCCACTCCACAGGGGAACGGGTAGCTCTTAGGGGAGTCTTCACCGGAGGTCCTTATTTACGTCGACGAAAAGGCAGATGACGTTGGTTATGCAGAGTCCAATTCCTGGGCTACGACCTAACGGGCTAGCCGGAGTCTTGTACTTCGTATTACAGGCGAAAAATCCACCGGGATGGACCTTCGGGCGAGGCCAAGCCGGGAGGTTACTTTGTGGCGTCGAAGGCGAAAAATCCACCGGGCTGGACATTCGGGCGAGGCCAAGCCGGGAGAATACTTGGCGGGCGTTAGGTAGCATGAGGGCGGGGCCACGCACGAGCCCCAGAACGACGAAGGAGCTAGGATTGCGGATAAGGCTGGAAGGGTGTCCACGCGCAAACCCCAAAACTACGGAAAAGGTAGGAAAAACCGGGATTCCGGATAGAGGTATGAAAAACCAGGATTCCGGATAAGGCGGGAAGGGTGTCCACGCGCAAATCCCAAAACTACGGAAGAGGCATGAAAACTAGGATTCCGGATAAGGCGGGAAGGGTGTCCACGCGCAAATCCCAAAACCACGGAAGAGGTAGGAAAAACCCGGACCGATCGGGATGGGGGTCCACATTCAGGTCCGAAGTAGCAATATGAACGGGGTACGGTTAGGTTAGACTTGGTGCTAGTCCTTAACATGTCTTGATGAACTATCGGTTGGCGTTGCCACGCCGAGCTCTGAACTTAGCTATAACTTATTTATTCTTAATTCGACTTAATGCTTATTGTAATTCACGGTATTTCTCGTAAAGCATTATAAAGAACGTAATAATGATTGTGGCGCACGCGCATTCTAGGTGGGTTCGTCACAGCACTTAAAGGCTTGGTTGTCTCTGAGTTGGACTCGGCAGATAAAGTAGCGAAAAATTTGGCAGCTATACTGGAGAAAGCCTGTGACCAAAGCATGCAGCAGCGTAAGGGCTATCGGAAGCACCACGCCAGTGTACTGATGGAGTGAGGAAATCGCTAGCTTGCCTTCGAGCCAGGAGCTTAGTACAAAGGGCGGGAGACACCGCAAACCTTTCAGCCTGCAACTCGAGCTTCAGGAGTGCAATGAAGGCACTCAAATTGACGAGACGAGACAGCAAGAGGGAAACCCATGGCAAGAAACTTGAAGAACAGGAAGGCACATGTGCCGGTTTTGGTTACGAACAGTGCAGAGAAGACCCTGCTATCCCTCCACCCGGATGCGGTACCATCGCTCTACAACGCGTGCCTTCTGGAAGGGACCTTCCCCGTCAGGTGGAAACGCCAAAAGCTCCTGCTCCTGTCAAAGCCAGGGATATCAGCGGGAGAAACCTCTTTTTATAGACCAATCTGCCTGCTGGACACATTAGGCAAGGTTTTCCAAAGGGTCATAGCAACGTGACATAACGCTGCTGTGGAGAATGCCGGTGGACCCTCTTCCAACCAATACGGATTCCGGACAGGAAAATCGACACTAGACCCGATAGAGACGGTTACCAACATTGCTGCTAAACCCATCGTTGGTACCAGATGGAAAGGTGGGACGAAGAAGTATTGTCTAGTGATCACGTCGGACATACGGAACGCTTTCAACTCAGCCGATTGGGGGAGGGCACTGGAGGCCCTACGGTCCTTCAACATACCGGAATACCTGTTGAATGTACTGCACAGGTACCTCATTAAAGGGAGCTGGTCCTAGAAACCTCTGCGCCCCATGACGTATGAGGTGTCAGCCGGTGTTCCTCAGGACTCGGTACTGAGGGCCCAGTACACGATGTATGTCGGAGTTTTGAAGCTCCTACAGCCGAGCAGCACCGATATAGTTGGGTTTGCAGATAATGTCGCGCTGGATGTGGTGGTCAAGGAAGTTGCTGCCGTGGAAGCAGCTGCAAACTGCAGTGGAGCAGTGACTCTCAGTGGCGGGCCTACAGCTGGCCTCACACAAGTCAGAAGCGGTGCTGATATCAAGCAGTAAAGCAGTGGAGTCGGCGCATATCGGATGGACAACGATTTCATCTCAGCGTGCCATAAGGTACCTGGGAGTCATGCTGGACACCCGCCTCTCATCCCATAAAAGGGCAAGTGAGACCACAGGATCGCTCTGCAGGATCCTGCTGAACACCAGGAGACCGAAGCAGGACAGACGTACGCTCCTCGCGACCGTTGTCAAGTCGCAGTTGTTGTACGCTGCCCCGGTATAGGCAGAGGATACGGCGAGTACTTGGTCTTCCGGGCGGCCTTCCAGCAAGTCCTCTCCGAGGCCCTCGTCGTTGCCGACGGAGATCGACATTACCTGTCGGAGTACTTTCCCTTTGTTGTCTTAACCTTTCTTCGCCAGTAAAGGTAATACAGCGCCTTCCTCCTCTCCACCTACTAGTTCTAGTTCCTTCGTTAAAGAGCGAGTACATGGCCGAGGACCCACAGGTAATTTCTAACTTTGCTGTCCTTTTGGGTTATCTTTTGGTTGCGGAGAATGATTTCCAACAATGTATTTTACATCTTTGAGGCTTACTAGAACCATACAACTAGGACATTCTTTTGTCTCCGTTACTCGTTTTTCTAAACAGGATTTATGGAATATATGTTGGCATTTGGTTACTGCACACGGCTGCGTAGCTTCCATACGCTCTCCACAAACTATGCAGACATCTTTTGATGCTGGTGGTGGCTGTCTAAATTCATCTGGTGTATGCTCCACTGGCATGATTGTATTATATTTTGTTGTTTTGTTTTTTCTTTCCTTGGACAATTTCGGAAGCTCCGAAATAAATAATAATTAAATCTATTCAACTTTGATTTTATTTCTGTTTTTCTGGGCTATTGCACTAAAGATGTCCCACCAACCAATTGAATAATTTATACCGTCCGATCTCGGACAGGGAAACTCATGTGAATTTACCTCTGTTTTCCAGTAGATTCTGTATACAAAACTCAGTGAAACTTGGTGAAATCCAAATAATGATTTTCTCTGACTATAATTACGAGATAATTGCCTACCTAAATTAAAGAAATAAGTGTCCAACTTCTCTAAATTAAACTCATGAATTTCATCGAAATAATTGAGCTATTTATGGAATCTTCTTTTTGTATCTGACCTTCTTGATTGCAGAAACCTAATTCTGATATTCTACACCACTGCTGTTTTTATAGGTCCTTCCTTTCCTTTAATAAAGTATGCGTATTTCTGGTCGACAAACTCACCTTCTGGAGATAACCTACTAGCCATGAATCCACAACTAACTCGCGATTGGGACCTTTTGATACCCCTAGCTTCAGCGGGTGGAATTGGGTGGGTTGTTGCGGCTGTTGTAGATCGCGATTACGTCGAAATATTTAAAGATCCCTCCAGAAACTAAAACCTCAAATTAATAATGGAACTGAACAATGAATGGCGGATGAACTAAATCGGTATGCAGCACATAAGTTGAATAGATAAAAGCGGGTGGGACTGAGATGTTGTCGTCCTACCCTTCTATACCCTCCCAACCTTGGTTCTTTCTGTTAAGGTGTTAAATAAGAACCCCAAAATGTATAATTAATTATTATTTTATTTTAGAGCCCCATGTCCTCCAGAAAAAAATTAAATGGGGACTTAGCCTTTCATCATGGTATATATATATGATGGACGTTGATGCACTACTAGCAGTACAAACAAGTGGCCCAACGACACCAAGCACGTGCTTGTTACGCGCGGGGCCCTTTTATCAATTTGGGCAAAAAATACGAGTTCGCGAGGAAGATACAAAAAACAAATAGAGGCGGGACACAAATGAAAATAAAAGAAGCATCTAAGAATGAAGCAAATGAGTTAAAATATTAGTTTTTAGTACCGGGATAGAAGTTGAAGTGCAAATTAAATGATAAAGGTTGTTATAATTATTACATAGAACGCGAAAGGGCTCGTGCAGACAAAAATTAGATGTACATCGTGGCAAATTTAGGGGATAATAATTTCGTGTTAGTCTAACAGGAACATTGAAAGTTAGGCGGTTTACAAGTTCTACAGAATCAATATCACCTCTTATAAGATTTTGCATAAAAATAGTACCAAGCATTGTTCTACGATTTGCAAGGGTAGGTAAATTAAGCAATAGTAATCTACTCTGATAGGAAGGTAGCCTTATGTTTTGATCCCAGTTCAAACTACGAAGGGCAAAAAGAAGAAATTTTTTTTGTACCGACTCAATACGGTCAATATGCACTTGATATTGTGGACTCCAACCCGAAGAACAATATTCCAAGATAGGACGGACAAGGGAGGTAAATAATAATTTGGTTGTATAAGGGTCATCAAATTCTTTTGACCAACGCTTTATAAACCCAAGAACACTCATGGCCTTGCTGACAGTGGACATTATGTGGCAGTCAAATTTAAGTTTTGGGTCCAGAAGAACGCCTAAGTCATTAACTGAATATATACGATCGAGTGGCGTATTTTGAAGAGAGTAACTAACAAAAGTAGGAGTACCCCTATGAAAAGTCATAACGTTGCATTTAAGGCAGTTCAAATTTAAAAGGTTATACTCACACCATCCCTGAAAACAATCAATATCTGACTGTAAGTTGAAACTCGACGCTAATCATTATGTGATAAACAAAGCTTAACATCATCAGCATACATTAGTACACGAGAGTGTGTTATGATAGAGGGAAGATCGTTAATAAACAAAGTAAACAGCAAAGGGCCCAAATGACTACCCTGAGGCACTCCAGATGTCACATAGATCAGTTTTGAGGCAGCGTTCTTGAATATAACCCTCTGAGTCCTACCATTCAAATAACTTGAAATCCAAGTTAATAGATTACATGGAAACCCAAGCTGATTTAATTTGAATAAGAGAAGAGAGTGATTGACAGAGTCAAAGGCCTTACTAAAATCTGTGTATATAACGTCAGTCTGCATTTTATTCTTAAATCCATTTATTACAATAGATGACAATTCCAGAAGGTTGGTGGTGGCCGATCTTCGCTTAACAAAACCATGCTGACACGGTAATATTAGCGAGGAACATAAATGTTGCAAATGAGAAGTAATAATACGTTCAAATGCTTTAGGAATTGCCGACAATTTAGAAATACCTCTGTAATTCTGGGCATCCGCCTTCGCACCCTTTTTGTGAAGTGGAATGATAAAAGAGTCCTTCCAGATAGTAGGAAAAACTGACGATGAAATAGACAGATTAAAAAGTTTAAGAATCGGTTTACATATGGTTGACGCACAAAACTTAAGCACACACCCGGGGAGTCCATCAGGACCGGGAGAATAAGTTGGCGTTGTTTTTTCTAAGTCTCTTACGAGAGAAATTTCCGTAATTTCAGGGGTAAAGATACAGTTTGCCTTATTTAAGGGATTAGGGTAGTTAGAATTTGACCAAGCAGCCGAACTATAAGTAGTTTGGAAAAACTCGGCAAATAAATCAGCAATTTCAGAATCCGTCGATGCCTCCATTGAGTTAAAACGTACCGATGAAGGCAATGCTGACGACTTACGCTTGGCATTGACAAAGTTATAAAACTGCTTCGGATCATTTGAAAATTCCAATTTACATCTACTTAAATACATAGAATAGCAATGACTATTGAGAACATTAAAATCCGATCGAGCCACCACATATTTCGAAAAATCAGATGGCTTACCCGATTTCTTATACTTTTTATAAGTGTTTGTCTTAAGGTTTTTAAGTCTTTGAAGCGCATTGGTAAACCAAGGTGGCCTGTTTGTCTTTGAAGGAAACCTATCAGGAACGCATTCATTAAAAAAGGTATTTAACACTATATAGAAGTGTTCAGTGGCACTTTCAATATCCATACAATTGTACAATTCTGTCCAATTATTTTGAGAAATCATGTCGTTAAGTTTTTTATAGTTACATTTTCGGAAACATCTCACTTTAGTTTGAGAAACTAAAGGAGAGAGGGTATCAACGCATGGGAGGCAGATTGTCAATTCCATTGTTGGATGATATCGGTCTTCAGGTACAACAAGAGCGTCAATTCTAGATACCGTGACTTCAGACGGGTCTGAAACAAACACAAGATCTAGCTGTCTATTTAATGAATTCCGTATAAAGCTTACTTGCTGTAATGATAATTCTAGAAGACCATCAACAAAATCATGGGCGGATAGAGGTATCGCGACTAGTGAGTCAGTAGGAGGAGACCAAGAAATATCAGGGAGATTAAAGTCACCCAAAACAATCAAAAGGTCACTGTTAGAAAGAAGGGATAGAACAGATTTTATCGCAGACAGGTGGTGCTCATAAATTATTAAATCAGAGCCAGGTGGAATATAGGAACATTTAACAAATATTGAGAATGATTGCAAGGAAACTTTCACACTAACAAATTCAATTTCATTAGAAGTATCAGAGTGAATTCTCTCGGATGTTAGGCTAGTGCTAACGGCAATCAGCACACCGCCTCCTCTACGTGATGAGCGATCGGTCCTATAGGCATTAAAATTGTTTGACAGAACTTCATTGTCAGATATCTCTGGTTTCAGCCAAGTTTCCGTAAAAGCCAAAATATCAGCAGTAAATGCAGAGGAGTCAGCATAAAGCTTGGGTAGCTTCATATTTAGTCCCCTAACATTTTGATAAGCCAAAAATAAACTTTTTAGTTTTTTGGCGCAGTGGAGGGTCTGTTATTTGTTCTAGGTTTATTGGGAACAAATTCTTTTATTACTAAATCATCATTAAGCCAAAAGCTTTCAGAAAGTAGTACCTTAAACACATCAGGCGGAGCAAATATTTTAAACGACGATATACTACGAGCATATGAAAATCTAAATTGTTCCACTGAAATATTCTCGGATGGGAATTTTTCACGAATAAATTCCAAAACATCCTCAGATGTGGTATCTGGGGTGAATCTCGAAACAAATAATTGTTTTCTTTGTGGAACAAATGATAATTTCTTACGTCCCCCAGCAGCAGATTGCACCTCACTAAGCTGAGAGCCAGAAACGGTAACTTCTGTACCTATAGGTACGGTCGGCACCGTAGCCGGCACTGAAGGTTTTTTTACCACCCGACTTCGAGAAGCAGTGACTTCACCTAAAACAGCTGTATCCATAGGCGCAGTGGGTTCACTTACCACAGTGTCAACAGAGACTGCTGCAGCCACCAAGTTCGGATTTGGGGTGGATACCGTGACCGTATTAACTGCCGCTAAGCTGGTTTTTTTACGTTTATGCCACTCAATTAGTAATTTTTATACCCGTTACTCGTAGAGTAAAAGGGTATACTAGATTCGTCGGAAAGTATGTAACAGGCAGAAGGAAGCGTTTCCGACCCCATAAAGTATATATATTCTTGATCAGGATCACTAGCCGAGTCGATCTAGCCATGTCCGTCTGTCCGTCTGTCCGTCTGTCCGTCTGACCGTCTGTCCGTCTGTCCGTCTGTCCGTCTGTCTGTCCGGATGATCGCTGAGATCTCGGACACTATGAGAGCTAGGCTATTGATATTTGGCGTACAGATTCCTGAGCTTCTTACGCAGCGCAAGTTTGTTTCAGTAGACTGCCACGCCCACTCTAACGCCCACAAACTGCCCAAAACTGTAACTCCTACAGTTTTGATGCTATATAGAAAATTTTAACTGAAATGTATTGTTCTCAACAATACCTATCGATTGACCTAAAAAAAAGTTTGCCACGCCCACTTAAACGCCCACAAACCGCGAAAACCTGTGACGCCCATAATTTGCATGCTAGATAAGAAATTTTAACTGAAATGTATTGGTATCGTCAATACCTATCGATTGATCCAAAAATAAATTTTCCACGCCCACTCTAACGCCCATAACGCTTAAATCTGTCTACCACCGGTAGGTGGCGCATTTTAATCTCGCTTTGCTGCTTGCATATCTCCATTTCCCTTTGAGTAACGGGTATATGATAGTCGAGGTACTCGACTATAGCGTTCTTCCTTGTTTATTATTAAATTGGGCACAAACGGAATTGAACCCCTCATTGAGCTGTTTAAAAGCACCAGAGAGATTCAAAATGCTGTCTCGAGTCTGCTTCATAAACCCGCTCATCTCAACAACCATTTCCTTGCAGGATCCACATGACCACATAAGTCCAGAATTCTGATCAATAAAGTCTTTGACTCTACCAGTAAATCCTGCACATTTAACGTGCATTATCGACTCGCAGAGCCAGCAGAAAATAAAACGGTCTTTAGTTGAAGACGAAAGAGTACAATTTTTCTTAGAGCAGACCAGAGCCATTTTAACGAAATTAAATAAAATAAAATAATATATGAAAAATACCTCGAGTAAATTTGGCACTGGGATCAAATTCCAAAACCACAAAGGCACAAAACACGAAAAAAAAATAAGAGCGCGAGATCGCGTAATAATTTAAATGTAAAAGAGCACAAGAGAAAAAATCTTCTATCGATTGAGCGTTGCTTGTGGGACACTGACAACTTTACGCAGGAACAGTTACAATGTAAAGCAAGCAAGAGAGAGAGAGAGTAAGAGACAAGAGAATAGCACACCAAAACTCTACCAGAAATTTGGCAGGTTGTAATATAGAGCGGGAGAGAGAGTGAGAATCAAAGAGTTTTAGCAAGTTTAGTGAGTATAAGAATTACACTAACAAAGCTAGGAGATTAAACAAATCTAATATAAATGTTAAAATAACTATAATCACTGGGAGATCTAGTTAAAAACACTAAACACACTAACCCAGCGGTTAGACTAAGCTTTGTTAATAAACAAACACAAAACACTCGCAAAAAATCACAGAATAGACAAAAATTCAGAGCACAAGAGTAAACACAACCGTTCACAAGCGACGCTAAATCGACTACATATATATAATTAAGTTTTACAAACAAATGTTGTAGGAGTGTAATTAACATACATTATTTAAGATTTCATTTTTTTAACTTCATGATTTTAATTCAAGTTATATTATCTAACAAAACTGGTCTTTTAAATTTTTATTCTAGGCATAGGTTTTCTTAGTTTTAAGTGCAGTTGATTGGTTTCTTTGTATGGGTCACATCTATTAATTCATTTCTTTCGTTTTCTTCACCGGGCTTGTCTGTTTATCTTTTCTTTTTTTATTTTCTTCGATTTGCTTATGCAAGGCAAACCGTAATAACACGCAATGAGTTCACCTTAATTCATATTTGAGGGCAGCCAAAATTCTCCAAGACGAATAACGAAATCAAATCAAAACTGCCTGGAAAGCTTATATCGGCCGGACTTATGTTTAGGCAAACCAGATCATCACCGAAGGTTTTTATATTTTGGGGCGGCAGCCGGTTATTCGTTTTGGAGGGTTTTAGAGCACCCATTCGCTTTTGGGGTAAACATTTTCAATCGGCGGCTTGCCCGAAACAATCAAAACTAGAGTAGAGTAGAGTAGTTGAAGCGCCCCATGGTTCCAGGGGTTAACTAGTTGAAATTCCTTAGAGAGACAAGTTTTTAATTATTTCTTCGCAACCGCCGTCGATACACAAGACTTAGTGCTGATTCTCGTGCAGACATTTATAGGTGAAAGAAGAGAGTTATGCAACGCTTGTACCAGCTTGGGGTGCGTAAGTATTTTAAATAGCGTAACACGATCAACTGCACTTTGATTTACATAATTTTTAGATAGATTTTAATATTTTGTTTTGTGGTTATTTCCAAGTGATACTGGCTAACTCTCTCTCTCTAATCTAGGATCAGCTGCCCTATCGGGGGGGTTGGCACGTGGCGGTCGCAATTGGGGGGTGTAGGTGTCTGGAGGTGCCGTTGGGAAGTCGTCGATGAATCTTTGTGGACTTTTGTGGCCGCAGTTTGCCGACCCTCCGCCTTCCCAACTAAAGGGATCCTATTCCCTGTTGACGAATGATTTTACCGCCGACTATCCTAGCCTGGATTGTGAACAGCTTGGTTCCGAACCCCACGGACAACCTGCTGCTGGCTAGAGCCTAATCTTCTGATAGAGAACTATATGTTAATTTCACGTTGGCTATCTCCTTTTACTTTTACTTACGTTCAGTTTGTCTTCTTTCAATTTATGTGTTGTTTCTTTCTGTTTTCTGATTTAGGAGCTTGACTAGTTGGTTATTTTATTGTGTTTCAGCCTTAATAATCACTGATGTAAAAGATTTATGTGAATTGCGACTGCACGTGGTGTGGCCAGAATTGAAGTTGGACTAACTTTTTGAAGCCAACCGTACTCTTAGAGTTCACGAAACAGAAAGACTGAGTAGATCGGAATTCAAAAGCTGGGAGCTTAAACATCCGACAAAAATCTAAATTTTGACTTTTTGCTTTGGATCAATTTCCGTCTTTATTTAGACAATTTTGCTTGTGATTACATGGGGTTAGATTCACCGGTAACTAACTCGGATAAGTAACTAATGCTAGCTTTATTATCAGTTACTTTTCAAAAATTTCGTTTAAAGATTTTAAGGCTGGTACATTACAGCGCTCCGACCAGCATGCTGTCGGGATATATCAGGAGTCAATGAAGAACTTTGTTGAGCGTTCGGGAAGTGTAACAAAGTGTGGTGCCGTTAACCACATTGCGAGCAGTTTCGGTTGCTGCTGGATTGACTAAGAGAATGGGAAGCACTAAGGCAATTGATGCATGCCTTCGAGCGGTCAACTATAACCTTTCGCGCGAAATAATCGTTGGCAAGGAAGTCCGGGCACCGTCTTAGAACGTGATTCTGTTGGCAGAGCGAGCAACAACAGCGGAGTTTCCCGATGGTCTGGTTGTCTGGCGATGGTTTGTCGATTGTATAGATGATCTAACTAGAACGGCTTGTTTCCTACTCTTAATTAGGTCGATGCTGACCAATCGATTGTGAAGAAACACCTCCAGCTTTGTGATACGGAACATTTTGGGAAAATGATATACCGGAAAACAACGACGAGCTCTTCAAAGAGAGCTTTCGTATGGAGAAGAGGACCTTTTCGTTTTTGGTGGACCGACTAGGTGTTTTGCGGAAGAAGGTCACCAACTGGGGAAATGCCATTCATCTTGAAAAGCGGATCGCTATAGCCTTGTACACTTTGGGATCATCAGCGGAATATCGTCAGAAGGCTTTTTGGAGTTGCACAGAACACTGTGTGCAAACTTCTCCACGAATTTGGCCGGGCACTCATTTTTGAGTTCGCCAGCGAGATCATGTCACCGGACTAGATGTGTAGATGGTTGTCCCATCGAAATAAAACCGTTAGCAGCAGAAGCAGTTGATCACCACAAGTACAAAGGCTGGTATTCAATATTATTATTTTAGACTCTGCCCTTAGATTTACGCAAACGCTGATGAAGACATTTTCCACAACTGCATCCGAAGAACATCAAAATTCTAACTACATCTAAGCTAGGCGACTAGTAGAAAATGAATTTGTCCATTTAAAGGCAATATTTCGGTTTATTGTGAAAGGTCTTGACAGCCACTACAAGAATAATAATGCAGTCATTCTAACCTGCTGCATTTTGCACAAAGTAAATGAAACTTGGCAAGAGGCAGCAAGTGACCTACGCGAACAACCAAATCGGACTAATGTGTCTGCAGTTTTTAAATAGCCTGCAGAAAAAATAAGAGCAACTATTTCCCAATATTGTCTAAATGGTAAAAAATAAAGTTCAATAAATATAAATCTGTTCATCTTTTTTTTAAATTATAAAATCACATTTCATTTTGGTCTATTTGTTCTAAATTTTAGGAATTCGTTGATTTTATCAACAGCTTGAACAAATCCGATTGGAATTTAGCTTGGCTGTCTGCCATTCTCGGCAATATTTCTGTCTAAGCTCGCTGCTCCTCCAGTCTTTCTCGAGCTATCTCCACAAGCTCCGACTTGTGGTCCACCTTTGCGCACTTAGCAGGGGGCGCAGTGCTGCCTGAGTGTTGAATGCCGCTGCAGATAGAGGCTTACCTGTCATCTAAGTCTACATCCAAGAGCTCCACAAAGTATTCCCTAGTACCTTCAATATATACATTTTATTAGATCATTTTAAACCAATAATATAAGTGTTGGGACATACTCTCGTTCTCCAAGAAGCGAGTGGAGCAACTCATAATGCTGCCACGCGGAAGGAGCGCCACCACTTAGCCCCATTTTCTTTTTTTTTTCCTGCCTGTAAGGAATAATATCGTTGAGTGGATTTCCAATATATTGTTGCGCGCATATAAGTTACCGGTACTTTTTGGTCAGGTTCTCTATTCTTGTTCGGACGTTCTTGTAGGACATATCAAACCCAGCTTCCATTAAGCTCTGGGCCATCTCCATGTATACGAGGTGTGTTCAAAAAGTAAGGTGACTTTTCAAATTTCACGGGCAACATATTTTCGATTATCGATTTTTATACCCGTTACTCGTAGAGTAAAAGGGTATACTAGATTCGTCGGAAAGTATGTAACAGGCAGAAGGAAGCGTTTCCGACCCCATAAAGTATATATATTCTTGATCAGGATCACTAGCCGAGTCGATCTAGCCATGTCCGTCTGTCCGTCTGTCCGGATGAACGCTGAGATCTCGGAAACTATGGGAGCTAGGCTATTGAGATTTGGCGTGGAGATTCCTGAGCTTCTTACGCAGCGCAAGTTTGTTTCAGTAGAGTGCCACGCCCACTCTAACGCCCACAAACCGCCCAAAACTGTGGCTCCTACAGTTTAGATGCTAGATAGAAAATTTTAATTGAAATGTATTGTTCTTATCAATACCTATCGATTGACCCAAAAAAAAGTTTGCCACGCCCACTTTAACGCCCACAAACCGCGAAAACCTGTGACGCCCACAATTTTCATGCTAGATAAAAACTTTTAACTGAAATGAATTGTTCTCATCAATACCTATCGATTGATCAAAAAAAAAATTTGCCACGCCCACTTTACCGCCCACAAACCGTAAAAGCCTGTGACGCCCACAATTTTCATGCTAGATAAACAAATTTAACTGAAATGTATTGGTCTCGTCAGTACCTATCGATTGGTCCAAAAAAAAATTTGCCACGCCCACTCTAACGCCCATAACGCTTAAATCTGTATACCGCCGGTAGGTGGCGCATTTTAATCTCGCTTTGCTACTTGCATATCTCTATTTAGCTGAGTAACGGGTATCTGATAGTCGAGGTACTCGACTATAGCGTTCTTCCTTGTTTTTATATAAAAACAAACAGATCTGTCCGGAGTATGAACAAAAAACTGATAAAAATTAAATTGGTTAGCTGAATAACGCTGTCTACAGTTTACCATCGACAGTTGGTGCAGCTATGACGACTAACGCAAAATATACAAGAGAAAACGCTATAGTCGACGGTCTCGACTATCAAATACCCGTTTCTAAGCTAACAAAAAAGCTCCACCTATCGGTTATTCATACGAGACTTTACTGATACGCCACAAAACGTGAAACCTAGTTGACCCTAGTGATATTTCGCAAGCAGCCAATTTTCTGTATGAATATTTCCCATCCCTCTCGCACTCTATTGAGTTGGCTAATAATTTATTTTTGTTTGATTAATTAATGGTTTTACTTTAATAATTTTTGGCATGCACATGGGTATTGATAACCCAGTCGAACCTTCAGGCATGTGGTGCTTGATTCCACAATAATTTCAATAGGAAAAATTCAAGGGTAAACTTTTTCAGGGGGTTTCAGGGGGAATTTTTTCGACGAAGCGTTCTTCCTTGTTTTACTTTGTTATGTTGGTACACTCTTCCCTAACATCTGTAACAAGTTGTTTTGCGTGCTCAGCGATTTTTTGCTATCGAAAAATATGGATCAAAGGATTTGCATAAAATTTTGTGTAAAAAATAAAATTAAGTGCTCCGAAACACTTGAAATGTTGACAGTGGCATACGGTGAAACTGTTCTGAGTAAAAAAAATATTTACAAGTGGTACAAACTCTTCCAAGATGGCCCGGAAGATGCCAATGACGAGCCTCGCTCTGGACGCCCAAGCACGTCAACAACTGATGAAAACGTTCAAGCAGTGAAGAAAATTGTTTTGGAAAATCGTCGAATTACTATCAGAGAAGTGGCTGAAGATGTCGGTATATCGCTTGGCTCGTGCCATGAAATTTTTTCAAACGTTTTGGGCATGAGTCGTGTGTCAGCGAAGTTTGTTCCAAAATTGCTGAATTTTGACCAAAAGAACCGTCGCATGAGCATCGCTCAAGAGCTGTTGGATGACGTCAACGACGACCCAGATTTACTCAAAAGGGTCATAACTGGTGACGAATCATGGGTATATTGTTATGATATCGAAACCAAAGCCCAATCGTCACAATGGAAGAGGCCAGGTGAGCCAAGACCGAAAAAAGCACGCCAAGTTCGATCAAATGTCAAAGTTTTGATCACTGTATTCTTCGATTACCATGGCGTGGTGCATCAGGAGTTCTTACCATATGGTCGTACGGTCAATAAACAGTATTATCTGGAAGTTATGCGCCGTTTGCGAGAAGCAATACGATAGAAACGTCCAGAATTGTGGAAAAACAATTCATGGCTTTTGCATCACGATATTGCCCCTGCTCACTCATCTTTGCTTGTGAGAGATTTTTTGGCCAAAAACAACACCACAATAATGCCTCAGCCACCATAATCACCGGATTTGGCCCCATTTGACTTTTTCTTGTTCCCCAAAACTAAAGAGACCTATGAAAGGACGGAGATTTGCAACGATTGAAGAGATAAAGACTGCATCGCTGGAAGAGCTCAAGGCTATACCGAAAAGTGCTTATGGGAAGTGCTTTGAGGATTGGAAAAACCGTTGGCATAAGTGTATTATATCTGAGGGGGATTACTTTGAAGGGGACAACATTAATATTGATAAATAAATTAATAGTTTTTCTTGAAAATACAAAGTCACCTTACTTTTTGAACACACCTCGTATATGGAAATTTTTTAAGGCTTCGCGCAACTGCTCGATGTTCTCCTGCAAATATCGATCAGCAGAACCTCCATCTGTATAGTCCACCTCAACTAGCCACCGGCGGTTCGCGTATTGGAAAATTTTCGGAACGGTAAAACCTTATGGACCATCCGTTCAAAGGTGCAACTTCTTTGCTTCTCTATATCGGAGATTCGAACTCAAATTTAAAATCGAGAACACTTTGGAAAATATTGATCCCGGGCACCGCAAAATAAACATCAAATGATTTGAGTTAGTAGCAGAAGCAATAAGTGTATTTTGGTTATATTTGTTCAAGTTTTTTCCCACCCGTTGGCCTGGTGATTGAGTTACCAAGGCTTGATCCAAGTTTTCCATCATCCTGCACTTCTTTTCCAAAAACGACTCCATTGCATCCCAAGTAGACAGCTGATCCAGTTTCCGAGTGACGATGTGAGTTAAAAGTCCATCCAAAATTTTTTGCGTAGTGGCCAGGGCTCGAATTGCTCGCAGATGCGAATTTATGCAATCACTCAGCTCCCGAAGACCCTTCGAAGATCCCTTCTCGACACTTTAAACCGAATATTGCCTGAACGTGTGCCTGAAAGTGTATCAAATCGATTAACCAGCAAATTCATAGTCTTTTTATAATTAGCATTCGAGGGTTCGAGCGAGCGTATGGTTTCCAGAGCCACGCCCCCCAAACTCGAACGCAAGTATTGTCATAATTTTCGATGACCGTAGTGAAAGTCGCAAGAAAATCCGGCCACTCAGTTGGATCCATGAAAACGAGCCATTTCCATATTTGGCAACCGAGGCTTCCTAGATCGAAAAGAAAGATCCGCATTATTAGTGATGTCAATAAATGTTGAATTTTCAGCGGTTGAGGCCGGCAATTGTGACTTGCGATGAGCAGCCAAGCCTCGGCTTAGTTTCGCCTTCAATCCGATGGTCGCTCGAGATCTCTGCAAAATCCAGTCTTTCCAACGATGTCTGCGCAGAATCAAAATCCTGGTTTAAGGAATTGATCCATTCCATTCGCGCTAGCAAATCAGCTTCGTCAAACTGAATAACCGCATCAGTGTTTAAATAACATTTTATCGAGCCCATTTGACGCAAAATAGATTGGGCTTTGACTCGGTAGTAGTAAACGTCACTTGTGGATTCATGTTGAACCAAACCGAGTTTTCCGTATCAGACATTTTTCATTCACGAGAAAAAAAATTAAGCAAAATAAAATGTCCGAACGCGTTAGAAGCACGAAAGGCAACGGTACATTTTGCAGATGTCTTCACAAAGGGCAACTTTAAAAAATCGAAAGCGAAGCAGTATGTTGAAGATTTTTTGTTGTTGGTCCCGCCAGAAATAAGTCGTTCAGAGAGCTACCAGAATACATAAATTTAATATAGTTTATTTATTTTATCGAAAGTAATATCATTTTTCGTCACAATTGTTGATATCAGAAATTTTTGTTAAAGGCACGTTCGCCACTACCTTTTACCTTTTTTTTTAGGGCAAAAAGTGCTATATATCAAAAGTTGACGAATCTCAAGGGCTAAATGATTTGAAATTTAAAAAGAAATCGTTCGACTCAGTTTTGAGAAAATAGTCAAAAAGTGGTTTTAAAAAATAACTTTTTGTCATAACTTGAAATATTTTATATTCAGACAGCTTTACTATATGAAGGGTATTTTGCAAATTAAATTATCTTTTCAGAGATATATAGCAAGTTTATGTAGCATTAGTTGTTTAGATACTATAAGCATTTTAAATCTGTCCAATTTTCCGATAAACTAGCGGGTTTTTCTAAAAGTCGTAGAACAAACGGTTTCTAATTCAAGCTACTTTATACACCCATAGGGTTTCCAAAACCGTAAAAAATTAAGATGGGATTCATACAAACCCACAAACAAAGAGACAAACATTTTCATTTTAGGAAGAAGAAGAAAATCTTGTTTTTTTAATTACTTTTGAACGGGATATCGGATTTCAACAAATGAGGTGTCATTCGACGCGTATTCTCAGTAAGAACAAAACTAGCTACCGTATCCAGCAGCTACAATTTTCTAAATTTTTAATTTTACATTTTCACCGCTTTTTCTCCCAAACAAATCTATATTTTGAAAAGTCTTGGTATGCAATATTCTTAGTTTTTGCGATACCTTTCGATTGGTGTATCACTCGTTATGATCGGACCATAATGGCAGATTTTCAATTCTGCGGCTATATATAATAGTTGTCTTTTCACGCTCTCATGCGCGCTTCGCCACTACGTGTACTGCCGTCCACAGTAATGAAGATCTTGGAGCCGAGCTTTTTCACAGTCCGTCTGCCGCTCCGAACAAACGCCATATATTTAATATAACCTATTCGTGCCTTATTAATTATAAACATAAGGGTGGCATATTGTCTTGTTGTCTTCCACACAAACAGAGTCCTTGCGATGCTCCTGCCGATTTCCCCGGCGCTCCCTCGTTGCTCCCTCGATGCTCCCTCGACGCTTTTAACTCCATTGAGTTTCTACAGCGCTGGTCGTTCTCCTCGTAGCAACTTCAAATCTCCCGCGTCGATATTTCACATGTTCAAACTGGGTCATCGATACCCATCTTCTATCGATCCCAGCTCGCTGCTCATTGCTGCGTCCTACTCCTTTCCATGGTTCCTCCGTTCGGTCACATCATCCGTGCGTGATCGATGTTTCATCGACTTATGCGTTGCCACCTGCTCGTTGCCATATTTCCACCTTTTGCCGTTATTTCCAGTACATCTTGCGCCCACTATCGTCTAGTGACAATCGACTGCCTAGAAATCGAGGCGCCCCCTTCCGTAGGCAATGGTGAATGGGCAAAATAATATGTCTTCCTTTTTCATTTTTTTCCCCCTCATCTCCAGCCTATGCCGTTCGTTGTCCTTAATCTTAAGTACAATGACGCCAGCGGATTTAGCGTTTGGCCTTCATTTGCAGCAGGGCTTTTCTGCTCGTGGTGATTTGCTCTTTTGGTTGAACCGGCATTTACTTCTCTTTCATTCCAGGGATTGCCCGTGTTTTGTCTTCGTTAACTGTTGGTGCGATGCGTGTTTCTGTCTTTTGTGTACCGTCCCCCCTTCCTCGGGTAACAACTAGACGAGCTCTTCCGGCGCATTCTGCATAGAATCTCCGAATGCTACGGTGTGTGTCTGGACTGCGTTACTTGTGTTGCTTGCCTCCCTCCCCGCATACTCCCTTCGAAGTGGCGTAATCGGTTGACTGTGGCTCGCGGGGTCAGCGTACACCCTTTATAACCTATCCTTATAATTTTACACTCTGCGTGGCATGTGGGTGACTCTCGCTTAAGCCTGACGCATAATCCTGTGGCCTCGCAGTCTGGATCAATGTGAAATCCTATTGTATATCTTTCCTGCGATGCGCCTGGATGACTCTCGCTTCCTCCTGACGCTTAATCCTGTCGCGTTGTATCTACTTATTGTTGGTCACCTGATGTGTCTGCCGTCTGCTCGTTTTGTTGTTGCTTAAGCTCGCCAACGTGCACGGTCCGATCTTTTGTTGAATGTTGGTGGCGTATTTTGGAGATCACTGGAGAGACGAAATCTACAACCTGGTAAGGGCCATCGTTCCTCGGGGCTAGTTTCGCAGCGAATCCTTCAGCCGCTTTGGACAGATGATGTTCATTGCCGTTCACACAGCGTCCCACCGCTGTTGACCATTGTTGGTTTGGTCGTGGGATACCTTTTCCATATTTCGCCGTAAGATCTTAAATACCTCCTTCAGCTTGTTGTCGTTTTCCTCCGGGGTCTCCGTAGCTCGTCCAGTGCCTAGGGTTTCCTTATCATATAAGCTACTGGGTAGACGCGGTTCCCTACCCTGGGTAAGAAACGCCGGTGTATGGCCGGTGGACTCCGATGTGCTCGTGTTCACTGCTAGAATAATCTCTGGCCACTTCTCGTCCCAGTTTCTCTGGTCCTGCCCTGCGAATTGCGCAATCATAGTCTTGACTGTTCTGTTTGCTCGTTCGGTCGGATTCTTTTGGGGTATATATGGTGCGGTGAATTGTTGTCTGATACTCTGTTGTCCGTTATGATTATGATTGCGATTATGCGCTCCCTAAACGCCTTCTTGAGCGACTCTGCTGTCGCACTGCGCAGGGGCACTAGGTCCGTCCATTTCGAAAGTCTGTCTATCATGACCAGCATCATTTGGTTTCCGTGCTAAGATGTTGGTAGGGGTCCAACGAAGTCTGCAGATACCGTGGCCCATGGTTCTTCCGCCACTTGGGTCAACATTTTCCCGGCCGGCTGCATTTGACTGGGCTTAAGCCAACCGTGCAATTGTGCTCCGGCTTCCTACGTGTCCCGCAGACGGTGCGTCGTGGTTTTCCCTCAACACTGTTTCCCGTAGCGACTTTGGGACGCATATCTTCCATGACGCGACACTGCCTGCTCGGTGTGGTATGTTTCTGTACAGTGTCTCACCATCCATAACATAGTCCGGGTACTTCTGCGGTTGGGTTCTTATCTTTTCGCCCATGTCCTTGATCCAGCTGCACCCTCCTGAAGCAATTGTTGCCGATGCCTCTTTAAATCCTCATGGCGTCTCTGGTAGTGGTGGTGCTGTAGCTCCAGGGCCCATCTGGTGAACCTTCCTGAAGGGCTTTTATTGATTCACGTCAGGGATATGTGGTTACTACCTTAAAGTGGTACCCTTCCAGATATGGCCTGAGCTTTCGGATCGCCCAGACGATCACCAAGCACCCCTTCTCCGTTGTTGAATAGTTTTTTTTTCCGCGCCGTGCAGTGTTCGTCTCGAATAGGAGCTAACTTTTTCGCCCTTTTCGGTGTCCTGGGTCAGTGTTGCTCCGATCCCGTAGTCGCTGGCGCATGTTTGCAGTGTGAAAGTTCTACTGAAGTCTGGGCATGCCAGCACCGGGTCTGCCACGAGTCTTGCCTTTAGTTCCTCAAACGCCATCTGGTGCTCTGGGGTCCACTCCCACTTTCTGCCTTTGCGTAGCAGGTCATTCAGGGGTTTGACAATTCTAGAAAAATCTGGCGGTACCGCGTCGCTACCCCTAGGTATTGCCGGAGTTCTTGAAAGGTCGATGGCGGCTATTTTTTTCGGATCTGTTCCTATTCTTTCCCTAGTCACTCGATGTTCCAGGTTCGGTAGTTCCGTCTTAAAGAACTGGCCTTATTCTGGATTCAGCCTCAGGTTTGCTTCCTTAAGACGCCGGAACACTTCTCTAAGGTTTCTATTGTGTTCTTATAGCGTGCGACCGATCACTTTTATGTCATCCTGGTAAGCGAATGCGTGAGGTGACATCTCTGGGCCAATTACTTCTTCCAAAACTTGTTGAAACGTTGCCGACGCCGAATGAAGTCTGAGCGGCATTACCCTCCACTGGAATAGACCTTTGCCTGGTACCGTGAACGCCTGCTATTTTCTTCAGGTGCGATCTGCGCTTCCCTTAGTTGATCCAGGTAGTTTATGCAGGGAATTGGGTAGGCATCCTTCACTGACTTCGCGTTGAATGTCTGAAGTCGACACACAGTCTC
Source organism: Drosophila suzukii (assembly GCF_043229965.1). Classification (NCBI taxonomy): domain Eukaryota; kingdom Metazoa; phylum Arthropoda; class Insecta; order Diptera; family Drosophilidae; genus Drosophila; species Drosophila suzukii. The sequence continues at coordinate 11,006,120 of NC_092085.1, read as the reverse complement.
CACTTGCCTGTCTTCTTTTTCACCATCACGATGAGGGAGTTGTATGGGCTCTTTGAATGCTCGTCCACCTTTGCGTTGATTTCCCCTTGGATTTTTGTATTCTTGGGGTAGTAACTCGTGTAATCTCGTGTCCAGCACACCTTATCTCGCTTCCGACTTGTTTTAGGAAGTTCCAATCCAACACCAACGGATCTACTTTTTCGAGTAAAATCAACAGGCTCATTGTCACTTGTTTATTGCCGAGTTTGACCTCTACATCAAGCTGCGCATTAATTCCGCCGCATCTTCCGTTTGCCAACCTAACTTGCCGTCTCGTCCTTGTAATCCTTCCTAGAGCAGCAATATTGCCCGCCATTTCTTCGCTAACGAAGCTGGCTGTTGCTCCGCTGTCGATTGTGGCTTTGTAGCTGTTCCCACCAATCATCACAGCTGCTGACAATGCTGCTCCTCCTTGATTAGCTTGCCCGTTAGTTTGGAGAGGTAGCGTTGTGCGATCACCGCTCGCCTCTCTGCGGCTGTGATCGCTGGCCATTTCCCGATCATTGGAAGCAATCGACGCTCCTGACACCCACCTTGCCGCATATCCAGGGGAAAAACAGCCTCTAGCCCAGTGTCCGTTCCCACCACATTTCCGACAGGCCTCCTGCGGGTCTGTGATATGGGTGGCATCTTGTGGCCTCTGTGTGTTGCTTGGTGGCCTCCACAAGGTATTGTTTGGCTGTCTCTGTTGCTGTGGGGGTGGTGCCTAATGGCCTCCGCGTGGTGCGTCTGTTGCCTGCTGTCGTCTGGCTTGGTGTGGTGGTGACCATTGGTCGTTTCCTCGTGTGTCCTGGTTATCTTCCTCCTCACATCTCCTGCATGTGACCTGTGTTGGTGACGCCGACTTTGTCTTTGAGAACTTGTTCTCCTGTGCGAAGACTTCCCGTTCCTTTTCAAGTTCTTCGTACTCATCGGCTAGGATCATTAGCGTGTCCAGGTCCGACACTTTGTATGCTCTTAAGAACATTCGTAGGCTCGGGGTGCAATTCTCTTTAATGACCCTTAACGTCTCTTTCGTAGAATAGTTAAGTGGCCTCACCATCGTCTGCATGTCGATCATGTAGTCCTTGAACGACTCGCTGAAGCCTTGCTTCCTTTGCCGGACCTGATCCGCCAGCCTGGTGAAGAAGTCTCTTGGCAGGAAATATGTGTGGAAGCTTTCAATGAATTCTGCCCATGTTCTCCATTGCTTATTGTTGGCGATGAACCATTTCAAGGCCCTTCCTTTTAGCAACTCCGGCATCGCTCGAGGGATCATATCAAGCTCCAAACCGTACGTGTTGGCGGACCATTCTACCTGCTCCAGGAACTCGAATGGTTTTTCCGCCCCGTCGAACCTGAACGACCATTTGCGGACCTGCTTAGCGACCTTTGCATAGTCCGACTGGCTTGGTCTCGGGATCAGCGCTGCTGCTTTCTTTTCTTGGCTTGATTCTCTCCTGTGGGCCTCTTTTTGTATGTTGTCAACGCTCAGGCTTGCCACCAGGTTGTCCCCTTCAGCGTTCGTTAACGTAATGCTTGGGCCGGCTCTGTCGTAGTATGTCGCCTCTAGCTCGGCCCAGATGTCGACGAGTTGTGGATCGTTCTCTGTTTCGGAGTAGTATTCCGATAGTGCCTTCCTCATGTCGTCTAGCCTGCCCTCCAGGGCGACGTTGAGCCTCTGTGCGACATGGGCGAAGTCTTCCTTCTTGAGGCGGTAAATCCACTTCTTTCCCATTTTTACTGTGCTGTTCTCACTGTTGGGACAATCACGTTGGGCGCCAGATGTAACGAACTGATTTTGTGTGTCTGCTCGCTACGAGATTCGTGCGGCTAGCTCAGAAGATTGTGTGTTCGTCCCACCAAATTTATATGACGTGATTGCCCGTAGATCAGTGAGAAAACAAAGTGTTCAAATGGTAACTGTGGGATTAATTCTCGTGGTATTGGTACAGCAGGTGTGTGGCTATGCTGGCTTCTGTATCTCCTTGTTCTGGTTCCGCCGGCTGCTGGTGCTCCTCCTTCTGGCTTCTCGACGCGTTGACTCGTCCTCCTCTGGATCCTGGGTCTCGGGACGCTCGTAGTGGCCGCCTCTGCTTGCTTGCCGACGCGTTGACTCGGGGTCGCTTGTAGCGCCTTAGACCCGCAGAGAGTTCGGCCTTGTGGGCTTAGGGAAGCGTCACCGTTCTCAGACTAGGGTGAACAAGCCTTGCTCTCCAGGCTGACGCCTTTCGAGGCAATACCTGTCCCTTGCTCTGTCCCGGACGGTCCCGCTAGGTTCTTGCTCAGTTCGCGCTGACAGTCAAGGCTGCCGCCCGGAGGCTGTCTAGCGGTTCACTTCGCTTTACGCCTAGCGCAGACGAACGTTCCGCCCGGCTTCACCCTAATGCGTGACGTCCGCGACGCTCCTGCGCTCCCCAATGAGCTCCGCGCGGCGATGGTAACGTGGCTGTCGGAAATGTCTGCTGGCGTCGCTGTCGATGTCCTCTGCGCTGACTTCTGACCAGTATCTCGTTGTTCTGGCGCTCGGAAAGCTGGGCGGTCGCTGCTCGGGAACTTCGCCGGTAATCGCAGGGCTCTCCAGGCTGCCGCCTCTTGAAACCGCAAATCGATCTACCGCTCGTCCGTCACACCAGGTCCTGCTTGGTCGGGCAAGGTACGCTGGGTCGCAGACAACTTTCCTCCCCAAGCTGACGGCTCTTCGTCGTAGGACTCTTTTGCTTGTCTCTGACAGACCCGCCGGGCGACTCGCCAGGGTGTGGTCGTGACAAAGTTAGAAAACAAACGCCTTGACTTAGCCGCGTGATGCCTTTCAGAACTCAGCCACCTGTGTCTCAATTCGGAGATTCCTGATGTCCTAATCCCGAACGTCTCGACGTGGCGATCTTGCTCCTTGTATGCTTCCCACGGCGCTGCTTCCGACGACTCGCTTGGTTGTAGCTCCCTCGTAGATTATTTGCTTGACTGACTGTTTATTTGGTACTTTAATTGATCTTGAAGGTTTGACTCCTCGTGATCGACTGATCCAGCTGCCAGCGCTCTGCGGCCTTATATAGGGCCTCCAAGCACCGTTATTTCCCTTTTTTGCGCACGGCCCGCTGGATCTCTCCACTCTGGGTCCAAAGTCCGTGCCTCCTGGATGACCCACTTGTCCTTTATGTACCGCTTCCAATAGATGTTCCGCCCACTGCTGCCGTTCCGCTGATTCCCGTGCCGCTTGTGGCACGCCTGTGTGCCGCTCCACTGCCGAGATGTGGCACTTCCTCTCCCGGTCCAAAGTTCACGGGAGAGTCCAAAGTCCAGTGGAGTTCCGTTATCCCCTTCTGCATACGGCACTCTTGCTCTGCCCGCGAAGTCTCCATTCTCTCTCGATCTCCATCCTTGGTCTCCAATCTCTCTCGCTCTCCTTCATTGGTCTCCAAACTCTCTCGCTCTCCTTCGTTGGTCTCCAAACTCTCTCGCTCTCCTTCGTTGGTCTCCAAACTCTCTCGCTCTCCTTCGTTGGTCTCCAAACTCTCTCGATCTCCACCCTTGGTCTCCAAACTCTCTCGTTCTCCTCGCCGCGCCGTTACTACGCGAATTCGCCGCGTATCTGGTAAGCGGCCGGCCATCTGCTGCTGCTTCTATTTGTGGGGAGTTATTCAACTTCTCACATTCCCCCCTTACTTCGGGAAACATTTAAGACTGGTTCCTACTCTCCGGCGTTTCCTTGCTTATCCTAGCCTTTGAGTCCTTGTGATTCCCGCGGCGCTCCCTCATTGCTCCCTCGATGCTCCCTCGACGCTCTTAACTCCCTTGAGTTTCCACAGCGGGGGTCATCCGCCTCGTAGCAACTTTAAATCTCCCGCGCCGATATTTCCTGTGTTCCCACTGGGACATCGATACTCCTGGGCTATCGATCCCCAGCTCGCTGCTCATTGCTGCGTCTCACTCCTTTCCATGTTTCCTCCGCCTGGTCACACCATTCGTGCGTGATCGATATTTATTCGCATATCGATACCGACGGTGCGGCGTTGCCACCTGCTCGTTTGCGATATTTCCACCTTGGCCGATATTTCCATTGTCGTGTGCCCATCGATCGCACTATCGTCCAGTGCCAATCGACCGCCTATCGAGGCGCCCCCTTCCCTGGCTCGTGGTGATTTTGCAATTTTTCATGGGTAAGTTCCTTTTACATTTCCTCTACTCCTTCTCATCTTATCCTTCTCTCTCCTTTCGTCCTCTCTCGCCCTTCACTCGTCCTCTATCGGCTGCATCGGACTCCATATTGGCAGCTCTCGAGAGCGGGTGCGGAGAGGACTTCGCATTCACTTTGCAACCGGGACAGCAGGTAAGTAATTGGCGTTCATTTCTTCTTCCTGGACTAAGACCATTCGACTTACAGGTTGCTGGAGTGGCCCATGCATGCCCCGTTCTTCTTCCAGCCACCCCAATCAAACTCTTGGCCCCGTACCCCTTCTCTTGTTGCTTTGGAAAACCCTTGTGTTGTTTTTGTGATTTTTTTTTTCGTTTATTTATTGTGCGAAAACCCGGATGCCCGCGACTCCGAGCCTCACCCGGTACCTCCTCCCGCCTTCGCAGACCAGGACGCACCGCCTGCCGCCCTTCCGCCGTGCCGTCGCGACCGCGGGTGCTTCCTCAATACCCACCGGCCACTCGCTCCTGGCGACCTCGCGCCAACCGCCTTCCTCCGGCGCCGATACCTGCCGCATGAACTGCGGCCGCGGGCGCGTCGATCCGGGCGTCGAATTTTGTCGCTGCAGCGGAGGCCTTTGGGTGGCCGGTGGCTCGCGCCACACCCACGGTCCCTTCTCCAGCGACTCCTCCGCCTCCCCCGTCGCTGCTGTCGTCGCCGGTGTTGGCGGGCCCGTGCTTGGTGTCGGCGGGACCCACGCATCCTGTCGGCTCCTCGTCCGGGGGTCCCGAGGGTTCAACTTGGGTGCCCCCTCCTCCCATATCCTGGGCACTTCCTTCGTCGGTCCTGTCGCGGGCCCCTCGGGCCACGTCCATGTCACCGTCTGCTGCCGCCACCGCATGCCCTCGGCCTCGAACGCCCGTGTGCTGTGGCTCACGTGCGCGGCCGGCACCTCCGTCCGCACCACCGACGGCTCCTCCGCCCTCGCCTGGTGGACGTCCTCCTCCTGCGGTTGCGGCATCGGCTGCGCGGTCGACTCCTCGCTCGGCGTCTGCTCCTCCGGTCGTCGCGGCTCCGTGTATCGCGGCGTGGGTGGCCGGGCCGGCCTCCACGGCGGCGTGGCCACCGGTGCTCCATCGTCGCCGTCTCGAGCGCCGTCCGTGAGCCACTCCCCCTCGTAGCGGGGAGTGGGTGGCACCTCGGGTAACCACCGCGGAGGGGATGGCGCGCGTGGTTCGTCCTCGTCCTCGTCCCTCGGGCTGCACCTCCCACGCGTCCTCCACCGGTGCCTCCCACAGCCGTCGCTCTTCTTTCTCCGCCTCTCGCAAGCGGGCATGCCACCGCGCCGCCGCCGCCTCGTGGTCCTGCCGCAGCCGCGCCTGCCTTCTCGCCTCCTCCTCCGTCGACCGTTGCTGCTCCTCGTCCGACGGCTCCCGGTCTCGGAACCGCTTCTGCGACTCCTCGGTGGCCCGACAGACCGCCTCCGAGTGGCTCCTCGGGAGTTCCTCTCCTCCGACGTCCGTCGTCCCGCGCGGTATCCGACTGCCCGCCGCCGCCTTCCGGAGTCGCCACTCTCTCTCCTCGACGGCGGGATCGCCGATCACCTCCACGTCGCTGTCGGAGCTCACCGCGGGTTCCGGTGCGGAGTCCTCGTCTCGAGTCCGCTCCAGGGCCCGCCGCGGAGCTCGGGTAGGCCGGGTCTCCGACCATCCTTGCCCCGGGCGAGGTTCCTGGAGGGCCGCCATCCTCCTGCGTGTTTCGGCTCTGGTGACGCGTGTGCTAATGATGGTGTTCTGAATTTTAGTGCTCGACCGTCGCCAGGCTCCCCATAGATGAAACCTCGGTTGCGCGCCTTCCTTTTGCCCGATACCGTTATGTTCTTTCTTTGGGGGCGCTCGCTCTCTTACGGTACAGCTCTCTTTGCTGTACCGTCTTCCCCCTTTCTTCGTAAACCACATGTTGTATTCCCTCAGATCACCGTTGCCCTCTGGATGCTGCGGTGCGTTGTACCTCCCGGTTCCGTAATTAACTTGATCACCTTTGGTGAGTATTCTTGGAAGTTGTCCTTGGGCCTACACCTTGCTTCGGGGCGTTCCTGGTTGGTATCCTTGGTGTCCTTGGGTTATTATTGGGGTATCCTTGAGGTGTCTTTCGAGTCCTATTGGGGTATCCTTAGGTATCCTTGGGGATCGTTGGGCTATCCCTAGGGTATCCTTCGGGTGTCCTTTGGGTACACTTAGAGGTATTGTTGGGGCGTCCTTCGGGTATAGTTTGGGAACACTTAGGGTATCCTTCGGGTATAGTTTGGGCACACTTAGGGTATCCTTCGGGTGTCCTTTGGGTATCCTTTGGGCACACTTAGGGCATCCTTCGGGTATAGTTTGGGCACACTTAGGGTATCCTTCGGGTGTCATTTGGGTATCCTTTGGGCACACTTAGGGCATCCTTCGGGTGTCCTTTGTGTATCCTTTAGAGGTGTTGTTGGGGTGTCCTTCGGGTATATTTCGGGCACACTTAGGGTATCCTTCGGGGTCCTTTGGGTACGTGATGTGCTTTCGCTACTGTTTTGTCGACCTTGTCCGTTTCCTTCCCGCTTGGCCTAAGCCCGGATGACTCTGGCAACTGCCCGCGCTGAATCCTGATGCCTTGCGGTTGGATCCCTACATGTTACCCGTGTCTTTGTGTCGTCCTCGTAAGTGTCCCTTCTGCCTGGCGTAAACGCGGATGACTCTGGCCACTGCCCGACGCTGATTCCTGATGCCTTGCGGTTGGATCCCTACCCATCCTTATCCACGTCCTTGTGACCTATCCTTGTAATTGTCCTTTCTGCGGGGCGTGTGGATGACTCTCGCTTAGGCCTGACGCTGAATCCTGATGCCTTGCGGTTGGATCCCTACATGTTACCCGTGTCTTCGTGTCGTCCTCGTAAGTGTCCCTTCTGCCTGGCGTAAACGCGGATGACTCTGGCCACTGCCCGACGCTGAATCCTGATGCCTTGCGGTTGGATCCCTACCCATCCTTATCCACGTCCTTGTGACCTATCCTTGTAATTGTCCTTTCTGCGTGGCGTGTGGATGACTCTCGCTTAGGCCTGACGCTGAATCCTGATGCCTTGCGGTTGGATCCCCATCCATCCTTATCCACGTCCTTGTGACCTATCCTTGTAATTGTCCTTTCTGCATGGCATGTGGATGACTCTCGCTTAAGCCTGACGCATAATCCTGTGGCCTCGCAGACTGGATCAATGTGAATTCCTTAACCATGTCCTTGCGACCTATCCTTATGGTTGATCTTTCTGCGTGGCTTGTGGATGACTCTCGCTTAGGCCTGACGCATAATCCTGTAGCCTCGCAGTCTGGATCAACGTGAAATCCTTATCCATGTCCTTGTGCTACGCTGATTGTCCTTTCCGTGTGGCGTATTGATGACTATCGCTTCGGCCTGACGCCTAATCCTGTCGCCTCGTACCTGACGTTTCTGCTGTCTGCTCGTTTTGTTGTTGCTTGAGCTCGCCAACGTGAACTGTCCTTTCTCTCTTCGACTGTGTGGCGAATTTTGCAGATCACTGGAGAGACGAAATCTACCACCTGGTAAGGGCCATCGTACCTCGGGGCTAGTTTTGCAGCGAATCCTTCTGCCGCTTTGGACAGGTGATGTTCCTTGGCCCACACTATATCGCCCACCGCTGGTGACCACTGTCTCCTTCTCAGATTGTAGTGTCTGGCTTGGTCCTGGGACGCCTTTTCCATATTTCGCCGCACGATCTCGAATACCTCTCTTAGTTTGTTGGCATTTTCCTCAGGGGTCTCCGTAGCTCGTCCGGTTCCTAGGGTTTCCTTATCATATAAGCTACTGGGTAGACGCGGTTCCCTACCCTGGGTAAGAAACGCCGGTGTATGGCCGGTGGACTCCGATGTGCTCGTGTTCACTGCTAGAATAATCTCTGGCCACTTCTCGTCCCAGTTTCTCTGGTCCTGCCCTGCGAATTGCGCAATCATAGTCTTGACTGTTCTGTTTGCTCGTTCGGTCGGATTCTTTTGGGGTATATATGGTGCGGTGAATTGTTGTCTGATACTCTGTTGTCCGTTATGATTATGATTGCGATTATGCGCTCCCTAAACGCCTTCTTGAGCGACTCTGCTGTCGCACTGCGCAGGGGCACTAGGTCCGTCCATTTCGAAAGTCTGTCTATCATGACCAGCATCATTTGGTTTCCGTGCTAAGATGTTGGTAGGGGTCCAACGAAGTCTGCAGATACCGTGGCCCATGGTTCTTCCGCCACTTGGGTCAACATTTTCCCGGCCGGCTGCATTTGACTGGGCTTAAGCCAACCGTGCAATTGTGCTCCGGCTTCCTACGTGTCCCGCAGACGGTGCGTCGTGGTTTTCCCTCAACACTGTATCCCGTAGCGACTTTGGGACGCATATCTTCCATGACGCGACACTGCCTGCTCGGTGTGGTATGTTTCTGTACAGTGTCTCACCATCCATAACATAGTCCGGGTACTTCTGCGGTTGGGTTCTTATCTTTTCGCCCATGTCCTTGATCCAGCTGCACCCTCCTGAAGCAATTGTTGCCGATGCCTCTTTAAATCCTCATGGCGTCTCTGGTAGTGGTGGTGCTGTAGCTCCAGGGCCCATCTGGTGAACCTTCCTGAAGGGCTTTTATTGATTCACGTCAGGGATATGTGGTTACTACCTTAAAGTGGTACCCTTCCAGATATGGCCTGAGCTTTCGGATCGCCCAGACGATCACCAAGCACCCCTTCTCCGTTGTTGAATAGTTTTTTTTCCGCGCCGTTCAGTGTTCGTCTCGAATAGGAGCTAACTTTTTCGCCCTTTTCGGTGTCCTGGGTCAGTGTTGCTCCGATCCCGTAGTCGCTGGCGCATGTTTGCAGTGTGAAAGTTCTACTGAAGTCTGGGCATGCCAGCACCGGGTCTGCCACGAGTCTTGCCTTTAGTTCCTCAAACGCCATCTGGTGCTCTGGGGTCCACTCCCACTTTCTGCCTTTGCGTAGCAGGTCATTCAGGGGTTTGACAATTCTAGAAAAATCTGGCGGTACCGCGTCGCTACCCCTAGGTATTGCCGGAGTTCTTGAAAGGTCGATGGCGGCTATTTTTTTCGGATCTGTTCCTATTCTTTCCCTAGTCACTCGATGTTCCAGGTTCGGTAGTTCCGTCTTAAAGAACTGGCCTTATTCTGGATTCAGCCTCAGGTTTGCTTCCTTAAGACGCCGGAACACTTCTCTAAGGTTTCTATTGTGTTCTTATAGCGTGCGACCGATCACTTTTATGTCATCCTGGTAAGCGAATGCGTGAGGTGACATCTCTGGGCCAATTACTTCTTCCAAAACTTGTTGAAACGTTGCCGACGCCGAATGAAGTCTGAGCGGCATTACCCTCCACTGGAATAGACCTTTGCCTGGTACCGTGAACGCCTGCTATTTTCTTCAGGTGCGATCTGCGCTTCCCTTAGTTGATCCAGGTAGTTTATGCAGGGAATTGGGTAGGCATCCTTCACTGACTTCGCGTTGAATGTCTGAAGTCGACACACAGTCTCCACTTGCCTGTCTTCTTTTTCACCATCACGATGAGGGAGTTGTATGGGCTCTTTGAATGCTCGTCCACCTTTGCGTTGATTTCCCCTTGGATTTTTGTATTCTTGGGGTAGTAACTCGTGTAATCTCGTGTCCAGCACACCTTATCTCGCTTCCGACTTGTTTTAGGAAGTTCCAAAGTTTTCACCATCACGATGAGGGAGTTGTATGGGCTCTTTGAATGCTCGTCCACCTTTGCGTTGATTTCCCCTTGGATTTTTGTATTCTTGGGGTAGTAACTCGTGTAATCTCGTGTCCAGCACACCTTATCTCGCTTCCGACTTGTTTTAGGAAGTTCCAATCCAACACCAACGGATCTACTTTTTCGAGTAAAATCAACAGGCTCATTGTCACTTGTTTATTGCCGAGTTTGACCTCTACATCAAGCTGCGCATTAATTCCGCCGCATCTTCCGTTTGCCAACCTAACTTGCCGTCTCGTCCTTGTAATCCTTCCTAGAGCAGCAATATTGCCCGCCATTTCTTCGCTAACGAAGCTGGCTGTTGCTCCGCTGTCGATTGTGGCTTTGTAGCTGTTCCCACCAATCATCACAGCTGCTGACAATGCTGCTCCTCCTTGATTAGCTTGCCCGTTAGTTTGGAGAGGTAGCGTTGTGCGATCACCGCTCGCCTCTCTGCGGCTGTGATCGCTGGCCATTTCCCGATCATTGGAAGCAATCGACGCTCCTGACACCCACCTTGCCGCATATCCAGGGGAAAAACAGCCTCTAGCCCAGTGTCCGTTCCCACCACATTTCCGACAGGCCTCCTGCGGGTCTATGATATGGGGGGCATCTTGTGGCCTCTGTGTGTTGCTTGACCTCCACATGGTATTGTTTGGCAGTCTCTGTTCCTGTGGGTGTGGTGTCCATTGGCCTCCGCGTGGTGCGTCTGTTGCCTGCTGCCGTCTGGCTAGGTGTGGTGGTGTCCCCCGTGTCTCCTGGTTTTCTGTCTCTTCGCATCTTCTGCATGTGACCTGCGTTGGTGATGCCGACTTGGCCTTTGAGAACTTGTGCTGCTGTGCGAAAGCTTCCTGTTGTTTTTCGAGTTCTTTGGTCGAAAATAGGTGTGGAAGCTTTCTATGAACTCCGCCCAGGTTCTCCATTGCTTTTTGTTGGCGATGAACCACTTCAAAGCCCTTACCTTAAGCAATTACGGCATCGCTCGGGGGATCATTGGCGGACCATTCTACCTGCTCCAGGATCTCAAATGGCTTTTCCGCCGAACCTGAACGACCATTCGTAGACCTGTTTAGCGACCTTTGCATTATCTGACTGGCTTGGTCTCGGGGTCAGCGCTGCTGTTTTCTTATCTTGGCTTGATTCTCTCCTGTGGGCCTCTTTTTGTATGTTGTCAATGCTCAGGCTTGCCACCAGGTTGTCCCCTTCAGCGTGCGTTAACGTAATGCTTGGGCCGGCTCTGTCGTGGTATGTCGCCTCCAGCTCGGCCCAAATGTTGAGTTTTTGAGTAGTGTTCCGACAGTGTCTTCCTCATGTCGTCTAGCCTGCACTCCAGGGCGACATTAAGCCTCTGCGCGACATGGGCGAAGTCCTCCTTCTTAAGGCGGTAATCCACCTCTTTCCCATTTTTATTGTGTTGCTCTCACTGTTGGGACAATCACGTTGGTCTCCAGATGTAACGAACTGATTTTTCAGATATAGCTCAGAAGATTGTGTGTTCGTCCACCAAATTTATATGACGTGACTGCCCCGTAGATCAGTGAGAAAACAAAGGGTTCAAATGGTAACAGTGGGATTTATTTTCATGGTATTAGTACAGCTTGTGTGTGGCTGGGCTGGCTTCGGTATCTTCCGGCTCTGGTTCTTGTTCAGATCGAGCTGACAGTCAATTCTAACGCCAGGAAGCTGCCTAGCCGATCACTTTGCTGTAAGCTCCCCAATGAGCTCCGTTCGGCGATGGTGACGATGCTGCCTGTGATGTCTGCTGGCGTCGCTGCCGATGTCCTCTGCGCTGTTTTTTGGGCAACCGCCGTTCCGGGACTTGACGGACAGCTGGACTTCTCCAGGACAACGCCTCTTGAATGCCTCAACTGGTCGATCGCTCGCCCTTTCTGACTGGTAGCTTGGCGTTTCTGGCACTCGGGGTTTTGGGACAGTTGATGTTCGGAGACTTCGCCGGTAATCGCAGGGCTCTCCAGGACAACGCCTCTTGATACACCGCTCGTCCTTCGCGCCAGGTACTGTCGGGCAAGGTACGCTGGGTTTGGGACAACTTTCCCTTCCCGAGCTCACGGTTCCTCGTCGCAGGCCTCTTTCGCCCTACACTGACAGACCCGGTGGGCGATTCGGCAGGGTGTTATGCCTTCCGGACTTCAGCCACTTGTGTCTCAATTCGGAGATTCCTGATGGCTCAATCACGTCTCGACGTGGCGATCTTGCTCCTTGTAGGCTTCTCACGGCGCTGCTAAGACGACTCGCCTTGTTATGTCTCCCTTGTAGTTTACTTGGTTAACTTACGGTTTACTTTGGTATCTTGACTGATTTTAATGGTTTGACTCCTCGTGATCGACTGATCGAGCTGCCAGCGCTCTGCTTGTCTCTGACAGACCCGCCGGGCGACTCGCCAGGGTGTGGTCGTGACAAAGTTGGAAAACAAAGGCCTTGACTTAGCCGTGTGATACCTTCCGGATCTCAGCCACTTGTGTCTCAATTCGGAGATTCCTGATGTCCCAATCCCGAACGTCTCGACGTGGCGATCTTACTCCTTGCGTGCTTCCCACAGCGCTGCTTCCGACGACTCGCTTGGTTGTAGCTCCCTCGTAGATTACTTGCTTGTCTGACTGTTGTTCGTCTTAGGACTTCTTTGCTTGTCTCTGACAGACCCGCCGGGCGACTCGCCAGGGTGTGGTCGTGACAAAGTTGGAAAACAAACGCCTTGACTTAGCCGTGTGATGCCTTCCGGAACTCAGCCACTTCTGTCTCAATTCGAAGACTCCTGATGTCCCAATCCCGAACGTCTCGACGTGGCTTCCCACGGCGCTGCTTCCGACGACTCGCTTGGTTGTGGCTCCCTCGTAGATTACGTGCTTGACTGACTGTTTTCTTGGTACTTGAAGGTTTGACTCCTCGTGATCGACTCATCCAGCTGCCAGCGCTCTGCGGCCTTATATAGGGCCTCCGGGAACCGATATGTTCCCTTCGCGGTCCAAAGTCCGGGGCTCTTGTTTAACCCACTTGAGCTTTACGCACAGCTTTCAACCGATGTTCTGCCCAATGCTGCCGTCCCGCTGGTTCCCTGGTTCCCGTGGTGCATGTGGCATGCCTGTGTGCCGCTCCTCTGCCGAAATGTGGCACTTCTTCTCCCGGTCCTAATTTCACGCCAGAGTGCAAAGTCCGGTGGAGTTAACCCCTTTTGCACACAGCACTCTGCCCGCCATGTCTCCAATCTCTCATTCTCCGTTCCTTGGTCTCCAAACTCTCTCATTCTCCATCCTTGATCTCCAAACTCTGTTGTTCTCCATCCTTGGTCTTCAATCTCTCTTATTCTCCCACGTTGGTCTCCAAACTCTCTTCTTCTCCAACCGCTCCTCGGCGCGCCGTTAATACCCGAATTCTGTTGCTGCTGCTGCTGAGATTTGTGGGCTTTCTATGTAGTTATTATGCATAATGATTATACTTGATCCTGTTAAAGTCAGGGGAATTCCTAATGGAAGACCGAAACATTTCTGACGTGCAAATCGATTGTCAGAATTAAGTATAGACCAATCGAACCATCTAGTAGCTGATTCCTTCCTAAATTTCCCTCAGGATAGCTGGTACATTCTAATGTTATATAAAATTATTTTATCTGTTAAAGCGAATGATTAGAAGCCTTAAAGTCGATACGATCTTAACGTATTCTCAAACTTTAAATGAATGCTTTTGGTAAGCAGAACTGGAGCTGTGGGATGAGTCAAACGTAATGTTACGGTGCCCAAAGTAACAACTCATGCAGATACCATGAAAGTCGTTGGTTGCTTAAAGCAGCAGGATGGTAATCAGGTAAGTCGAAACTTTTTTGGATCAATTGATAGGTGATGAAATTTTTTCTAGCATGAAAATTGTGGCCGATTTTGTTTGGACAGTGTTTGCTTACAGAGCAGGTGTGAATGTGCAACTTCGCGAAACCTCTGGATTTATTAAATACATTGCTTAGACCCGTTAGGGTCGAGAACCCAGGTTCGATAAGGTGCAACTGCGCATCTATGACACAGATAAGCTAGCGGCAGACAACCTGGCTGCCTGTGCGTCGTACGAACTCCCGAGCGACGACGAATTGAAGCATGAGGAGGCCACCCTCACCGGCTACGTGTCAACCGACTCGCAGCTGACAGAGAGCCTGAAGCAGCTGTGCACTCAGGGAACCGGAGGGTACCCAGCCCGACCGCGGTCCCAAAAATTGTGCAGTCTGCAGATTAACCTGCACCACAGCAAGGCAGCATCCGCTGTCCTTCTCACCCGCCTTTCAACAGGCGGATTGTTGGTAACAACATCTGTGGCTTATCAACCCCAAGGATAAGGGTAAAACCAGAACCTGCAATCTTAAGAACACACTTTAACACATTTCTTATTCCACAGTTTAGCGAAGGCGACCTCACCATGGTCAGACTGGAGGTAAACGAAAACACTCATCACACCATAGCATCATTCTATCTGGCTCACGACTACGAAGGGTCACTACCAAACATCACTACACAACAACTCATACGTACTCACTCATCTAAGGAACTCATCCTGGGTGGGGACGCTAACTCACACCACACACAATGGGGAAGTACAAACACAAACGAAAGGGGTGAGTTTCTCTACGACTATCTCCTTCAACAAATGTAATGACCCAACCTTCATCACTAGCAAGCATCAAGACTCAGAAGAGTTTTAGCAAAATCTCCAGCAACCATTGGCTATCTAAAAACCAATGCTGACAGCTGGACGGTAAACAGTCAGGAAACCCTCGAACTACTGTTAGACACCCACTTCCCTAAAAACACCTATGCTGTGCAGGACCTCTACATAGAGGAGAACTTAGATGACCAGAGTATAGACAACATCTCAAACCCTGGTCGCATTCAATGGGCTGTTAACTCTTTTAAGCCCTTCAAATCTCCCGGCCCAGATGGGTTCTTCCCGGCCCAGCTACAACGGACACTAGATATTTCCCTACCCTGGCTGACAGCCATCTTCCAAGGCTGCCTTGCTCTAAACCACATTCCAACACGGTGGCTGGACGTTAAGGTAATCTTTATACCGAAAGCCGGCAAACCCTCGCACACCAACCCAAAGGACTTCCGCCCGATTAGTCTCTCTTTCTTCTTGTTGAAGACCCTGGAAAGGCTAATTGACAACCATTGTAGTATGCATGTATCATTGTTTCGAGTACCCACTGTACCGACACCAACATTGTGTTACAGTGTACTTAAACAAATACAAAGTGCCGTCCGCTAAACTTTTGCGGACAGCCGAAATATGAATGCGCCTCAGACCCCAACTTATGGGAAGTGCTAGTGTTAGCATGTTTCCAAGGCCTGAGTGCAGAAACATACAAGGCATGCATATACAACTTCTCTCGCGCTCTCTGTGCTACCAGCCCAAATACAATTGTGAGCTTATGCTTCGATATAAACATGACGGCCGCTGCCAATGTTTGCAGGCAGCGCAACCGCAAATAGCTAGCTGTAAGTCATTCTCCATTTGACAATTCCTGAATATGGCAATTATAACAAATGACAATTTTTAATGAAAAGTAATGGCAATTATAACATGGCGACCGTGACAGCGATGTTGGACCCATAAATCTATCTAATGAATGAGACGAATACAAACAAAAGTGGAGAACAAAAAAAAAAAAAAATGCACCAACATTAAAGAAAATGGTTTAGCACAGATGTTATAACCAAGAAATGTTAGAGAAAATGCAGAGAAAATGCTATTAATGAGAGACTCTACTGGTCAGGAGGAAAAGCAAGCGCCCACTATTTAAAATAAAACAATCACAGCCTGTGCGAAGACCAGCACCGGCGCCGCCTAAAACCATACGCCAAACAACATAAAATAAAACTAAATGAAAGCAATCACCGCCTGTGCCAGGACCAGCGCCGTCTAAAACCATAGGCCAAGGACTAGAACAGGATAAGAAGGAATGTCAAATGTTATACACATATATCAGAAAATTAAAAAAAAAGTTAAATAATTAAATACACATAAATGCCTAAGACAAAAGAAATAATAACAGAAAAAGGAGAGGAGGTCAGAAGAACTTCCTAAATTTAAAAATAAAAGAATTAAATAGGCAGCTTTATCAATAATTGTTTTTATTATGAGTGCATACATTTTGTATAAAGCCTATATGTACCACAATAAGTGTGTATCAAAAAGAGCTATAAATAGAAGAAGAAGAAGACAATAGAAGACAATACATAAAGACACTATTAATAAACATGCAAAGATTCTTGTAGATTCTTTCAATACAGCAAGAACTTTAGTACATGAAAATAGGGCAGCGATAAATAAAACCAATTGGTCAAAATTATCTAAATTATTGATCAAATTACGTACAAATCTAATAAGTAAGCAAGTAATTGAGATTTGGAATGCAGATTCCTGAGCTTCTTACGCAGCGAAAGTTTGTTTCAGCAATGTGCCACTTCCACTCTAACGCCCACAAACCGCCCAAAACTGTGGCTCTCACAGTTTTGATGCTAGAATACAAATTTTAACTGAAATGTATTGTCCTTATCAATACCTATCGATTGATCCAAGAAAAAGTTTGCCACGGCCACAAACCGCCTGAGCCTGTGGCGCCCACAATTTTCATGCTAGAAAAAAATGTTAACTGAAATGTATTAGTCTCGTCAATACCTATCGATTGATCCAAGAAAAAGTTTGCCACGCCCACAAACCGCCTGAGCCTGTGGCGCCCACAATTTTCATGCTAGAAAAAAATGTTAACTGAAATGTATTAGTCTCGTCAATACCTATCGATTGACCCAAAAAAAAGTTTGCCACGCCCACTCTAACGGCCATAACGCCTTAATCTGTCTACCGCCCACATAACCATACATTGAGATCGCGGGTAGGTGGCGCACTTCAACCTCGCTTTACTGCTTGCATATCTCCGTTTCCCTTTGGTCCCTTAAGCTGAGTAACGTGTATCTGATAGTCGAGGTACTCGACTATAGCGGTATCACTTGTCTTTATTGTTGTTGCTAACGGGCTTATTGCTGATTATTTTTGTTATTGGCCCTCTTGGGCCAATTGGTGGTGACGGCCACAAATTTCTCGTGTTCGTGTCCGTGGTTCCTATTCTCGGAAATAGCATACACCCAGTGTTAGGGCACATAAATGTGCTAAAAATTAGGCACAATTAAATCAAAAAAATAAATAAAATTTTAGTTCGGAATGGAAGCAATTATCTTCTGTATACGAGAATTAAAGGACACATTTGATAAATCTTACATATGTATATGTATATAGCAAAGATTCTTGTAGATTCTTTCAATACGGCAAGAACCCTAGTACAATAAAATATGGCAGCAATAAAGAAAAAGAATTGGTCAAAATATCTAAATTAACTAAATTAATCTAATAGCTGTCAAAGATAGGTATAATTGAAATATATCGATACCGACAATTTTAAATACACCTTTGACAAAAGTTCAAGACATACCCCTTCCGATTCGAGCGAAGGAATTGAAATAAAAGAAAAAGATCTACATGATGTAACAATTCCTGCAGTTATAACAGTAACAGAAGCAGAAGAAGAAGAAGATATAGAATCAGATGTAAGCTTGCCAGACACAAAAGAAATCATAATGGCAGATCCAGCAGCCCAAAGGGCATATATAAAAGATATCTCAAATGCCATCCCGGCATTTAACGGACAAAAGATACATCTTCAAAGATTCATAACAGCCTTGAAGTTGGATAACTTGACTAAAGGCACATTCGAAGATTTGGCTGTAAAAGTCATTAAATCCAAAATAATAGGATCTACACTATACAAAGTACAGAACGAAACAACAATAAATTCAATAATAAAGAAATTGCAAGTCACTATGGTCGGCGAAACATCCGACGTAGTCTAAGGGAAAATGGCGAAAAGAAGCCAGAAAGGCAAAACAGCCGAGAAATTTACATCAGAAATAGACAGCTTACGAAAGCTCCTTGAAGGCCTACCAGCCGAACGCGCTGACAAATTCAGCACAAAAGACGCCATTACCACAATGGTTAAAAATTGTGACCATGGCCGCCTAAAAACAATTTTAGAGGCAGGCAACTTCACAACTATGAATGAAGCCGTCACTAAGTACATACAATGCAGTACTGAAATGACAGGCAATGCAAATTCAATACTGTACACACAAAGAGGAAACAACTATCGCGGTAACAACTTCAGAAATAATTACCGCGGTAGGGGCAATAACCGAGGTAATTATCAGCATAACGGATATTACCAATATAATGGCTATAACCAAAATAACGGTTATAGCCGAAACTAGAATAATCAGACCAACAACAACTATAGAGGTCGTGGTTATTATAGAGGAAACAACCGTGGTAAAAACACCAACAACAACAGATATAATAACAACAATAAAACACGAACACCAACAGACAGAATAATAATAATGTCCGACAGGTACAAACCACGTCGGAAAACCAATAAAGACCCTTATAAAAAACACAGTAATGAATACGGTTCATACTATCAATCTTAATTTCAATCTTTTCATTTCTATCAAAAATGAATACACAAATAAATTATATACATTACTAGTTGACACAGGTGTAGACATATCTTTAATAAAAGAAACTTCGGACTCGTTTAACAATGTTGATTACACAAATATTACCCAAATATCAGGTGTTGGTGAAGGAACAACCAACTCAAAGGGATTATTACCAATAGAACTTCTTTCAACCAACTATGCTATACCACATGGAATTTTACGCATAGATTTTATGAAAAAATACAATTGTCAAATAGATTTAAAATCAGAAAACGATTGGCTCATGCTGAGACCAGATAACCTCTATAATCCGATTCATATCCCAATAAATCATATACTAGAAAATAATTTGACAATTTTACCAGCAAGACCCGAAGTAGTCCGAAAAATTGCTATAAATTCAGCAACCATATATTAATCCCAAACCAAGAAATCCAAAATGGCGTATTCATTGGATATTCCATTGGAGATTCTCTTTTGTCCGAATTTTGAATACAACTTATAAAACTGCAATCATTCAATTAAATACACTGAAAGTTGAACCATTGGATGATTACGACATTATTAAATCTAATAAAAATGTAAACAAAGAAGAAATTTTAGAGAATTTTAACAAAAATTTTCCACATCAGTTTAAGGAAATTCTTAACGAAAAGAATCCGAATCAATATCAACTAATAATTTTTACAAACAAAAAACAAGGAAGAACGCTACCTCGACTATTAGATACCCGTTACTCAGTTAAAGGGACCAAAGGGAAATGGAGATATGCAAGCAGCAAATCGAGATTTAAATACGCCACCTACCGGCGGTAAACAGATTTAAGCGTTATGGGCGTTAGAGTGGGCGTGGCAAAATTTTTTTGGATCAATCGATAGGTATTAACGAGACCAATACATTTCAGTTAAAATTTTTTATCTAGCATGAAAACTGTGGCCGTCACAGGTTTGGGCGGTTTGTGGGCGTTAGAGTGGGCGTGGCACATTGCTGAAACAAACTTGCGCTGCGTAAGAAGCTCAGGAATCTGCACGCCTAATCTCAATAGCCTAGCTCCCATAGTTTCCGAGATCTCAGCGTTCATCCGGACGGACAGACAGACGGACAGACGGACAGACGGACATGGCTAGATCGACTCGGCTAGTGATCCTGATGAAGAATATATATACTTTATGGGGTCGGAAACGCTTCCTTCTGCCTGTTACATACTTTCCGACGAATCTAGTATACCCTTTTACTCTACGAGTAACGGGTATAATAAGAATGAAAGATGATGAACCAGTATACATAAAGAATTATAGAATTCCCCACAGTCAAAAAGACGAAGTAGAAAAACAAGTAGACAAATTAATTAAAGACAAAATAGTAGAACCTTCCGTTTTTGAATAGAACAGTCCATTACTAATCATCCCGAAAAAATCATTACCAAATTGAGACACTAAAGGATGGCGTTAAGTAATTTATTACCGCCAAGTTAACAAAAATATTTTATCAGATAAATTTCCACTACCAAGAATATACGATATTCTTGACCAATTAGGTAGAGCTAAATACTTTTCATGTTTAGATCTAATGTCAGGATTTCATCAAACAGAACTCGAAGAACGTCTAGAAATATAACATACTTTTGCACGAGCAATGGCTCATATCGCTTCACGGGATTACCTTATGGTTTAAAAATTGCGCCAAATTCATTCCAAACAATGATGACAATTGCATTTTCAGGTATCGAACCTTCACAGGCATTCTTGTATATGGATGACCTAATTGTCATCGGTTGTTCAGAAAAACATATGATTAAAAATCTTACAAACGTTTTTAATTTATGCAGGAAGCACAACCTTAAATTGCACCCAGAAAAGAGCACAGTTTTCAGACACGAAGTGACCTTCCTTGGACACAAGTATACTGATGCGAAGTGACCTTCCTTGGACACAAGTATACTGACAGAGGTATTTTGCCAGACAATAAAAAATACGATGTAATAGAAAAATACCCAGTCCCAACGGACGCAGACAGCGCTAGAAGATTCGTTGCATTTTGCAATTACTACAGACGTTTTATTAAAAATTTTTCCGATTACTTATGACACATAACTAGATTATGTAAAAAGAATGTTAAATTCGAATGGACAGATAAATGTCAAAACTCATTCGAATACCTTAAAATTCAATTGATGAAACCTACACTACTACAATATCCAGACTTTAATAAAGAATTTTGTATAACAACAGATGCAAGCAAACACACAGCTACCAGTAGCCTATGCATCAAGATCATTTACTAAAGGAGAAAGCAACAAAAATACAACTGAACAAGAATAAGCAGCTATCCACTGGGCGATAAATCATTTTCGACCATATATTTATGGTAGACATTTCACAGTGAAGACACCGTAGGCCATTAACTTACTTATTTTTAATGACAAACCCGAGCTCAAAACTATCGCGAATGAGATTAGACTTAGAAGAATATGATTTTACTGTGGAATATCTTAAGGGCAAAAACAATCATATAGCCGACGCGCTTTCAAGAATAACCATAACGGATTTAAAAAATATTCAAACGAATAATAAAATTCTGACAGTCACTACCAGGATCCAAAGTAAACAGAAAAATTCCTGCGCAGGAAAAGAAAAAAAAAAAACTCTAAATAAAGCTTCTCAGCCCAACTTATACGAAGTCACTGTAAATGACGAGGTACAAAAATTAGTGACCTTGCTAATAACAGATTCACTATGTTTGCTAAAGCATGAATAAAAAGTTATAGCAAGAATTGATGTTAGCGATATTTACACCAATGGAATTCTCGACTTAGGTCAGTTCTTTAAAAGGCTTGAAAAAGAAGCCGGTATACTTAATATCAGCAAACTCAAAGAGGCACCGAGCGAAAAGATCTTTGGCACTATATAAATAGACTCTTTTAAAATAATGGGCAACAAAATATTACAATCTCTAAGAGTAGCGCTACTCAAGCCGGTGACCCTATTATCAAATAATGACAAAGAGAAAGAAGCATTACTGTTTACATTCCATGACGATCCAATACAAGGATGTCATACAGACATAGCTAGAACATTAGCAAAGATAAAAAGGCATTTATATTGGAAAAATATGGCGTCGCTTCTTAATTAGAACTAATTTTCATTGTGCGTCGTTTGATTTTCGATGTTGCGTTGTTTTGAGATGAAGCGTTAATATATTTAAAAAAAAAAATGTTCAGCAAAGACTCGACTGATACTGTGTTAATGCGATGCCGAATTCACGCTTTCATTTCGCGATTTCAGCCGATTCGTGTGTGCATAAACGCAATTTCGTGAATTCGGCAACACACGAAAGTTGACTATGAATTCAACCTGAAAGCGTGAAATGGTCACAATTAAACTCCGGTAACTCTATATAATTATCTTTTAACAAATTATTTTTTAATTCAGTGCCAATGGAAACTAGTTTTTATCTTTTATTTTGTTGGTAGCAAAAATGTTATACAAGCTTGCACACACTTTATCTTTAATACTAGCAAGATTAGTTCACGCTTTCAAGAAATCATGAAACCCTTAGCATAAACATAGTAAGAGAGTGATTAATTCTAATTTTTTTTTTTAATTTATTTTGTTTTAAATGAATTAGTTTTTTTTTGTTTTTATATGTATGTAATAAAATGAAATGTTATTTTTGTTTTTTTTTAATGATCACTTTGCTCAATTTTCTTTTTAAAAAGTAGAATTTTTGTAACCCTGGAACCCATCCTCGAATTTTACATGGTTTGCTATAGAAAATCATAATTCACTTTGCGTCGTTTCAATTTGCGTCGTTTCAATTTGCGTCGTATTTTTTTGGAACGTATCCCCGACGCAAAGCGAGGGATAGGTGTATATAAGAAAATGCCCAAAATGCCAAAAATCCAAAACAACCAAACATACAAAAACAATATTGACTATAACTGAAACGCCACAAATGGCTTTTGACAGGGTAATTGTGGATACGACCGGTCCACTACCTACATCTGAACAAGGAAATGAATATGCAGTAACCCTTGTGGCAATACCAATCCAAAACAAAAGTGCAAAAACAGGAGCAACAGCTATATTTGAAGATTTTAATCTGAAGTACGGTCCAATGAAGACGTTCATAACGGACATGGGAACAGAATATACAAATTCGATAATTGAAGATTTATGTAAAAATTTAAATGTCAAAAACATAACTTCTACCGCATACCATCACCAAACTGTAGGAACCGTGGAGCGAAGCCACAGAACATTTAATGAGTTCACCCGCTCATACATCTCAGTTGATAAAACAGATTTGGATGTATGACTCCAATACTTCGTATATTGTTTCAACACAACACCCTCTATGGCACATGACTATTGTCCATATGAGTTAGTTTTTGGTAAAGCTTCAAATTTACCTCAACATTTTAAAAGTATAGATAAAATAAAACCGCTATATAATGTAGATGACTACGCCAAAGAATCTAAGTTTAGACTAAAACAGGCATTTAAGAGAACTAGATTAATGTTAGAATCTCATAAAAAGAAACAAAAAATTAGATACGTTAGATTTTGATTTAAAAATAGGAGATCAGGTTTTACTGAAAAATGAAACAGGGCTCCAGTATATACTGGACCTTATAAGGTTGAAATTATAAAAGAAAACGATAACATAGTAATTTCAAATAACAAAAATAAAAAGCAAACAGTACATGAGGATAGGTTAAAAATATTTATATCATATATTTTATATTATATATCACTTATGGCCATACATAAACTAAGAACCATAATTATAATGGAAATATATAACAATATTAAAAAAAATAAATAATTAAATAAATAATACTTTCTGATTCGAAAAAAAAACAACGAAGAACGCTATAGTCGAGTACCTCGACTATCAGATACCCGTTACTCAGCTAAAGGGACCAAAGGGAAATGGAGATAGCAGAAAAGCGAGATTAAAATGCGCCACCTACCGGCGATAGACAGACTTAAGCGTTATGGGCGTTAGAGTGGGCGTGTCAAATTTTTTTTGGATCAATCGATAGGTATTGACGAGACCAATACATTACAGTTAACATTTTTTATATAGCGTTTTTTTTTCTAGCATCAAAACTGTAGGAGCGACAGTTTTGGGCGGTTTGTGGGCGTAAGAGTGAACGTGGCACTCTGCTGAAACAAACTTGCGCTGCGTAAGAAGCTCAGGAATCTCCACGCCAAATCTCAACAGCCTAGGTCTTACAGTTTCCGAGATCTCAGCGTTCATCCGGACAGACGGACAGACGGACATGGCTAGATCGACTCGGCTAGTGATCCTGATCAAAAATATATATTTTTTATGGGGTCGGAAACGCTTCCTTCTGCCTGTTACATACTTTCCGACGAATCTAGTATACCCTTTTACTCAACGAGTAACGGGTATAAAAATTAAAAATAAACAAATAACACATTAAAAAAAAAAATGTATATATTATTAAAAAACAAGATGTTCATTTATATTTTACATACATATAGTAGAAAAATATGTTGGCGTAACAAGCTGCGTACAAAGCTAAGGAATCTAAATCTGGAGTCCCAAATCTCTATCTTTGATAGTTTCCGAGATGTCAGCGTTCAAAATTAAGATTTTATGAAGTCTGTTTAACTTATAAGCTTTTTAAGCTCTTTTACTTCGGGTTGCTGGGCCCAAGAATGCATGTTCACAAAAATGAGAGAGCTAGGTAGAGAGAGATGCCTTTCGCGATGCAATTAATATACGATACCGTATTCAGAAGTTAATTAGCTGCTGCGGCTGCGTGACCCGACATACTCCGCCCGTTGAAAGCCTCTCTTTCAACATCATCCTTAAGGGGTAGCAGAAGCAACTTGTTTACTGCTCGCTTTGTCACTCCTGATGCTGTCTTTAGAACGGCAACTCGAGCAATGCCATCTCCACCGAACAGAAGCGCAATCACTCTGGCGGGGAGCCACTTCATGGGAGCCAAGTTTCGTCCTTGTCCAGACTAAGTCATCGACAACCAGGCCAGCTTTTGAAGTGCGCCTCTTGGAGCGCTGCTGCCTCCATCCAAGCGATTGTAGTTAAGACTGGTCACATCCGGCTCGACGAAAGAGTGAAACGGGCCACCATTCAAAAAATGTGCTGCGGTTAATACATCCAGATCAGCGAGGTTTTCTGAAGTCGAGACTAATGCTCGAGAATTAGCAACCTCTTAAATGTCCTCAAAGGCTAATACAGCAGTGGAGGAGGAATGAAACACTAATAGTCTCCGCTTGGCAAAAGTACATGATCTGTTGATCATTGCTGAGGAATAGGCGCCTAAGTTCGAGCAGTTCATTGCGAGTCAGCCCAAATGTGCCATAGATTTCTTTTAGAGCAGCGGTCGGCAGCGGCCTATTAAGTGAGCATAGGGAAGTGTTCTGCCCATCCTTCGTGTTTGTTACACTCACACTAATGGAAGGCGAACTTGTGATGGTAGTTGTGTGCCGACCGTAAAGAGATCCTTGATCAACTCCAAATGAAACAAAAGAAGACACAAACGTAGAATTTTACAGGCTTGCCCTTCTGAGTTGTATAGAAATGGCCCACAAAATTCAATCCTTTGCAAAATCCGCCATTATATGCTCCACTACTTAAGGCTTCATTCGAAAGCATCTTATACATTTGATTACTGCCTTCATCACCGTCTTCCTCCCCCCAATAGGCCATTAGGGCTCTCTAGGATTCTATCCAACTGGAATTTCATAGTCTTTTTCGAAACCCATTTTTTTCAGTACTGTTGTGGCCATGTTGCATATCGCAGACCAATTTACTTCTGATTCAAGCATAATGTCCACCAGATTACAAGCGGCTGGCGTCCTCCCAACCCTTATGCTCAGATCTCTTCGTTCATTTTCGAATCTTGGACAGACAAAACATGTGTTCTGCGTCTTTATTATCCGATTCGCAGAGTGGGCAGTGCGGATAACGTTCAGGTAGTATCCATGTCCTGTCAGCAGTTGCGTTAAGTAAAAGTCCACATGTCCATTCTTCCGTCCCAGCCATCTCTGCAGTTCTGGGATAAGCTTATACGTCCATCGTCCTTTGCTCATTTACCCATTTCTCTTGCCACTTATCAATGGTAAGTTCTCTGCACCTTTTCCGTAGGGATTCAGAAGTTGCGATCCCTGTGCTGCCTGCGCGGATTTCAGCTGATTCCACTGCTAGCAGGTAAATCGGTATGACTCCCTACATTAGCAACGCCGCGTCGTGGGATACCATGCGGAACGCACAGCATACCCGAAGGGCACACAATCTCTGTACGGATCCGCCATCTTGCATATAACTTTCATTTTTTCTGGCTCGAGCCCATATAGGAGCAGCGTACATCAGCGTCGATGTGACAACGCTAACCAGTAATCTACGTACTGGTTGCCTCGGCCCCGAGTGCTTGCCATAATTCGCGAAATTGCGGTCGTAGTCCTACCTGCCTTGCCTATTTTAGGCTCTTGCGGATTTAATTGTGGCTTTTCCAACTTTCATAGTAGCCGTCTCCACTTTCAGTCTTGTGCGCTGCCAAGGCGAGTCCCTTGGAGTCGAGTTTCAAATTCTTTCCGCATCTGGGAGTTTCTTGGCCGTAACTACTAAGGCTACGTCATCCGCGAAGCCCATGAGTCGTGCCCCTTCGGTCTTCGTGATCCTAAGGATCCCATCTTAAATGAAAATCCACCTAGGCCTATGAATGATCCTTGGGGGACTCCGCTGACCCTGTGGGTCGATTGCCCGGAATCAATTTCGTACGGGATCAGGCGGCTTTCGAAGTAGCTCGCTACTCAACGTTGCCGCTATGAAATACTGCGTAGTGCTGTACAACCGCCTTTTCCCCTCAATGGCTTTGTCTGCGATTTCGCACAGTTTACCGACGGCGTCGATGGTAGATAGCCCCTGCAACGGGCTCCTCCGTCGGCATTTCCCCCTGTGGTATGAGTACCAGCCGCTGTGTTTTCCAGCGACTAGGGTACAGACCTTCTAGTAAGCATGCGTTATACATGTCAACTTATTCTTTTGTGTTTGCATTTATGGCAATTTTAAGAACTTTATTCGGAATTCCAACTGGTCCCGGTGTCTTGTCGTCCAGTATTGTCTTCAGTACCCGGAGGACTTCTTCGGCACTTGTGAGGTTTATGTTCGCCGTGTCCACCGTCTGTGAGATTCGCGCCATACTCTTGATCTGGAAATAGTGTTTACACTAACCTTTATAGGCTAAATACCCGAAGCCGTTTTGCGACGAGTTTATATGCGAAGCCCCATGGGTTGGAGCCTATTTTTTCGCATATATTATTGAAGCACCTGCGTTGGCTCTCTTTTAGTTTTTCCAGGGCTCGTCTTCTTTCCCTTAAATATATCAGAAGTGCCTCAAATTCGGGCCTTCCTCTTGAGCGTTGGTATGCGCGTCTTGCCCTGTGACAGCTTTTTTTGGCTTACACAATGGAAGTTATATGGTTAAATTCCATAGGTGTTATCTTTGTGCGGACTCTACACCAAGTCCATTACAGCCTAATCTTACCCTTCTCCATGAACCGTCTCATTATATCGGGCACGACTCTTAGTGTGACGTTTTGGGTGACTCAGTATGCCGCCTTTAGACTTACCAACGCGGATTCTGGCAGTTCCACATCGAACTGTGACTGAACCGCACATAGAATATCCGTTTTATCGGTGATCTCGTCGATGTCTTTTACCTCGATCAGCATTGTCTCAGCGCTCTGATCTCAAAATTAATGCCCAGGATAGCCTTCTTTGTGGTCTGGAGCTCTGCGGCTTAAGGGTCAGAGACCTTTTTTAGAAGTGTCACATACATCCCAATATTTAGGCGTTGTATAGGGGAATGTGTGAGTTGCTGTTGGTTTGTCAGGAATAAGGCGAATAGAAAGCGCGACTTACGGTGAATAATTACACTAACTCGTATTATTAATTATAGTTTTTTAATGATAAACAAATTGATTACAAAATATGAATAGATATATCCGGCTTATGAAATTTGTACGTTGCGATGTGTCGTTTTCGCGTCGTCATGTAGATCTCGTTCCACAATTACTCGCCAACTGGCTTCGGAGTTGCCACACAGTTGCTGTTCAATGCATCTCCATCAGAACTGGATCGTGACCAATCCTGAATTCGGATCGTCCTCGATTCGATCATCGTCATCGTCGGGAACATCCAGCTCAGGGATGTTGGAGCACCACGGCTTGATTTGGTCGGAGGAATAGACAGAACAGTATTTACGTCCTGTAATCTGAATACCTGGGATGTCTTCGATTACATAACGATCATTTCCAAGGACCGTGACGACGATATAAGGTCCTCGGTAACGTGGTTCGAGCTTTCGCGAATCGCTTGTAGCAGGTGGTTCGTTTTCAACGACTACAAGATTACCTGTGGAGTAGATAAAGGGTTAGCGTGTTTCGTGTCAAACCGTTGTTTCCATTTAGCTCGCTCGCTTGCAATATTGACGAGCGCTTGGTTTCTGTTGTCGATAACAGATTCCTTCTCATCTTTTCCCAAATCGGCGTGTATAGCTGCCGTGAGATGGTTCTGGACGACGTCAATAGGATTAAAGTTAAACACCAAATCAATTGGGCTGAATCCTGATGTTTCGTTCTTTTGAGAGTTTACACTCCACTGAAGATTGTGTAAAGTAAGATCCCAATCCTTCGGGTTGTCGTTCATGGCGCGTTTGATTTGCTCGCTCGACTTGTCCATTTGCACGAGGTGTTCGCACAGCGTTTTTAATGTGTTGAATCTGGTTGTGCTTGCAGTACTCTTCAAATTGTTTCGAGGTAAACGCTGTTCCACGATCGGATATTATTATCGTTGGCAGACCGAAGTAGCTAGAAACTTCATTTAAAATGTTCAGCACCGGTAGGGTTTTTGTGTTTTTAACTACCTTTACAATCAGATATTTACTGAAGGGATCGGATATGGCTAGTATATGGGTATTTCCGCGTTTCCTTCGAACAAACGGTCCCAAATGATCAATGTGTAGCCTGCGAAATGGTACTGGATCGGTGTCATTATAACGCATACAACCTTCGGGCTTGCCTCCTTTGGATTTGTAGTAGCAGCATTGAATGCATGTTGAGATATATTCTTTCACGTATTTCCGCATTCTTGGGAACCAGAATTTTTGTTGAATTCGTCCGATTGTTTTGTCAAGACCGAAATGTCCAAAATCGTCATGACACATCTTAACAATGCGCCACCTCACGTTCTTTGGTACAACGAAAGCTATTCCTTTTTCGACCTTGCGATATAGACGGTGATTTTTAATTACGTAATCAGCTTGAAGTTGCTTTAGCTGATTTCCGGTACGATGTCCTTTCAATACAGAAAATATTTGAACAAGGGCCTCATCCTGAAGCTGCATAGTTAACAACCAGTCATCGACGTCCGTAATTATGGTGCGCACTACTTCTTGTAAGGATTTTCCAGGAGGCCAATCGGGAGCGCGGCTCATGGCATCCACATGGGCCATTTTACTGCCATCACGATGAACAAATTCGCAGTCGTAGTCCAGTATTTTAATCCACCAACGTGCGACTTGCGGGATTAATTCTTTATTGAGTTTTATTTTAGCGATGGCGGAAAAATCAGTCACGAGTCGGAAGAATATAGACCCTAAACCTTTGTAGTGTTTCTACGACGGCCAACGTCTCGAGTTCATAGCTATGGTATCTAGTTTCCGCGTCAGTACAGTGCCTACTAAAATAGCAGACAGGTCGCCAATTCGTTTTGTCTTCAAATTGCAATAGGACTCCTGCTAGTCCGATCGCACAAGCATCTGTGTGTACCTCATGATGTGCTGCAAAGTCATACAGAACCAGAACTGGAACACAGCACAATTTGTCGATTAGCTCGTTAAAAGCCCGTTGCTGCTCATTTCCCCAATCAAAACTGTTTTGGTCTGATTTACGCAACAATCGTGTAAGGGGTCTTGTTATTAAGGAGTAGTTTTCAACAAACTTTCGAAAGAATCCCGTTAGACCCAAAAATCGTCTGACATCCTTTACGTTATTGGGAACTTTGAAGTTTTTGATAGCGCTCACCTTGTTTTCTCCAGGAGTGATACCATTTTTATTGACAATATGGCCCAAGAAAGTTATTTCTGATTGAAGAAACTTGCATTTGTCATAGCGAAGTGTTAAGCCGCTCTCCTTAAGAATTCGAAAGAATTTTTCGAGTCGTTGGATACCCTCATCATCCTGTTATATTCGTAGTGGCCGTCTGAAGTTACAAATGCTGTGAATTGTTTGGATGACTCGCAAACCTCGACTTGATGATATCCCATACGCAAGTCCAGCTGAGAAAAATAGGTATTCCCGGCTAATTGGGCAAATCGTTCCTCCAGATTTGGCATTGGAAACGGTATTTTGACGGTTATACTGTTGAGACGTCGGTAGTCGACGCAAAGACGATGTTCACCATTCTGTTTTTTAACGACGACAATCCAGATGCATAAGGAGAGTCCGAAGGACGAATCACTATCGAGTAACTCGGAGATAATATTACCGACGACAGGTCTAAGTGCAAAAGGCGTACGGTAGGGCTTAGTGTAGCACGGAACGTTTGATGTTAAAGTTATTTCCATTTTGGTTAGAGAACATTTGCCGAGCTCGTTAGCTTTCTCCGCAAAGCAAGAAGCGTTTTCCAATATCAATCCGTTTATGAGTTCATTCTCAACTGAGGAACGCTCTTGGCTCGTTTGAATTTTTCGAATGTTCTCTATGTAACACTCGTTACCGAGGATGATCAATTTGTTTCCATCGCGACAAAGGATATCCTTACCCAAAAGTACATTTTCGGTTAATAGTTTATCTTCTACGACCAAAACTTCAACTTCGTAATCAAAATCGTCAATCACAATTTTTACGAAAAGTTTCTGTGTGCAAAGGAGTTTCCCACCACCAAATCCGTTCAGAGTAACAGCATATCGTTGTAGAACACCTACGTTTTCGGCGAATGATTTACGAATTAGCGTTCGCGTACTGCCTGGATCTACGAATGCGACGGTTTCATTGCCGTTTACCGAGATCAATTTGGAGATTTCCGAATCAGAATCAGAGTCAATTTTATTAATTTTTGGACCTGTTTTTATGTTATCGGGGCAGCTGGCAGAATCGTGTTTTGTGCGATTGCAGTGCGAGGCTTGCGCTGGGGCTCAGGACATTTCGACGAATAATGTCCAACCTTCTGACAATTTTAGCATTTAACCGATACTTCGACTTTATCGTTAAAAGGACGTTTTGTAACCAAGGATGAATACGGCTTGTGAAGGCTGACGTTAAGATCCCGTTTGTTTGACAATTGACTGGCGTTATGCTTTATGATATTATGCGCTGAGTATGCAAGAATATCGCGTAGAAGTTCGTTACACGAAACATAACTGTTGGATACCTTTCTCTTTAAATCGTAGTCGTTAGTCCCGTTGATAATGTGTGTGCAAATTGCGGAATCTGGTAGCTCACCCTTTTTACCTAGGATTAGCATCTTGTAGAAATAACCTGACGGTGACTCGGTGGAATCTCTATGCGTTTTTGACATCTTAAGGTGAACGTCTGCCGGATTGCTAAAACATGGAAAGTCATTTAAAAATCTTGCAGTAAACTGGGGCCATGTTTGAAATATTTGATCCGTAGAGTCTACCCAATAACGAGCAGCACCCAGCATCTTTTGTTGGACTGCAAATATTACCTTACGATCATCCCAACGATAAGCGTTACGAAGGGAGCTAACACGCTTTACAAATTGATGTGAGTTCAAGGATTTACCAGACGATGGATTGAATTCCGGAAGCAGCGCGACAATATCACTGATGTTTCCATAGGAGGGATTAAGGTTTTCATTGCCAGTAGGGATCCTGCTATCCAAGTAGCCAGCACGAGCATACGGATACTCGTTATACATCGGTTGATGTATTGGAAAAGTACTATATTGATTAAAATCGTTTCCCGAAGTTAAAAAATTTTCAAAGTTTGAGTAAGTGATCGGGATGATTACGTTTGGCTGTGATGTAGCACAGTCTGCAAATTTCTGTGACGTAGAAAAGTGCACGATGTGTGGCTGAGTCGGGTGGATAACATTTCGCTGTGACGTAGCGAAGTGCATATTGTGTAGTTGAGTTGGGTAGATATCGTTCTGCTGTGACGTAGAAAAGATCATGTTGTGTGGTTGAGTTGGGTAGTTATCGTTCTGCTGTGATTGAGACGTTGCCAAGTTTACGTTTGGGACATTCGTTAATTTTTGCACATGCATCTCGCTGGATCGTAGGTCGATTGTATAGGTCGTTGTATAGCTACCGTTGACTGGCTTAACTTCGTTTACTGTTGCAGATTTTTCGATTGGTGATGATATTAAGGAGGGGTGAAAAGATCTCTCCTAGAGCTCTCAGACCGTTTTCTCTAGCTCCACAACCTTCTTTTGAAGTGATTGGTTTTCTGCACTTATGTATTCATCGTCGCTGTTTTGGGAGTTTAATCTTTTTAGCATGTCCTCGCGGTTTCCCGATGTCGAGAGTCCCGCTTCTCTGCACTTATGTTGTAGGGCTTTCTTAGTCAAATAGTTCTTTCCTGGCATGGTGTATTAATTTCGCTTTACGTTGTGTCCATTAAATTTAGCTCGGTTTCACTTATGGCGCACTATCCCACTTCTGAGAATGTCACATACATCCCAATACTTAGGCGTTGTATATGGGAATGTGTGAGTTGCTGTTGGTTTGTCAGGAATAAGGCGAATAGAAAGCGCGACTTACGGTGAATAATTACACTAACTCGTATTATTAATTATAGTTTTTTAATGATAAACAAATTGATTACAAAATATGAATAGATATATCCGGCTTATGAAATTTGTACGTTGCGATGTGTCGTTTTCGCGTCGTCATGTAGATCTCGTTACACAATTACTCGCCAACTGGCTTCGGAGTTGCCACACAGTTGCTGTTCAATGCATCTCCATCAGAACTGGATCGTGACCAATCCTGAATTCGGATCGTCCACGATTCGATCATCGTCATCGTCGGGAACATCCAGCTCAGGGATGTTGGAGCACCACGGCTTGATTTGGTCGGAGGAATAGACAGAACAGTATTTACGTCCTGTAATCTGAATACCTGGGATGTCTTCGATTACATAACGATCATTTCCAAGGACCGTGACGACGATATAAGGTCCTCGGTAACGTGGTTCGAGCTTTCGCGAATCGCCTGTAGCAGGTGGTTCGTTTTCAACGACTACAAGATTAACTGTGGAGTAGATAAAGGGTTAGCGTGTTTCGTGTCAAACCGTTGTTTCCATTTAGCTCGCTCGCTTGCAATATTGACGAGCGCTTGGTTTCTGTTGTCGATAACAGATTCCTTCTCATCTTTTCCCAAATCGGCGTGTATAGTTGCCGTGAGATGGTTCTGGACGACGTCAATAGGATTAAAGTTAAACACCAAATCAATTGGGCTGAATCCTGATGTTTCGTTCTTTTGAGAGTTTACACTCCACTGAAGATTGTGTAAAGTAAGATCCCAATCCTTCGGGTTGTCGTTCATGGCGCGTTTGATTTGCTCGCTCGACTTGTCCATTTGCACGAGGTGTTCGCACAGCGTTTTTAATGTGTTGAATCTGGTTGTGCTTGCAGTACTCTTCAAATTGTTTCGAGGTAAACGCTGTTCCACGATCGGATATTATTATCGTTGGCAGACCGAAGTAGCTAGAAACTTCATTTAAAATGTTCAGCACCGGCAGGGTTTTTGTGTTTTTAACTACCTTTACAATCAGATATTTACTGAAGGGATCGGATATGGCTAGTATATGGGTATTTCCGCGTTTCCTTCGAACAAACGGTCCCAAATGATCAATGTGTAGCCTGCGAAATGGTACTGGATCGGTGTCATTATAATGCATACAACCTTCGGGCTTGCCTCCTTTGGATTTGTAGTAGCAGCATTGAATGCATGTTGAGATATATTCTTTCACGTATTTCCGCATTCTTGGGAACCAGAATTTTTGTTGAATTCGTCCGATTGTTTTGTCAAGACCGAAATGTCCAAAATCGTCATGACACATCTTAACAATGCGCCACCTCACGTTCTTTGGTACAACGAAAGCTATTCCTTTTTCGACCTTGCGATATAGACGGTGATTTTTAATTACGTAATCAGCTTGAAGTTGCTTTAGCTGATTTCCGGTACGATGTCCTTTCAATACAGAAAATATTTGAACAAGGGCCTCATCCTGAAGCTGCATAGTTAACAACCAGTCATCGACGTCCGTAATTATGGTGCGCACTACTTCTTGTAAGGATTTTCCAGGAGGCCAATCGGGAGCGCGGCTCATGGCATCCACATGGGCCATTTTACTGCCATCACGATGAACAAATTCGCAGTCGTAGTCCAGTATTTTAATCCACCAACGTGCGACTTGCGGGATCAACTATTTATTGACTTTTACCTTAGCGATGGCGGAACAATCAGTATCCAGTCAGAAGGATTTTCCTAGAATATACACCCTGAACCTTTGTAGCGTTTCTACGACGGCCAACGTTTCGATTTCGTAGCTATGGTGTCTACTTTCAGCTTCAGTACAGTGCCTTCTAAAGTAACAAACGGGCCGCAAAGTCGTTTTGATTTAAGATTGCTATAACCCTGCTGTAATGTGTTCCTCCGCATCTTGTTCCCTGTTGCGGAGTTGACTTCACGAGCAGACATACCAACGCCAAGGTGGCGACCGGTGTCGCAAGGCTGAAAAGCCGGCGACCTCCGGGCATGGATGGCATCACGGGCGGTATCGTTAAGGAGGTGTGGCGTGCCATTCTCAACACCTGACATCGCTGTATTCTCAGTGTCTTCCTTACTGAATGGAAACACGAGAGGGTGATACCACTGCTGAGAGCGCCCGATAAGGACGGGAGTAATCCTGCCTACTATCGTGGCATATGTCTGTTACCAGTGTTTGGAAAGTTCCTCGAGGGAATCGATTAAAGGAAGTACTGCCGGATGGTTGCTGATGGCAATTCGGCTTTCAACCTGGGCGCTGCGTTGGGGACGCGTGGATGCTCGCGAAAAACACAGCCACTTTGTGCTCTGAGCGCATATAATGACGACCTTTTGATGTTTGTTAAAGGGAATAGTCGAGACTCTGCATGGCAGGTCCGTCAGTAGCACTAACGCATGCGCATGTGGACTAGTGAGAGAGGACTGGCTCCACATACTGTGTGAATGCCAACTGTACCACGACTTGCGCGACCTGGATGCCCTTGGATTCGTTAGTGAACAGGGAAGATGGCTTGTTACAGGAGTAGTTGGGACCCCAGAACGGATGCGTCTCCTAGGAGTTTTCACCTTTACAAGCCGTAGGATGGCTGCGATAAGAGCTGAACCACAGGTGCTGGAACGCTAGTCCCTAGTCTCTCTTGCCGTATTGTGGCCCCCCTCGCGTTGGTTTGGGGGAGCCCCACTCCGTAGCCCAGGCATTAAAGTCCCCGGCAATTACGGCGGGGCGATTTTCCCGTGCGTCTTCTGCAATCTCTTTGACCGCAGATATTGCCTGGGGAAGGCTAAGGCTTGGCGGCAGGTAACAGCTATAGAAAGCTATTCCATTCACATGGGCCCTAGCGAAGCAATTTCCGCATTTTTTCTTACTAGTCTGTCGCCTTGGATTACCGCAGCTCAATATTGCCGATTTTTTGGAATTTTTATTCCTGTATTGCTCGCTTAAGAGTGCCATGTCTACTTTTTTCTCGATGCCATTTTGCTCAAGCAACGATTGGGCAACCTCGCAATGGTTTAGGTTAATCTGAAGTAACTTAATTTACCCCTAAGCCCGTAGCCCTCCTGAAGTACGGGCATTTCGCACTCATTGTTGGGTGATCGCAATCTTTCTCCTTTTTGCGTTTTCATAGCATGCACCAGGCCTTTGCTTTGCAGCCTCTGGCTAGGTGCTCCTTTGCGCCACAGTGTTAGCAGCATTTTGAGCAGTCCTCCTGGACCCTGCAATTCCCTGCTATACGGTTAAACTCCATACATTTAAAACACCTTTTAGGTGTTAGCTTTGGGCGGACTCCACACCAGGTCCAGCCTAATTTTGCCCTTCTCCAAAAGTCGTCTCCCTATGTCGGGCATAACTCTTTGTGTGGCGGTTTGGGTGCCTCCGTATGCCACCCATAGATTTACCACCGCGGATTCTGGCAGTTCCACATCGAACTGTGATTGAGCCGCACATAAGATGTCCGTTTTGTCGGTGGTCTCATCGATGTCTTTTACCTCGATCAGCATTGTCTTAGTCCTGTAGTGCTTGTCCTAACTCCTTAAGCTGCGGTTCAGCCTTAACCTTTTTAAAGATGTCGGCATAGGACCCTCCAGCGGAGGCTGCGATGACTATCGCGTCGTTCCGTGCATTCTGCTTCACCTGGGTCCACTCCTCTGGCTTCTTTCCAGGTTTTTGGGGCTTGCTGGTGCTCCCTGCCCCAGCATGTTTCCCTTTATTTACACCTTGACTGGCATCACTTGCCGGTGCCTTATGCATCGCCTTTTATGCTGGTACCGCTAACGCCATCCCAGTTTCTTGACCCCTGGGTCTCTTGCTGGTGCCGCTCGCGAGCACTTCTGCGCACTTTTTTTTTAGCTTTCTTAGCTTTTTCCTGCTCTTCGACTATGCATTGCACAGCCGACAGGACTTCCCTCTGGAGATAGTCAATTTCGTCGACTATATCCCTCGTAATGGAACGCTTTCCTTCCATTAGCTTCTTCAGCTCCGTGGCCTTCGATCCCAGGCCAGTCAGCTGTTTCAGCATATCGCCCTGCTCTTCATCAGCAGCTTTTGTCTTCTTCTTCATCAGCAGCTTTCATCCTGCTGTTCTTCGATCGGACTTTACTAATTTTATAAATTATTTAATAAAAGGGATAAGTCTTCGTAATAAGGTTTATGGTTTTTATTTTCTAATTTTTAAAAGAGCCGCCCGAAATTCCCTACGTGCTAAGGCAGGCACTTATGTGCTTGGCCTGCACCCTGTCCGAAGCTTGATGCTATAGCACCCACAGCCCCTTTCGCGCACCACGATCAGCTGGTCGCGCAAGCGCAATCCACCATTGATTTAATGTTTGCGAAAATAGAAAGCGCGAGTGAAAAAATTTGGCAACTGTTAAACAAAAAACGAGTGGAAAGTACAAGAGGCAGAGATGCCTCCCCTCCCTGACCAACGACCGGCAACTGCCTAGCCGCCAAACCTGTTGGGGATAGATTCCCAAGCTGCTCCTGGATGTCGACCACGGCCTCCCGTCCAGCAGCTGATGTCCAGGTGCGTGTCCCAAGTGCTCCGCGCCGGATAGCCGGCTGCACTTCTGGCTTTATGCTGAAAACTTTAAGGAATAAACGGAGCGATTTTAGAACGCGTCCGCACTTTCTGCTTTCACAACGTGTGCGTTGTGCCAGTGTGCCGGTACCGCAAGCCTTGAGTTACTTGGAAAATCGACGTTGGACGACCGAGAACAACTGGCGGGACTTCGTAGGACGCTTCAAGGATGATCCATGGGGACGGATCTATCGGGTACGCAGAGGACGAAAAAAGACAACCGAGCTTGGATTTCTTCGTTCAAATGACGCGCTTTTTGTAACGTGCCACAACTGCTGTAATGTGTTCCTCGGCATCTTGTTCCCTGTTGCGGAGTTGACTTCACGAGCAGACATACTAACTGGAGCACCTCCGAACCTCGAAACATTCGAGGTGGCGACCGGTGTCGCAAGGCTGAAAAGCCGGCGACCTCCGGGCATGGATGGCATCACGGGCGGTATCGTTAAGGAGGTGTGGCGTGCCATTCTCAGCACCTGACATCGCTGTATTCTCAGTGTCTTCCTTACTGAATGGAAACACGAGAGGGTGATACCACTGCTGAGAGCGCCCGATAAGGACGGGAGTAATCCTGCCTGCTATCGTGGCAAATGTCTGTTACCAGTGTTTGGAAAGGTCCTCGAGGGAATCGATTAAAGGAAGTACTGCCGGATGGTTGCTGATGGCAATTCGGCTTTCAACCTGGGCGCTGCGTTGGGGACGCATGGATGCACGCGAAAAACACAGCCACTTTGTGCTCTGAGCGCATATAATGACGACCTTTTGATGTTTGTTAAAGGGAATAGTCGAGACTCTGCATGGCAGGTCCGTCAGTAGCACTAACGCATGCGCATGTGGACTAGTGAGAGAGGACTGGCTCCACATACTGTGTGAATGCCAACTGTACCACGACTTGCGCGACCTGGATGCCCTTGGATTCGTTAGTGAACAGGGAAAATGGATTGTTACAGGAGTAGTTGGGACCCCAGAACGGATGCGTCTCCTAGGAGTTTTCACCTTTACAAGCCGTAGGATGGCTGCGATAAGAGCTGAACCACATGTGCTGGAACGCTAGTCCCTAGTCTCTCTTGCCGTATGGTAGCGGCGAAGAATACTGCCACAGCCTGTCATAGCTTGTCGTGGGGCAATGGTTGCCCCATCCGAGCATGTCGGAGCTGAGATGTGAGGCCTACCGAGCCTGTAATTTCGGTACCACGGGCTGAGCAGCTCCAAGACTGCTCATTGATTGTGGTGGTTGCTGTGGGTGACACGTAAATCGCGGGTAGAGTTTTCGGCCTCGACGTGCATGTTGCGTTACACAACTTGGGTGCTGTGACCCACAGAACAGTAGAGATTAGAAGTAGATTAGATTAGAAGTGCTTGCCCGACGAGTAAGTACTTGAATTGCTACTGGGGTGGTTTGCTATGTACATAGCTATAGCTGTAGTCCATAATAAATTGATCAAATCCTTTTCTGTATCTTCCGTTATCCATTTTGTTATCCTTGATAATTAATAGGAATCCATGCTTGTCCTCCCAACATTTTTGACAAATTTTTACAAATGTTTCATAATTCATATCAGTGTTAATATGGTCCCGATATATATGCCGCATATTTAAATCATCTTGCTTAAACATTGTAATAAAGTTGACATTGTCACGAATCAGATGTTTAGGTATATCACTTTAAGATCTTATGTTATCTTGTTCTAGTCTAGTACACCCTTATTATACGAGAATGTATGATATCCCATTCCTTTAATCGGTTTGATTAATTTCTCCAAGTACTCATATTTAGGTTGATATAAACTTTTTGAAAATATATAAACATTTTCGAATTTTAATCCATTAGGACTCTTTATTAGACTTAACATAATATTAGTTGTTTTTTTGTGGGGAACACAACAAACATGCCACCCTTATATTTATAATTACCGTTTATTCGGAGCGGCAGACGGACTGTGTAAAAGCTCGGTTCCAAGAACTTCATATAGACATTTGCAGGCTTACAAAGTAGTTGCTGAATCCGTCGTGAGATCCTACACCACTTCCAAATGAGCAGTCTTCGTGGAAAAGCAGACAAAGACGGCGATATAACACTTGTGGGGTGCCTTATTTCTGGCCTCTGCCTTATGATAGAATGTCCCACAATAGTCCACTCCTGTGGTATGAAAAGCTGTATTGGGCTGCACTCTATTTGCTGGCAGCCTTTCCATGACGTGCTCCCACTGACTGAATGATCTTTGGACAACAGTATCGGATGCCTCGTATCGTAGTCCAAGTTTGCGTTCTGAAGTCTTCCACCCACGCGAAGTAACCCATCGGAGCCGAGAATAGGCATAAGCGAAACCAGCTTGCTTTTCTGTGGAAACGGCATGCCCTGGCTAAGAGATTCATACTCCTTCGCCAAGTTAAGCTGATGGATGCTCCTTAAAAGAAGTACAGTTCCAGAGTTGATCTCCTCCACCGAAAGGCGACTTTTTAACGGCGCAGATTTGGCTCTGCAATTTGAAATGAACCGATAAATGTATGCAATTACGCGCTGCAACTTATCGAAAGAGTTGAGGAATTTGCAGTTTGATGAATTGTATATGCAAACGGACCCATTTAGAGCCACAGAACGGCGCTCTGGAAGATCCTTTACTGAGTCTAGCAGGGACGGCCAATTCGACGAGCTTTGTAGAAGGAATTGAGGCCCGTTACCCCAAAGGGAATGTTCTAACAATTCTCTTGGGGTACATCCTTGCGATACGTCGTCTGCCGGATTCAAGTTTGTAGGAACGTGATGCCAAGTCATGTCTTTCGTCATCTCCTGAATTTTCGCGATTCTGTTTGATACGCTAAACCTCCTCGGAGGTTGCCGGAGCCACGCCAAAACAATAGACGAGTCCGACCAGCAATGAAAGGTTCAATCGAAATCGATGGCTTCCTTGGCGTTTACGATTAGCCCAGCCAATAAAAGCGCTGCGGAAAGTTCTAATCTTGGAATTGTTAAGGCCCTCAATGGAGCTACTCTTGACTTTGCACAGAGCAGATGGACATTCGATTCTCAATGGTCTCCGATCGCAAGTATAGACACGGTCCATTAGCTTACATGCTAGCATCGCAGATTCCATGCAACTCAACGGAAGCCCTTGGTTGCAGTACGAATCGTGGAAATTTTAAGTTCTGTACGATCGATAACTGTGAGGTCAACTCAGAATGGAAAGAATGGGCTCTGGCAGTGCGTCATCCCAATCCACGTTCGCACTCCATAAAGATTGCAGAAAAATCTTAGATTTTGTGATAGGAGTTACCGAGAGAGATAACCGAGTGGATCATAGAATTTGGCAATTGTTGACAATGCAACCCGCTTAGTGGGTCGTTGATTGGTTGGCAGTTGAGAAAAATTAAATAGGAGTTGATCAGAAGATGGATCCCAGACTAGTCCCAATGCCTTGGCGACATCCGATCCATCGTGAAATTTGATGAGCTGCTCCTTGTCGCATTCAGACTCTCCTTCCAGGGCTGCTGACTCATTCGAACACCATTTGCGGATTGGATAGTGGCCTCGCGACAGTAGTTCCTTCACCTGGCGACGAATTTCTCT
Organism: Drosophila suzukii; assembly: GCF_043229965.1. Classification (NCBI taxonomy): domain Eukaryota; kingdom Metazoa; phylum Arthropoda; class Insecta; order Diptera; family Drosophilidae; genus Drosophila; species Drosophila suzukii. The sequence goes on along the minus strand of NC_092085.1, from coordinate 10,965,710 downwards.
CACCTCCTCAACTGAGTCCACATAGAAATCTCTACCAACAATTTTGGCTCCAGTAATAAATGATTCCTTCTCATCGTAAGAGAGTTGATGCATGGCCCTTATAGCCAAGAAGGCAGCTGGCTTGGTTCCATAAGTCACCGGGTTCAATTTAAAAACACTCAACTCTTCCGTGGAGCTCTCTCTCCAAACGATGCACTGAAAAAATCATCCGAGTACGAAACACGCACGCAACGGTACATCTTGCATCCACAAAGGGAAACTTTAAAAAATCGAAAGCGAAGCAGTATACTGAAGATTTTTTGTTGAGTTGTTGGTCGCGCTAGAAATAAGTCGTTCAGAGAGCTACCAGAAGTTGTTTAAGCAGATCCATCAAAAACGACACGAAGCTTCGTACTTGTGCTCTCCTGCTTATGTATGCAATGGTGGGGCAAAAAGAATTGTGCTTCTGACGGTTCCTTTGTTACAAGCGACATGTGACCTAGATCGATATACTACCTCAAAAATGCTGAGTACAGAGCTTTCAGGGCTGGGTTTCTATCTAGTTTAGCTTCCAAACTCTTGAAACGATGACGAGCCAGGCAATAAGAATCACCTAGAGATTCGAATGCGGAAGTAGACAAGAGACGAACAGAGTATTGGCCGTTTCCAAGTCTAGCGCAATTTTCAGTGAAAAGTTGCTCACATCGGAAGTCTTCCGGCAATACTTTATACTTTATTGCCGGAAGTCCTCAATTTCCCAAAATCGCATTACTATGGCGGCAAGTGTGTCATCGGAATGATCGGCTGGGTCCTTGCTGCTGGCTTGTAAACTTGATTTATGAGTTGGAATGTTCGATGAGAGATACCCCAGAGACTATCCTACCAAGTTTGGTGTTCTGAAGAGTTGGCAAAGCCCTATCCAATTGAATTGGTCCCATAGAAATTACTTCGAAAAACATCCCAGCGCCGAGTAAAAAGTCTATTCGTTGTGATTGATTTTAATGTGGATCAGCGAGCGAAATGTTTTGCGGTATCCTGCATGATGTTGCGTTTATATTGAAATATGGCTGGTAATCAATAATATTGTGAGTCACAACCGCTGTGAATGCCGCACGATAGCTTGCATCCCGTTATTGTACAACAATATCGACAGTCTTATCAGAGATGATGGAAGATTCTCCTATCCCTGAAATCGAGGTTTGCGATTTTCTGTGATTCAAATTTATTTGGCTAGCTAAGGGAAAATAATAATAATAATAATGAATGGTGCTTCATGCGAAAATATTTTCAGTGAGTCGACTTACATTGATGCAAACTTTGCCCCTTGCGCAAACATTTAAGGCAAAGGTGCAACTTCTTTGCTTCCCTATATCGAAGATTCGGACTCAAATTTAAAAACTTTGACAAATATTGATCCCGTGCATCACAAAATAAACATATGAAATGATTTGAGTTAGTAGCAGAAGCAATAAGTGTGTTTTGGTTATATTTGTGCAATTTTTTTTCCCACCTACTTCCCACCTGCTGGCCTGGTGTTTGAGTTACCAGGGCTTGATCCAAGATTTCCATCATCCTGCACCTCTTTTCCAAAAACGACTCCCAGGTAGACAGCTCAGTGATTGACAATTCCTCTTCCCATTTTTCCCGTGTCCTCTGATCTAGTTTCCGAGTGACGATGTGAATTAAAAGTCCATCCAAAAATTGTTGCGTATTGGTTAGGGTTCGAATTGCTCGCAGATGCGAATTCATGCAATCACTCAGCTCCCGAAGACCCTTCGAAGATCCCTTCTCGACACTTTAAACCGAATATTGCCTGAACGTGTGCATCAAAGTGTAAAACTTTATTATCAAATCGATTAACCAGCAAATTCTAGCCTTTTTATAATTAGCATTCGAGGGTTCAAGCGAGCGTATGGTTTCCAGAGCCACGCCGCCCAAACTCGAACGCAAATATTGTAATTTTTCAATGTCGCTTAGCTCATTATCACTTCCGATGACGGTAGTGAAAATCACAAGAAAATCGGGATTATGAAAACGAGCAATTTCTAAATTTGGCAACCGAGGCTTCATAGATCGAAATGAAAGATCCGCATTATTAGTGATGTCAATAGATCTTGAATTTGCAGCGGTTGAAGCCAGCAATTGCGACTTGCGATGAGCAGCCAAGCCTCGGCTTAGTTTCGCCTTCAATCCGATGGTCGCTCGAGATCTCTGCAAAATCCAGTCTTTCCAACGATGTCTGCACAGAATCCACCAATCCCTTTGACTGCAATGATTTGATTTTGTCCCATAAATGTGAGCACTGGACAAGACGAAGCAACAGCAGAGTACCGCCTTGAAGATCAGACACCGTGAGCGTAGGGCGACGCATGCGATTACTAAACTTATAGACGTATCCGAAAATTCTTTGAAGAATAGCAAAGAAATTGACATTTTGAACTGGAAACTATGTCTTCGTATGGAGATTTTATTTTATTTTATTGCCTTTCAGCAATACTTGGGGTCGGCCAGTCAGCTTTGGGCCGCAAAGGAATTTTGGTCCATGAGCGCAGAAAGGAGACTCGTTGAGCTGAGTGTCACTGGATTTAAAGAATTTGAGTACAGCAGTACATCTTTGCATCAGAGATTACGATCTGTTAAAATATCGGCTGTTAAAACGGGCGCACGAAAGCTACTTCGCGAAAAAAGAGTCGGTTTAAAATTATAAAAAATATGGCACCTACCTAAGTTTTCATCAAACAAGTTGCGGTGGTATCGAAAGACAGCGGTTTGCCCTTTGGATTTGTTTGTGTTGTCCCTGTAATTGAGTGCTTTTAATAGCCGCTTTACGTGTTCAAATTAACAATAAAAAGTCAAATTTAAAAAGAGATATAAGGTGAGATTTACCTAGTTGCACCTTAATATTTCCACTGTGTTGTCGGTAGTTCAGTTCTTGTTCATATGAATGCAATCCTTAAGTGCATTTTTGCGCAATTTACCTTTTTAGGTCACAAGCTCAGGTTGGCCAATACAGAATTGTTTAGTTCTTCGATACTTCGTTAACATGCTTATGAGGATGTTTTAAAAAACAAAGCGAAGCTTTTTGTTGTAGATTGTCCCGCAAATGGATATCTTTCAAAGGAAATTTGAATCATTTCAAGAGATAGTACTCAACTTGGCTTACATCCCACTCTTAGGTTTGCATAAATAGGCGGAGATCGACAGGCAGGCCAAAATTGCCTTATTTATCGTCGGGAGCAGCTTCAAATTTAGTCAAATCCACTGCTGGAAAAATTAAATTATTAATAAATTCATTATATCAATATAAAACTAAACCAACAAGAAAGGAAGTTAACTTCGGCAAGCCGAAGCTTGTATACCCTTGCAGTTATATTTATTAAATTTTAAAATACAAAAAATGATATTCCCAATGTATATATGTCAGAAAACATCGAAGCTATAATTTGTTTCATATTATTTTCCCACCAATTTTTCGATCGTTCCTATCACAGCTATATGATATAGTCGTCCGATTTTGATAAAATTAAATTCAAAATTCTGAATGAATTAAAAAATGTTATTTCCAAGCGTAGGAGGTTATATGTTAAAAAACACCGAAGCTATACGATCGTTCCTATGGCAGCTATATGATATAGTCGTCGTTAAGTTCTAACAATTTAAAAACTACAAAAAAATCTTTTCAAATATTAGTTAATGTAGATTTTAAGAAAAGTATAATTTTTTAAAGAAATTCAAAAGCAATCCCTTTGCTTGCCATATGAATTAATTGGCCTTTTATACGCCAATGTTACATACATTCTTTTACATAGGTAAACAAAGGGCTAAAGGGCTTCCTATATTACCTTTGGCTTTACAGTGGCTGAACATGGTGGCGAATATATTAAAACAGTCTGAAAAAAATGTACATATGGCTCAAAAAAATTGAAGTTAGTGAAGGAAAAAAAGGTCACTCACATTTCTAACGGCTCCTAGTAAAAAAAGGCTGATGTTGCTTGGGGGGTTTTAGAAAATATTATTTGGCCCCCAAACATATAGATTTTTTTGAAAGTTTTTCTTTTCGCTTTTCCCTTTGGCTATTGGCTTTTTCGGTGTTAGTCTACAGAGAGAATTTTAGTACTCAAAAACTCAGCTTGAACAAAAATTCTTTTTTTATTTTTTATTCGTTTTTTCTAAAAAATTATAAAGAAAAATATACCACACGTTACTTATATATCTTTGTATTATTTATTAAAATTTTTTTATTTTGCATTTGCGGGAAAACTAACAATTCCAGGGACTACAAATTGAGACTTTTATTTAAATAGCCTTGTTTGTTTACGTACACAAAAGTAAAAACTGTGTTTGAATACTGTTAATATTCATTTTTAACGAATTTTAACCACAAGCATAAGTTTTAAAAACAAACATCTCTTATTTTTTATTTCTAGGAACTATGCACTCAATAAGATTTTTAAATTCTTTCACAGATTCATTTATTTGTTTATTTATATGCATCCTTTGTTTTTTGCCACGTCAAAAATTAATATTTTTCACAGCTATTTTTTTGCGCCACGTGTTTTTTTGGGAGTCTTGTATTTTCCTTTGGTTTAACTTGTTTTTACTCTCACTGCGAATCGTATAGGTATCAATTTTAAACCACTGGTTTCTTTTAGTTAACTACGTTAGTTCTAACTCCTTCACATAAGTAAACGCAAGTGAAAAACACGAAAAAAGGCGCGTGCATTCCAGAAAAACAACAACAACGTTTCCGCTAATCCGTTGTAGCTCTGTTTTTTTGGCAAGTCCCGTTTGGTCTATGTACCTTGCACATAAAAGCATAGACATATTCGACTTTGCAAATCGTTATTTAAAAATTTATTTTTAGAACTTCACATATTAATAAATTATATTAATAAACATATAAATTTTTTTTAAATGCTAATATTTTAAAACCCAAACGTATTATTTTAATTGGATGTTTTAAAAGGCAAGGGTGAGACATGGCGAGAGAGGGGGAGACCAAAAGTATTTTTTGTGCGTTCACTGCGCGGACCCCGACTGAGATCGCGTCGCTTTGCCGCCGTTGCGCTCAGCTCTGCCTCTGATGATTGGGCGCTTATAATCAATTGTGGAACTGCAGAGTATGTTTTTATGTATACGTATGTACTCTAGTACACTTTGTTGTAAAAAGTCACGTTTCAAAATTATTAATAACATTAACCAGGAAATTAGTTTTTTTTCGTATCTAATCTTTAGATAACTGTCCTGAAAACTTTAGATGATGTTAAACAGCTTAACATAAGAATATTTAATTCCACCACTTTTGAAAATCTCGCTAGTTTGGCGGGAAAACAGCTATAAATAGCTAAACTTCGCAATAGCTAAATTTCTAATGATACATGCTAGTGCTACATGTCGCTAGAAAGGTACTTCGAAATACGTTTTACGATTTTCTAACATGATGTTGGACTGCTGTTGTGATGTCTTGTACTGTTGGCATAACTCACAGCGTTGTACGAATTGTTGCATGTCTCGATGCATGCTCTGTCAGTAGTAGGTGGAAATAATGCTTGCTTCCTTATGAGTACCTTTATTCGTTGCCCATGGTGGTAGATTTCGATATAACCTTACTTTTATAACGCGTAATCTGGCCAAGCTTCTCTATTGCTAGGAGCTATAGTTTTATCCAGCAGTCTTCCCCTTTTTCTGCTCCATAGACTTCATTCGGGATAGTGCGTCTGTTGGCACATTTAGCTTTCCTTTGCGGTAGTATATCTCAATTTATTTATTTAAACTCAGAAATACAAACGCCATAAGGTTTTAATGAGAGCGAGAGAGATGGCTGCTGAAAATATCAGAGGGGTTATTACATTAAATTCGATATCTTGAAAACACAAAATGGCTCCCACCTATAAAAAAAACCGATTGAAGGTGAAAAATAAGGGCATATTATTAAATTTAAAAAAAAATTTCTTTTGTGGGGACAATTGTTAAAATTTTTTTTAAAATTAAAATTGGTTTTTATTTCCAAGAAATTAAAAATTTTGTGTTTTTTTTTAAATGTAGACTTTTCAGGGGATTTTGTGCAAGAAAATATGAAATCAATCGGATAACTACAGATGGGGATATAGACTTGCAAACAGAGGATACTTCTTGGAAACTAGCTTTTGTTACAAACTTTAAAAAATTCTAACTAAAAACCAAAAATTAAAAAAAACCGATTTGAAAATATTTAAATTAAATTTACACAGTTTGTCTCTAAAAATAGAATCAAAAGAATGAACACGTGTTCATTTCAACAGCGCATCGGAGCTGTGGTGAAATATTTCAAAGCAAAAGCGTACTTTAAATCGGACTGGTGCGGAATGTTTCGACTTAACACGACTTCTTATTTTTTCAAGGTCAAATTTTGCCAGCGCGCTGCAGCGGAGCCCCTGTGTCGTCTTTTGTGTCTCTGTTTTTGTTGTGTCTTTGTGTTCGTCTTTTGTGATTGTTTACAGCATCTATTTGTCAGTTTATTTCTTTTACTTAAAATTATTCTAATTATTTTTCCGTTTTTCTTTTATAATTTTTGTTTGCATTCCCAAAGGAGATTCGTATCATTGTTTATTTTCACGACAATATATTTTAAATTTATGGTGCACCAAAGGTGGTAGCAACGCTGCGAAATTACGGGAAATTATAGAGAATGTTCAAAATAATATTGAGAATAACGGAACCGAACTTTTTAAATCGATTGGCTACATATGCAAAAGAATTGCTACTTTTTGGACTCGGTTTGATCGGAAAAAATCGTTACTTTTACAATATCAATATGATTGATCCGAAGCAGTTTTATAACTTTGTCAATGCCAAGCGTAAGTCGTCAGCATTGCCTTCATCGGTACGTTTTAACTCAATGGAGGCATCGACGGATTCTGAAATTGCTGATTTATTTGCCGAGTTTTTCCAAACTACTTATAGTTCGGCTGCTTGGTCAAATTCTAACTACCCTAATCCCTTAAATAAGGCAAATTGTATCTTTACCCCTGAAATTACGGAAATTTCTCTCGTAAGAGACTTAGAAAAAACAACGCCAACTTATTCTCCCGGTCCTGATGGACTCCCCGGGTGTGTGCTTAAGTTTTGTGCGTCAACCATATGTAAACCGATTCTTAAACTTTTTAATCTGTCTATTTCATCGTCAGTTTTTCCTACTATCTGGAAGGACTCTTTTATCATTCCACTTCACAAAAAGGGTGCGAAGGCGGATGCCCAGAATTACAGAGGTATTTCTAAATTGTCGGCAATTCCTAAAGCATTTGAACGTATTATTACTTCTCATTTGCAACATTTATGTTCCTCGCTAATATCACCGTGTCAGCATGGTTTTGTTAAGCGAAGATCGACCACCACCAACCTTCTGGAATTGTCATCTATTGTAATAAATGGATTTAAGAATAAAACGCAGACTGACGTTATATACACAGATTTTAGTAAGGCCTTTGACTCTGTCAACCACTCTCTTCTCTTATTCAAATTAAATCTGCTTGGGTTTCCATGTAATCTATTAACATGGATTTCAAGTTATTTGAATGGTAGGACTCAGAGGGTTATATTCAAGAACGCTGCCTCAAAACTGATCTATGTGACATCTGGAGTGCCTCAGGGTAGTCATTTGGGACCCTTGCTGTTTACTTTGTTTATTAACGATCTTCCCTCTATCATAACACACTCTCGTGTACTAATGTATGCTGATGATGTTAAGCTTTGTTTATCACATAATGATATAGCGTTGGGTTTCAACTTACAGTCAGATATTGATTGTTTTCAGGGATGGTGTGAGTATAACCTTTTAAATTTGAACTGCCTTAAATGCAACGTTATGACTTTTCATAGGGGTACTCCTACTTTTGTTAGTTACTCTCTTCAAAATACGCCACTCGACCGTATATATTCAGTAAATGACTTAGGCGTTCTTCTGGACCCAAAACTTAAATTTGACTGCCACATAATGTCCACTGTCAGCAAGGCCATGAGTGTTCTTGGGTTTATAAAGCGTTGGTCAAAAGAATTTGATGACCCTTATACAACCAAATTATTATATACCTCCCTTGTCCGTCCTATTTTGGAATATTGTTCTTCGGTTTGGAGTCCACAATATCAAGTGCATATTGACCGTATTGAGTCCGTACAAAAAAAATTTCTTCTTTTTGCCCTTCGTAGTTTGAACTGGGATCAAAACATAAGGCTACCTTCCTACCAGAGTAGATTACTATTGCTTAATTTACCTACCCTTGCAAATCGTAGAACAATGCTTGGTACTATTTTTATGCAAAATCTTATAAGAGGTGATATTGATTCTGTAGAACTTGTAAACCGCCTAACTTTCAATGTTCCTGTTAGACTAACACGAAATTATTATCCCCTAAATTTGCCACGATGTACATCTAATTTTTGTCTGCACGAGCCCTTTCGCGTTCTATGTAATAATTATAACAACCTTTATCATTTAATTTGCACTTCAACTTCTATCCCGGTATTAAAAACTAATATTTTAACTCATTTGCTTCATTCTTAGATGCTTCTTTTATTTTCATTTGTGTCCCGTCTCTATTTGTTTTTTGTATCTTCCTCGCGAACTCGTATTTTTTGCCCAAATTGATAAAAGGGCCCCGCGCGTAACAAGCACGTGCTTGGTGTCGTTGGGCCACTTGTTTGTACTGCTCGTAGTGCATCAACGTCCATCATATATATATATGATTGGCTAAATGTAATGGAGTCAATTATCCTCCAAAAGTCCACCAAAAATTCATCTCAGCATATAGCGGAAAGTGCTCGTCGTGGTCGTCCAAAGGTTGATTTTACGGAGTCTTCATCTAGAACAAAGCGTCGTCGTATAGCTCAGCTGATTGATATCGATGAGTCCACTGTTTCTGCTTTGCGCAATGAAAATCAGCAACAGCCGACAATGCAAGCTGATCCCACTGAAGTAATTTCCCTAATAATGGAGACCGCCATGTCCAAAAGTCAATATTTGCTTATAAGGAATTTCGTTAATAGCAAAATATCCTTCGACTTATTTCCAAGCTACCAAACCATAGTAAATGCAAAAAAAAGAGACCCTAAAAACATATCAGTAGATGAATCTCATGCTGAAATTGATTTGCAAAGTTTACTGGATAATACAGCATCGAACATATTGGAGCTTCAAGATGATGTAGTTAAATCAATCACGGATGAATCTATTGAAAACCTAACGTTAATTGGAAAGTGGGTTTTTGACGGAAGTACGGGCCATAGTGAGTTCAATCAAAGTTTTTCAAGTTACGATTCAGAGGACAAGAGCCTATTTGTCACATCATACGTACCTCTCCAACTAATTTCAAAAAGTAGTCATACAATAATTTGGAAGAATCCGCGGCCTTCATCGACACGTTACTGCAGGCCAGTTCGTTTTCAGTTCAAAAAGGAGACAACTGAACTGTCAATCGAAGAGGACAAATACTTTAAGGAGAAAATACATCAACTCAAGCCGACAGAATTTTTGATTTATAATAAAAAGATAATTGTTGAGCATAGTTTACAACTTACTATGGTAGACGGAAAAGTGTGCAACGCTTTAAGTGAGTCGTCCTCTACAAAATGTTATATATTTGGAGCAATTACAAAAGTAATGAATAACTTGGATAAATGTTTAAAGAAAGACGTGAACAGAGAATATTTCGAATTCGGTTTATTCCCACTTCATGCAAAAATACGTTTCTTTGAATACTTTCTGCATCTTTCCTATAAGTCCGTTATCAAAATGTGGCAAGCTAGAGGCCCAGAGCAAAAATTAAAATTCAAGCGGCGTTTCGGGAAAAAATGGGAATAATAGTAGACAAGCCCAGAGACGGAGGCAGAGGATCGTCAAACAATGGAAATGTGGCTAGAAAATTTTTTTCAAATCCAAAATTGGCTTCTGAAATTACAGGGCTTAATGAAAACCCTATCCATCGTTGTGCCACTCTACTTCAAGCTATCGCCTCAAGGTACAAAATAAATTTTGGACAAATTAAATGAATATGCCATCGATACTGCTAAGGAATTGATAAACGAGTATCCATGGTACTATTTGCCAGCTACAGTCCATAAGGTGTTAGTTCATGGAACTTCTGTAATTGAGCATGCACTCGTGTCAATCGGAGAGCTTTCGGAAAAAGCTGCCGAGTCTAATAATAAGGAATTAAAAAAATGTAGATTGTATCACAGCCGAAAAATGTCACGGATTGCAACAAACACAGACATATTGAACACACTCATTTTACGGTCGGACCCATTTATAACTGGGCAAACAAAACATGGAAAGAAGGATAAATCAACGTTACTTGAATCTGTGTTCAACTTACTTGAAGAAACATTATAAATCTTTGATATAATTATATTAATTCGTTAATAGCTTTGAAAATATCAACATAATAAATTGGCTTACAATATGATTGTTTAATTTATGATTTTTTGAAATGATATTATTTTAGTAGGTGTATAGCTTGAGAATTAGACGGGGGAAGATATTTAAATTTATGAAATATAAACAAAATAGTTGATTTTTCCTATGGCAGCAAATGTAAAACTACACCAACCTTATAGTCTGGGAGTTTAGATAACATACCTCTAAAAATAAGAAAAAATTTGCATACTAATTTTCTATTTAAGGGGGTCTTCTTATTCAAAACCCGTTTTTTGGACCCTTTTTAAAAAAATTCTTATTTGAAAACGGAAAAAATAATTGAAAACTTTTTTTATTTATTGTATTACATAAGGTTCAGAGTAAATAAAAAAAAAAATTGCCTCGATACGACGGCTGTTCAAAAAGTAATGAGACTTCAAAGTTGGTGGTGGAAAAAAAAGGTGTCGTCACGGCGGCGATCGTTCCTATAGCAGCTATATCATATAGACGTACGATATGGCCATTTCTTATAACATACATATATTTATAATATTTTTTTTTAATTTTGGGGAAAAGTTTGTAACAATATAACAACTAAAAGTAATTATGGCCGCAGCTCCATACAAGCCGAACCACTATGCATAGTGAGCAAATAGTCTGTTTTGTAATTCCGACTTTTGACCATTTCTGCCTCGAGCGGTGCGTGAATGTCGCATATTGGGGATTGACTTGACAAGAAGTCATTACCCTCACTGAGAGCAAAATAGATCCAGTAAATTGTCAGAGAAATTTGAAAATTTTTAAAATCGGACTGTAAGTTGGACTGGCAAGAAGTATCCTTGTAGGCATAATTTAACATTATCTGCGTACATTAGTACACGAGAGTGAGTTATAACTGAGGGGAGATCATTTATAAATAAAGTAAAAAGTAGCGACCTCAAGTGGCTCCCTTGGGGGACACCGGAGGAAAAGTTGAAATTTTTAAAAAGTTCTCTTTGTGTTTCGCAATTCAGATCAATTAAGATCCAACTTACGAGATCAGAGATAAGAGGGAACCTTAATAAACAAGAAGAACGTGATTTACAGAGTCAACTGCTTTACTAAAGTCTGTGTAAATGACGTCTGTGCAAAGATGTTTCTTAAATCCTTTTATCACAACAGATGTAAGTTCCATAAGGTTAGTGGTTGTCAATCTACGTTTCATAAGCCCGTGTTGATACGGAGATATAACTGACCTACAGAAGGGCTGCAAATGAGGAGTAATAATGTTTTTAAACAGCTTTGGGATCGCGGACTACCCTTCTTGGGAGAGGAATTACAAACGGTTCCTTCCACAAACGGGGAAATTGTGAAGATTCTAAAGGTATGGTAAACAATTTGAGAAGGGGCTGCGCAATATCTAACAACCAGAGACTACATTTAAGGTAAGACAGAATTTTAAATTTGACTTGGATACAGCATAGCTAAAACTAAATTTTTCCACGGTAATATTTTGGGATTTTGTTTTATGTTGTATATAGTCCAACACCTCGGAGGCCGTTTGGTCAGGGGAAAGCCGAGAAACAAATATTTGGTTTTTTGACAGAACCACTGATAGAAGTTTTGGTACGGCAGATGGTGTTTCTGCAGAGCTAACTTGAGCCTGTAGAGTCGGCTCAGTATTCACTGAACTTGGCAGGTTATTTCAGGAAGGTAGAATGATAATTGGTAATTTGAATAAGAGGAATTAGTACGTTAATATTATCGAAAGAGAGTCCAGAACCATATTACATATTATATATGCGGATACAAAAAAATCAGTATATTTTCGAGCGGGGTATGTATTGAAATATCTAAATGTCTACATTAGTGTAGGATATACAGGGTGGCTCATCTAGCGATTGCTTTTGAACTATCGATAATTTTGTCAATGTGTCAGATATTTAGTAGAAAGTTTGCGAAAAAATTGGGATATATTGACAACTTTCTTCTAAAGTGGAGAGTCTTCAACCGAAACTGCAAGAAAATTGCGGTCAAAACTTGGAAAAAATAAAGCGCCTTCCAGGCAGTTTGTGGATAGTTTTGTAAAGCGTGTGCGTGAGACTGGATCGTTGATGGATAAAACAACACGTTTACGCGCTCGTCCAGTTCGGTCGGTCGAAAGTATGGGTGCGGTGGCCGAAATCAATCAATATCAATGACAATCCGTCCACGTCAACTCGGCACCGTGCTCAGGAGTTGGACATTTCGCGCACTTCCCTGCAACGGATTTTATTCAAAGACCTCCGTCTAAGGCCATATAACATTCACTTGGTTCAGCAGCTTAAGCTGCATGACTATCCAATGCGTTTTCGGTTCGCGGATTGGGCTCATTAGCGCTTGGTCGAAGATTGGGTCGACCGAATGGGCTACTGTAAAGCCAGCCGAGACAGCCATATGAACGAAGTTGTGTTTTATACATAAGCCGCAATGTTGAGGCTATCCATTAAAAGTTATTAAATATTACCCATTTAAATGAGTGTCATTACCTGTATTTTGTCAATTTACAAAAATGTACAGTTTTGTATTTTCTCTAGTTTTCATAACGTTTTTCTTCATTAAGTAATCTGGTAAAACAAGAACCTTCTGGGATTATTGTGCAATAATTATTAAATACTTCTGTCTTCAAGTTAGACATTTCGTAATTCTTATTTCTACATTTTGCGACGTGATTATCAATTACGGTTTCTGTTACTTATGTATTTTTCTAATCAATACCCACTTCAACGCCCACAAACTTGAAAATATCGTAGGTATGAACGCTTATATCTTGGAAACTATCAAGGATAGACAAGTGGGATTTCAGATGTAGATTCAGTAGCCTTGTACGCAGCGCAAGATTGCCAAGCCCACTCTAACGCCCACAAGCCGCCCAGACCTGTGGCGCCCACAATTTCCATGGTAGCCAAAAAATTGTAACTGAATTGTTTTAGTCTCGTCAATAGATTTCCTTTTGCTTGCTTATCTATTACTGTATTTTAACTTACATTTGCGGGGGCACTCGGTTTTTGGAGAATGCACCCACTCGTCGGTTTTCCGACTGCTTTTGGAGGCAATTTGGACATTGTGACTTGTAGGCGTTTAGCTTTCCACAGGTATAACAAAAAATACGACGCTCCGCTACACAGTTCCGCCAGATGTGTCCTACTTCTTCGCAGTTCCAACACTTTAGCTTATCATGAAAGCTTTGTAAGGTAGAAAGTTCCGCCTCTGCTTGTGCAGTTTCTTCGGTTTCGGAACTATCATCTTCTAGCGCATATACTTGACGGCGATTCGATCCTAGTTTGGACTTACCTGATCTGAGCAACAACTTATCTCCTGCAATAAACTTTCGCTCATGTGAACTAAACGACGTAAATGTCCTACAGAATGCACTGGCTGGCATAGCAACTTTTCTCTCGTATCGGGTAGCAAATTGGTCTTTAATATTTCACAAAGCTCTTCTTCTTCAATTTTAATAGAGGCTTTGTCAATTAACGAGGCCACGGCCTTATAGAAAGAGGAAAACGGTTCTCCGTGCTTTTGCTTGCGCGCTCTAATCAATTCCTTGCTCATAAAGTCCGATCAGTAGTCCTTATATTGTTGACGGAGTGAGGCGCAAATGTTTGACCAGCTAGCTTTTCCAGTGAACAAGACATGCATGTTCGTACACATGATTGTAAAGTTACTACCTAATGATTCATCGGTTAGGACTTTTATTCTATAAATAAACTCGTCCACTCCTAACCCTTCAGTAGACCCACCAAGATGTACACCCCACTTTTGCATGATGTCGACTGTCTGCCTAGAATGTATAGATGCTGAACTGAGAGATGATGATTCCCGGTTCATATCGGATACCTGTCTATTATTAGATTGAGGACGGTTATGTATAGACAAAGATGATATATCGGTATTTACCGTTTGTTCTATCATTTCTTGGATAGTATTATAGTCCACCGTCTGATTTCGACGGGTATTTGTGGTGCGAGCTGGTCTACCGGCGCGGGGCCTACCGCGAATTGGTCTACTAGCAATACCTTCAACCTGGATTGTACTCTGGGTAGCATGTAAAGCAGAATAGTGAGCACCACTGGCGTTTAACGGGACTGGGTCGGGTATGGTGGCCGTATTAGCTTCTTCTAACTGGGCTAAAGTTCTGGCTAAATTTCTGGTGGTTACTCCCCGCGAAACTGGGCGAACGGGAGGGCGAGCAATTTCCTACAACTACTTTAATTTCTTTTCTGGTTATTGGGGCACTACAGGTATAAAAACAAGAATTCTCTGTTAACCATGCTTCTACACAATTTTTGTGAAAGACATGCCTGCACGCTAGATAATAACAAGGATTGGTATTATCCATGACAGTTGCAAATAGTGCGCAATTATTCTTCATATTACCAGAAGAGGCGCTTGGAGGAGTATTTGTAACTGGCATTTTGATTTTTTTTTTCTTGATCTATGTTTTGACTGTTCCTGAAATTGACATATAATATAAAAAAATCGGGTATACTGACTTAGCCTGCAGTTTAAATTTATGAAAAATGTCGCTTATTGAAACAATATGATGGTCTCAAACTGTCAGATTTTTAACTCTCTATTCCAGGTAAGATACATCGTCGATGATTTTCTGTCAATTAGACAAAATTGTGTTTGCCGCAGTAGTACCTTGTCAGAAAAATACGCCAGCTTCGCGAAAATTAAGTATTGGTATGTGATCTTAGTCCCCTTCTCAATGTTCTATAAATATGCAAGCTTGACTTTTTGCTCGCATTAGGTATCCTACAACCAACTCCTAAATCAGCAAAATGTGAGCAATAATTGTGAGTAACAAACTTTAGCTGATGTTTTCGCTATTTTTTCCTATTGGTGTATCTCAATCCCCGTTCGTTTCTCGGTCTGTTATCCGTATCTGAATAGCAGCATCGTAGGCCTTGTAGGGGGTCGACCTCTTGCCGTACCTTATAATGCGATAGGTAGACCAATGAAGTTCAACTATTTCAGCACAAATAATACTCGCATCGGGATGATCTAAACACTACTGAATGGATTAAATCTATGTTCGTACCACTACAAGTTTTTATTCCCACGTTTTGGGCGCCAAAAGTTATGTAAGGGTTGACTCAGGATGAGGAGCTGCTATTTCGCGAAAAATAAAAGCGTTGCCAGCACGCGATACACCAGATAAGTTGTTAGTAGCGATCTCTTCCTTCTACCCAGTTATGAAAACGTCGGGTGGAATCCTCTAGTCCCTTAGCTCCTTCGGCGATGGGGTGGGTCAGAAACTACTTTATATAACGTAACATTGAAAAGAAAAGAAGAGAAAAGAAAATAGAACCAAATTTAAAAATATTACTGACAGGCTAACGTTTCACAAGGTCTTAGGTGATATTCGACACTGGCTTTCTCTACCCACCCAACCATAATCTTCTCGGCTATTCGACGAAGACACCCAAGAGATAATTCCGATTCATAATTTAAGTTGTCAATTCAGGAAACAACACACCTTTAGCAGTTCATGATTTTTTTCAAGGTATTTATGATTTAACATTTTTTTTTCAGTAGCTAAGATTCCATTATCGTTAGTTGAGTCTGATTAATTAGTGTCTACCGACAACAGAAAATTGTACAAGTTTTCTTACGTATGTACAACGTATTTGTTCGCCGGATTAAATTTATTGAATTGGATATCGGCAACATTATTGGGATTTATATAACATCATTATTGGGCGCTTACAAAACAAGGTTCGAAGATTCGAGTGATATAGTGGCTAAACAGCATTACGATTTGTTTTTTGGTCGTTATTTTTTCTTGGGGGGTTCGGAGTTATTAATATTGTGGAACCGAGCGAATATCGTTTTTAATTCGCACGAGATTTATAATACATTTACTTGGGTTTTTTTTTTCTTGTTTAAATAATTTGTTTTAAAATAATTTCGAGGCAATAATCTTTATAAGCTCGCAAGCGGTCACCAAGTTCTCAGTATATATACGCAAAACAGAAAACTAATAAGCCTCCCGATCGGGGCTTACACCACGCTCTGTGGGAAAACACCGAGAGATTGGATCGACTTACAAATAGATCACAAAATAGGTGTGCAAGGGCGTATACGTATGACTCACATGGTTAAACTTCCAGCACTGAAAGGCCTTCCAACGCGATAGTGATGAGACGGTGTTGCTGTTAGCTGTAAATTCTATTTTGGCATCTACACTAATAAAGATTATATGGGCTAACGATGATTTTGTTTAGTGATGGTCGGGTTCCACAAATTATTGAATTCCGCAACCACTACTCTTAAAATATTTATACCCGTTACTCGTAGAGTAAATGGGTATACTAGATTCGTCGGAAAGTATGTAACAGGCAGAAGAAAGCGTTTCCGACCCCATAAAGTATATATATTCTTGATCAGGATCACTTGCCGAGTCGATCTAGCCATGTCCGTCTGTCCGGATGAACGCTGAGATCTCGGAAACTATGGGACCTAGGCTATTGAGATTTGGCGTGCAGGTTCCTGAGCTTCTTACGCAGAGCAAGTTTGTTTCAGCAATGTGCCACGCCCACTCTAACGCCTACAAACCGCCCAAACATGTGACGGCCACAGTTTTATGCTAGATAAAAAATTTTAACTGGTCTCGTCAATACCTATCGATTGATCCAAAAAAAATTTGCCACGCCCACTCTGACGCCCATAACGCTTAAATCTTTCTACCACCGGTAGGTGGCGTATTTAAATCTCGATTTGCTGCTTGCATATTTCCATTTCCCTTTGGTCCCTTTAGCTGAGTAACGGGTATCTGATAGTGGAGGTGATACTCGACTATAGCGTTCTTTCTTGTTTTTTGTTAGAAGGCTACGTAGAGTTAAAAGAGTCTGTTCTTCAGGGGTCAGTCGCGATTACTAGGGGGGTAGTCAATCGACTCGCTTGTTCTGCTTCGAAACTTTATTTCTCCGGGGAGTTAATAGATGGGACTGCCTTGACTGCCGGTATTTGGTGGGGACGGATAAGACCTCCCAGACTAATACTGGCTCCTGAGATGGTTGGCTTTGGCCTTCTAGCGTTAGCAGGCCGCTGGCGTATTGAAGCTTAAGCACGGGCAGCCCTCAAACTGCCAAGAAAGCTGTTTTAGTTAAAGGGTTTACTAGATTCGTCGGAAAGTATGTAACAGGCAGAAGGAAGCGTTTCCGACCCCATAAAGTACATATATTCTGATCAGGATCACTAGCCGAGTCGATCTAGTCATGTTCGTCTGTCCGTCTGTCTGTCTGTGCGGATGAACGCTGAATAAAAATTTTAACTGAAATGTATTGTTCTCATCGTCATCTTGAGCACGGTCAGCCAAGAAAGCTGATTCAGTAAAAGGGTTTACTAGATTCGTCGGAAAGTATGTAACAGGCAGAAGGAAGCGTTTCCGACCCCATAAAGTATATATAGTATATAGATGAACGCTGAATATAAATTTTAAGTGAAATGTTTTGTTCTCATCAATACCTATCGATTGACCCAAAAAAAAGTTTGCCACGCCCAATTTAAAGCCCACAAACCGCCCACAAACTTAAAAAAATCGTAAGTATGAACGCGGATGTCTCTGAAACTATCAATGACATAGAATTGGGATTTCAGATTTAGATTCCGTAGCTTTCAGCGCAAGGCAAGTTAGTAACGCAAATATGCCACGCCCGCTCTAAGGCCCACAAACCCCCCAAACCTGTGGTACCCACAATTTGTATGCTAGAAAAACAATTTTAACTGAAATGTGTTAGTCTCGTCAATACCTATCGATTGACCCAAAAAAAAGTTTGCCACTCTCACTCTAACGCCCATAACGCTTAAATCTGTCTACCGCCCACATAACCATATATTGTGATCAGGGGTAAGTGCCGCATTGCAGTCTCGCTTTGATGCTTGTATATCTCCATTTCCCTTTTGTCCATTTAGCTGAGTAACGGGTATCTGATAGTCCTTGTTATGTTTCGGAAGCTCAATTCTAATTTTATAAATTCCTGTGTGTCACATAATATTTTTAACTTTTTATTTATTTTACTATCATTTGTTATTATGGAGGGTAAGCCTACCCCTGGCTTTTGTTTAAAAACTGGTCCTCAATATTGTTTAATCTCATCCAACCAACTGGTACCCTTTTATTTTGAGGTTGCGCTTACTAAGTTTCATTTCTTTTAGTTTGATTTCACTTGCTCTGATTATAATTGTTACCTTGATATTTGTTTCCGCCTTGACTATAACCGCTATTGGCCCTATTCTGAATCTGAATAGACTTGTTTATCTGCTTTGGCTCTGGCTTGTTTTGTGTTCCACTGATTTTGTTGATAAAGCCTGCAGGCTTTTTTTTACCCTGGCAGGGTTCCAAGAAATATTTTTATTTTGGTTATAATTACTAAAAGTTTTTTTGTTTTGATTATTGTCTTGGCTATACCTTAAATTATTATTGTTCATCTGGTTGTTATAATAATTTTGTTGTTGTCTTGATTTGTGGTTTAAATGTGTGTGTCCATTTCCACCCGACTTTGGTCTCCCAGCTACTCGGTTTGCTAGCGAAGCAACAGAATCGCTCCAGCAATACAACCTTCCCTCTATAACTTTCGTGCCAGCTACTTCTGCTTTGAGCAAACGAATGAGGATGAACTACGTCGAAGGCGAGACGAGTTGATTCCGCTGAAGTCGTGCGCAAATCTGGAACTCGGGAAATGGGTATCTAATACCTCATTCATACAAAAGGATGATACCAACGCACAATCGTCGCCAGTTAAAGTTCTCGGACTATACTGGGATCCTGGAAAATACATTTTAACGTACAACATTGGTCTAGCGGCAAATCCTGACTGCACAAAGAGACAAGTCTTGTCCGACGTTTCCAGGATATTTGATCCTCTCGGACTCTTGGCACCCATTGTAATCCAATTTAAGATTATTTTCCAAAAACTCTGGCTCTTAAACTTGGATTGGGATGACCCGCTCCCAACTTAACTAGCGGACAACTGGCTGAAGTGTAGAGAAGGTCTAGGCACTCTACAAAAATTCCAATTACCACGCTTCGTTGCCAACGACGCAGACAATATCGAACTTCACGGATTTTCGGATGCCTCAACCAAGGCGTATGCTGCTGTGGTGTACAGCAGAGTTACAAATGACAACGGAACCAACTTTATTAGAGCTAAGCGATCCCTCAACGAAATGAAAGAATTGCTTTCATCACAACGACACAAGGACATCGTCACATCCACTTTGGCGGATGACGGAATTCACTGGGTACTCATTCCCCGTAGAGCTCCTCATTGGGGGGGGGGAAATGGGAGTCGGCAGTTCGCTGTGTCAAACTGCATCTGCGCCGAGTCACCGGCAACTCAACGCTCACCTTCGAACAAATGCGCACCTTGCTTGCTCAAATCAGCGCAGTGATAAATTCACGCCCCTTATGCTACACATCTGAAACCGAAGACAACTACTTATCACCCGCCGACTTCTTAATTGGGCGACCGTTAACCACCGTGCCAGATCCTGACTTAAGCCACATCCCTGTGGGCCGATTAGGATATTGGCAAAGCATCCAGGCTATGCTTCAAGGATTCTGGAAGGAATGGCATCAGGAGTATCTGACTACTCTGCAACAACGTCCGAAATGGACCACTGATGTAGTTCTCGTTAAGGAGTATAATACACCACCAGCATCTTGGCTCATCGCACGGGTTGTGGAAACCTATCCAGAAAAGGACAACCTCGTTCGAGCAGTCAAACTGAAGACCTCAACAGGAGAGATGACCAGGCCAATCACGAAGATTGCCGTTTTGCCCAGTTCAGAAACTGTGTCTCAGGGCGGGCCGGGATGTTCCTGAACGGTTGCAGTCTTTAATAACCTCTCATCATTAGGCGCATAATGCCATCTCTATCCTATGTAACAGAATACCGACATACATATATATATCTACTTTTTCGATTCTGGCAACGCTGCTACGTCGGCGTCTTTTTGTGAAATTCAAATCAGTATCAAATAGGCTTCGCAAGAATAAAACAAGGAAGAACGCTATAGTCGAGTAACTCGACTATCAGATACCCGTTACTCAGATAACAAACTTTAAAATAAGTTAGCCGCGCACTTTGTTCTCTCTCCCTTGCTCTCATTTCTCGGCTCTGCTTTTGTTTCAGCCAGCGCCAAGAATGAGAAAGCAACACATAAAATAGACAAAAAACATTTATATTTATGTATGCTTGCTAAACATACACAATTTTAAGGCACATTCTGTATTTCAAAATATTTGGTTGAATAGCTTTGTTTGAAAGAATTCCATTTGCCGCGGATATTAGATTGCAATTTTTTACGTCCACACACATGCATAAATACATATGTATGTATGTATGTATGTCGTTTTCTGGCTCTAGTGTCAAGGCTTGTCCTAACTACTTTGGTTTGAGAGCATTGGACTGAAAACGGAAAAGTTTTTTGGGACAATCTGTAGGTATTTATTAAGCTAATTCATATTCTTTGAAAGAGATAAATAAAGATGTACAGATCTTTAAAGGTTTTTGCTCGTCAATGGGACAAATGGATAAAGGGTTCATTATTCAATAGAATAAGTTAGCCGCGCACTTTGCTCTCTCTGAGCGCCGGCAGGGCTTTTTTCTTTGCCGCTAAGTTCGGCCGGCAACTATTTACATACACACATATACACGCGTAAAAACATTTCGCATTGTCTGGCTCTGACGTCATAGCTTTTTTCTTTGGAGGTTTGTGGGCGTTAGAGTGGGCGTAGCAAAATTTTTTTTTGGGTAATCGATAGGTATTGACAAGACTAATACATTTCAGTTAAAATTTTTTATCTAGCATCAAAACTGTAGGAGTTAAATTTTAGGGCGGTTTGTGGGCGTTAGAGTGGGCGTGGCAGTCTACTGAAACAAACTTGCGCTGCGTAAGAAGCTCAGGAATCTGTACGCCAAATCTCAATAGCCTAGCTATGGGAGTCGGCAGTTCGCTGTGTCAAACTGCATCTGCGCCGAGTCACCGGCAACTCAACGCTCACCTTCGAACAAATGCGCACCTTGCTTGCTCAAATCAGCGCAGTGATAAATTCACGCCCCTTATGCTACACATCTGAAACCGAAGACAACTACTTATCACCCGCCGACTTCTTAATTGGGCGACCGTTAACCACCGTGCCAGATCCTGACTTAAGCCACATCCCTGTGGGCCGATTAGGATATTGGCAAAGCATCCAGGCTATGCTTCAAGGATTCTGGAAGGAATGGCATCAGGAGTATCTGACTACTCTGCAACAACGTCCGAAATGGACCACTGATGTAGTTCTCGTTAAGGAGTATAATACACCACCAGCATCTTGGCTCATCGCACGGGTTGTGGAAACCTATCCAGAAAAGGACAACCTCGTTCGAGCAGTCAAACTGAAGACCTCAACAGGAGAGATGACCAGGCCAATCACGAAGATTGCCGTTTTGCCCAGTTCAGAAACTGTGTCTCAGGGCGGGCCGGGATGTTCCTGAACGGTTGCAGTCTTTAATAACCTCTCATCATTAGGCGCATAATGCCATCTCTATCCTATGTAACAGAATACCGACATACATATATATATCTACTTTTTCGATTCTGGCAACGCTGCTACGTCGGCGTCTTTTTGTGAAATTCAAATCAGTATCAAATAGGCTTCGCAAGAATAAAACAAGGAAGAACGCTATAGTCGAGTACCTCGACTATCAGATACCCGTTACTCAGATAACAAACTTTAAAATAAGTTAGCCGCGCACTTTGTTCTCTCTCCCTTGCTCTCATTTCTCGGCTCTGCTTTTGTTTCAGCCAGCGCCAAGAATGAGAAAGCAACACATAAAATAGACAAAAAACATTTATATTTATGTATGCTTGCTAAACATACACAATTTTAAGGCACATTCTGTATTTCAAAATATTTGGTTGAATAGCTTTGTTTGAAAGAATTCCATTTGCCGCGGATATTAGATTGCAATTTTTTACGTCCACACACATGCATAAATACATATGTATGTATGTATGTATGTCGTTTTCTGGCTCTAGTGTCAAGGCTTGTCCTAACTACTTTGGTTTGAGAGCATTGGACTGAAAACGGAAAAGTTTTTTGGGACAATCTGTAGGTATTTATTAAGCTAATTCATATTCTTTGAAAGAGATAAATAAAGATGTACAGATCTTTAAAGGTTTTTGCTCGTCAATGGGACAAATGGATAAAGGGTTCATTATTCAATAGAATAAGTTAGCCGCGCACTTTGCTCTCTCTGAGCGCCGGCAGGGCTTTTTTCTTTGCCGCTAAGTTCGGCCGGCAACTATTTACATACACACATATACACGCGTAAAAACATTTCGCATTGTCTGGCTCTGACGTCATAGCTTTTTTCTTTGGAGGTTTGTGGGCGTTAGAGTGGGCGTAGCAAAATTTTTTTTTGGGTAATCGATAGGTATTGACAAGACTAATACATTTCAGTTAAAATTTTTTATCTAGCATCAAAACTGTAGGAGTTAAATTTTAGGGCGGTTTGTGGGCGTTAGAGTGGGCGTGGCAGTCTACTGAAACAAACTTGCGCTGCGTAAGAAGCTCAGGAATCTGTACGCCAAATCTCAATAGCCTAGCTATCTATTCCGAGATCTCAGCGTTCATCCGGACAGACGGACAGACGGACATGGCTAGATCGACTCGGCTAGTGATCGTGATCAAGAATATATATACTGTATGGGGTGGAATCGCTTCCTTCTGCCTGTTACATACTTTCCAACGAATCTAGTATACCCTCTTACTCTACGAGTAGCTGGTATAAAAACTTCGGCTAGCCGACGTAAACTAATGTTTATGTTGTTAACTTAACTTCTCTTTTCATTTTAGATTATAATTCTAGTTCGGACCATTTTTAAAGACTTATTGTTGGCTGTTGAAGGAACTATAATAATGAGTGAAAATCTAAGAGACGCTTTGGATAATATATTTAATGCACGGGTTCCCACTGTGTTTAAGCGCGGCAGCTGGGTATCTTCCAGCTTGGGTTTTTGGTTTACAGAACTTCTTGAGCGGCATACACAATTTTATAACTGGTGCTTTGGATCGCGACCTGTTGTTTTTTGGATGTCTGGATTTTTCAATCCACAAGGATTTTTGACTGCAATGCGGCAAGAGGTAGCTCGCGCTCATCAAGGCTGGGCTCTTGATCAAGTAACAATGCATAACGACGTTCTTAAAGTTGGACCAGAAGAATGTAAAAAGCCCCCAAAAGAAGGGGTATTTGTTTATGGTTTATTTGTAGATGGCGCTGGTTGGGATAAGCGAACATCGCGTTTAGTCGAGGCTACAAATAAGGTTCTTTTTACTTTAATGCCAGTCATACATATTTATGCAATATTCTCAACTTCTGCAAAAAATCCCAAACTATACACTTGTCCTGTATATAAGAAAATTAATAGAACGGATTTAAATTATATATGTGCTCTGTGGCTGCAATCTAATAAGCCCCCGGACCACTGGACATTACGAGGTGTTGCACTCTTATGTGATGTTAAATAAATTGTTATTAAAATTATGAAAGCTCTTTCTTCATTCTTGCTTCTATAGGACAGGGAGGGGCTCCGCGAAGTTCCATTTTTCAATCCGATTCCAAGTACAGTTTTATTACTGTATAATATGAATCTAAATTATCTAAATCCCAAACTATACACTTGTCCTGTATATAAGAAAATTAATAGAACGGATTTAAATTATATATGTGCTCTGTGGCTGCAATCTAATAAGCCCCCGGACCACTGGACATTACGAGATGCTGCACTCTTATGTGATGTTAAATAAATTGTTATTAAAATTATGAAAGCTCTTTCTTCATTCTTGCTTCTATAGGACAGGGAGGGGCTCCGCGAAGTTCCATTTTTCAATCCGATTCCAAGTACAGTTTTATTACTGTATAATGTGAATCTAAATTATCGCTAATATATATTCATCAAGTCGGAGTAACGTACAATAGTCGGCAGCATCAAGGTTTTCTCCAGCTCGAATTAACACAGCAACGCTATTCTCTCAAACATCATACTTTCAACATTCAAGCTTCGTCTACCGAATGGGAGTGAAAACTAATGACAGTTTTGACTGAGTTCGTTCGAGTTAATTCAATAATAAAATATTTCAAAGGGGTCGGGGTTTTTAATCGAGTATTGCATCTAAGTACTAAAAAATCATAAATTAATAATATTAAAGTAAGACAAAAAAGGAAGCTAACTTCGGCGATTCGACGATTCTTTACGCGGTGTGGCACTTTTATGTGATGTTAAATAAATAATTATTATAATTACGCAACCTCTTTCTTAACATGACATTTGCTTTGATAGGACAGGTAGGGGTGACGCGAAAATCCATTTTTCAATCCGGCTCCAACTACAATTCTAATACTGTATATGTACATTATCTATCGGTAATATATTTTCATTGGATTGCAGATACGTACGTTTCTTAAAACACTAAAAACAAATTACAAAAATTCTAACGTAAATTTTTAATAATCCGATTGTTCCTATTTATACCCGTTACTCGCAGAGTAATCTCGCCGGAAAGCATCTAGCAGGTAGATGGAAGCGTTTCCGACCCCATTTATTCTTTCCGTATGAACGCTGAGATCTCGGACTTGGCATGTAGATTTTTAGGCTTCCTGCACAGCGCCTGTTTTTTTCAGGAGGGTGACACGCCCTCAAACGACTGTAACACTAAAACCCGTCTAGCGTCTATTTTGTGAAAATTTAAGTAAGTACCTAATAAAAATTTGATGTTTTCACTAATACGCTGTAAGCCAAGTGGCGCTATAGATGAAAATAAGTGGCGCTATTAACTACGTGTTATAAAAAAAACTGAACTTCCTTAAGCATATCTTAAACCCTCTTGCACTTCCTTAAACTGAGTAACGGGTATCTAATAGTTGATGCTATCGACTATAGCATATTCTCTTGTTATACCTGTTAGTGACGAAGCTCATTAGGAAGGTGTGCGAAGGTGACTACTATATATACACGAAGAAATGAAAGTCTACAGAAATCGTCCAATTGGTTCGAGTGATACATCAATCGAAAGGTATTGCAAAAACTAATTGAATTGGTGAAAGTGTAAAAGTTAAAATTTGAAAAATTTGATTTGTTGGGGCCGGTGGGGATAATTACCCCCGCTATAAACCTAGTTGTATTCTCAATACGCCTTGAATGACACCTCAACTGTTAGGATCGGATGCTCCGAAGTAGTAGGGAAACGCGGCTTCTGGGACAATTAGCATATAATTTTAACTAGAAATAAAAAGTCAGAAGATTATTTTGTAGCATAATAATACATTTATTCATTTATTTTGCTATTGCGAAGATATTTTATTATATATAGAAATTAATTTTATGCTTTGATTCCGGCGATTTGCATAGAAGAAGGAGGCGCACGTTTCCGACGTCATTTCTGGATTACAAAATGTAAAGTGTTCACCCTTATTCGTAGTTTTGAGATCATATCCACCTCGATTCATGAACATAGTTTTTGTGTTTAGAAGGTATTGGAAATGCTGACCAATTATATCTCCTTTAAATTGCTCAATAAATTGGTCAATTTCCTCATGAAATTTCATTTTGTTAATTTTGTTTTCTTGTAGGTCTTTACACATCTAGTCTCAACTTTAAAATGATGTGTAGCAATTATTTTATTGTTATGGAGCTACTTTTAAAAAATGTCAAAATAATGTATGCATTGTTTAGAGCACAAACCCCGCCCTTAAGGTGTGTTTCACAATAGGGAAACAGGTTTCCTTTAAACCTGTTTAATGACGGACAGCCCATTTCCTCGATATTAATGAGCTGACGTCTCCCAAAAAACTTTTTTAGAAATCGTTTCTTTTCCACACCTTTACAAATAATTTGTTTTCCGCTTGTAATTGTCCTTAGATACTTTCGAGTTTGTGGAAAACTGTTCTCTCCATCGTTCCAAAAAATTTTGTGATGTGTATTGGTTAACCAAATTGCAGTCTTTCGAGATTTTGTATTTAGCTAAGTAAAATCATATGATGGTTCTATTAAAATACTATTATTCAAGTTTGGATCTTTTTCGAATACAATTCAAATTTCCTTTAAAATAAAATTATTATTATTATTAAAGAAACCTTGAACATCAATCGAAACAGTATCTTTCAACATTTTTCTAATGTTAAACGACTCGTTGTACTAGTCCGGGTTATATTCAACTAAACGGTCATGTATGAGGAGACAGTAAGCTTGGGTATTATAATGACTTGGTGTCTTCAGTTCTATTGAAATTCTCACATCCATAGGACCAGTTTATGACTCAGAATTCAAGTGAACTTTCAAGTTTGATAAGTTATTTGTGATATTCGTTATATTATATTCGTCATTTCCAACTTAAAAGTTTGTTCATTTCTGGTTTGTTCAAACACATCACCAAGATTCTTAGTTAGCATCAACACTAGTTCATGTTTACAATTTAACAAAACTTTTTTATAATCCTCAGCAAATCCCAATAAATTTTTTAATGGTACAGAAAAATTTTAAGTGGGGATCCCGTTTTTTGGGAGTCGTCAGCTCATTAATGTCGAGGAAATGGGCTGTCCGTCATTAAACAAGTTTAAAGGAAACCGGTTTCCCTATTGTGAAACACACCTTAAGGGCGGGGTTTGTGCTCTAAACAATGCATACATTATTTTGACTTTTTTAAAAGTAGCTTCAAAACAATAAAATAATGTAAGGACCTACAAGAAAACAAAACTTCCAAAATGAAATTTCATGAGGAAATTGACCAATTTATTGAACAATTTAAAGGAGATATAATTGGTCAGTATTGTTGTGTGAAACTCCTTGTGTTGGAAATGTTAATACTCTTTATCCATTTATTGAGAAGACATCTTTTGGGTAGTTATACCCGTTACTCGTAGAGTAAAAGGGTATACTAGATTCGTCGGAAAGTATGTAACAGGCAGAAGGAAGCGTTTCCGACCCCATAAAGTATATATATTCTTGATCAGGATCACTAGCCGAGTCGATCTAGCCATGTCCGTCTGGCCGTCTGTCCGTCTGTCCGTCTGTCCGTCTGACCGTCTGACCGTCTGACCGTCTGACCGTCTGACCGTCTGTCCGTCTGTCCGTCTGTCTGTCCGGATGAACGCTGAGATCTCGGAAACTATGAGAGTTAGGCTATTGAGATTTGGCGTACAGATTCCTGAGCTTCTTACGCAGCGCAAGTTTGTTTCAGTAGACTGCCACGCCCACAAACCGCCCAAAACTGAAACTCCTACAGTTTTGATGCTAGATAGAAAATTTTAACTGAAATGTATTGTTCTCATCAATACCTATCGATTGACCTAAAAAAAAGTTTGCCACGCCCAATTAAACGCCCACAAACCGCGAAAACCTGTGATGCCCACAATTTAGATGCTAGATGAAAAATTTTAACTGAAATGTATTGGTGTCGTCAATACCTATCGATTGATCCAAAAATAAATTTGCCACGCCCACTCTAACGCTCATAACGCTTAAATCTGTCTACCGCCGGTAGGTGTCGCATTTTAATTTCGCTTTGCTGCTTGCATATCTCCATTTCCCTTTGAGTAACGGGTATCTGATAGTCGAGGTACTCGACTATAGCGTTCTTCCTTGTTTTAACTCGAAATAAAAAGTCAGAAGTTTATTTTGTAGCATAATAATACATTTATTCATTTGTTTTGGTATTGCGGAGATATTTTATTATATATAGAAATTAATTTTATGCTTTGATTCCGGCGATTTGCATAGAAGAAGGAGGCGCACGTTTCCGACGTCATTTCTGGATTACAAAATGTAAAGTGTTCACCCTTATTCGTAGTTTTGAGATCATATCCATCTCGATTCATGAACATAGTTTTTGTGTTTAGAAGGTATTGGAAATGCTGACCAATTTTATCTCCTTTAAATTGCTCAATAAATTGATCAATTTCCTCATTAAATTTCATTTTGTTAATTTTGTTTTCTTGTAGGTCTTTACACATCTAGTCTCAACTTTAAAATGATGTGTAACAATTATTTTATTGTTATGGAGCTACTTTTAAAAAATGTCAAAATAATGTATGCATTGTTTAGAGCACAAACCCCGCCCTTAAGGTTTGTTTCACAATAGGGAAACCGGTTTCCTTTAAACCTGTTTAATGACGGACAGCCCATTTCCGCGATATTAATGAGCTGACGACTCTCAAAAACTTTTGTAGAAATCGTTTCTTTTCCACACCTTTACAAATAATTTGTTTTCCGCTTGTAATTGTCCTTAAATACTTTTGAGTTTGTGGAAAACTGTTCTCTCCATCGTTCCAAAAAATTTTGTGATGTGTATTGGTTAACCAAATTGCAGTCTTTCGAGATTTTGTATTTAGCAAAGTTAAATCATATGGTGGTTCTATTAAAATACTATTAGTCAAGTTTGGATCTTTTTCGAATACAATTCAAATTTCCTTTAAAATAAAATTATTATTATTATCAAAGAAACCTTTAACATCAATCGAAACAGTATCTTTCAACATTTTTCTAATGTTAAACGACTCGTTGTACTAGTCCGTTTAATGGGTTATATTCAACTAATTCATATTCATATTCATGTATGAGGAGACAGTAAGCTTGGGTATTATAATGACTTGGTGTCTTCAGTTCTATTGAAATTCTCACATCAATAGGACCAGTTTATGACTCACAATTCAAGTGAACTTTAACGTTTGATAAGTTATTTGTGATAAGTTCTCCATTTAGTGTAAATCCAATTAGCCGACAATTTCACATTCCAGCTGTGTTGACTTCCATACCCCAATTCGGGGTTAACATATGAATCCCAACTCCGGAATGCGATTGGTAGGTTTACACCACTTTTAATAATATCATACATCTTAATTTTTCCTAAATCGCTCGGAGTTACATGGGGAATTTTCCAGGTTATATTCGTCATTTCCAACTTAAAAGTTTGTTCATTTCTGGTTTGTTGAAACACATCACCAAGATTCTTAGTTAGCATCAACACTAGTTCATGTTTACAATTTAACAAAACTATTTTATAATCCTCAGCAAATCCCAATAAATTTTTTAATGGTACAGAAAAGTTAAAGTGTGGTCCCGTAGATATTTCGTCTCCACTGCTCTATCCGGAATTTAATAGATTTTGACTTTGAAGATTATCCAGAGATATATAATTTTTTTGGGTTGTAGTCATACCGACAAATCGTACTTTATCAATCTCACATCCATTTATTTCGTACTTAATTTCATCCAAAAAGTAAGCCATACAATTATTTTTTAAAAAAGTGGTAACATTATCAGTTATCTTTTCTAATAATTCCTTGAAAATTAAGGTAACTTTCGAGAGGAAGCAAGTACAAGTCTTAATTTTGAATAGTAATTCGAATTTCATCGTTTGGTTTAAATGTTTGATTATACGATGAATAAGTATGAAACTCTTTCTTCGAAATACTCTCATCTGAGTAAACCTTTTCTCGAACCTTTAAAATTTCGTTCATTGTTTTCCTTTCCACCTTTTATATTATACTCGAAGCTTCAAGCCTAACGACATTAAAAATAGTTTATTTTTCAAAGTAAGCGAGCTTCTTTTTACTGTCGATCCTCTTTCTATAGCTTTTCAATTAGTAATGCTTGGCTGAGGACTTAAGCTACGTCTTTTATTATAAATAATCAATATATTAACCGAATGTGCATGCGAATCGAAACGTTTTCACCACGTAAATTCACCAAACCACCGTCTTGATCAACTAAAATGTATGATTCGGTGTATTATCTACTTATGAACTGCTAATTACACCAGTTTACAAAAGAAAATTGATGAAATACGCCTTTCAGGAAACCTTTGTTTTCCGGTAAGATATATCTCCCTGATTAAGAAAAGGGCACTTAAAATTTTTTCTATGGTACCAATTTTTTTTAAAGTGTAAAAAACGTTTTTAGCACTTTTTTATTTTCTAACTCGAGTTGCGATAAACCGAATTCGGTCATTAAGGACTCATTTTACAGGTAATAGAATGCCCTTTAACTTTCTTATACACATCATTAAGTTCCATTCATTAGTTCAAAAGCTACACTTCGTCAAAGTTGAAAAATTTGGAAAAAAATCAAAAACGCTGGCATAAATGGCTTCTTTAAAAATACACGCGTAAAAACCGAAATTAGTTTTATGTTGTTTTCTTGATGGCTGAACCATAACGGAGAATATGCGCCATAGATCACGACAATCCGTTGGTAAATCGATTTTTAACAGATTTTTAAACGTATATACCCAAGTTCATTATTCGGGAGCAGCGGCCGTTAAACGTTATTTTAAATTTTCAGTGTTGGGGAACGTAAGAATTTGGTGCAAGTTGTTATGCATAACGTCAGTTTCTTTGCTATAGCGCTGGGCAAGCTAAAGAGTATGCGATTGCAGTTACGAGGAAATCATTTTCATATATTTTTAGCAAGGATAAGAAAGTTAAAGGGCATTCTATTACCTGTAAAATGAGTCCTTAATGACCGAATTCGGTTTATCACAACTCAAGTTATAAAATAAAAAAGTGCGAAAAACGTTTTTTACACTTTAAAAAAAATTGGTACCATAGAAAAAATTTTAAGTGCCCTTTTCTTAATCAGGGAGATGTATCTTACCGGAAAACAAAGGTTTCCTGAAAGGCGTATTTCATCAATTTTTTTTTGTAAACTGGTGTTATATTACATTCCAAACGAATTGTATTCATTTTTAATATGTTCACGGTCTGATCTGATCGGTAGGTTTTTGTAGGATGTGGTTCTAGTACTTTTTGATGGAAAGCAAACAATTGTCCAACCGATCTTTCCTTATTAAAGTAAACTGACTCTCGCATGGTAGTTATTTCAACTTGAAGTGTATTATTATTTCTTTGAATTTTAAATGTATTTTCCAGGTTATAGTCTTTTAGTTTATTGTAAATAAAATCGGAAATATCATTCAATTTATATGATCCAGTTGGAATTGTAATTACCTTGTCACCGATGTGGAAGAGATTATTTTTTTATCAATATTTGGAATCGAATTATACATATTAAAATCGATAAGAGCGCACTCATATCGACCATTCAATTCGATAGGTGGAAAAAAGTTTGTATTTATATGGAACTATTTCCATTCAAGGATAATGCAAGTGAAATCTCTTGATAAACTGTGGGATTGTAAGTATCTAACCAAGCTTTATATTGAAATTACTCCTTAAATGATAACAGTACACCCTCATTATGGGAGAATGTATGATATCCCATTCCCTTAATCGGTTTGATTAATTTTTCAAGTACTCATATTTAGGTTGATATAAACTTTTTGAAAATATATAAACATATTCGAATTTTAATCCATGAGGACTCTCTATTAGACTTAACATAAAATTAGTTTTACCACAATTCGAAGGCCCAACAATTAGAGCCCTAACTGTGTTCGGTAAAAGAGCAGTATGTCCTGGCGGTAGATTTTTCTCGTTTTCATCGTTAATATTTCTAACTAAAATTTTTTGTTTTTGACTTATTAAACGCATCTTTTAATATAATATACCTCATTCAATGAAAAATCTTTTATGATTAAACATCAATAAAATGGGGAAACGTTTTTATAATCGCATCAGTCGTTTTTATACCCCTTACTCGTAGAGTAAAAGGGTATACTAGATTCTTCGGAAAGTATGTAACAGGTAGAAGGAAGCGTTTCCGACCCCATAAAGTATATATATTCTTGATCAGGATCACTAGCCTCGGAAACTATGGGAGCTAGGCTTTTGAGATTTGGCGCGCAGATTCCTGAGCTTCTTACGCAGCGCAAGTTTGTTTCAGTAGAGTGCCACGCCCACTCTAACGCCCACAAACCGCCCAAAACTGTGGCTCCTACAGTTTTGATGCTAGAATAAAAATTTTAACTGAAATGTAATGTTCTCATCTATACCTATCGATTGACCCAAAAAAAAACCGCCCACAAACTCCAAAAAAATTGTAAATATGAACGTTGATATCTCGGAAACTATCAAAGATAGAAAATTGGGATTTCAGATTTAGATTCCGTAGCCTTATACGCAGCGCAGCGCCTTATACGCAGCGCGAATATGCCACGCCCACTCTAACTCCCAAAAACCGCGAAAACCTGTGACACCCACATTTTGTATGGTAGATAAAAAATTTTAACTGAAATGTATTGGTCCAAAAAAAATTTGCCACGCCCACTCTAACTCCCATAGCGCTTAAATCTGTATACCGCCGGTAGGTGGCGAATTTTAATCTCGCTTTGCTACTTGCATATCTCTATTTAGCTGAGTAACGGGTATCTGATAGTCGAGGTACTCGACTATAGCGTTCTTCCTTGTTTTAATTGTAAACACGGTGGTGGTCTTGTCGATAAGCTAATTAATACATTACTGTTTGAAGCCCACATTCCGGGACCGGGTACAAAGTTACAGAAACGGTTGGAAAGTGGTGATCAAGGAATAAACCCATTGGATGAAGCTTGCAAAGAGCACGATATTGCATATTCTCAAAACAAGGCATTGAGTGAACGACATAGGGCAGACTCCATATTAATTGACAAAGCCTGGTCGCGTGTCAAGGCACCAGATAGCAGTCTTGGTGAAAGAGCAGCAGCATACTTTGTTACAAATATAATGCAAGCCAAGAAAAAATTTGGTATGGGATTGAATAAAACGGAAAGGAAAGGGAGGAAAAAGATATTGAAGAATAAAATGAAGAAGACAAACCTTTCGACTGTTATTAATGTTGCTACTACGACATTAAAAAAACAAAAACCATTAGACATTATGAGTGCAATTAAAGTTGCACGTAAATCCATTTATCAATCAATGGGTTCTAAGAACAATGTTAAAATACCTCGTGTAATTGATGTACCCAAAATTTGGAGGTTTTCTACCAATCGTGCCGATCTTGACAGCCCTCAGCGCTCTTGGTAGTTTAGCAAGTGGTAGTGCAGCAATTGCAAAAACAATTAACAATGCAAGAATGGCCAAGGAAGATATGGAGGAGAAAAAACGTCACAATAGGAAAATTGAAAGTGTTGCTGTAGGAGAAGGATTATATCTCAAGCCCTATAGAAAGGGTTATGGTTTCTTTCTTAAACCCTATCGTAAGGGGAAAGGAATTAAGAAGCGAAAAAAATAATTCTCTGCTACCCAATAGACCACTATCAAATATCGACATTATACATTTTGCTAAGAAATATATCCCACATTTTAGAGGGGTGTTTATGAGAGATCTACTCCCAGAAGCACCAAAAAGTAGGGAGTGTGGTATAGTAAACTTAGAAAATTCACGATGAAGTGGTACACATTGGGTTGCATATAATAAAAATAAAAATAATATACATTATTTCGATAGATTTGGAAATCTTCAGCCACCTAGAGAAGTTGTGAAATACTTGGGACATAGAATACAATACAACTACGATAGAGTTCAAGACTTAGATACATACAACTGTGGACACCTGCGCCTCGCTTTTCTACTTTCTTTCGTAGAAGATGTGGAGTCAAAACCGGTATATTTAATTGGTTAATTTACATTTGGGGGGTTGAAAATCAATGTATGGGTACTTATATGTGTGAACTCTGTATAGTATAAAAAGTGGACCTGCACGCGTTCAAATTCACAGTCTAAGTTTTTACTTCACATCGAACGTCATCTAGAGGACAAGAATTTTTGATCATTCTTAACAAAAAAAAAACTATAACTGCTCGTAACAGCTCAAAACAGATGGTGACCAGCTTATAACACCTAGTAAACAACTAGTTAACAGCTACTAAACAGATAATAACCATCTAACAGCTATTAACCAGCTAAAACAAGTAGTAAGCAACTACGAAACAAGTACTGAACAACTGCTAAACAGGTAGTAAACATCAAAATACAGCTAAATTCAACGTGGAACAACTGTACCAAGTCCAAAAACCTCAACAACCATCATGAATCAGGAAAACCAGATGAACATTGTAGTTAAAGAGTTCAATAAATTTAATAAAAAGACACTGCTATCGAAGACAAGGATGCCTGAAAATGTAAGATTCCCGATCCTCAAGGCGGAGCGCAAAACAACAAAGGTTGGAGAATCTATTGCTCTCGAGTTGGAGGAGCACATTCTATACATGCCGGAAAGGTACACCTCTCTTAAAGATGATATCATCAATGAAATGGTTGATGGAAAATTTAATATTTATAAAAGTAATGACAATTTGTATTTAGAAATAAGTCAGTAATCATTAAAAAGATTGAGAATATAAGAATATATCAATAAATACACTTTTTTAAATGTAATGAAGAAAATGTATCGAATCTTTTTTTTATTCGGAATTGGTATATAAATATTACAGATTTTGGCGTTCCCTAAACAGTATTTATTTAGTAACTGAGAAGTGACTACATGAATTTCGGAAATTTTAAATCTTTCACCTATAAAGTTTAAAAAATATACTACAATGAATATTTTGTCACAGTTAACCAAAGCTAGATTTGCTTTGAAGCGAAAATTTGATGATCTCAAACAAGTCAAAAATCATACGAATTTACAATTGGAGGAAACCCTTACATGAACTTGTTAAGGAAAATAAAAAACAAACGATTTTTAATGTAAAAGATAGTATAAAAGTAAAGCGTGAAATGAAGAAAATTAAAAAATACGATGATGATCAGAGAGAGCTTGACGATTTCTACTTTACAACTAATGAGAAAGATCTGCAGTCTAATCGAAACATAACTCCACCAAGGTCTTTCGATGATAGTGACTCCTATAATCAATTCTTTTCACAAACGAATATAGAGGAAGATATAGAAGAAGAGAAAAAGGAGACGGAAAAGAGTGAGGAAGAAGGGACAACACCTTTACCAATGTATACAGGAGAGGCCGATATGGGTGTGGATGCAGAGCTAGAAGATAATAACACTAGTTATAATTATGACTCTAATATCAGTAATTTGACCAGAGGAAATGTGTTGGATAAGGGTTATGGACCTAAAAAAAGCGCAAACTATTCATTAACTTTGGGAGTGGAATGAGTTGTGATCTGACTCCTGGTCTGTACTCTCTAATTTTTCTTAGTAAACCTGAAAGCTATGATGATCAAGACTTGAAAATGTATAAAAAATTATTTTAGAAACGAATATACATAGAGTATGCTTTAAACCTAATAACAGAATCAAGGGTACACGAGCATACAAATATAACCATATTGTTAAGAAGTGGATAGACAAAGATTTCAGTCCTACATGGTTACATGACTCTTCAGAAATCAAATCCAAACTATGTATATTGAAATGATGTAAATGAGTTAGTCGAACGACTGGAAATTTTAGTAGCATCAAAAGGAGCGGGTAACACCAGCCACAATAACGAAATTTTTTCAATATTAGAGGAATTGCGTGAAGAAAGGATTATTTTTTAATGGGTATAAATAGGAAGGACAAATTTGTTTTACATTTATAAACATCATGTCTGTCGACAAGTTTGGACATTTTTCTGTTGACAAGGAACGATCAGAGAATTTGAAAAGACGTGTTAATTCTACTGAGGGATTATTCATCGGGATCTTCCATTGTTTTTCCGTAAACAGAATTATTCATTAATTTAAAAAAATCATTTTCAAATTTTTTTTTTCATTTTGCCTTTGTAATTCTTTAACCGAGGCTTTTGTAAAAACTGAACACCTCTATGGACCTTTTTCAATACAAACCCATTCTGTATACATTGTTGCAAATTCCGATAATGTATTACATAATTTTTCTATTTTCCCAGGTCAGCAATTAATTTTTTTACCTTATCCTCTTTTGAGGCCAGACAGTTTGACGGACAAAATGGAAGATCATTATGAAGATC
This sequence comes from Drosophila suzukii, assembly GCF_043229965.1. Lineage (NCBI taxonomy): Eukaryota > Metazoa > Arthropoda > Insecta > Diptera > Drosophilidae > Drosophila > Drosophila suzukii. Next base: position 10,929,452 of record NC_092085.1, on the reverse strand, counting down.
ATGTAAACGGTATGGATATATTAAGTCCACTTCCAAAAAATAACCGTATTTGCTATCGATTGGAATATTATTAATATCAAAATTGTCTATATCTGTGGTAGACATCCACTTAAAATCTTTATATGGTAAAGGTTATGACATCGCCCAACCATACAAGTTATTCGCATCCACATACATTAAAAATGAAGACTCCTTCGAGGAATCATTATCTGATAAATATTTGTTATTTGCTTTTGTATATCTATGACAACATTGAACTAAACCCCCTCGAATGCTACTTTGAATAAATCTATACATATCTATATCTGTCAGCAATTCAAGTTGAATATTTGTGGTTTTCAACATTGCCTCCCAAGATAGACCTGGTGTCGTAAAATACTGAGATGGGTCAAGTGAATAAATTTGCATACAAATTTTTCGGAAGTTTTCAAAAATGTCGGTTAAAAGAAATACATCAGTTTTTAAATATAATTCTAAATAATCTTTAAGAGTCTACTAGCGGAGTCTAAATATTCATAGGGAAATATACCCTTCTTACGCATTAGTCCAAATTCTATATCATTACTGAAAAACGATTTAACAGTGTTCAATTGATCATCAACTAAGTTAGAAGCTAGGGTATCTAAACTTGATGGCATAAATCTATATGTATCGAGAAAACGAATTTCAAAACTATTGTATTTCCACTTAAACTTTTTATTTTCTTTGAGACAGAAATATAGTTTTCCTTATTAATTGGTATTACGGAAATTTCACCGGGAATCTTTCCAACTCTTGAATAAATAAATGACAGTCGTATTTCGAAAAATTATGAAAAAATATTGGTATGAATTTGTTAACTTTATAACCCAAGTTACATTTAGAGTGGGCTGCACCTCTGAAGCGACCAGTGAAATGACAATGATCTCTAACCCTATCAGTCCCTAAAACTTTCTGACAAATAGAACAATTCAATGAATTATCAAATATTTGCTGGTCATTCAAAGTCATTCTCATAGGAACTATTTTATGTAAGTAGTCATCACTCAATTTAGTTAAATTTGTTATCAATGAATTTACAAAACTTACTCCCGAATTTTTTCCTGTTTCTAAAACAAATTTATCTAGTCTAGAATCAAAAGCACACTTTATATAACACGCATATGATATTGGTATATGTTCATTAATATTAAATAATTTGAAGCTCACTTCAAAATTTTTTGGTTCCAGAATGCATTCAAAATCCGCGTAGACAACAAATGGAACTTGAAGCTGATGTTGAACTTGGGTAAATTCCAGTGTGTTGTTCTGGGGGTGCGGCATCTTTGAAACCTTACAACTGCAGAGCGTCTTGTGTTTCAATGCAGCTTTCTGGGTCCCGGAAAAATTGAAACACACATTGCAAAAAAATTGCCCCTGTGAATTATCTCCAGCGATGTTTCAATGTTATATACCGAACATCTTTGCGGCCTGTTAACAATTTTTAAGGCAGAGATCAACGCCCATTTAAAACAATACTGATCATTTTCGTTACAAACATTAACTATTGCTTTCTTTGTCAAAAGGAAACGAGGTAGTGGTATGAAGGACGAACCAGCCATCGGTGTAGAATGATTCAAATACATTTCCAAGCGAATCAATTTTATAAGACACATCCCCTGTCTCTCTTTTGAAATTCTTGAGTTTTAGAAATTTTATTTCATGAAAGATACATTCTAAATCAGAATCTTTATTCATCTTTAAAATGTATATACTCTGCAAACAGTTCAAAGTTTACTTTTGCTGAAGTATAACTTTCTAATAGAATGCTGAGATGAGGTAGCAGGGACAATCCAGGTTCACTCAAGAAACTCTCAGGTAAGGTCAAGTCCGATCCATCGTTTACATACATGTAATGCGGTATTCTTCCGTTGAATCCCTCAGAAATTTTTTTGACCCTTCCGTCAAGGGGTTGAATTGCATTTCGCTTATCCAGCTCCGAAGGGACACTTATTCTTTTGCAAGAAACACTTGCAGGATTGACAATTCTGATTTTGGTTATTCATTTTATTTTATTCTTTTATAATAAACTCCTTTTTCATGATCACTTTTACTTAAGCTGTGTGTAACGTAGCAGAGTATCCCACTTCAAGACTTTTTTTGGGAGACTAAATATTGTCCTCGATCATTTATAGTGTTTGAAGTGGGCGTGAACGATAATATTGAAGATGAGAGGTACACGGTGTTAGAAGCTTTCTGGGTTTGTGTTCGTATTTTAGAAGGTTCATTAAAAATTTTCGATGATCGCTAAACCTCTATATGGGTTGTTAAAAAGGGATAAAGAATTTGTATTTAAAGAAAAGGAATTGCAATGGTGGAAGCTCCAGTGTTAGGATTATATTATTACAAGGACGAGGTAGAATTGCATACAGATGCCAGCGCACAAGGCTTTGGGGCATTTTTGCTGCAAAGAAAAGAGGATAAAAAGCTATATCCTATACTTTATTTTTCGAAAGCAACAACAAAAGACGAAGAAAAGTATCATAGCTTTGAAATAGAAACTTTAGCAATAATTTACGCTCTTAGAAGATTTAAAATTTATGTGCAGGGTATACGATTTAGAATAGTCACAGATTGTAACTCACTGACGTTGACGTTAAATAGAATTGAGTTAAACCCCCGTATTGCACGGTGGGCATTAGAATTGCTAGAGTATGACTTTGAATTCGTCCATAAATCGGGGAAACTTATGCAACATGCTGAAGCGTTAAGTAGAAATACAAACATAATGGTAGTAGAAACGAATAGCCTTAAAGATAATTTAATTATTTGTCAAGCAAAAGATGAAAAATTAAAGGATGTTAGAAAAAAGTTTGAAAAGGAGGATGATAAAATGTTTAAGATGAGGAATGGAGTTATATATATATATAGTCGAATATTGGAAAGTTGTTATTTTGTATTCCAAAAGAAATGGAGGAAAAGATATTATACAAATATGTATCACAATGAATTAGGTCATTTAGGAAGAAATAAAGTTATGGATGCTATTGTTAGGACGTATTGGTTTTCGAATATGAAAGAGAAAGTGGTTAGACATGTTGAAAATTGTATAAGATGTGTAGCATATTCTACAAAGTCAGGGAAAGGGGAAGGACTGTTGCACAGTATACCAAAAGGAAATGTGCCATTCGAAAATATACATATTGATCAATATGGACCGGTTGATAATGGAAGAGCAAAGAAACATCTCTTTGTGGTTATTTACTAAATATGTTAGACTATATGCAACAAAAACGACGAACACAAGGGAAGTAAATATAGCATTGAAAGACTACTTTAGGTCTTACAGCAGACCAACTTGTATAGTATTAAACATGTTAAAATGGGCAAGTAGAAAGGATTAACCGAATTGTGGGACCAATGATCCAGGAGAGAAACTGCATTGGGACACAGTTGTGGAGGATGTTAAGTTTTCACTAAACAACACGAAGCAGAAAAGCATAGCACAAATGCCAAGTAAGATGTTGTTTGGAATCGAGCAGAAAGTAAAAGTTATTGATGAATTGAGACAAAAGTTAGTGATGTTAGAGACTTAGACAAAAATAGAAAAGACGGTTCAGAAGCACAAAGAAAATTACAAAAAGACATCGAACAGAGTTATAATGAAAAAAGGACAAAGAGTTTGGAGTACAAAGTGGGAGACTATATTATGTTAAAAAATGTTGATAGCTCAGTAGGAGTTGAAAGCTTATACCTAAACACAAGGGCCCTTTTTTTCTCAAAACTTTGAGAAATGAAAGATACTTGATAAAAGATGTTGAAGGTTTTCAATTATCGCGTTGCCCTTATCAAGGTGTCTGGAGTATCCAAAATTTTAAGCATTGGATTGGAAAACGAAAATAAAGTTGTAAATATATCTAAGAATTTGTAAATACAAAACTAACTTATAGAAACTAAGATAAATATAAGCCGAAATCAATTGTAGATTAACTCAAGATCCGGGGATCTTGAAACGCCAGGGCGGCCAAATTGTAGCAGGATTGCTACGTCGTAGTTTGTATGTATGTGTATGTTATTGTATTCCTTCTAGATCATTCGTGTTCTAAGAACAATGTTAAAATACCTCGTGTAATTAATGTACCCAAAATTTGGAGGTTTTCTACCAATCGTGCCGATCTTGACAGCCCTCAGCGCTCTTGGTAGTTTAGCAAGTGGTAGTGCAGCAATTGCAAAAACAATTAACAATGCAAGAATGGCTAAGGAAGATATGGAGGAGAAAAAACGTCACAATAGGCTCCAAGAACTTCATATAAACATTTGAAGGCTCACAAAGTAGCTGCTGAATAGATAAGCGACAGCTTTAGTGGTATAAGAAAGAAGGCGACAAAGATATGCAGAGAGCGCTGCAGGGGCCGTCGTACACCTATGCGCGCATGACTAGGCGCTGGCGATCTGCTCCGAAAATTAGTTTTACCACAATTCGAAGGCCTAACAATTAGAGCCCTTATTGTGTTCGGTAAGAGAGCACTAAGTCGTGGCGGTAGATTTTTCTCGTTTTCATCGTTAGCATTTCTAACTAAAATTTTTTGTTTTTGACTTATAAAACGCATCTATAACCTAATGTACCTCATTCAATGAGAAATCTTTGATGATTAAACATCAATAAAATGGGGAAACGTTTTTATAATCGCATCAGTCGTATTTTTAATTGTAAACACGGTGGTGGTCTTGTCGATAAGCTAATCAATACATTACCGTTTGAAGCACATATTCCAGGATATAATTTTTGTGGACCGGGTACAAAGTTACAGAAACGGTTGGAACGTGGGGATCAAGAAATAAACCCATTGGATAAAGCTTGCAAAGAGCACGATATTGCATATTCAAAACAAGGCATTGAGTGAACGACATAGGGCAGACTCCATATTAATTGACAAAGCCTGGTCGCGTGCCAAGGCACCAGATAGCAGTCTTGGTGAAAGAGCAGCAGCATACTTTGTTACAAATATAATATAAGATAATATAATTTAAGAGTAACTTTTCCTGAAACTTTGGCTTCATATATTGATAGTAAAAATCATACATTTTCCATTTCGATAAGTCTAATACTGCAAATCCTAAATACATTGGCTTATTAAATAGAACGGACAATCTTTTTATTTGAATTGCACTATGAAAATTGGATTTTGAAATTAAAGTTTTGCCACAATGTGCTTTTCGTCCAGTCTTTGTGCTATCCGGAACTTCCCATGTACTAATAAGCTGAATGTCGACCCTGCGCTCGGTATCTTCCATTGTTTTTCCGTATACAGAATTATTCATTAATTTAAAAAAATCTTTTTCAATTTTTTTTTTGCATTTTGCCTATGTAAAGTATTTAGATCAATGTAATTTTTTAACCAAGGCTTTTGTTGTAACTGAACACCGATAATGTATTACATAATTTTTCTTATTTCCCAGGTCAGCAATTAATTTTTTTACCTTATCCTCTTTTGAGGCCAGACAGTTTGACGGACAAAATGGAAGATCATTATGAAGATCATGTAAACGGTATGGATATATTAAGTCCACTTCCAAAAAATAACCGTATTTGCTATCGATTGGAATATTATTAATATCAAAATTGTCTATATCTGTGGTAGACATCCACTTAAAATCTTTATATGGTAAAGGTTATGACCTTTGCCAACCATACAAGTTATTCGCATCCACATACATTAAAAATGAAGACTCCTTCGAGGAATCTGATAAATATTTGTTATTTGCTTTTGTATATCTATGACAACATTGAACTAAACCACCTCGAATGCTACTTTGAATAAATCTATACATATCTATATCTGTCAGCAATTCAAGTTGAATATTTGTGGTTTTCAACATTGCCTCCCAAGATAGACCTGTTGTCGTAAAATACTGAGATGGGTCAAGTGAATAAATTTGCATACAAATTTTTCGGAAGTTTTCAAAAATGTCGGTTAAAAGAAATACATCAGTTTTTAAATATAATTCTAAATAATCTTTTAGAGTGGAATGCTTCCCTTGGTGGGAGGGAAGTTTCCTCGAGTCTACTAGCGTAGTCTAAATATTCATAGGGAAATATACCGTTCTTACGCATTAGTCCAAATTACTGAAAAACGATTTAACAGTGTTCAATTGATCATCAACTAAGTTAGAAGCTAAGGTATCTAAACTTGATGGCATAAATCTATATGTATCGAGAAAACGAATTTCAAAACTATTTCCACTTAAACTTTTTATTTTCTTTGAGACAGAAATATAGTTTTCCTTATTAATTGGTATTACGGAAATTTCGCCGGGAATCTTTCTTAACTCTTGAATAAATAAATGACAGTCGTATTTCGAAAAATTATGAAAAAATATTGGTATGAATTTGTTAACTTTATAACCCAAGTTACATTTAGAGTGGGCTGCACCTCTGAAGCGACCAGTGAAATGACAATGATCTCTAACCCTACCAGTCCCTAAAACTTTCTGACAAATAGAACAATTCAATGAATTATCAAATATTTGCTGGTCATCCAAAGTCATTCTCATAGGAACTATTTTATGTAAGTAGTCATCACCCAATTTAGTTAAATTTGTTATCAATGAATTTACAAAACTTACTCCCGATTTTTTTCCTGTTTCTAAAACAAATTTATCTAGTCTAGAATCAAAAGCACACTTTATATAATACGCATATGATATTGGTATATGTTCATTAATATTAAATAATTTGGGGCTCACTTCAAAATTTTTTGGTTCCAGAATGCATTAAAAATCCGCGTAGACAACAAATGGAACTTGAAGCTGATGTTGAACTTGGGTAAATTCCAGTGTGTTGTTCTGGGGGTGCGGCATCTTTGAAACCTTACACCTGCAGAGCGTCTTGTGTTTCAATGCAGCTTTCTGGGTTCCGGAAAAATTGAAACACACATTGCAAAAAAATTGCACCTGTGAAATCTAATATTATTTCATCACTTATACAAATTATCTCCAGCGATATATCAATGTTACATACCGAACATCTTTGCGGCCTGTTAACAATTTTTAAGGCAGAGATCAACGCCCATTTAAAACAATACTGATCATTTTCGTTACAAACATTAACTATTGCTTTCTTTGTCAAAAGGAAACGAGGTAGTGGTATGAAGGACGAACCAGCCATCGGTGTAGAATGATTCAAATACATTTCCAAGCGAATCAATTTTATAAGACACCATCCCCTGTCTCTCTTTTGAAATTCTTGAGTTTTAGAAATTTTATTTCATGAAAGATACATTCTAAATCAGAATCTTTATTCATAATCGTCATTTTACTTTAAAAACTTCTTCTGATTCATCTTTAAAATGTATATACTCTGCAAACAGTTCAAAGTTTACTTTTGCTGAAGTATAACTTTCTAATAGAATGCTGAGATGAGGTAGCAGGGACAATCCAGGTTCACTCAAGAAACTCTCAGGTAAGGTCAAGTCCGATCCATCGTTTACATACATGTAATGCGGTATTCTTCCGTTGAATCCCTCAGAAATTTTTTTGACCCTTCCGTCAAGGGGTTGAATTGCATTTCGCTTATCCAGCTCCGAAGGGACATGGTTTGCCCACTTATTCTTTTGCAAGAAACACTTGCAGGATTGACAATTCTGATTTTGGTTATTCATTTTATTTTATTCTTTTATAATAAACTCTTTTTTCATGATCACTTTTACTTAAGCTGTGTGTAACGTAGCAGAGTATCCCACTTCAAGACTTTTTTTGGAAGACTAAATATTGTCCTCGATCATTTATAGTGTTTGAAGTGGGCGTGAACGATAATATTGAAGATGAGAGGTACACGGTGTTAGAAGCATTCTGGGTTTGTGTTCGTATTTTAGAAGGTTCATTAAAAATTTTCGATGATCGCTAAACCTCTATATGGATTGTTAAAAAGGGATAAAGAATTTGTATTTGAAGAAAAGGAATTGCAATGCTATGAAATGCTTAAGAAAAAGTTGGTGGAAGCTCCAGTGTTAGGATTATATTATTACAAGGACGAGGTAGAATTGCATACAGATGCCAGCGCACAAGGCTTTGGGGCATTTTTGCTGCAAAGAAAAGAGGATAAAAAGCTATATCCCATACTTTATTTTTCGAAAGCAACAACAAAAGACGAAGAAAAGTATCATAGCTTTGAATTAGAAACTTTAGCAATAATTTACGCTCTTAGAAGATTTAAAATTTATGTGCAGGGTATACGATTTAGAATAGTCACAGATTGTAACTCACTGACGTTGGCGTTAAATAGAATTGAGTTAAACCCCCGTATTGCACGGTGGCCATTAGAATTGCTAGAGTATGACTTTGAATTCGTCCATAAATCGGGGAAACTTATGCAACATGCTGAAGCGTTAAGTAGAAATACAAACATAACGGTAGTAGAAACGAATAGCTTTAAAGATAATTTAATTATTTGTCAAGCAAAAGATGAAAAATTAAAGGATGTTAGAAAAAAGTTTGAAAAGGAGGATGATAAAATGTTTGAGATGAGGAATGGAGTTATATATATATATAGTCGAATAATGGAATGTTGTTATTTTGTATTCCAAAAGAAATGGAGGATAAGATATTATACAAATATGTATCACAATGAATTAGGTCATTTAGGAAGAAATAAAGTTATGGATGCTATTGTTAGGACGTATTGGTTTTCGAATATGAAAGAGAAAGTGGTTAGACGTGTTGAAAATTGTATAAGATGTGTAGCATATTCTACAAAGTCAGGGAAAGGGGAAGGACTGTTGCACAGTATACCAAAAGGAAGTGTGCCATTCGAAATTATACATATTGATCATTATGGACCGGTTGATAATGGAAGAGCAAAGAAACATCTCTTTGTGGTTATTTACTAAATGTGTTAGACTATATGCAATAAAAACGACGAACACAAGGGAAGTAAATATAGCATTGAAAGACTACTTTAGGTCTTACAGCAGACCAACTTGTATAGTATTAAACATGTTAAAATTGCGACTGGGTCACCTCAAGCCAATACGCAAGTAGAAAGGATTAACCGAATTGTGGGACCAATGACAGCTAAATGAGCGGATCCAGGAGAGAAACTGCATTGGGACACAGTTGTGGAGGATGTTAAGTTTTCACTAAACAACACGAAGCAGAGAAGCATAGCACAAATGCCAAGTAAGATGTTGTTTGGAATCGAGCAGAAAGTAAAAGTTATTGATGAATTGAGACAAAAGTTAGTGATGTTAGAGACTTAGACAAAAATAGAAAAGACGGTTCAGAAGCACAAAGAAAATTACAAAAAGACATCGAACAAAGTTATAATGAAAAAAGGACAAAGAGTTTGGAGTACAAAGTGGGAGACTATATTATGGTAAAAAATGTTGATAGCTCAGTAGGAGTTGCAAGAAAGCTTATACCTAAACACAAGGGCCTTTTTTTTCTCAAAACTTTGAGAAATGAAAGATACTTGATAAAAGATGTTGAAGGTTTTCAATTATCGCGTTGCCCTTATCAAGGTGTCTGGAGTATCCAAAATTTTAAGCATTGGATTGGAAAACGATAATAAAGTTGTAAATATATCTAAGAATTTGTAAATACAAAACTAACTTATAGAAACTAAGATAAATATAAGCCGAAATCAATTGTAAAGTAACTCAAGATCAGGGGATCTTGTAGCAGGATTGCTACGTCGTAGTTTGTATGTATGTGTATGTTATTGTATTCCTTCTAGATCATTCGTGTTAGTTCTAAGAAAAAGTTGTTGTTGTTGTACGATGCCGCTCACTGTTCTCTATCTCTCTCTCAATCTCATCGCCCTCACACTCTCTCAATGAATCTCTCAATGTGTTGGTGCTTAACTTCAGGGGAATACATTATACCCCTACATATGAAAATATCTGTTCATGGAAATCATGTGAACACCTGCGTGTGGAGGAATGACGCAGCCACCGAGGGAGTTGATACTTGTGTATGCCATCGAATTCCGGATTACAAAAAGGAAGCACTCAACATTATGAATATATAGTATAATCTAAAAAAAGAAAGAAAAAGATTAAAACCGTAAAAACCATGTTTGCAATACCAAAATAAATAAATATTATTATGCTACAAAATAAAATTCAGACTTTTTATTTCGAGTTAAAATTTCAGGTAAGGAGAATGGAAAATATTTTCTGACTGAAATATGTCAGCTACTCATGAGTTGTTGCTCGGTCGTGATCTCAACCTCTATAATGGGAACTCATTAGAGCTAGCAGTCAGCCGTGAGGTCGTTGGCGTGAGGCCCATGATCTTGTCAATGAGCGTGTGCCTTCTGGGTTGCGCATGTGTCCCTTTTATTGCGGTCAGGTTATGGACTGTTTCCATACTACTCATGTTTACATTTTAACAAAACTTTTTTATAATCCTCAGTAATGGTACTGGAAAGTTGAAGTGTGGTCCCGTAGAAATTTCGTCTTCACTGCTCCATCCAGAATTCAATAGGTTTTGACTTTGAAGATTATCCAGAGATATATAATTTTTTAGGGAAGTACTCATATTGACATGGACTTGACACGTTGGACATGTTGTATTTAGTTGTTACCTAGCAGTATTTTGATGCTTACTTTCTGTTTAGTCTTGTTTTTGGATTGTTACTTTGTGTATGGTACCTGTAAAGTACTTGGTTTTGTATAGTATCTGTAAAGTACTTAGTTTTAGGTGGTAACTAACTGTTAACAAGTGTTATGAGTTGTTAGAGTCTCTTATTAAGAATTATCAAAGCATACAAACCAACTTACCGTGAACTATAATTACCTGACCGTCATTAAAGTCACATGCCCAAGACCTGAGGAGCAGGGCGTCTGATAAGATCATAGATCTCAAGACCATTGATAAGGGAGGAAGTTACGACCGTGCAACAACTCGCAAGTAGCCGACGTACCTCATTGAACAAAATACTTTCCCTTCATTTGTACTTGTAGTTGTAGAAAGAAATTTTGTAGGATCATTTTATTTACTATTTGATTTATTTTATTATTGTAAGCATATTTAATTTAACTCATAATTAATATATATTATATATATTTTTATATAATTAATTTTCTGACTCATTCATATGTTCAGTCAGAAACAAATTTTGTAGGATCATTTTATATTATTTTATTATCGTAAACATTTTTCATTTATTATATATATATATTTAAATATATACTATACATATTTTTTAAATATTTAATTTTCTGGCACCTCCCTCTGTAAGAAATATATGGATTGTTAACCTTCGTTCCAAACGCATACTTTCGCTTGGTTCCCATAGATAGATGTAAAATAATTCTCACAATTTAATGTTTCTCAGATGTTGAATTACTTTTAAACATTATAATATATTTTGAAGGCATCTTTAGCTTACATAAGAGCGTCTTTTAATTTAATTTCTGATTTAAGTATATGATAGAGGTGGTGTGACCTGGTAATATCTGTTTTTTGTTGCGAACTATTTTTCTAGTTCTATTCTATTTGTATACTATTCTTTAATAACAATACTCATCTGGCTTTCGTGATTCACGATGAGCTGTTAATAGATGGTTACTAGCTGCTTATTAGATGTCTACTAGTTGCTTACTAGTTGTTATTAGCTGGTTACTATATGTTTAGTAGATGTATACAAATTGTTTACTAGATGTTATTAGCTGGTTACTAGCTGTTTAGTATCTGGTTTCTATATGTTTAGTAGATGTATACAAGTTGTTTACTAGATGTTATAACTGGTTACTAGCTGCTTAGTATCTGGTTTCACTATGTTTACAAAATGTATACAAGTTGTTTACAAGATGTTAGCTGGTTACTAGTTGTTCTTAACTTCTACGAGCTGTTATAGTCTTTTTAGACTTTCGATGTGAAGTAAAAACTTACACTCTGATTTTCAAGGTGTTTTCTGTGTACGTTAGAAATATCATACAACCAAAACATCTTAGGGGAACATTTCCGATTATGTTGGCGAAAGATGTATCCTGTGGTTGTAAAACTAATTAAAAAACAACTAAGAACGCGTTACTCAGCTAAATGGAGATATGCAAGCAGCAAAGCGAGATTAAAATGCGCCACCTACCGGCGGTAGACAGATTTAAGCGTTATGGGCGTTAGGGAGTGGAAAATTTTTTTTTGGATCAATCGATAGGTATTGACGAGACCAATACACTTTAGTTAAAATTTTTTATCTAGCAAGAAAATTGTGGGCGTCACAGGTTTGGGCGGTTTGTGGGCGTTTAAGTGGGCGTGGCAAACTTTTTTTAGGTCAATCGATAGGTATTGATGAGAACAATACATTTCAGTTACAATTTTTATTCTAGCATCAAAACTATAGGAGCCCCAGGTTTGGGCGGTTTGCTGAAACAAACTTGCGCTGCGTAAGAAGCTCAGCTCGACCTGCGTGAGAGACTTGCCAACTTGCTAAAAAGCTAACCCCACGCGACTACGGGAATACTTTTCACTTTCCAACAATCGGTGAACGTTCTAGATTTTTCTTAGCAAAAACCCCAAAGTTTTCATCCGTCCGCCTACGGTACAAGTGCACGTGGTTTTGCTACGAATACCCGTTTAAAAGCGTGATTCCAGTTATTCATCCGTCCGCCAACGGAAAAAGTTTTGATACGTTTGTGTAATCCATACGGATCTGCAAGAAAAGGGAAAACAACCAAACTGTAAACCTTAAACGTAGAGAGAGAAGAGATCAGATAATTACATGGCCAGCGTTTCGGAGCATAGAACCCACTAGAAGCCACAGTGAGGTTAGATTCGAAGAAGTGCAGAAGTGATGTTAATTTCGACCCATAGACATCTTAAGGCAGCAACACGCACATGCTAGGAGACGCAACGGCATAAGTTTGTTAGATTTGTTATATAGAGCTCACACGAGTAAATCAATTGTAATTGCGAACGGAATTCGCATTAAATTTAATGGAACATTAAACCTTTGTTTTACAACAAACGCAGTCCTCCGATGGCTGATCAATTTGTTGAATAATGTATTTAGTTTAGCAAGTATAATTCTTAAGCAACGTAACGTCGCAGATTTAAAGACAATAGAACCATGAAGTAAACCACTAGATTTCGAACGGTAATAAAGTTAATCTAACCCAGAATGTCACGCACAAACGAATACAATAATTTTAACTCCCTACAGCATCGTGGAAAGGCCTTTCAACACTGCAAAAGTAATGGTTGAGTGAAACCAAATCTTAAATATTGTTATTCCCATGTTGTGCGTATCATTTGTAAAAGACCTTTTCATACTCCGTCAGCATAGACTCGTAGTAAAGGCTATGCTTATAAAGTAAATTTAATTTGAAACCAGTCCTCCATCTGTATAAAATTTCCTTATAAATTGTGTAAGCATATTTAAAAGGGTAAGACGAGATTGTTGACTTAGATAGACAACATGCATTCAGTTAAAATAAATAACTTTTTTAATGTATTTGACGGAATTCTGTTCAATGCACACTATGTACGGCTCCAGTTCATACAATCCAAACTCTTTGAATGTGAACGAGGTAATATAAAAACATCTATTCATGGAAATCATATGGACACCTGCGTGTGTAGCAATGATGCAGACTGACAGACTGACAGTCAGTCAGTCTGTCAGTATGTCAGTCTGTCAGTCTGTCAGTCTGTCAGTCTGTCAGTCTGTCAGTCTGTCAGTCTGTCAGTCTGTCAGTCTGTCAGTCTGTCAGTCTGTCAGTCTGTCAGTCTGTCAGTCTGTCAGTCTGTCAGTCTGTCAGTCTGTCAGTCTGTCAGTCTGTCAGTCTGTCAGTCTGTCAGTCTGTCAGTCTGTCAGTCTGTCAGTCTGTCAGTCTGTCAGTCTGTCAGTCTGTCAGTCTGTCAGTCTGTCAGTCTGTCAGTCTGTCAGTCTGTCAGTCTGTCAGTCTGTCAGTCTGTCAGTCTGTCAGTCTGTCAGTCTGTCAGTCTGTCAGTCTGTCAGTCTGTCAGTCTGTCAGTCTGTCAGTCTGTCAGTCTGTCAGTCTGTCAGTCTGTCAGTCTGTCAGTCTGTCAGTCTGTCAGTCTGTCAGTCTGTCAGTCTGTCAGTCTGTCAGTCTGTCAGTCTGTCAGTCTGTCAGTCTGTCAGTCTGTCAGTCTGTCAGTCTGTCAGTCTGTCAGTCTGTCAGTCTGTCAGTCTGTCAGTCTGTCAGTCTGTCAGTCTGTCAGTCTGTCAGTCTGTCAGTCTGTCAGTCTGTCAGTCTGTCAGTCTGTCAGTCTGTCAGTCTGTCAGTCTGTCAGTCTGTCAGTCTGTCAGTCTGTCAGTCTGTCAGTCTGTCAGTCTGTCAGTCTGTCAGTCTGTCAGTCTGTCAGTCTGTCAGTCTGTCAGTCTGTCAGTCTGTCAGTCTGTCAGTCTGTCAGTCTGTCAGTCTGTCAGTCTGTCAGTCTGTCAGTCTGTCAGTCTGTCAGTCTGTCAGTCTGTCAGTCTGTCAGTCTGTCAGTCTGTCAGTCTGTCAGTCTGTCAGTCTGTCAGTCTGTCAGTCTGTCAGTCTGTCAGTCTGTCAGTCTGTCAGTCTGTCAGTCTGTCAGTCTGTCAGTCTGTCAGTCTGTCAGTCTGTCAGTCTGTCAGTCTGTCAGTCTGTCAGTCTGTCAGTCTGTCAGTCTGTCAGTCTGTCAGTCTGTCAGTCTGTCAGTCTGTCAGTCTGTCAGTCTGTCAGTCTGTCAGTCTGTCAGTCTGTCAGTCTGTCAGTCTGTCAGTCTGTCAGTCTGTCAGTCTGTCAGTCTGTCAGTCTGTCAGTCTGTCAGTCTGTCAGTCTGTCAGTCTGTCAGTCTGTCAGTCTGTCAGTCTGTCAGTCTGTCAGTCTGTCAGTCTGTCAGTCTGTCAGTCTGTCAGTCTGTCAGTCTGTCAGTCTGTCAGTCTGTCAGTCTGTCAGTCTGTCAGTCTGTCAGTCTGTCAGTCTGTCAGTCTGTCAGTCTGTCAGTCTGTCAGTCTGTCAGTCTGTCAGTCTGTCAGTCTGTCAGTCTGTCAGTCTGTCAGTCTGTCAGTCTGTCAGTCTGTCAGTCTGTCAGTCTGTCAGTCTGTCAGTCTGTCAGTCTGTCAGTCTGTCAGTCTGTCAGTCTGTCAGTCTGTCAGTCTGTCAGTCTGTCAGTCTGTCAGTCTGTCAGTCTGTCAGTCTGTCAGTCTGTCAGTCTGTCAGTCTGTCAGTCTGTCAGTCTGTCAGTCTGTCAGTCTGTCAGTCTGTCAGTCTGTCAGTCTGTCAGTCTGTCAGTCTGTCAGTCTGTCAGTCTGTCAGTCTGTCAGTCTGTCAGTCTGTCAGTCTGTCAGTCTGTCAGTCTGTCAGTCTGTCAGTCTGTCAGTCTGTCAGTCTGTCAGTCTGTCAGTCTGTCAGTCTGTCAGTCTGTCAGTCTGTCAGTCTGTCAGTCTGTCAGTCTGTCAGTCTGTCAGTCTGTCAGTCTGTCAGTCTGTCAGTCTGTCAGTCTGTCAGTCTGTCAGTCTGTCAGTCTGTCAGTCTGTCAGTCTGTCAGTCTGTCAGTCTGTCAGTCTGTCAGTCTGTCAGTCTGTCAGTCTGTCAGTCTGTCAGTCTGTCAGTCTGTCAGTCTGTCAGTCTGTCAGTCTGTCAGTCTGTCAGTCTGTCAGTCTGTCAGTCTGTCAGTCTGTCAGTCTGTCAGTCTGTCAGTCTGTCAGTCTGTCAGTCTGTCAGTCTGTCAGTCTGTCAGTCTGTCAGTCTGTCAGTCTGTCAGTCTGTCAGTCTGTCAGTCTGTCAGTCTGTCAGTCTGTCAGTCTGTCAGTCTGTCAGTCTGTCAGTCTGTCAGTCTGTCAGTCTGTCAGTCTGTCAGTCTGTCAGTCTGTCAGTCTGTCAGTCTGTCAGTCTGTCAGTCTGTCAGTCTGTCAGTCTGTCAGTCTGTCAGTCTGTCAGTCTGTCAGTCTGTCAGTCTGTCAGTCTGTCAGTCTGTCAGTCTGTCAGTCTGTCAGTCTGTCAGTCTGTCAGTCTGTCAGTCTGTCAGTCTGTCAGTCTGTCAGTCTGTCAGTCTGTCAGTCTGTCAGTCTGTCAGTCTGTCAGTCTGTCAGTCTGTCAGTCTGTCAGTCTGTCAGTCTGTCAGTCTGTCAGTCTGTCAGTCTGTCAGTCTGTCAGTCTGTCAGTCTGTCAGTCTGTCAGTCTGTCAGTCTGTCAGTCTGTCAGTCTGTCAGTCTGTCAGTCTGTCAGTCTGTCAGTCTGTCAGTCTGTCAGTCTGTCAGTCTGTCAGTCTGTCAGTCTGTCAGTCTGTCAGTCTGTCAGTCTGTCAGTCTGTCAGTCTGTCAGTCTGTCAGTCTGTCAGTCTGTCAGTCTGTCAGTCTGTCAGTCTGTCAGTCTGTCAGTCTGTCAGTCTGTCAGTCTGTCAGTCTGTCAGTCTGTCAGTCTGTCAGTCTGTCAGTCTGTCAGTCTGTCAGTCTGTCAGTCTGTCAGTCTGTCAGTCTGTCAGTCTGTCAGTCTGTCAGTCTGTCAGTCTGTCAGTCTGTCAGTCTGTCAGTCTGTCAGTCTGTCAGTCTGTCAGTCTGTCAGTCTGTCAGTCTGTCAGTCTGTCAGTCTGTCAGTCTGTCAGTCTGTCAGTCTGTCAGTCTGTCAGTCTGTCAGTCTGTCAGTCTGTCAGTCTGTCAGTCTGTCAGTCTGTCAGTCTGTCAGTCTGTCAGTCTGTCAGTCTGTCAGTCTGTCAGTCTGTCAGTCTGTCAGTCTGTCAGTCTGTCAGTCTGTCAGTCTGTCAGTCTGTCAGTCTGTCAGTCTGTCAGTCTGTCAGTCTGTCAGTCTGTCAGTCTGTCAGTCTGTCAGTCTGTCAGTCTGTCAGTCTGTCAGTCTGTCAGTCTGTCAGTCTGTCAGTCTGTCAGTCTGTCAGTCTGTCAGTCTGTCAGTCTGTCAGTCTGTCAGTCTGTCAGTCTGTCAGTCTGTCAGTCTGTCAGTCTGTCAGTCTGTCAGTCTGTCAGTCTGTCAGTCTGTCAGTCTGTCAGTCTGTCAGTCTGTCAGTCTGTCAGTCTGTCAGTCTGTCAGTCTGTCAGTCTGTCAGTCTGTCAGTCTGTCAGTCTGTCAGTCTGTCAGTCTGTCAGTCTGTCAGTCTGTCAGTCTGTCAGTCTGTCAGTCTGTCAGTCTGTCAGTCTGTCAGTCTGTCAGTCTGTCAGTCTGTCAGTCTGTCAGTCTGTCAGTCTGTCAGTCTGTCAGTCTGTCAGTCTGTCAGTCTGTCAGTCTGTCAGTCTGTCAGTCTGTCAGTCTGTCAGTCTGTCAGTCTGTCAGTCTGTCAGTCTGTCAGTCTGTCAGTCTGTCAGTCTGTCAGTCTGTCAGTCTGTCAGTCTGTCAGTCTGTCAGTCTGTCAGTCTGTCAGTCTGTCAGTCTGTCAGTCTGTCAGTCTGTCAGTCTGTCAGTCTGTCAGTCTGTCAGTCTGTCAGTCTGTCAGTCTGTCAGTCTGTCAGTCTGTCAGTCTGTCAGTCTGTCAGTCTGTCAGTCTGTCAGTCTGTCAGTCTGTCAGTCTGTCAGTCTGTCAGTCTGTCAGTCTGTCAGTCTGTCAGTCTGTCAGTCTGTCAGTCTGTCAGTCTGTCAGTCTGTCAGTCTGTCAGTCTGTCAGTCTGTCAGTCTGTCAGTCTGTCAGTCTGTCAGTCTGTCAGTCTGTCAGTCTGTCAGTCTGTCAGTCTGTCAGTCTGTCAGTCTGTCAGTCTGTCAGTCTGTCAGTCTGTCAGTCTGTCAGTCTGTCAGTCTGTCAGTCTGTCAGTCTGTCAGTCTGTCAGTCTGTCAGTCTGTCAGTCTGTCAGTCTGTCAGTCTGTCAGTCTGTCAGTCTGTCAGTCTGTCAGTCTGTCAGTCTGTCAGTCTGTCAGTCTGTCAGTCTGTCAGTCTGTCAGTCTGTCAGTCTGTCAGTCTGTCAGTCTGTCAGTCTGTCAGTCTGTCAGTCTGTCAGTCTGTCAGTCTGTCAGTCTGTCAGTCTGTCAGTCTGTCAGTCTGTCAGTCTGTCAGTCTGTCAGTCTGTCAGTCTGTCAGTCTGTCAGTCTGTCAGTCTGTCAGTCTGTCAGTCTGTCAGTCTGTCAGTCTGTCAGTCTGTCAGTCTGTCAGTCTGTCAGTCTGTCAGTCTGTCAGTCTGTCAGTCTGTCAGTCTGTCAGTCTGTCAGTCTGTCAGTCTGTCAGTCTGTCAGTCTGTCAGTCTGTCAGTCTGTCAGTCTGTCAGTCTGTCAGTCTGTCAGTCTGTCAGTCTGTCAGTCTGTCAGTCTGTCAGTCTGTCAGTCTGTCAGTCTGTCAGTCTGTCAGTCTGTCAGTCTGTCAGTCTGTCAGTCTGTCAGTCTGTCAGTCTGTCAGTCTGTCAGTCTGTCAGTCTGTCAGTCTGTCAGTCTGTCAGTCTGTCAGTCTGTCAGTCTGTCAGTCTGTCAGTCTGTCAGTCTGTCAGTCTGTCAGTCTGTCAGTCTGTCAGTCTGTCAGTCTGTCAGTCTGTCAGTCTGTCAGTCTGTCAGTCTGTCAGTCTGTCAGTCTGTCAGTCTGTCAGTCTGTCAGTCTGTCAGTCTGTCAGTCTGTCAGTCTGTCAGTCTGTCAGTCTGTCAGTCTGTCAGTCTGTCAGTCTGTCAGTCTGTCAGTCTGTCAGTCTGTCAGTCTGTCAGTCTGTCAGTCTGTCAGTCTGTCAGTCTGTCAGTCTGTCAGTCTGTCAGTCTGTCAGTCTGTCAGTCTGTCAGTCTGTCAGTCTGTCAGTCTGTCAGTCTGTCAGTCTGTCAGTCTGTCAGTCTGTCAGTCTGTCAGTCTGTCAGTCTGTCAGTCTGTCAGTCTGTCAGTCTGTCAGTCTGTCAGTCTGTCAGTCTGTCAGTCTGTCAGTCTGTCAGTCTGTCAGTCTGTCAGTCTGTCAGTCTGTCAGTCTGTCAGTCTGTCAGTCTGTCAGTCTGTCAGTCTGTCAGTCTGTCAGTCTGTCAGTCTGTCAGTCTGTCAGTCTGTCAGTCTGTCAGTCTGTCAGTCTGTCAGTCTGTCAGTCTGTCAGTCTGTCAGTCTGTCAGTCTGTCAGTCTGTCAGTCTGTCAGTCTGTCAGTCTGTCAGTCTGTCAGTCTGTCAGTCTGTCAGTCTGTCAGTCTGTCAGTCTGTCAGTCTGTCAGTCTGTCAGTCTGTCAGTCTGTCAGTCTGTCAGTCTGTCAGTCTGTCAGTCTGTCAGTCTGTCAGTCTGTCAGTCTGTCAGTCTGTCAGTCTGTCAGTCTGTCAGTCTGTCAGTCTGTCAGTCTGTCAGTCTGTCAGTCTGTCAGTCTGTCAGTCTGTCAGTCTGTCAGTCTGTCAGTCTGTCAGTCTGTCAGTCTGTCAGTCTGTCAGTCTGTCAGTCTGTCAGTCTGTCAGTCTGTCAGTCTGTCAGTCTGTCAGTCTGTCAGTCTGTCAGTCTGTCAGTCTGTCAGTCTGTCAGTCTGTCAGTCTGTCAGTCTGTCAGTCTGTCAGTCTGTCAGTCTGTCAGTCTGTCAGTCTGTCAGTCTGTCAGTCTGTCAGTCTGTCAGTCTGTCAGTCTGTCAGTCTGTCAGTCTGTCAGTCTGTCAGTCTGTCAGTCTGTCAGTCTGTCAGTCTGTCAGTCTGTCAGTCTGTCAGTCTGTCAGTCTGTCAGTCTGTCAGTCTGTCAGTCTGTCAGTCTGTCAGTCTGTCAGTCTGTCAGTCTGTCAGTCTGTCAGTCTGTCAGTCTGTCAGTCTGTCAGTCTGTCAGTCTGTCAGTCTGTCAGTCTGTCAGTCTGTCAGTCTGTCAGTCTGTCAGTCTGTCAGTCTGTCAGTCTGTCAGTCTGTCAGTCTGTCAGTCTGTCAGTCTGTCAGTCTGTCAGTCTGTCAGTCTGTCAGTCTGTCAGTCTGTCAGTCTGTCAGTCTGTCAGTCTGTCAGTCTGTCAGTCTGTCAGTCTGTCAGTCTGTCAGTCTGTCAGTCTGTCAGTCTGTCAGTCTGTCAGTCTGTCAGTCTGTCAGTCTGTCAGTCTGTCAGTCTGTCAGTCTGTCAGTCTGTCAGTCTGTCAGTCTGTCAGTCTGTCAGTCTGTCAGTCTGTCAGTCTGTCAGTCTGTCAGTCTGTCAGTCTGTCAGTCTGTCAGTCTGTCAGTCTGTCAGTCTGTCAGTCTGTCAGTCTGTCAGTCTGTCAGTCTGTCAGTCTGTCAGTCTGTCAGTCTGTCAGTCTGTCAGTCTGTCAGTCTGTCAGTCTGTCAGTCTGTCAGTCTGTCAGTCTGTCAGTCTGTCAGTCTGTCAGTCTGTCAGTCTGTCAGTCTGTCAGTCTGTCAGTCTGTCAGTCTGTCAGTCTGTCAGTCTGTCAGTCTGTCAGTCTGTCAGTCTGTCAGTCTGTCAGTCTGTCAGTCTGTCAGTCTGTCAGTCTGTCAGTCTGTCAGTCTGTCAGTCTGTCAGTCTGTCAGTCTGTCAGTCTGTCAGTCTGTCAGTCTGTCAGTCTGTCAGTCTGTCAGTCTGTCAGTCTGTCAGTCTGTCAGTCTGTCAGTCTGTCAGTCTGTCAGTCTGTCAGTCTGTCAGTCTGTCAGTCTGTCAGTCTGTCAGTCTGTCAGTCTGTCAGTCTGTCAGTCTGTCAGTCTGTCAGTCTGTCAGTCTGTCAGTCTGTCAGTCTGTCAGTCTGTCAGTCTGTCAGTCTGTCAGTCTGTCAGTCTGTCAGTCTGTCAGTCTGTCAGTCTGTCAGTCTGTCAGTCTGTCAGTCTGTCAGTCTGTCAGTCTGTCAGTCTGTCAGTCTGTCAGTCTGTCAGTCTGTCAGTCTGTCAGTCTGTCAGTCTGTCAGTCTGTCAGTCTGTCAGTCTGTCAGTCTGTCAGTCTGTCAGTCTGTCAGTCTGTCAGTCTGTCAGTCTGTCAGTCTGTCAGTCTGTCAGTCTGTCAGTCTGTCAGTCTGTCAGTCTGTCAGTCTGTCAGTCTGTCAGTCTGTCAGTCTGTCAGTCTGTCAGTCTGTCAGTCTGTCAGTCTGTCAGTCTGTCAGTCTGTCAGTCTGTCAGTCTGTCAGTCTGTCAGTCTGTCAGTCTGTCAGTCTGTCAGTCTGTCAGTCTGTCAGTCTGTCAGTCTGTCAGTCTGTCAGTCTGTCAGTCTGTCAGTCTGTCAGTCTGTCAGTCTGTCAGTCTGTCAGTCTGTCAGTCTGTCAGTCTGTCAGTCTGTCAGTCTGTCAGTCTGTCAGTCTGTCAGTCTGTCAGTCTGTCAGTCTGTCAGTCTGTCAGTCTGTCAGTCTGTCAGTCTGTCAGTCTGTCAGTCTGTCAGTCTGTCAGTCTGTCAGTCTGTCAGTCTGTCAGTCTGTCAGTCTGTCAGTCTGTCAGTCTGTCAGTCTGTCAGTCTGTCAGTCTGTCAGTCTGTCAGTCTGTCAGTCTGTCAGTCTGTCAGTCTGTCAGTCTGTCAGTCTGTCAGTCTGTCAGTCTGTCAGTCTGTCAGTCTGTCAGTCTGTCAGTCTGTCAGTCTGTCAGTCTGTCAGTCTGTCAGTCTGTCAGTCTGTCAGTCTGTCAGTCTGTCAGTCTGTCAGTCTGTCAGTCTGTCAGTCTGTCAGTCTGTCAGTCTGTCAGTCTGTCAGTCTGTCAGTCTGTCAGTCTGTCAGTCTGTCAGTCTGTCAGTCTGTCAGTCTGTCAGTCTGTCAGTCTGTCAGTCTGTCAGTCTGTCAGTCTGTCAGTCTGTCAGTCTGTCAGTCTGTCAGTCTGTCAGTCTGTCAGTCTGTCAGTCTGTCAGTCTGTCAGTCTGTCAGTCTGTCAGTCTGTCAGTCTGTCAGTCTGTCAGTCTGTCAGTCTGTCAGTCTGTCAGTCTGTCAGTCTGTCAGTCTGTCAGTCTGTCAGTCTGTCAGTCTGTCAGTCTGTCAGTCTGTCAGTCTGTCAGTCTGTCAGTCTGTCAGTCTGTCAGTCTGTCAGTCTGTCAGTCTGTCAGTCTGTCAGTCTGTCAGTCTGTCAGTCTGTCAGTCTGTCAGTCTGTCAGTCTGTCAGTCTGTCAGTCTGTCAGTCTGTCAGTCTGTCAGTCTGTCAGTCTGTCAGTCTGTCAGTCTGTCAGTCTGTCAGTCTGTCAGTCTGTCAGTCTGTCAGTCTGTCAGTCTGTCAGTCTGTCAGTCTGTCAGTCTGTCAGTCTGTCAGTCTGTCAGTCTGTCAGTCTGTCAGTCTGTCAGTCTGTCAGTCTGTCAGTCTGTCAGTCTGTCAGTCTGTCAGTCTGTCAGTCTGTCAGTCTGTCAGTCTGTCAGTCTGTCAGTCTGTCAGTCTGTCAGTCTGTCAGTCTGTCAGTCTGTCAGTCTGTCAGTCTGTCAGTCTGTCAGTCTGTCAGTCTGTCAGTCTGTCAGTCTGTCAGTCTGTCAGTCTGTCAGTCTGTCAGTCTGTCAGTCTGTCAGTCTGTCAGTCTGTCAGTCTGTCAGTCTGTCAGTCTGTCAGTCTGTCAGTCTGTCAGTCTGTCAGTCTGTCAGTCTGTCAGTCTGTCAGTCTGTCAGTCTGTCAGTCTGTCAGTCTGTCAGTCTGTCAGTCTGTCAGTCTGTCAGTCTGTCAGTCTGTCAGTCTGTCAGTCTGTCAGTCTGTCAGTCTGTCAGTCTGTCAGTCTGTCAGTCTGTCAGTCTGTCAGTCTGTCAGTCTGTCAGTCTGTCAGTCTGTCAGTCTGTCAGTCTGTCAGTCTGTCAGTCTGTCAGTCTGTCAGTCTGTCAGTCTGTCAGTCTGTCAGTCTGTCAGTCTGTCAGTCTGTCAGTCTGTCAGTCTGTCAGTCTGTCAGTCTGTCAGTCTGTCAGTCTGTCAGTCTGTCAGTCTGTCAGTCTGTCAGTCTGTCAGTCTGTCAGTCTGTCAGTCTGTCAGTCTGTCAGTCTGTCAGTCTGTCAGTCTGTCAGTCTGTCAGTCTGTCAGTCTGTCAGTCTGTCAGTCTGTCAGTCTGTCAGTCTGTCAGTCTGTCAGTCTGTCAGTCTGTCAGTCTGTCAGTCTGTCAGTCTGTCAGTCTGTCAGTCTGTCAGTCTGTCAGTCTGTCAGTCTGTCAGTCTGTCAGTCTGTCAGTCTGTCAGTCTGTCAGTCTGTCAGTCTGTCAGTCTGTCAGTCTGTCAGTCTGTCAGTCTGTCAGTCTGTCAGTCTGTCAGTCTGTCAGTCTGTCAGTCTGTCAGTCTGTCAGTCTGTCAGTCTGTCAGTCTGTCAGTCTGTCAGTCTGTCAGTCTGTCAGTCTGTCAGTCTGTCAGTCTGTCAGTCTGTCAGTCTGTCAGTCTGTCAGTCTGTCAGTCTGTCAGTCTGTCAGTCTGTCAGTCTGTCAGTCTGTCAGTCTGTCAGTCTGTCAGTCTGTCAGTCTGTCAGTCTGTCAGTCTGTCAGTCTGTCAGTCTGTCAGTCTGTCAGTCTGTCAGTCTGTCAGTCTGTCAGTCTGTCAGTCTGTCAGTCTGTCAGTCTGTCAGTCTGTCAGTCTGTCAGTCTGTCAGTCTGTCAGTCTGTCAGTCTGTCAGTCTGTCAGTCTGTCAGTCTGTCAGTCTGTCAGTCTGTCAGTCTGTCAGTCTGTCAGTCTGTCAGTCTGTCAGTCTGTCAGTCTGTCAGTCTGTCAGTCTGTCAGTCTGTCAGTCTGTCAGTCTGTCAGTCTGTCAGTCTGTCAGTCTGTCAGTCTGTCAGTCTGTCAGTCTGTCAGTCTGTCAGTCTGTCAGTCTGTCAGTCTGTCAGTCTGTCAGTCTGTCAGTCTGTCAGTCTGTCAGTCTGTCAGTCTGTCAGTCTGTCAGTCTGTCAGTCTGTCAGTCTGTCAGTCTGTCAGTCTGTCAGTCTGTCAGTCTGTCAGTCTGTCAGTCTGTCAGTCTGTCAGTCTGTCAGTCTGTCAGTCTGTCAGTCTGTCAGTCTGTCAGTCTGTCAGTCTGTCAGTCTGTCAGTCTGTCAGTCTGTCAGTCTGTCAGTCTGTCAGTCTGTCAGTCTGTCAGTCTGTCAGTCTGTCAGTCTGTCAGTCTGTCAGTCTGTCAGTCTGTCAGTCTGTCAGTCTGTCAGTCTGTCAGTCTGTCAGTCTGTCAGTCTGTCAGTCTGTCAGTCTGTCAGTCTGTCAGTCTGTCAGTCTGTCAGTCTGTCAGTCTGTCAGTCTGTCAGTCTGTCAGTCTGTCAGTCTGTCAGTCTGTCAGTCTGTCAGTCTGTCAGTCTGTCAGTCTGTCAGTCTGTCAGTCTGTCAGTCTGTCAGTCTGTCAGTCTGTCAGTCTGTCAGTCTGTCAGTCTGTCAGTCTGTCAGTCTGTCAGTCTGTCAGTCTGTCAGTCTGTCAGTCTGTCAGTCTGTCAGTCTGTCAGTCTGTCAGTCTGTCAGTCTGTCAGTCTGTCAGTCTGTCAGTCTGTCAGTCTGTCAGTCTGTCAGTCTGTCAGTCTGTCAGTCTGTCAGTCTGTCAGTCTGTCAGTCTGTCAGTCTGTCAGTCTGTCAGTCTGTCAGTCTGTCAGTCTGTCAGTCTGTCAGTCTGTCAGTCTGTCAGTCTGTCAGTCTGTCAGTCTGTCAGTCTGTCAGTCTGTCAGTCTGTCAGTCTGTCAGTCTGTCAGTCTGTCAGTCTGTCAGTCTGTCAGTCTGTCAGTCTGTCAGTCTGTCAGTCTGTCAGTCTGTCAGTCTGTCAGTCTGTCAGTCTGTCAGTCTGTCAGTCTGTCAGTCTGTCAGTCTGTCAGTCTGTCAGTCTGTCAGTCTGTCAGTCTGTCAGTCTGTCAGTCTGTCAGTCTGTCAGTCTGTCAGTCTGTCAGTCTGTCAGTCTGTCAGTCTGTCAGTCTGTCAGTCTGTCAGTCTGTCAGTCTGTCAGTCTGTCAGTCTGTCAGTCTGTCAGTCTGTCAGTCTGTCAGTCTGTCAGTCTGTCAGTCTGTCAGTCTGTCAGTCTGTCAGTCTGTCAGTCTGTCAGTCTGTCAGTCTGTCAGTCTGTCAGTCTGTCAGTCTGTCAGTCTGTCAGTCTGTCAGTCTGTCAGTCTGTCAGTCTGTCAGTCTGTCAGTCTGTCAGTCTGTCAGTCTGTCAGTCTGTCAGTCTGTCAGTCTGTCAGTCTGTCAGTCTGTCAGTCTGTCAGTCTGTCAGTCTGTCAGTCTGTCAGTCTGTCAGTCTGTCAGTCTGTCAGTCTGTCAGTCTGTCAGTCTGTCAGTCTGTCAGTCTGTCAGTCTGTCAGTCTGTCAGTCTGTCAGTCTGTCAGTCTGTCAGTCTGTCAGTCTGTCAGTCTGTCAGTCTGTCAGTCTGTCAGTCTGTCAGTCTGTCAGTCTGTCAGTCTGTCAGTCTGTCAGTCTGTCAGTCTGTCAGTCTGTCAGTCTGTCAGTCTGTCAGTCTGTCAGTCTGTCAGTCTGTCAGTCTGTCAGTCTGTCAGTCTGTCAGTCTGTCAGTCTGTCAGTCTGTCAGTCTGTCAGTCTGTCAGTCTGTCAGTCTGTCAGTCTGTCAGTCTGTCAGTCTGTCAGTCTGTCAGTCTGTCAGTCTGTCAGTCTGTCAGTCTGTCAGTCTGTCAGTCTGTCAGTCTGTCAGTCTGTCAGTCTGTCAGTCTGTCAGTCTGTCAGTCTGTCAGTCTGTCAGTCTGTCAGTCTGTCAGTCTGTCAGTCTGTCAGTCTGTCAGTCTGTCAGTCTGTCAGTCTGTCAGTCTGTCAGTCTGTCAGTCTGTCAGTCTGTCAGTCTGTCAGTCTGTCAGTCTGTCAGTCTGTCAGTCTGTCAGTCTGTCAGTCTGTCAGTCTGTCAGTCTGTCAGTCTGTCAGTCTGTCAGTCTGTCAGTCTGTCAGTCTGTCAGTCTGTCAGTCTGTCAGTCTGTCAGTCTGTCAGTCTGTCAGTCTGTCAGTCTGTCAGTCTGTCAGTCTGTCAGTCTGTCAGTCTGTCAGTCTGTCAGTCTGTCAGTCTGTCAGTCTGTCAGTCTGTCAGTCTGTCAGTCTGTCAGTCTGTCAGTCTGTCAGTCTGTCAGTCTGTCAGTCTGTCAGTCTGTCAGTCTGTCAGTCTGTCAGTCTGTCAGTCTGTCAGTCTGTCAGTCTGTCAGTCTGTCAGTCTGTCAGTCTGTCAGTCTGTCAGTCTGTCAGTCTGTCAGTCTGTCAGTCTGTCAGTCTGTCAGTCTGTCAGTCTGTCAGTCTGTCAGTCTGTCAGTCTGTCAGTCTGTCAGTCTGTCAGTCTGTCAGTCTGTCAGTCTGTCAGTCTGTCAGTCTGTCAGTCTGTCAGTCTGTCAGTCTGTCAGTCTGTCAGTCTGTCAGTCTGTCAGTCTGTCAGTCTGTCAGTCTGTCAGTCTGTCAGTCTGTCAGTCTGTCAGTCTGTCAGTCTGTCAGTCTGTCAGTCTGTCAGTCTGTCAGTCTGTCAGTCTGTCAGTCTGTCAGTCTGTCAGTCTGTCAGTCTGTCAGTCTGTCAGTCTGTCAGTCTGTCAGTCTGTCAGTCTGTCAGTCTGTCAGTCTGTCAGTCTGTCAGTCTGTCAGTCTGTCAGTCTGTCAGTCTGTCAGTCTGTCAGTCTGTCAGTCTGTCAGTCTGTCAGTCTGTCAGTCTGTCAGTCTGTCAGTCTGTCAGTCTGTCAGTCTGTCAGTCTGTCAGTCTGTCAGTCTGTCAGTCTGTCAGTCTGTCAGTCTGTCAGTCTGTCAGTCTGTCAGTCTGTCAGTCTGTCAGTCTGTCAGTCTGTCAGTCTGTCAGTCTGTCAGACTGAATAACATAATATTGGCTACTTCATATAGGAATCAAACTAATTGACAATTATTGTTTTAGCGGAGAGTATCGAATTTATCACCTATGAAGGTGCACACATCAGAAAAATACTGATTATTCACGACTACAAACGTCGCTCAGAGGGCTCTTGCAATTATCAAATAACTACAAGGCTGATACTTGCCGCTGCAAAAGTTTATAGTAGTCTATAAAATTGTAGGATACTGCACGAATATTTATATATGTATGTTTATAAGAAAGGAACCGTGTCCCGACAAACTTACCCCCTCTTTAAATCCTGGGCGATGAGATCTCGACGCTCCGGATCCTGGGCTTTGGGAAAATATTATGTTGGATATATATATATAAATATACGTGCACCAAAATACGGCTGTTCTTAAGTATATCAATTCACTTAAACACAAAATATATATATATTATGCTAGAGGCATGCGACTTCTTCAACGGCTGGTGGAGAGATTCGTCCTCTCTAATTGTTTATCATGATTCGCACTTTGTCTATTGATTCGGTTGGTTTAAATATATTTCAATGCATGTTTGAATGCTTGATTTTCACTTGTTATCCAATTGTATTATTTGAGGATATTGGTCCTTGGTTATGCATGAGTTCACTTTAGCTTTGGTTGGCTCGATTAACACATTTATATTGCATCACTACTTTCTCCGACGTATGCTATTGGTCGCTACGCTCTGAACGGATGGTTCCTACAGCTGAACAAATTTCAGGAGCATGGAGATCACGGATACTGCGTCCACAAACATCGCGGTATGTCGGATGTCGTCCTTATTGTTGATCTTCTCCACGTTCTTTGATGGCAATAGCGGCGCTGGTTCGACACAAGATTATTTCGAGCTGCAATGGTGTTCTCCTCAAGGACTGTTGGATATGGTGGCTAGTCCTGGTGGCAGAAGACTCCATGGACGACTGCCCCAGGGAAAGTCGCCTTCCCTCGAAGCTGCCGGCTTCCGTCAGCAAGACACCCAAATGGATTCTCTCTCCTTCTCTATTTGTCTAAGGTCTTTTATACCAGACTAGAGCTTTTACTTGGCTGCGGGTATGGATCGGATAAACTAGGTGTTACTAGAATTACTGTTTCTTGATATCTGCTATCTTGGAAGTCAACGGCCGGCTGTTGCCCTTTGCCAGCTACCGGAGTATGGTTACCAATAGGTTGATAGTGGCCGTTGTTCTGACCACGCGACACCCGAGAATTGCCGAATTGCTTTTTCTTCTGCCTTTACCAGTATGAGTCTGGTTAGTCACATGCACCCCTCCCCCTGGCTAAAGATTCGTCGTTGTTTCTCTATGTGAATCTTTCTATGTGGAGGGCGTACGTAACAACTTTGGCTTCATATATTGATAGTAAAAATCATACATTTTCTATTTCGATAAGTCTAATACTGCAAATCCTAAATACATTGGCTTATTAAATAGAACGGACAATCTTTTTATTTGAATTGCATAGAAATTATCATTAAGTTTGGATGCACTATGAAAATTGGATTTTGAAATGAAAGTTTTGCCACAACGTGCTTTTCGTCCAGTCTTTGTGCTATCCGGAACTTCCCATGTACTAATAAGCTTAATGTCGACCCTGCGCTCGGTATCTTCCATTGTTTTTCCGTATACAGCATTATTCATTAATTTAAAAAAATCTTTTTCAATTTTTTTTTTTGCATTTTGCCTATGTAAAGTATTTAGATCATTGTAATTCTTTAACCAAGGCTTTTGTAAAAACTGAACACCTCTATGGATCTTTTTCAATACTAACCCATTCTGTATACATTGTTGCAAATTGCGATAATGTATTACATAATTTTTCTTATTTCCCAGGACAGCAATTAATTTTTTTAGATCAATTTTTTAAGATCATGTAAACGGTATGGATTTATTAAGTCCACTTCCAAAAAATAACCGTATTTGCTATCGATTGGAATATTATTAATATCAAAATTGTCTATTTCTGCAGTAGACATCCACTTAAAGTCTTTATATGGTAAAGGTTGTGACATTGCCCAACCATACAAGTTATTCGCATTTCAACATTGCCTCCCAAGATAGACCTGATGTCGTAAAATACTGAGCTGGGTCAAATGAATAAATTTTCATACAAAATTTTCGGATGTTTTTAAAAATGTCAGTTAAAAGGAATACATCAGTTTTCAAATATAATTCTAAAAATTCTTCAAGAGTAAAAGATGAGACAATGGGGCCAAACTTTAAGAGCGTGATCATAATCTTCCTGAGAGCATTCCCTTTCCGTTAAATTACTTCCCTTGGTGGGAGGGAAGTTTCCTCGAGTCTACTAGCGGAATCTAAATATTCATAGGGAAATATACCCTCCTTACGCATTAGTTAAAATTCAATATCATTACTAAAAAATTACTTTACAGTATTTATCTGATCATCAACTAAATTAGAAGCTAGGGTAACTAAACTTGATGGCATTTAATTTTTTTTGAGAAATGGTGTTACGGAAATTTCACCGAGAATCTTTCCCAACTCTTGAATAAATAAATGACAGTCGTATTTCGAAAAATTATGAAAAAATATTGGTATGAATTTGTTTACTTTATAATCGAAGTTACATTTAGAGTGGGATGCACCTCTAAAGCGACCTGTGAAATGACAATGATCTCTAACCCTATCAGTCCCTAAAACTTTCTGACAAGTAGAACAATTCAATGAATTATCAAATATTTGCTGGTCATCCAAAGTCATTCTCATAGGAACTATTTTATGTAAGTAGTCATCACTCAATTTAGTTAAATTTGTTATCAATGAATTTACAAAACTTACTCCCGAATTTGTTCCTGTTTCTAAAACCAATATATATTGGATATTGGAATATGTTCATTAATATTAAATAATTTGGGGCTGACTTCAAAATTTTTTGGTTCCAGAATGCATGCAAAATCCGCGTAGACAACAAATGGAACTTGAAGCTGACGTTGAACTTGGGTAAATTCCACTGTGTTGTTCTGGGGGTGCGGCATCTTTGAAACCTTCCTACTGCAGAGCGTCTTGTGTTTTAATGCAGCTTTCTGGGTTCCGGAAAAATTCAAACACACATTGCAGAAAAATTGCGCCCTCCTCTGATTTCCTCTTTGAGCAGTCATTAGTCTTTGAAAGAGAAATATATACAAATTAGTTAATTGCTTAAAAGAGATAAAAATGAATAAAAGAATTTACCTTGAAATATTTTTAATGTACATGTAATGTCCATTTCCACCTTCTTCCAAAAACATCATATTGATATGAAGAGGCTTTTCCACTTCCGATTGAAAAAGCGGTCCAATTATTTCCCTCGTCTCTTCATTATATCCGAATACGTTTAAACTCATATGAGTATTCTTCTTTAAAAAATTTTTTATACATTTTATTTCAAGGGGGAAGTCAAGCCTGTGAAATATAATATTATTTCATCACTTATACGAATTATCTCCAGCGATATATCAATATTATATGCCGAACATCTTTGCGGCCTGTTAACCATTTTCAAGGCAGAAATCAAAGCCCATTTAAAACAATAATGATCATTTTCGTTACAAACGTTAACTATTGCTTTTTTCGTTAAATGGAAACGAGGTAGTGGTATGAAAGATGAACGAGCCATCGGTGTATAATGATTCACATTCATTTCCAAGAGAATCAATTTTATAAGAGACCATCCACTATCTCTCTCTTGAAATTCTTGTGTTTTTGAAATTGTTTCCATGGTATGTCCATGGAAGATGTTTTCTAATTCAGAATCTTTATTCATGATCGTCATTTTACTTTGAAAACTTTTCATATCAATGTAGAGAAAGGCTTCCATTGCTTCCGTAAATTTATTTATTGATTATTAATAGTTTATTCTTCGATTGATACACTTCATTGATACAGATTATATACTTTAGTTGACACATTAGTTATTACTGAGACACACGCGACCTTCCTCTGCTAATGCTCAATCTCTACTCCCTTGCGCATTTTTCACGCTTTTTAACACTACCGAAAAATGTTACGGAACAGAACAACTGATCTGTTATTAATAGGGCTGCCAATCCTACATCAATTTCTTCAGATTCTTCTTTAAAAAGTATATACTGTGCAAACAGTTCAAAGTTTACTTTTGCTGAAGTATAACTTTCTAACAGAATGCTGAGATGAGGTAGCAGGGACAATCCAGCTTCACTCAAGAAACTCTCAGGTAAGATCAAGTCCGATCCATCGTTTACATACATGTAATGTAGTATTCTTTCCTTGAATCCCTCAGAAATTTTTTTGACTCTTCCGCCAAGGGGTTAAATTGCATTTCGCTTATGCAACTCCGAACGGACATGATTTGCCCACTTATTCTTTAGCAAGAAACCCTTGCAGGATTGACAAAACGGATTTTGGTTGTACATTTTATGTTATTCGTTTTCTTTAAATTCTTTTTTCACGATCACTTTTTCACTTTTACTTAAGTTGTGTTTGACGTAGCAGAGTAACCCACTTCAAGACCATTTTTGGAAGACTAACTACTGTCCTCGATCATTTATAGTGTTTGAAGTGGAGGTGAACGATAATTCTAGTAGAATACATCGACTATTCATTGGTTAGAAGAGATGAGAAGTATTGATTTTGAAAAATATTTGATACATGTGTAACCAATAGGACACCATCAAATCGATAAAGGAGACACAAAATCATAGAATAAAGGAGAGTGTTGGATAGAAGAGGTCGCACATACTTTGCTACAGGTGGGAAAGGAAAGGTCATTTTTTAGACATACTCAGGTAGCTCATAGGGGACAGTTTGGAAAAAATCATTTCGAGTTTGGGAAAAAACAAAGATTTTCATTTGTTGAATTTCGAGAATGCACATTTTTAAGTAAAAGAAGAGGAAAAATCAAAGATTTTTTCATTTGTTGAATTTCGAGATTTTTTTGTTAAAAAAAAGAAGATGAAAAGCTGGAGAAAATTTCCTTATAAATTGTGTAAGCATATTTAAAAGGGTAAGACGAGATTGTTGACTTAGATAGACAACGTGCATTCAGTTAAAATAAATAACTTTTTTAATGTATTTGACGGAATTCTGTTCAATGCACACTATGTACGGCTCCAGTTCATACAATCCAAACTCTTTGAATGTGAACGAGGTAATATAAAAACATCTATTCATGGAAATCATATGGACACCTGCGTGTGTAGCAATGATGCAGCCACTGAGGGAGTTGATACTTGTGTATGCCATCGAATTTCGGATTACAAAAAGGAAGCACTCAACATTATGAATATATAGTATAACCTAGAAAAAAGAATGAAAATGATTAAATAACATAATAAAACATGTTCGCAATACCAAAATAAATGAATAAATGTATTATTATGCTACAAAATAAACTTCTGACTTTTTATATCGAGTTAAAATTACAGGTACGGAGAATGGTAAATATTTCATTGACTGAGATATGTCGGCTACTTGCGAGTTGTTGCGCGGTCGTGATTTCAACCCCTATTATGGGAACGTCGTATGAGGTCGTATGAGGTCGTTGGCGTGAGGCCCATGACTCGGATCTCAAAAACGGACTGCCTGCTCTCTAGTTCAATGATGAATAACCAAGCCTCGGCTTAAGAGATTTTATCCCCAAAAATTGATAAAGAGAATGACTCAAGAGAGTCGGAAAATAGGATGATGCAATTTGCCAATTAAATTCGAAGTCCAATCTTGGCCGGAAATTGGTGTTTACATTAGCGGAGTTTAGGCACCGCTTTGGGGATCTTTTTGTTTACGTTAGCGGACTCGGGACTCGCTTTGGGGATCTTTTGTTTACGTTAGCGGACTCAGGGTTCGCTTGGGGCTTCGATTGTTCACAATATCGGTTTGAATGTTTACAGCATCCGTTTGATTCGGACTGCGTGAAATTGATCTGGGTGGAAATGATTTGGAGGCCTGCTTGGCAGAAATAGCTGACTACGGGTTTATCTCGGGTCTGTCAGAGTTATTTGGAAATTAGCTCTCGGCTCAAAGTTGTTTATAAATTTGGTAAGAGCCCCTAAATAATGTGTCATATAACTCCCCCCATTCTAAATTGAATCGTCCCGATTCATTGTAAGTGTTGGGTATATTGAATGTAATTGATTGGTTAATTCGACAATGATATTTTCTTCTAGGGTGTTTTCATTGTCGGGGGTATTATTTATCTCAATATCGGAAATATTGCTTTCTGTTTCGATTTCTATACGAATTTGCCATGGTTTGAATATTAAAAATTTTCTTAATTTGATTATAGTCATAATAATTAGATATATAAATGTGAATATGATTAATATTAACGTAACTGGTATTTGAGTTTGTTCAACTTGAGTAAATGGATTTAGTATGTTAATATTATCAAATGAGAGTTCCGAATCATTAGATATAATTAGGGTATTCAATTGCGTTGCAAAAGTGTAAACTTTGTAAGTTTGCCAGACGAGAATTGTGAACGCCCTCTATTTTAAAATATCTTTGCAGAAATTTGACGTACAAAATAACGCCAACTTTTAAATTTTTGTGAAAAGAAGGCTATGATATTTTCTGTCATTAAAACCCAACTTTTCAGTATATTTTTAGTATTTCAGATAAAATTCCTACCCATTATTAACCCCCTATTTCTACACAAGTACAACAGATTTGTATACATAGGCTGGGGTGTTGTAGGCCTTGAAAACTATTTTGTATGGAAATTTTTGTTGGAACTGCTTACACTTTTACACTTTTCAAACATTGCATTGGTGTAGGAAATATTATTAATTATAGAGGTGCCATTAAAAGTAAATAAAAATATCACCCATTTAAATGAGTGTCATTAACCGTATTTTCTCCATTTACAAAAATGGCTCCATCTTGGATTACATCTACATTTTTATTTTTTTCCCTGATTTTGTTACAAAAAGATTTTTCTCCATTTAGTAATCTGGTGAAACAAGATCTTTCTGGGTTAAGTGTGCAATAATTATTAAATATTTCTTTCTTAAAATTAGACATTACATAGTACTTGTTTCTACATTTTGCGACGTGATTATCAATTAATAACTTTCCATCATCATGTGAAATGGATCTTGAAATGTAAACGTCACAACGATCGGTAATAATAGGGTATTTTATGTAAATTAAAATAAAATCTTGACGCAAAGCGATTTTAAATGCAGATATATCTAAAAGGTCTGTTATAACTACAGGTCTATTTTCGTGTTTATAAATTTCTTGTATATCGTCGTTGTTTAGAATTTTAGTAGTAAATACATCGATTTTGGGGAGTGTAATTGTGTCCATTAAATTCATAAGATCGTAAGTAAGCAAACGCAGGCGATATTTTCTAAGCAGAATTTCTTGATCTTTAAAGGCTGTTTAAAAATTATTTTGGGTGAATAGCTTTCAATAAAAGAATACCATCTTTTCATTTCGATATTTCGATTTTTTTGAGAAATGGAAAAAGGAAAGAGGTTGGTGATCGGTATAGATCTCGATGTTGTTAACCCCATATACGTAATTACGAATGTTTTTAAAAGCCCATACTATGGCTAAAAGTTCCTTTTTATTTGTCGCGTATAGTTGTTCAGTTTTGGTTAGAGTTCTTGAAATAAATGTAATTGGTTTTCCTTCCTGAGAAAGAACCGCACCAATTGCTAAGTCAGACGCGTCAGTTGTTAGGGTAAATTTTTTGTTATAGTCCGGTTGTACTAGTTCTTCTTGTGCAATTAAATTTTCTTTGAGCTCGTTAAAAGCTCTTACATCAAACTATATTAAAGTTTTACGTGATGCTTTTTTAGATACTTTGCCGTTTTGGCCTTCTAAATATTTTGTTAAATGTTTAGCTATCTTTGCGTAATTTGGCACAAATTTTCTGTAATACCCTTTAAGGCCTAGGAAGCTTCTAAGCTCTCGAATATTTTTAGGGATCGGATATTTTACAATTGTAGAAATTTTTTCGGGATCGGTAACCGAGAAAGTTTGTTTCTAATTTAAAGAACTTTGACTTTTCAATCAAAATTTTTATGTTTGAGTTCAGAAAAATTTTAATAATGACAATTAAGTCTTTGTAGTGTTGCTCAATTGTTTTTCAAAATATAATTATGTCATCCAAATAAACATGACATGTTCTACCAACTTGTTCTCTCAAAATATCGTCCATCGCTCTAGGAGCGTTTGTCAAACCGAAAGGCATTCTTAGGAATTCGTATTTCCCATTATTTATTGAAAATGAGGTTTTCTAAATGTCAGGTTCGTTCATAAGAATCTGATAAAATCCAGATTCCAAGTCAATTGTTGAAAAGTATTTGGCTTTTCCGAGATTAGATAAAATCACTGAAGGGTCCTGCATTCGATACCTATCAGGTATAGTATTTTCATTAAGTTTTTTATAATCAATTACGAGTCTTAGTTTTGGAGTTCCATCTTCATTGAAACCCTTTTTTGGTACCACTAGAACAGGGGTATTATAAGGACTTCTACTTGGCCTTATAATTTCTTCTTTTAGCATTCGACTTATTTCCGAATTTACAAAATCTGAAGCTGATAGAGCATAAGGGTATTGTTTGCTGTAAATGGCCCTATCATTTACGGTGTTTATTTCACCGCGTATATCCGTCCTAATAGGAATCTGCATAATTATTTTTGAATGCTCTTCTCTGATAATATTTAATATATCATTCTCCAGATCTTTTCTGTGATCAGCAGGTGATATTTGTATGATGTTTATTTTTTGATTGTCGGATAGTTCAGCGACGGCGTGTTCAGAATTTTTCAATTCCAAACTTTTATTCTTGTCGGATTTTTCAACGACGGCGCGTTCGGAATTTTTTAATTCCAAACTTATTTTTTTGTCGGATTTTTCATTGACGGTGTGTTCAGAAATTTTTAATTCAAAACTTTTATTTTTGTCGGATTTTTCAGGATTTGTATATCCCAAACTAAATTCACTTTGATTACCATTTCAGATTCGGATCTGATTTGAGCTTTTTCATCAAAGTATTTTTATACCCGTTACTCGTAGAGTAAAAGGGTATACTAGATTCGTCGGAAAGTATGTAACAGGCAGAAGGAAGCGTTTCCGACCCCACAAAGTATATGCGAGTATATTTTTGATCAGGATCACTAGCCGAGTCGATCTAGCCATGTCCGTCTGTCCGTCTGTCTGTCCGTCCGAATGAACGCTGAGATCTCGGAAACTATGGGAGCTACGCTATTGAGATTTGGCGTGCAGATTCCTGAGTTTCTTACGCAGCGCAAGTTTGTTTCAGCAGAGTGCCACGCCCACTCTAACGCCCACAAACCGCTCAAAACCGTGGCTCCTACAGTTTTGATGCTAACATAAAAATTTTAACTGAGGTGTATTGTTCTCACCAATACCTATCGATTGACCCAAAAAAAGGTTTGCCACGCCCACTTTAACGCCCACATACCGCGAAAACCTGTGACGCCCACAATTTTAATGCTAGATTAAAAATTTTACCTGAAATGTATTGGTCACGCCCATAACGCTTAAATCTGTATACCGCCGGTAAGTGGCGCATTTAATCTCGCTTTACTACTTGCATATATCTATTTAGCTGAGTAACGGGTATCTGATAGTCGAGGTACTCGACTATAGCGTTCTTCCTTGTTTCAGTATAAATTCTTTTAATGGAAGAATGGTGTTTTCTTCTGTTAAAGAATGTCGGTTTAAAATGTTTCCATTATCATAATTTAATTTTTCTTCTATTCCATTATATTTAATAACTCCCTT
The DNA here is from genome assembly GCF_043229965.1 of Drosophila suzukii. NCBI lineage: Eukaryota > Metazoa > Arthropoda > Insecta > Diptera > Drosophilidae > Drosophila > Drosophila suzukii. Next base: position 10,893,297 of record NC_092085.1, on the reverse strand, counting down.
AGCTGTTTAATCACAGCTCCTATTTTTATACCCGTTACTCGTAGAGTAAAAGGGTATACTAGATTCGTCGGAAAGTATGTAACAGGCAGAAGGAAGCGTTTCCGACCCCATAAAGTATATATATTCTTGATCAGCCGAGTCGATCTAGCCATGTTCGTCTGTCCGACTGTCCGTCTGTCCGTATAAACGCTGAGATATCGGAAAGGATGAGAGTTGCAATACTGGGATTAGGCACGCAGATTCCTGAGATTCCTGCGCAGCGCAAGTTTGTTTCAGTAGAGTGCCACGCCCACGCTAACGCCCACAAACCGCCCGAAACTGTGGCTCCTACAGTTTTGATGCTAGAATAAAAATTGCATATCTCTATTTAGCTGAGTAACGGGTATCTGATAGTCGAGGTACTCGACTATAGCGTTCTTCCTTGTTTCAGTATAAATTCTTTTAATGGAAGAATGGTGTTTTCTTCTGTTAAAGAATGTTGGTTTAAAATGTTTCCATTATCATAATTTAATTTTTCTTCTATTCCATTATATTTAACTCCCTTAGCTGTTTAATCACAGCTCCTATTTTTATACCCGTTACTCGTAAAGTAAAAGGGTATACTAGATTCGTCGGAAAGTATGTAACAGGCAGAAGGAAGCGTTTCAGACCCCATAAAGTATATATATTCTTGATCAGGATCACTAGCCGAGTCGATCTAGCCATGTTCGTCTGTCCGTATGAACGCTGAGATATCGGAAACTATGGGAGCTACGCTATTGAGATTTGGCGTGCAGATTCCTGAGTTTCTTACGCAGCGCAAGTTTGTTTCAGCAGAGTGCCACGCCCACTCTAACGCCCACAAACCGCTCAAAACCGTGGCTCCTACAGTTTTGATGCTAACATAAAAATTTTAACTGAGGTGTATTGTTCTCACCAATACCTATCGATTGACCCAAAAAAAGGTTTGCCACGCCCACTTTAACGCCCACATACCGCGAAAACCTGTGACGCCCACAATTTTAATGCTAGATTAAAAATTGTACCTGAAATGTATTGGTCACGCCCATACCGCTTAAATCTGTATACCGCCGGTAGGTGGCGCATTTAATCTCGCTTTACTACTTGCATATCTCTATTTAGCTGAGTAACGGGTATCTGATAGTCGAGGTACTCGACTATAGCGTTCTTCCTTGTTTCAGTATAAATTCTTTTAATGGAAGAATGGTGTTTTCTTCTGTTAAAGAATGTTGGTTTAAAATGTTTCCATTATCATAATTTAATTTTTCTTCTATTCCATTATATTTAATAACTCCCTTAGCTGTTTAATCACAGCTCCTATTTTTATACCCGTTACTCGTAGAGTAAAAGGGTATACTAGATTCGTCGGAAAGTATGTAACAGGCAGAAGGAAGCGTTTCCGACCCCATAAAGTATATATATTCTTGATCAGCCGAGTCGATCTAGCCATGTTCGTCTGTCCGACTGTCCGTCTGTCCGTATAAACGCTGAGATCTCGGAAACGATGAGAGTTGCAATACTGGGATTAGGCACGCAGATTCCTGAGATTCCTGCGCAGCGCAAGTTTGTTTCAGTAGAGTGCCACGCCCACTCTAACGCCCACAAACCGCCCGAAACTGTGGCTCCTACAGTTTTGATGCTAGAATAAAAATTGCATATCTCTATTTAGCTGAGTAACGGGTATCTGATAGTCGAGGTACTCGACTATAGCGTTCTTCCTTGTTTCAGTATAAATTCTTTTAATGGAAGAATGGTGTTTTCTTCTGTTAAAGAATGTTGGTTTAAAATGTTTCCATTATCATAATTTAATTTTTCTTCTATTCCATTATATTTAACTCCCTTAGCTGTTTAATCACAGCTCCTATTTTTATACCCGTTACTCGTAGAGTAAAAGGGTATACTAGATTCGTCGGAAAGTATGTAACAGGCAGAAGGAAGCGTTTCAGAACCCATAAAGTATATATATTCTTGATCAGGATCACTAGCCGAGTCGATCTAGCCATGTTCGTCTGTCCGTATGAACGCTGAGATCTCGGAAACTATGAGAGTTACAATACTGGGATTATGCACGCAGATTCCTGAGATTCCTGCGCAGTGCAAGTTTGTTTCAGTAGAGTGCCATGCCCACTCTAACGCCCACAAACCGCCCAAAACTGTGGCTCCTACAGTCTTGATGCTAGAATAAAAATTTTAACTGAAATGTAATGTTCTCATCAATACCTATCGCGTATCAAAAATAGTTATCATATAATAATATTTAAATATTGAATATTGATTCACTGTGGATACTCTTTTGTATATTGGAAGCTCATTCTTATTTTTATAAATTCCTGTTTTAATATAACACGAGGTTGCCCCAGTGTCAATTAATATTTTTATACCCTTGCAGAGGGTATATTGATTTCAGTCAGAAGTTTGCAACGCAGTGAAGGAGACGTTTCCGACCACATAAAGTATATATATTCTTGATCAGCATGACTAGACGAGTCGATCTAGCCATGTCCGTCTGTCCGTCTGTCCGTCTGTCCGTCCGTTTCTACGCAAACTAGTCTCTCAGTTTTGAAGCTATCGGGCTGAAACTTTCCCAAAAGTCTTATATCTTTTGCAGGTAGTATATAAGTCGGAAGCAGCCGGATCGGACATCTATATCTTATAGCTCCCATAGGAATAATAGGAAAAACAAATTTAAAAAAATTATATCTTTGGTGTTTTTTAGCATATAACATCCTAAGCTTGGAAATATCATTTTTTAATTAGTTTTGAATTTCGAATTTAATTTTATCAAAATCGGAAGACTATATTATATAGCTGCCATAGGGACATTCGTAAAATTGGTGGAAAAATAATATGAAACAAACTATAGCTTCGGTGTTTTTCAACATATAACCTCCTACGCTTGGAATTAACATTTTTTAATTAGTTCTGAATTTTGAATTTAATTTTATCAAAATCGGACGACTATGTCATATAGCTGCCATAAGAACGATCGGAAAATTGGTAGGAAAATAATATGAAACAAATTATAACTTCGGTGGTTTTTAACATATAACCTCCTACGCTTGGAATTAACATTTTTTAATTAGTTCTGAATTTCGAATTTAATTTTATCAAAATCGGACGACTATATCATATAGCTGCCATAGGAACGATCGGAAAATTGGTAGGAAAATAATATGAAACAAATTATAGCTTCGGTGGTTTTTAACATATAACCTCCTACGCTTGGATTTAACATTTTTTAATTAGTTCTGAATTGCGAATTTAATTTTATCAAAATCGGACGACTATTTCATATAGCTGACATAGGAACGATCGGAAAATTGGTTGGAAAATAATATGAAACAAATTATAGCTTCGGTGTTTTTTGACATTTTATCTTATACTATTGGGAATATCATTTTTTGTCTTTTTAAATTTAATAATTATAGCTGCAAGGGTATATAAGCATCGGCTTTCCGAAGCTAACTTCCTTTCTTGTTTTGTTTGAACCCACTTGTTCTGGCTATAATTATTATTTGGATATTTATTATAGCTTTGATTAAGCCGTTGTTAGCTCTATTCTGAACCTGGATAGACTCGTCTACCTCCATTGGTTCTGGCTTATTTTGTGGCTGCCTATAGGTGTTCCACTGATTTTGTTGGTTATTATTAAATCTACCCTGGTTTCAGGATTTATTTTTGTTCTGATTATAATAACCATAATTATTTTTGTTCTGGTTGTTGTCATGATTAAACCTTAAATTATTACTGTTTTGCTGGTTATTGTAATTGTTGTTTTGTTGTCTTTGCTTGTGGTTGAAATGTGTTTGACCATTTCCACCAGAGTTTGGTTCACTATTCTTTCTTTGAGTGGTTGAGAAACTATTTGCGAAATGCCCCCTCATGTTGTTGCTTTCCAATTCCTGAACTATGACCATTGCATTCGGTAGGTCAGGTGGATTCATTGAGAAAATTGTATCTGAAATTTGGCCGTTGAGGCCGGTAATAAAAACTCTAAGAGCAGTCTTCCTATGTTTTTCATTCATATCTGCTGTTATCGGTTTGTTTCTCCCGTAGGTCATAATTGTTTTATTAATAAGTAGAGTTAACTTTCTATTAACTGTACCATAATAATCCATAATGTATAATTTTCCCTGACTCAAAACACTTAGTTCCTGTTCAATAATATGAATAGGACGTTTGTCGCTAAAGACAAAGTCATGTCTGGCCATTATGGCATCGAAATTTAATACCGTACCGCTATGGGTTAAGGCATCGTTTGCCATTCCCGTTATTTTGTTTCTTAATATTGATAAGGCGGAATAAAATATTTCACTCCCTCTGGCATATTGCCCCATGGCTGTTTCAGCTGATTCTCTCCAGCTTACATATTTATCTTCTTCTCCTTTATATTCCCTAACAGATTTGATGATCTCATAAGATGTGTCGCATTTTATATTTGGATCTATAATCTCTATCTGATAATCTTCAACCGATTTAATTTTATGAGAAAACTGCGATCTTAAATTAACGATCTCTTCGTTTAATGGATTCAATTCAAACTTTACAGTTTGTTTAATTCAATCTCCTACATTTAACATTGTATTGTTTGTAATCGCCTGATGATGTTCTTGATGCGGATTTATGTGGAGTCTTTTATTTGCTCCAGTCTGGCTTGTTGAATGTTTTGACATTTGAGAATATTTTCGAAATCAGAAATTAATTCTTCCACTTTGTATATTTATATTTCTTTTTTACAAATTTCTTATTATATAAGAATAATAAAAAAAAGATAGTATCGCTCACGAATCGTCCTCCTTATTGTTCTCCTTGTTGTTTTTTGATCCTGTTGGGGTTGTGTTTTCTTTTTTGTATTTTTAGGTCTTCCTTCTTTCTTTGGTTTTTAAATTGGGGTCTTCCTTCTTTTTCAGCGTTTATTCTTGGCGTGGGATTGCCCTTCAGACTTTTTTCATTAAATGTCTTTTTGATGATGATTTTGAAGATTTTTGTTAATTTTTGTTTTTAAACATTTTTTAATTTAAATTGTTTTCCACAATGGTTATTTGTTTCGATGAATTTTGTTGTCACTTTTTAATTTTTTATATTGTCCGAGCAGTGAATTTATGTTACGATCACTATTTTGTAATTTGAGATTTAAGGGGATTATTCCATTAATTATTTTCCACTTTATTTTTTTTTTGATCAACACAAACTTTATTTTTTTGCCGGTTGTATAGAGTTTAAGGCGATTATTGCGTTTATTAATTTCCACCTTATTTTTATCAACACAGGCTTTATATATTCGTCGGTTGTATCGCTTATGTATTCCTTTTTAACTTTTAAACTTTAACTTTAAACTTTATTTAAAAGCTTTGCTTTAGAATTTTTTAATCACGTTGGGCGCCAATTAAGTTTCTCACTAGTGGATTGATTGAAAAAATTTATTTTTATTTTTAACAATCACTTATTCACTATTACAATTTTACAATAGGTCGAACTTATTTAATTCACTGCTCTTGTACTTTTTCTCGAATTGTTCTTCTACTCGATTCGGATCTCAAGAACGGACTGGTTGCTCTCTAGTTCAATGATCAATAATCAAACCTTGGCTTAAGAGAATTTATCCCCAAAAATTGATAAAGAGAATGACATAAGAGTCGGAAAATAGGATGATGCAATTTGCCAATTAAATTCGAAGTCAAATCTTGGCCGGAAATTGGTGTTTACATTAGCGGAGTTTAGGGACCGCTTTGGGGATCTTTTTGTTTACGTTAGCGGACTCAGGGCTCGCTTGGGGCTCCGATTGTTTACAATATCGGCTTGGATGTTTACAGCATCCGTTTGATTCGGACTGCGTGAGTAGTATGGAAACGCGGATTCTGGGACAATTAGCATATTAATGGCCCCCGCCCCTTACTAAATAACATATTAATGACCGCCGCCTCTCACTAATTAACATATGAATGGCCCCCGCCTCTTCATTAATGTATGCGGGTTCTGGGACAACTAGCATAATCCATAAATTATCTGATTTTTAGATGTCATATAAATGTCACGATCATATCCATAAAGAGTACACTAAATTGCCCCCCAACCCCACACCACCATGTGACAATACTGATCACGTGACCTTTTCGCCTCATTATCAGCAATTAATATTCAGCAGGTGTTGCTTGCTGTACACGGGAGAAAGGTCGCACACTTTCCCCACATCCCCATGTGACAATATTGATCATTTATCCTTTTCCTCATTATCAGCAATTAATATTCAGCAGGTGTTGCTGTGCACGTGAGAAAGGTCGCAAACCCAAAACATCTAAAGCTGGTTGCCTTAGAGGGACATGTCCGATCATGTTGATTGTAAAACTAATTTAGAAATCAAAAGAACCCCAATAAAATAAATCCCACAAGTTAATGATTCTCAGATGTCGAATATTTTCAAACAGACATTTTTTTTCGCCCCAGAATGTTTAACTGGTAAATTTTTTCAAGATCTCTCCTTTCTACAAACGGGTCATAAACATATCATAAAAGGGATTCAAGCAAGAGCTAACCGAACATGCGCACCTGTCTATTACCTGACCGGAATAAAAGGGACACATGCACAAGTCTGAAGGCGCACGCCCATTGACAAAACATGAGCCTCACGCCAACGACCTCACGGCTGAGGGGTTGAAATCACGACCGCGCAACAACTCGCAAGGAGCCGACATATCTCAGTCAAGGAAATATTTTCCATTCTCCGTACCTGTAATTTTAACTCGAAATAAAATGTCAGAAGTTTATTTTGTACCATAATCATACATTTATTCATTTGTTTTGGTATTGCCAACATTTTTGATACATATAGAAATTAATTTTCTGCTTTGATTCCGGCGATTTGCATAGAAGAAGCAGGCGCACGTTTCCGACGTCATTTCTGGATTACAAAATGTAAAGTGTTCACCTTAATTCGTAGTTTTGAGGTCATGTCCACCTCGATTCATGAACATAGTTTTTGTGTTTAGAAGGTATTGAAAATACTGTAGTATGCACTTATATCGAATATATACTGTACCAAGAGTACTTGAAACAAACACACTGTAACACTTTGTTGCAGTGTTTATATAAACAAAAGGCTCGGTCAAAAACCCTAAGTGGCCGAAACATGAGTCGATCGGCGCGCTCAAAGAAAGTGCAAGTGCCGCTCAGCCAAACTCAAGTACATACACATACCCTCGCGCTCCAGCCAAAGAGAGCATAATTAAATACACTTTATATACATAAGATATACATAGCCATCTCTCTGCCGCCCAACTGTAAGCAGCGCAGCTACGAGAATTAGGCTTACTTAGATCCTAAGGCAAATTGTAAAATCAGAAACAACTTGACGTTGGAAGCGGCATTAACGCTGCTCCTACCATGCAAACCAAATAAATAAAGAATATAATAAAACAAGGAAGAACGCTATAGTCGAGTACCTCGACTATCAGATACCCGTTACTCAGCTAAATAGAGATATGCAAGTAGCAAAGCGAGATTAAAATTCGCCACCTACCGGCTGTATACAGATTTAAGCGCTATGGGCGTTAGAGTGGGTGGCAAATTTTTTTTGGACCAATCGATAGGTATTGACGAGACCAATACATTTTAGTTAAAATTTTTTATCTGCCATACAAATTGTGGGCGTCACAGGTTTTCGCGGTTTTTGGGCGTTAGAGTGGGCGTGGCATATTCGCGCTGCGTATAAGGCGCTGCGCTGCGTATAAGGCTACGGAATCTAAATCTGAAATCCCAATTTTCTATCTTTGATAGTTTCCGAGATATCAACGTTCATATTTACAATTTTTTTGGAGTTTGTGGGCGGTTTATGGGCGTTAGGGTGGGCGTGGCAAATTTTTTTTGGGTCGATAGGTATTGATGAGAACATTACATTTCAGTTAAAATTTTTATTCTAGCATCAAAACTGTAGGAGCCACAGTTTTGGGCGCTTTGTGGGCGTTAGAGTGGGCGTGGCACTCTACTGAAACAAACTTGCGCTGCGTAAGAAGCTCAGGAATCTGCACGCCAAATCTCAATAGCCTAGCTCCCATAGTTTCCGAGGCTAGTGATCCTGATCAAGAATATATATACTTTATGGAATCGGAAACGCTTCCTTCTGCCTGTTACATACTTTCCGACGAATCTAGTATACCCTTTTACTCTACGAGTAAGGGGTATAAAAACGACTGATGCGATTATAAAAACGTTTCCCCATTTTATTGATGTTTAATCATAAAAGATTTCTCATTGAATGAGGTATATTATATTAAAAGATGCGTTTAATAAGTCTAAAACAAAAAATTTTAGTTAGAAATATTAACGATGAAAACGAAAAAAATCTACCGCCAGGACATACTGCTCTTTTACCGAACACAGCTAGGGCTCTAATTGTTGGGCCTTCGAATTGTGGTAAAACTAATTTTATGTAAAGTCTAATAGAGAGTCCTAATGGATTAAAATTCAAAGATGTTTATATATTTTCAAAAAGTTTATATCAACCTAAATATGAGTACTTAGAGAATAATCAAACCGATTAAGGGAATGGGATATCATACATTCTCCCATAATGAGGGTGTACTATTATCATTTAAGGAGTAATTTCAATATAAAGCTTGGTGGCATATCCCACAGTCCCACAGTTTATCAAGAGATTTCAATATGTCTAGATCACTTGCATTATCCTTGAATGGAAACAGTTCCATTATAAATACAAACTTTTTTCCACCTATCGAATTGAATGGTCGATACGAGTGCGCTCTTATCGATTTTAACATGTATAATTCGATTCCAAATATTGATGAAAAAAATAATCTCTTCCACATCGGTGACAAGGTTATTACAATTCCAACTGGATCATATGAATTGAATGATATCACCGATTTTATTTACAATAAACTAAAAGACTATTACCTGAAAATACATTTAAAATTCAAAGTAATAATAATACACTTCAAGTTGAAATAACTACCATGCAAGAGTCAGTTTACTTTAATAAGGAAAGATCGGTTGGACAATTGTTTGGTTTCCATCAAAAAGTACTAGGTCCACATCCTACAAAAACATACCGATCAGATCAGATCGTGAACATATTAAAAATTAATACAATTCGTTTGAAATGTAATATAATTAGCAGTCCATATGTAGATAATACACCGAATCATACATTACATGAGTTTGGCGTTCATGTTCCGCCTGGGTATAAAATGACAGTGACACCACATAACCTAATTTATTTACCAATCAACTGTGACGAAATAAGCGCACTATCTATACGCATAGTTGATCAAAACGGTGATTTGGTGAATTTACGTGGTGAAAACGTTTTGATTCGCATGCGCATTCGGTTAATATAATGATTATTTATAATAAATGACGTAGCTTAAGTCCTCAGCCAAGCATTACTAATTGTAAAGCTATAGAAAGAGGATCGACAGTAAAAAGAAGCTCACTTACTTTGAAAAATAAACTATTTTTAATGTCGTTAGACTTGGAGCTTCGAGTATAATATAAAAGGTGGAAAGGAAAACAATGAACGAAATTTTAAAGGTTCGAGAAAAGGTTTACTCAGATGTCAGAATTTCGAAGAAAGAGTTTCATACTTATTCATCGTATATTCAAAGATTTAAACCAAACGATGAAATTCGAATTACTATTCAAAGTTACCTTAATTTTCAAAGAATTATTAGAAAAGATTCACCGAGGTGACCTACAACTGATAATGTTACCACTTTTTTAAAAATAATTTTATGGCTTACTTTTTGGATGAAATTAAGTACGAAATAAATGGATGTGAGATTGATAAAGTACGATTTGTTGGTATGACTACAACCCAAAAAAATTATATATCTCTGGATAATCTTCAAAGTCAAAATCTATTAAATTCCGGATGGAGCAGTGGAGACTAAATATCTATGGGACCCCACTTTAACTTTTCTGTACCATTAAAAAATTTATTGGGATTTGCTGAGGATTATAAAATAGTTTTGTTAAATTGTAAACATGAACTAGTGTTGATGCTAACTAAGAATCTTGGTGATGTGTTTCAACAAACCAGAAATGAACAAACTTTTAAGTTGGAAATGACGAATATAACCTGGAAAATTCCCCATGTAACTCCGAGCGATTTAGGAAAAATTAAGATGTTATTAAAAGTGGTGTAAACCTACCAATCGCATTCCGGAGTTGGGATTCATATGTTAACCCCGAATTGGGGTATGGAAGTCAACACAGCTGGAATGTGAAATTGTCGGCTAATTGGATTTACACTAAATGGAGAACTTATCACAAATAACTTATCAAACGTTAAAGTTCACTTGAATTGTGAGTCATAAACTGGTCCTATTGATGTGAGAATTTCAATAGAACTGAAGACACCAAGTCATTATAATACCCAAGCTTACTGTCTCCTCATACATGAACATGAATATGAATAATGATATTATTAAAAGTGGTGTAAACCTACCAATCGCATTCCGGAGTTGGGATTCATATGTTAACCCCGAATTGGGGTATGGAAGTCAACACAGCTGGAATGTGAAATTGTCGGCTAATTGGATTTACACTAAATGGAGAACTTATCACAAATAACTTATCAAACGTTAAAGTTCACTTGAATTGTGAGTCATAAACTGGTCCTATTGATGTGAGAATTTCAATAGAACTGAAGACACCAAGTCATTATAATACCCAAGCTTACTGTCTCCTCATACATGAATATGAATATGAATTAGTTGAATATAACCCATTAAACGGACTAGTACAACGAGTCGTTTAACATTAGAAAAATGTTGAAAGATACTGTTTCGATTGATGTTAAAGGTTTCTTTGATAATAATAATAATTTTATTTTAAAGGAAATTTGAATTGTATTCGAAAAAGATCCAAACTTGACTAATAGTATTTTAATAGAACCACCATATGATTTAACTTTGCTAAATACAAAATCTCGAAAGACTGCAATTTGGTTAACCAATACACATCACAAAATTTTTTGGAACGATGGAGAGAACAGTTTTCCACAAACTCAAAAGTATTTAAGGACAATTACAAGCGGAAAACAAATTATTTGTAAAGGTGTGGAAAAGAAACGATTTCTACAAAAGTTTTTGAGAGTCGTCAGCTCATTAATATCGCGGAAATGGGCTGTCCGTCATTAAACAGGTTTAAAGGAAACCGGTTTCCCTATTGTGAAACAAACCTTAAGGGCGGGGTTTGTGCTCTAAACAATGCATACATTATTTTGACATTTTTTAAAAGTAGCTCCATAACAATAAAATAATTGTTACACATCATTTTAAAGTTGAGACTAGATGTGTAAAGACCTACAAGAAAACAAAATTAACAAAATGAAATTTAATGAGGAAATTGATCAATTTATTGAGCAATTTAAAGGAGATAAAATTGGTCAGCATTTCCAATACCTTCTAAACACAAAAACTATGTTCATGAATCGAGATGGATATGATCTCAAAACTACGAATAAGGGTGAACACTTTACATTTTGTAATCCAGAAATGACGTCGGAAACGTGCGCCTCCTTCTTCTATGCAAATCGCCGGAATCAAAGCATAAAATTAATTTCTATATATAATAAAATATCTCCGCAATACCAAAACAAATGAATAAATGTATTATTATGCTACAAAATAAACTTCTGACTTTTTATTTCGAGTTAAAACAAGGAAGAACGCTATAGTCGAGTACCTCGACTATCAGATACCCGTTACTCAAAGGGAAATGGAGATATGCAAGCAGCAAAGCGAAATTAAAATGCGACACCTACCGGCGGTAGACAGATTTAAGCGTTATGAGCGTTAGAGTGGGCGTGGCAAATTTATTTTTGGATCAATCGATAGGTATTGACGACACCAATACATTTCAGTTAAAATTTTTCATCTAGCATCTAAATTGTGGGCATCACAGGTTTTCGCGGTTTGTGGGCGTTTAAGTGGGCGTGGCAAACTTTTTTTTAGGTCAATCGATAGGTATTGATGAGAACAATACATTTCAGTTAAAATTTTCTATCTAGCATCAAAACTGTAGGAGTTTCAGTTTTGGGCGGTTTGTGGGCGTGGCAGTCTACTGAAACAAACTTGCGCTGCGTAAGAAGCTCAGGAATCTGTACGCCAAATCTCAATAGCCTAACTCTCATAGTTTCCGAGATCTCAGCGTTCATCCGGACAGACAGACGGACAGACGGACAGACGGTCAGACGGTCAGACGGTCAGACGGTCAGACGGACAGACGGACAGACGGACAGACGGCCAGACGGACATGGCTAGATCGACTCGGCTAGTGATCCTGATCAAGAATATATATACTTTATGGGGTCGGAAACGCTTCCTTCTGCCTGTTACATACTTTCCGACGAATCTAGTATACCCTTTTACTCTACGAGTAACGGGTATAACTACCCAAAAGATGTCTTCTCAATAAATGGATAAAGAGTATTAACATTTCCAACACAAGGAGTTTCACACAACAATACTGACCAATTATATCTCCTTTAAATTGTTCAATAAATTGGTCAATTTCCTCATGAAATTTCATTTTGGAAGTTTTGTTTTCTTGTAGGTCCTTACATTATTTTATTGTTTTGAAGCTACTTTTAAAAAAGTCAAAATAATGTATGCATTGTTTAGAGCACAAACCCCGCCCTTAAGGTGTGTTTCACAATAGGGAAACCGGTTTCCTTTAAACTTGTTTAATGACGGACAGCCCATTTCCTCGACATTAATGAGCTGACGACTCCCAAAAAACGTCTGTAGAAATCGTTATTTTCCACACCTTTACAAATAATTTGTTTTCCGCTTGTAATTGTCCTTAGATACTTTCGAGTTTGTGAAAAGCTATTTTCTCCATCGTTCCAAAAAATTTTGTGATGTGTATTGGTTAACCAAATTGCAGTCTTGCGAGACTTTGTGTTTAGCAAAGTAAAGTCATATGGTGGTTCTATTAAAAAACTATTATTCAACTTTGGATCTTTTTCGAATACAATTCCAATTTCCTTTTAGAATTAAATTATTATTATTATCAAAGAAAACTTGAACATCAATCAAAACAGTATCTTTCAACATTTTTCTAATGTTAAACAACTCGTTGTACTAGTCCGTTTAGTGGGTTATATTCAACTAAACGGTCTTGTATGAGGAGACAGTAAGCTTGGGTATTTTCATGACTTGGTGTCTTTAGTGCTATTGAAATTCTCACATCAATAGGACCAATTTTTACTGATTTATTTTGATATGAAAGATCAACCACAATAATATGGGTCTTCAATTTAAATTCATTTGGGGTAAAAAATGGTTGTGATTCACGATTATAGTAACTAGATTGAAATCTGTTGCCCTTGATCTTATATATTATTTTCATATGGGTGGCCTTGACTTGGTTTTATTTCTCAAATTCGCTTGTCACTTTTCCAAACTACTTTAAAAGCTTTAAAAATTGAAAAACTTTTCTAGTTGCTAAAACCAGAATTTACATGGCGTACAAGATCAATTTATATTTAATTTTTGAATATATTGACAATAAGGCATTGAAATCCTCGAGTTGCGTAATAAGTCATTTAAAACATTTCGCAAATAATTTTATTTATTTTTGATAAAACCCGTTTCATAAATAGACCTTCTGTAAACACTCATATACCCAAATAAGGAAGGACCAAGAAGGCTATATTCAGTTATATATGTTTATTTATTATTTAAAAACTAATTAGCATAAACATAAGTATTGTAGGGAACTTTTTCTGTCGTTTGCTCGCTTTGTTAACGCTGCACAAAATTTAAATGCAGCGACTACCCCTGACCCAAGAAAATGCATTATATCCGATTGGCAGCCGCTCTAACTTAACCTAACCTAACATGTCCGACCGCGTTAGAGGCACGTATACCTTTTACCGCGAAAATGTAAGGGTTAACAAGCGTCGCCGAGATGCAACGGAACCTTTAACTTGGTTGTTGTTGTTCTTGCCGATAAATTGCCTGCCTAGCAACAGTGGATATATGTAACTGGCAAACGAATGTATGTATGAATATATGTACATATATATATATGTATTATGCGCTATTAACAAAGACTAACAGCGATTCACTTTGTTAAGAATTATTAGCACAACACAGTTTTGGTGTTTTTTCACAGCGCAAAAAATACAAAAAATCAAACGGCCGGCTGTGCACTTTTATATGCACATATGTATGTATGTTCGTGTATTTGTGACCGAACGCACGATAACGACGGCGAAACAAAGCATTTGTTTAAACTATATTAAACAATCGCGAGACCGAGATGCAGACTCCGATAAAAACTATATCACGTCGGGGTCACCAAATGTTTATGGGGGAGACAACAAATATGCCACCCTTATATTTATAATTAATAACGCACGAATAGGTTATATTAAGATGTATAGCGTTTATTAGGAGCGGCAGACGGACTGTGTAAAAGCTCGGCTCCAAGAACTTCATATAAACATTTGAAGGCTCACAAAGTAGCTGCTGAATAGATAAGCGACAGCTTTAGTGGTATAAGAAAGAAGGCGACAAAGATATGCAGAGAGCGCTGCAGGTGCCGTCGTACACCTATGCGCGCATGACTAGGCGCTGGCGATCTGCTCCGAAAATTAGTTTTACCACAATTCGAAGGCCTAACAATTAGAGCCCTTATTGTGTTCGATAAGAGAGCACTAAGTCGTTGCGGTAGATTTTTCTCGTTTTCATCGTTAGCAATTCTAACTAAAATTTTTTGTTTTTGACTTATTAAACGCATCTTTTAACCTAATGTACCTCATTCAATGAGAAATCCTTGATGATTAAACATCAATAAAATGGGGAAACGTTTTTATAATCGCATCAGTCGTATTTTTAATTGTAAACACGGTGGTGGTGGTCTTGTCGATAAGCTAATCAATACATTACCGTTTGAAGCACATATTCCGGTATAATTTTTGTGGACCGGGTACAAAGTTACAGAAACGGTTGGAACGTGGGGATCAAGAAATAAACCCATTGGATGAAGCTTGCAAAGAGCACGATATTGCATATTCTCAAAACAAGGCATTGAGTGAACGACATAGGGCAGACTCCATATTAATTGACAAAGCCTGGTCGCGTGTCAAGGCACCAGATAGCAGTCTTGGTGAAAGAGCAGCAGCATACTTTGTTACAAATATAATATAATATAATATAATTTAAGAGTAACTTTTCCTGAAACTTTGTTACGTGGGCATATTAGTGCCCGAGTCCTGACAGGGACTTGGGCCGAGGGAGAGGCGTCCGATGTTCAGGCACCATTTGCCGGCATAAGCTACGTCGTATTTGGGTCGTGGGATCTTGGTAAGCCTCTCTCCTCTCCAACATAACGAGAATAAATATTAAAAGTGCCTGGAAAAATAATAATAGTCATCAAGTTCGTCAGTCATCAGTCCACACTGCCCAACAAGCTTAGCTGTCGCTTGATCGCAATACGATCGGGCTGTGTGTTGGCCATATTCCCTCCCCTTCACACATTCGTGTGCCAATGGATCGTCGCGGGCCGCGCAATACGATCCCCTGTTGTCAAGGTTGTCCGTCGAAAGTTATGTCATTGTTCTTGACCTACTTCACTCCTCGCGTCAGCACACCCCCTTTGTTATAGTTCTAGCACACCATGGTTTTCAAATTCTTTTTCACGTTATAAATTTATTAAATAATATTTAGGTCGGCGTGCGCCGGTGTTGAATAACATAATATTGGCTACTTCATATAGGAATCAAACTAATTGACAATTATTGTTTTAGCGGAGAGTATCGAATTTATCACCTATGAAGGTGCACACATCAGAAAAATACTGATTATTCACGACTACAAACGTCGCTCAGAGGGCTCTTGCAATTATCAAATAACTACAAGGCTGATACTCGCCGCTGCAAAAGTTTATAGTAGTCTATAAAATTGTAGGATACTGCACGAATATTTATATATGTATGTTTATAAGAAAGGAACCGTGTCCCGACAAACTTACCCCCTCTTTAAATCCTGGGCGATGAGATCTCGACGCTCCGGATCCTGGGCTTTGGGAAAATATTATGTTGGATATATATATATAAATATACGTGCACCAAAATACGGCTGTTCTTAAGTATATCAATTCACTTAAACACAAAATATATATATATTATGCTAGAGGCATGCGACTTCTTCAACGGCTGGTGGAGAGATTCGTCCTCTCTAATTGTTTATCATGATTCGCACTTTGTCTATTGATTTGGTTGGTTTAAATATATTTCAATGCATGTTTGAATGCTTGATTTTCACTTGTTATCCAATTGTATTATTTGAGGATATTGGTCCTTGGTTATGCATGAGTTCACTTTAGCTTTGGTTGGCTCGATTAACACATTTATATTGCATCACTACTTTCTCCGACGTATGCTATTGGTCGCTACGCTCTGAACGGATGGTTCCTACAGCTGAACAAATTTCAGGAGCATGGAGATCACGGATACTGCGTCCACAAACATCGCGGTATGTCGGAAGTCGTCCTTATTGTTGATCTTCTCCACGTTCTTTGATGGCAATAGCGGCGCTGGTTCGACACAAGATTATTTCGAGCTGCAATGGTGTTCTCCTCAAGGACTGTTGGATATGGTGGCTAGTCCTGGTGGCAGAAGACTCCATGGACGACTGCCCCAGGGAAAGTCGCCTTCCCTCGAAGCTGCCGGCTTCCGTCAGCAAGACACCCAAATGGATTCTCTCTCCTTCTCTATTTGTCTAAGGTCTTTTATACCAGACTAGAGCTTTTACTTGGCTGCGGGTATGGATCGGATAAACTAGGTGTTCCCACCTAGAATTACTGTTTCTTGATATCTGCTATCTTGGAAGTCAACGGCCGGCTGTTGCCCTTTGCCAGCTACCGGAGTATGGTTACCAATAGGTTGATAGTGGCCGTTGTTCTGACCACGCGACACCCGAGAATTGCCGAATTGCTTTTTCTTCTGCCTTTACCAGTATGAGTCTGGTTAGTCACATGCACCCCTCCCCCTGGCTAAAGATTCGTCGTTGTTTCTCTATGTGAATCTTTCTATGTGGAGGGCGTACGTAACAGGCTCGAAGTGATCGATGCGGACCGCATGGAATGACTTCGCAAAAGGAATCTGCGTACGACCATCGTTGTCTGTACCATGTTTCTTCTCCTTTTTAGACGCCCATTCACGTGTGGCTTCGACCCACTCCTGTGATCAAGAGTCTCATGTTTTATCGGCTGAGCTGTCCGGGCTGATATCTTCACTGCTGTTGCTTTATGTTAAAGGTTATTTTGTACATTATTATCTTTCTTAAACTTGGTGCATGGAATCTGTGTTTTAATGTTTCCTCTTTTGATCCAACTGACGATCGATTAATGCCTATTTATTAGAAATGGTTTGATTTATATGTTTATAAGGTGTAAGAACTTTTGTATTACTAGAAAAGCTTTGTAGTGCTGGACATGTTTTTCGCAGTATTTTTTAACCAGCGATCCACACGGAGACCCTCCTTTTTGAACTCCGCTAACGAAGTTAATGGCGATGTTAGCAACAAGCCGCCCATCCGGGAGTTCATGTTGTCTTTCAAAAGCTCAACAAATTCATCTTCATCGATTTTATGCTTTAGTTTGAAATGCAAGTTGTGCATATCGGAGACATAATCGCTGAAGGTTTCGTGCTGTCCTTGCTTGCGTTCCATTAGTTCCTTGACTTTCATAAGGTCACTTCCGGTAGTGGAAAATGCCCGTCTCATTTCTTGGGTCAATGAGTAGTAGTCAAAGTCGTAGGCTTCTGCCTTGTCTTCCATTAGCTGCCAATACCATTTCGTGGCTGCACCTGCCAGCAGAAGATGGAATTCACGAAAGACTTGTTGACGGCTGAGGTCATACAATTCTTGTAGTCGGTCCACGAGGAATAGGAAACTCTCAACCGTCATGCCGCGTCCGCTTCCATCGAACTTTAGGTTCCATCTGTCCAATCTGACATCTTTTGGTCGTGGTCCTTGGAATGATGAGTTCCGATCGATCTCTGGATGCAGTTGGTGACTCGACTCCCTCTCGTTTGTTCTAAATTGCCTGTGTGATGGAGTGTCCATCCGCCTGGGTGTTCTTAACCGGTGCATCTGGCTATTGAGCATGTCCTGTGTTACCGGTTCCAGAGGCGGTGTCTCTTGGTATCTCAAAAAGCTGTCTGTTGGATTCGGAACAGTACGGGGCGGCGAAGGCAGTCCCTTCTGTTCGGGTCTCCTGGCTGTCGGAGACTGCAATTCTGTTATCTGTGCTTTCAGCGCTTCTATCTGGGCACTCATTCCACGCTGCATTTCGTTGCTTTGCCTCAAGAGCTCCATCAATCTTTGTTCACGTCGCTCGGCAGCCTCTAAGTTGTCCTCCTCGTGCCTCTGAAATTGGGGAAGCATACTTGATCTTCCTTTCGGTGGTCCTAGGGGTAGATTCTCCCCTCCGGCGGCTCCTTCCATTTCAGAGTATTGGTCCAGGTTGTTTTCTTCGGACAGGGTATCTACCTGTCCTGGCTGATTCTGTGCGCGCTCCCACGGCTCTCTTTCAGGTGAATCTCCTAGCCTTGGCGCGCTTGCACTGCGGGGTTGGTGGTTTTCACGGCGCGTTGTTGCCCGGGTCACTCTTCCGGTGCTGGGTTGAAATAAGACCTTCTTCTTGGCCCCCTTCATTTATATGATTGGTATACAAGCTTTACGTGATTCTTTTCAAAATACCCGGTCAGCGACGTAAACGCTGAATAAGTCGACAATAAGAATGTTTATCAACTGGGGGTGCTTCCCTCTGCTTCTCAAGTTTCTCTTCGGTCAAGAACCGTCCGATATTTAAGCCCCAAACAAAAACAAATAAATTTCCCTAACTAGGGGTGTTAGCCGCTTCTACACAACGCGGTTCCGCTAAGCTAACATGCCCTTACTTTCCCTTTTTCTAGACATCCCAAATGTTCCAAACGGAATGGCTGTGTCTAGATAAGGAATCTGTCCAAAAACCCCCTCCCGCCAGTCGTCGGAAAACAAGTTATTTGACCGATCATTCTCGGGCTCCACAACCGTCTCCTATTTCTCTGGACTCGAACCAAGCAAACGACCTGACCAACTAGCCTAATACGTTGTGGGGCGTCGGCCAGAGAAACTAAAAATCGTCCACCACCCAAATATGTCAAGGGAAACAGCAAAGACTCGAACCAAGCAAACGACCGGACCAATCCCTAGTACGTTGTAGGGCGTCGGCTTTGCGTTTCCTGTCAGTTCCCCCACCCCCATTCTGTCCTGGATCGACAAACGAACAGTAGACCCGCACCGCAACTGCTAAATGCGTTACCGTAATGCTTGCGCTCCTGCTCTTTCTGGACTCGAACCAATTCAAACGACCGGGCAAATGCGTAGTACGTCGTGTGGCGTCGGCCAGAAAGCACCTATAAATTGTATTTACGTTAATTTTAACAAGTAGTCGTCGACACTTAGTTGTAGGTATAGTATTATAAAAAGGATAACTCATAGTTCTTGTTTTAAGGAAATTCTGGTAAATTTGTCCATGAACAAAACAGGGAATTTCTAATGTTACAAATCATTTCAAAGTCAGGCCTCTATTCTGCGACAAAGTTCTGATTGAGTGGCCTCTCAACACGGACAGTCACAGAAGTTGGGGACATTAAAGTTACTAATTTAAAGATAAAATAAGTGGGCGCATTTTTCAAATTATTTAAGCTCCCTGTTCTATCAAACAGTCAAATTACTCATGGCAAATAAAGATGAAAGCTATGCCATCCCTAGGTATATCCACTCCGATACCGCAGGCATCGAGATTGTGGACCCTGGTAAAATTCCTTAAGGAATATGAAATGCCCTAGCGTTGGGCGCCAATTCTGTTACGTGGGCATATTAGTGCCCGAGTCCTGACAGGGACTTGGGCCGAGGGAGAGGCGTCCGATGTTCAGGCACCATTTGCCGGCATAAGCTACGTCGTATTTGGGTCGTGGGATCTTGGTAAGCCTCTCTCCTCTCCAACATAACGAGAATAAATATTAAAAGTGCCTGGAAAAATAATAATAGTCATCAAGTTCGTCAGTCATCAGTCCACACTGCCCAACAAGCTTAGCTGTCGCTTGATCGCAATACGATCGGGCTGTGTGTTGGCCATATTCCCTCCCCTTCACACATTCGTGTGCCAATGGATCGTCGCGGGCCGCGCAATACGATCCCCTATTGTCAAGGTTGTCCGTCGAAAGTTATGTCATTGTTCTTGACCTACTTCACTCCTCGCGTCAGCACACCCCCTTTGTTATAGTTCTAGCACACCATGGTTTTCAAATTCTTTTTCACGTTATAAATTTATTAAATAATATTTAGGTCGGCGTGCGCCGGTGTTGAATAACATAATATTGGCTACTTCATATAGGAATCAAACTAATTGACAATTATTGTTTTAGCGGAGAGTATCGAATTTATCACCTATGAAGGTGCACACATCAGAAAAATACTGATTATTCACGACTACAAACGTCGCTCAGAGGGCTCTTGCAATTATCAAATAACTACAAGGCTGATACTTGCCGCTGCAAAAGTTTGTAGTAGTCTATAAAATTGTAGGATACTGCACGAATATTTATATATGTATGTTTATAAGAAAGGAACCGTGTCCCGACAAACTTACCCCCTCTTTAAATCCTGGGCGATGAGATCTCGACGCTCCGGATCCTGGGCTTTGGGAAAATATTATGTTGGATATATATATATAAATATACGTGCACCAAAATACGGCTGTTCTTAAGTATATCAATTCACTTAAACACAAAATATATATATATTATGCTAGAGGCATGCGACTTCTTCAACGGCTGGTGGAGAGATTCGTCCTCTCTAATTGTTTATCATGATTCGCACTTTGTCTATTGATTCGGTTGGTTTAAATATATTTCAATGCATGTTTGAATGCTTGATTTTCACTTGTTATCCAATTGTATTATTTGAGGATATTGGTCCTTGGTTATGCATGAGTTCACTTTAGCTTTGGTTGGCTCGATTAACACATTTATATTGCATCACTACTTTCTCCGACGTATGCTATTGGTCGCTACGCTCTGAACGGATGGTTCCTACAGCTGAACAAATTTCAGGAGCATGGAGATCACGGATACTGCGTCCACAAACATCGCGGTATGTCGGATGTCGTCCTTATTGTTGATCTTCTCCACGTTCTTTGATGGCAATAGCGGCGCTGGTTCGACACAAGATTATTTCGAGCTGCAATGGTGTTCTCCTCAAGGACTGTTGGATATGGTGGCTAGTCCTGGTGGCAGAAGACTCCATGGACGACTGCCCCAGGGAAAGTCGCCTTCCCTCGAAGCTGCCGGCTTCCGTCAGCAAGACACCCAAATGGATTCTCTCTCCTTCTCTATTTGTCTAAGGTCTTTTATACCAGACTAGAGCTTTTACTTGGCTGCGGGTATGGATCGGATAAACTAGGTGTTACTAGAATTACTGTTTCTTGATATCTGCTATCTTGGAAGTCAACGGCCGGCTGTTGCCCTTTGCCAGCTACCGGAGTATGGTTACCAATAGGTTGATAGTGGCCGTTGTTCTGACCACGCGACACCCGAGAATTGCCGAATTGCTTTTTCTTCTGCCTTTACCAGTATGAGTCTGGTTAGTCACATGCACCCCTCCCCCTGGCTAAAGATTCGTCGTTGTTTCTCTATGTGAATCTTTCTATGTGGAGGGCGTACGTAACAACTTTGGCTTCATATATTGATAGTAAAAATCATACATTTTCTATTTCGATAAGTCTAATACTGCAAATCCTAAATACATTGGCTTATTAAATAGAACGGACAATCTTTTTATTTGAATTGCATAGAAATTATCATTATGTTTGGATGCACTATGAAAATTGGATTTTGAAATGAAAGTTTTGCCACAACGTGCTTTTCGTCCAGTCTTTGTGCTATCCGGAACTTCCCATGTACTAATAAGCTTAATGTCGACCCTGCGCTCGGTATCTTCCATTGTTTTTCCGTATACAGCATTATTCATTAATTTAAAAAAATCTTTTTCAATTTTTTTTTTGCATTTTGCCTATGTAAAGTATTTAGATCATTGTAATTCTTTAACCAAGGCTTTTGTAAAAACTGAACACCTCTATGGATCTTTTTCAATACTAACCCATTCTGTATACATTGTTGCAAATTGCGATAATGTATTACATAATTTTTCTTATTTCCCAGGACAGCAATTAATTTTTTTAGATCAATTTTTTAAGATCATGTAAACGGTATGGATTTATTAAGTCCACTTCCAAAAAATAACCGTATTTGCTATCGATTGGAATATTATTAATATCAAAATTGTCTATTTCTGCAGTAGACATCCACTTAAAGTCTTTATATGGTAAAGGTTGTGACATTGCCCAACCATACAAGTTATTCGCATTTCAACATTGCCTCCCAAGATAGACCTGATGTCGTAAAATACTGAGCTGGGTCAAATGAATAAATTTTCATACAAAATTTTCGGATGTTTTTAAAAATGTCAGTTAAAAGGAATACATCAGTTTTCAAATATAATTCTAAAAATTCTTCAAGAGTAAAAGATGAGACAATGGGGCCAAACTTTAAGAGCGTGATCATAATCTTCCTGAGAGCATTCCCTTTCCGTTAAATTACTTCCCTTGGTGGGAGGGAAGTTTCCTCGAGTCTACTAGCGGAATCTAAATATTCATAGGGAAATATACCCTCCTTACGCATTAGTTAAAATTCAATATCATTACTAAAAAATTACTTTACAGTATTTATCTGATCATCAACTAAATTAGAAGCTAGGGTAACTAAACTTGATGGCATTTAATTTTTTTTGAGAAATGGTGTTACGGAAATTTCACCGAGAATCTTTCCCAACTCTTGAATAAATAAATGACAGTCGTATTTCGAAAAATTATGAAAAAATATTGGTATGAATTTGTTTACTTTATAATCGAAGTTACATTTAGAGTGGGATGCACCTCTAAAGCGACCTGTGAAATGACAATGATCTCTAACCCTATCAGTCCCTAAAACTTTCTGACAAGTAGAACAATTCAATGAATTATCAAATATTTGCTGGTCATCCAAAGTCATTCTCATAGGAACTATTTTATGTAAGTAGTCATCACTCAATTTAGTTAAATTTGTTATCAATGAATTTACAAAACTTACTCCCGAATTTGTTCCTGTTTCTAAAACCAATATATATTGGATATTGGAATATGTTCATTAATATTAAATAATTTGGGGCTGACTTCAAAATTTTTTGGTTCCAGAATGCATGCAAAATCCGCGTAGACAACAAATGGAACTTGAAGCTGACGTTGAACTTGGGTAAATTCCACTGTGTTGTTCTGGGGGTGCGGCATCTTTGAAACCTTCCTACTGCAGAGCGTCTTGTGTTTTAATGCAGCTTTCTGGGTTCCGGAAAAATTCAAACACACATTGCAGAAAAATTGCGCCCTCCTCTGATTTCCTCTTTGAGCAGTCATTAGTCTTTGAAAGAGAAATATATACAAATTAGTTAATTGCTTAAAAGAGATAAAAATGAATAAAAGAATTTACCTCGAAATATTTTTAATGTACATGTAATGTCCATTTCCACCTTCTTCCAAAAACATCATATTGATATGAAGAGGCTTTTCCACTTCCGATTGAAAAAGCGGTCCAATTATTTCCCTCGTCTCTTCATTATATCCGAATACGTTTAAACTCATATGAGTATTCTTCTTTAAAAAATTTTTTATACATTTTATTTCAAGGGGGAAGTCAAGCCTGTGAAATATAATATTATTTCATCACTTATACGAATTATCTCCAGCGATATATCAATATTATATGCCGAACATCTTTGCGGCCTGTTAACCATTTTCAAGGCAGAAATCAAAGCCCATTTAAAACAATAATGATCATTTTCGTTACAAACGTTAACTATTGCTTTTTTCGTTAAATGGAAACGAGGTAGTGGTATGAAAGATGAACGAGCCATCGGTGTATAATGATTCACATTCATTTCCAAGAGAATCAATTTTATAAGAGACCATCCACTATCTCTCTCTTGAAATTCTTGTGTTTTTGAAATTGTTTCCATGGTATGTCCATGGAAGATGTTTTCTAATTCAGAATCTTTATTCATGATCGTCATTTTACTTTGAAAACTTTTCATATCAATGTAGAGAAAGGCTTCCATTGCTTCCGTAAATTTATTTATTGATTATTAATAGTTTATTCTTCGATTGATACACTTCATTGATACAGATTATATACTTTAGTTGACACATTAGTTATTACTGAGACACACGCGACCTTCCTCTGCTAATGCTCAATCTCTACTCCCTTGCGCATTTTTCACGCTTTTTAACACTACCGAAAAATGTTACGGAACAGAACAACTGATCTGTTATTAATAGGGCTGCCAATCCTACATCAATTTCTTCAGATTCTTCTTTAAAAAGTATATACTGTGCAAACAGTTCAAAGTTTACTTTTGCTGAAGTATAACTTTCTAACAGAATGCTGAGATGAGGTAGCAGGGACAATCCAGCTTCACTCAAGAAACTCTCAGGTAAGATCAAGTCCGATCCATCGTTTACATACATGTAATGTAGTATTCTTTCCTTGAATCCCTCAGAAATTTTTTTGACTCTTCCGCCAAGGGGTTAAATTGCATTTCGCTTATGCAACTCCGAACGGACATGATTTGCCCACTTATTCTTTAGCAAGAAACCCTTGCAGGATTGACAAAACGGATTTTGGTTGTACATTTTATGTTATTCGTTTTGTTTAAATTCTTTTTTCACGATCACTTTTTCACTTTTACTTAAGTTGTGTTTGACGTAGCAGAGTAACCCACTTCAAGACTATTTTTGGAAGACTAACTACTGTCCTCGATCATTTATAGTGTTTGAAGTGGAGGTGAACGATAATTCTAGTAGAATACATCGACTATTCATTGGTTAGAAGAGATGAGAAGTATTGATTTTGAAAAATATTTGATACATGTGTAACCAATAGGACACCATCAAATCGATAAAGGAGACACAAAATCATAGAATAAAGGAGAGTGTTGGATAGAAGAGGTCGCACATACTTTGCTACAGGTGGGAAAGGAAAGGTCATTTTTTAGACATACTCAGGTAGCTCATAGGGGACAGTTTGGAAAAAATCATTTCGAGTTTGGGAAAAAACAAAGATTTTCATTTGTTGAATTTCGAGAATGCACATTTTTAAGTAAAAGAAGAGGAAAAATCAAAGATTTTTTCATTTGTTGAATTTCGAGAATGCATATTTTTTGTTAAAAAAAAGAAGATGAAAAGCTGGAGAAAATTTCCTTATAAATTGTGTAAGCATATTTAAAAGGGTAAGACGAGATTGTTGACTTAGATAGACAACGTGCATTCAGTTAAAATAAATAACTTTTTGAATGTGTTTGACGGAATTCTGTTCAATGCACCCTATGTAGGGCTCCAGTTCATACAATCAAAACTCTTTGAATGTGAACGAGGTAATATAAAATCATCTATTCATGGAAATCATATGGACACCTGCGTGTGGAGCAATGATGCAGCCACTGAGGGAGTTGCCTCATTATCACAGGTGTTGCTGTGCACGTGTGAAAGGTCGCACACCCAAAGTATTCAAAGATGGTTATCTTAGAGGAACATGTCCGATCATGAACGGGTGTTTCTGTCGATTAGGAGAAGCTGGACAGCTGTTTTCTGGCGACTCTGAGAAGCAGTGGACAACAGCAGTTTTAACAGCGAATGTTAGATTTCTGCTGCTAATGTTAGCAGCACTACACTACGAAGAAGACATAAGGAGAAGCTGGTCGCGTTTATAACCGAGCTTTATATTTCCTAATTTGTAAATCAAAGTTAGCAATAAGTCAAAGATTGAAAGTATACAAATGAATACAACTGGTGAAGTTCAACATATTTCTGAGTTTTTATTACAAAGTGTGTGAAAGACCCCCAGAGTAGACTTCTGCTCAACTTTGACGATCGGGTGCGAATCGTCACAACATTTTGGTGGCCCATGAGGGGAACATACACTCATAACTTCATCAGCTTCCAATATTTGTACACATACTTCAATCTTTGTGCTTACTTGTTTGCAAATCTACTATTAATTTAAACCAGCAAAGTTACGCAACCTTTGCCACGTACATCGCCATAACGGAGCCTCGAATAACGGAGGAGTCAAGAAGTCGAGGAGAATAGCGGATTCAACCCATGCCTATTGCCATCTCATGCGACACACTAGTCTCGTGAAGTTTGCCGTCCCCTTCCTTCAAAGCTTGATCGCAACACGAGCGGAACGACTGAAACAGGTGAGTGTGTTTGTGAGAGTATTTGTGCGTGGTTTTTCAAAGCAGAGTGCAATAGGAAAACATTAAAATGGGTAAAAATGAAAGTAATGGTGGTGATTTGGCACAACAGAGCTCGGCACCTTTGGCTGTGGTCGAGCCTTTTGCAGACATGTACGCAATGCAGATGGACTTATCTTCCAGGTTGACCCAACTAATTAAAAATGCTAAAAAGGACGGTCAAAAAAAGAAAACTAAATCCTACTATGAGTTTCGCCTTAACAAGCTCAACGAGCTTTCAAAACAATTTTACACAAATCATCAAGCGCTCATTTTACAGCAATGTCCACGATCGCATCCATATTTTGCGGATGCTGTTGAAGACAATTTTGAGCAAGCATACAGCCACATTTATTGTTCTTTCGCCGATGAATACGAAACCAGGTTTCCAGTCCCAATACAGGTATCAGGCGATCAATCCATAAACAACACCCATGTGCCCATTCCTGTCTCCACAATTCAGCTGCCCAAATTGCCCGTACCCCACTTTTCAGGAAATTTTGTGGATTGGCCATCTTTATGACAGCTTTACGCAGCTAATACATGAAAATCAATCTCTTTCAAACATTCAAAAATTTCATTTCTTGAAGCAAGCACTACCGCACGGACGAGACCAGGATATAAACCATATGGCATTAACAGAAACCAACTATTCAGTGGCATGGAACCTTGTGGTAAAACGATACAACAACCCTCGACTGCAGTTCATGTACAATATGAATGCACTGTACGGAATCGAGCCAATGTCCAAGGAGATCGCGGTGGACCTTAAGAATTTGTTAAACTTGGCAAATGTATGTATTAGTGAATTCCGACGACTACACATTGCCATTGATTCCTGTGATCATTGGTTGGTACATCACTTACTCACAAAGCTGCCTATCAGCACAACACAGGCCTGGGAACATTCCCTGGGCAACAACGTGGAAATCCCCACCTTCACAAAGCTGGAGGTGTTTCTTCACAATCGATTGGTCAGCATCGACCTAATTGAGAGTAGGAAACCAGCCGTTCCAGTTAGATCATCTATACAATCGACCAACCATCGCCAGACAACCAGACCATCGGGAAACTCCACTGTTAGGGGACACAGCTTCCACAGTACTCTTGAGTCTGGATCCATCAGGTGCTCGCTCTGCCAACAGAATCACGTTCTAAGACGGTGCCCGGACTTCCTTGCCAAGAATTGTTTCGCGCGAAAGGTTATAGTCGACCGCTCGAAGGCATGCATCAACTGCCTTAGTGCTTCCCATTCTCTCAGTCAATGCAGCAGCAACCGAAACTGCTCGCAATGTGGTCAACGGCACCACACTTTGTTACATTTCCCGAATGCTCAACAAAGTTCTTCATTCACTCCTGAAGTATCCCGACAGCATGCTTCAGACTCTGGTCGGAGCGCAGCCGCTGTACAAAATGCACCATCAACGCAAGTCTTCAGCGCAGTTGCCTCCCATCTGAACTCAACGACCCTTCTTGCTACTGCACTGGTTCGGATCGTAAATAACTCCACTGGGCAGTCAGCTTTAGTTCGAGCTCTCATCGACCATGGCTCGGAAGGCACCCTCATCACGGAAAACATCGTTCAAGCGCTTAGACTCAAACGGCATCCTGTTCGAGCTGAGATCACGGGAATTGGTAATACTTCGCATAATCAGTGCAGGCACAGCACCGACTTCACCATAATCTCATGTTCAGGATCGGATTTTAATGCCTACGTATCCTCAGCCTTCATCCTTCGGTCACTAACAGGTCATTTACCAAAACAAAATGTAAACATTAAGTCGTGTAAACATCTCCAAGGGTTATCCTTTGCAGATCCTAATTTCATCAAGTCGGGTCGCATTGACCTACTTATCGGTGTCGACATTATCCCGCAATTAATGCTTCCGGACATACGCAAAGGGACGGTTGCAGAACCAATCGCACAAAACACACAGCTGGGCTGGATAGTTTTTGGACCAGCTGAAGCAGCCCAGACGACATCAATCTCCATTCGTTGTAATTTGGCAAACCTAAACAACATGGTACAGAGGTTTTTCGAATTGGATCAGGTCTCCACAACACGACAACTCAACGCAGAGGAAAAATGGTGTGAAGACCATTTTCAACAAACTCATATCCGTCAGCCGAATGGGAAATATCTAGTTCGTTTGCCTTTAAAAACGTTGTTTGACCCCACACAGGTGATCGGCCGGTCAAGGCAAATCGCATTAAACCGTTTCCACGCTCTGGAAAGGAAACTTAATCATCGGCCAGATTTTAGTCAACAGTATGTCAGCACTATTCAAGAGTACTTTGATCTCAAGCAGATAAAAGAGGTAAAAGGCAGTGAGGAAGAACACACTAGGATCAAGTCTCAAAGGCAACTCTCAATCTCTGCGTGCACCGTTCCACATCATGCTGTGATCAAAGACGACAGTTTAACTAAAAAGATGCGCGTCGTATACGACGCTTCGTGCAAAACGTCTAACGGGAGGTCTTTGAATGATATTTTATGCACGGGTCCCGCCCTACAAAACGATCTTGGAGGAGTTATACTCAACTGGCGTCTCCATCGGTATGTCTTCGTGGCCGATATAACGAAAATGTATCGCTGCATAGATATGCATGAAGAAGATGCCCAGTATCAGCGAATTTTCTGGCGCGATGAAAAGGGACTCATCAAGGAATATTTTTTGACTACAGTAACGTTAGGCACTGCCTCGGCACCCTTCACGGCGATTCGAGTCATACATCAGATTGCCTCCGACGAGCGCGAACGCTATCCTCTGGCCGAGCATGTCCTTAAAAAAGAAATCTATGTGGACGATGTTCAAACAGGACACGAGACCATCGATGGAGCTCTAAAAATTCGCAATGATGTCATCGCAGCTCTGCAATCAGCAGGCATGGAGCTCAAGAAGTGGGCATCCAACCATCCAGATATCTTAGAAAGCATCCCAACTACAGATCTCTCTAACAGTAGCATTTTTGAGATAGACAATAAGGACTCCATTAAAACTTTAGGGTTGTATTGGCATCCAAACAAAGATGGTTTTGGTTTTAATCTTAAGTTTTCTTTCAATCCTATATTCACCAAACGTTCTATACTATCCACAGTAGCACGCTTATTCGATCCGTTGGGATACCTGGCACCAGTGATCATCGCTGCGAAGATTCTGTTGAAGGAAGTTTGGAGTTTTCGTATCGAGCGCAAGGATGAGCCCCCGCATCATTAGATTGGGACGACCCATTGCCAGATCAACTCGCCGAGCAATGGCGACAGCTCATTCAAGACCTCCCCGACATTGAAGAGATACACATCCCTCGTTGGTTAGGCTTCGATTTAAGGCATGTCTCGACGTTGCAACTACACATGTTTTGTGACGGATCATCCATGGCGTATGCAGCATGTGCTTATCTTCGAGCTAGTTGTACGGATGGTTCCGTGCAGGTTAACTTAGTAGCCGCCCGCAGTCGAGTCACACCTGTTAAGCTGCTAACAATTCCGAGAGTTGAGTTATCCGGAGCCCTGCTGTGCACACAATTAGCCGATTGGATTGTCAATCAACTTCAAGCATCACCTCACACCATATCCGTACACTACTGGTCGGATGCAATGATAGTGCTGAAACACCACACGCTTTGGTGGAACGGACCACATTGGCTGCATCTTTCAGAGGAGCATTGGCCAGTCAATCCAGTTCAGTCCCCAAAATCAGAACTTATTTCAGGAGAGCAATCCTTAAAGCACATCGGAGCCCACATTTGTATAGAAGTGCAACCATTTATCGAATCATATTCCTCCTGTAATAAACTCTTATTCGTTACAGCCTACGTCAAACGATTCATTTATAATACTCGTCACAAAAAAGCGGATAGACTCACCGGCCCTATTCAGGTATCTGAATTTCAACAGGCTTTGTTCGCACTGGTGCGGATGGTTCAACAAGAAGTCTATTCGGAAGAATTATCAAGACTACGATCCAACAAATTTCTATTCAAACACAACAAACTCAGCCAGCTATCACCGTTTCTCGACGATGAGGGGCTCATGAGAGTTAAAGGCAGACTTAAGAATGCTTTGCAGCTCTCCATGTCTCAACGCACACCAATAATCCTTCCAAAGGCCCACCACCTGACGATTTTGGTTATAAGGAACGCTCATCACAACACCTTACATGGCGGTGTGCAACTAACTTTATCTACAATTCATCAAGTTTTCTGGATCGTCAACGGTAAACAGGCAGTAAAAAGGATTCTGCGACAGTGCGTAGCCTGTTTCAAACACCGGCCGTCACCATCAAGCCAACTGATGGGAGATTTACCAGCGCACCGTGTCAATCCGCCCAAACGGGCGTTCGAAGCAACTGGAGTTGATTACACTGGTGCGATTGAGATAAAGTCATCCAGATTCAGAGGTCACACTTGCTATAAAGCATACATTGCAGTTTTTATTTGCTTAGCGAGCAAAGCGATTCATTTGGAAGCAGTCACGGGAATGTCGGCACAGCATTTTCTGTGGGCGCTGCAGCGCTTTATCGGACGTAGGGGTTTTTGTCAACATCTATACAGCGACTGTGGAACCAACTTTATCTCATCCGACAAGTCTCTAAAGCTGTGGACCAACGAATTCTATAAAGGAATTGAAGAGACAGTAGTTCCTGAACTTACTCGTCGAAACATTCAGTGGCCTTTCAATCCTCCACGTAGTCCAAACTTTGGAGGACTCTGGGAATCCAACGTAAAAGCTGTTAAAACCCATCTTTATCGATCGTTTAATGGGATTCGAATGACGTACGAGCAGCTGTCTACCATTCTTGTCCAGATAGAAGCGTGCTTAAACTCTCGGCCATTATGCCCCTTAACGTCTAACTTAGATGATTTGCAAGCTCTCACCCCTGCACATTTTTTAATCGGGGATTCGATGATGTCACTCCCTGAGCCTAGTCTTAAGGATTCTTCATTAAACACAGAGTTCCTGAATGGTCAAAGGATGTTTCGCCTCTTTTGGAGAAAATGGAGTGCAGATTGGCTATCTCATCTGCAGGCGCGCCCCAAGTGGCGCCACGAAACTGACAATCTTCAGCGTAACGACATGATCATCATCAAGGATGATCGAACTGGTCCTTCTGACTGGAAATTAGGACGAATCATCGACTTACATCCTGGGGCCGATGGGCTCGTTCGAGTAGCTACAATTAAGACCTCAACGGGTATTTACAAGAGGTCTGTGTCAAAGATTTGTCGTTTGCCCTTGCCAAGATTTACTGAAGAGTCTAGCCCAAGTACACAACCCATGCACCTTTGAATATAACCGCATTCACTCCATAACACACTTCAACCTTTTCAGAGTTTAAGCATGGTCTAAGGCTTTGAATACTGGGTCCAGTATTGGGGGCGGCATGAACGGGTGTTTCTGTCGATTAGGAGAAGCTGGACAGCTGTTTTCTGGCGACTCTGAGAAGCAGTGGACAACAGCAGTTTTAACAGCGAATGTTAGATTTCTGCTGCTAATGCTAGCAGCACTACACTACAAAGAAGACATAAGGAGAAGCTGGTCGCGTTTATAACCGAGCTTTATATTTCCTAATTTGTAAATCAAAGTTAGCAATAAGTCAAAGATTGAAAGTATACAAATGAATATAACTAGTGAAGTTCAAAATATTTCTGAGTTTTTATTACAAAGTGTGTGAAAGACCCCCAGAGTAGACCTCTGCTCAACTTTGACGATCGGGTGCGAATCGTCACAACAGATCATGTTGGGAATTATGTTTTCTTTGATTGTATAGTATAACTAATTTAGCAATCAAAAGAACCCCAGTAAAATAAATCTCACAAGTTAATGATTCTCAGATGTGGAATATTTTCAAACACAACTTTTTGTTTCCGCCCCAGAAAGTTTAACTGGTAAATTGTCTAAGATTCTCTCCTTTCCACAAATGGGTCTTAAACATCATAATCGTTATCGTCATAAAAGGGATTCAAGCAAGAGCTACCCAAAAATTCGCATCTGTCCATTACGACCGCAATAAAAGGGACACATACACAAACCTGAAGACGCACGCTCATTGACAAGATCATGGGCCTCACGCCAACGACGTCACGGCTGACTGCAAGCTCTAATACGTCCCATAATAAGGGTGGAAATCACGACCGCGCAACAACTCGCATGTAGCCGACATATCTTAGTCAAGGAAATATTTTCCGTTCTCCGTACCTGTAATTTTAACTCGAAATAAAAAAAGAGGAGTTTATTTTGTAGCATAATAATACATTTATTCATTTATTTTGGCATTGCAAACATATTTTATTATATATTGAAATTAATTTTCTGCTTTGATTCCGGCGATTTGCATAGAAGAAGAAAGACGTCATTGCTGGATTACAAAATGTAAAGTGTTTACCCTAATTCGAACTTTGTAGATCATGTCCACCTCGATTCATGAACATAGTTTTTGTGTTTAGAAGGTACTGGAATTGCTGACCAATTATATCTCCTTTAAATTGTTTAATAAATTGGTCAATCTCCTCATGAAATTTCATTTTGGAAATTTTGTTTTCTTGTAGGTCCTTACATTATTTTATTGTCTTGAAGCTACTTTTAAAAAAGTCAAAATAATGTATGCATTGTTTAGAGCACAAACCCCGCCCCTAAGGTGTGTTTCACAATAGGGAAACCAATTTCCTTTAAACCTGTTTAATGACGGACAGCCCTTTTCGTCGATATTTATGAGCTGACGACTCCCAAAAAAGTCTGTATTTTCCACACCTTTACAAATAATTGGTTTACCGCTTGTAATTGTCCTTAGATACTTTCGAGTTTGTAAAAAACTGATTTCTCCATTATTCCAAAAAACTTTGTGATGTGTATTGGCTAACCAAATTGCAGTCTTTCGAGATTTTGTACTTAGCAAAGTAAAATCATATGGTGGTTCTATTAAAAAACTATTATTCAAGGTTCGAACACAATTCAAATTTCCTTTAAAATAAAATTATTATTATTATTATTATCAAAGAAACCTTGATCATCAATCGAAACATTTTTCTAATGTTAAACAACTTGTTTAATGGGTTATGTTCAACTAAACGATCATGTATGAGGAGACAGTAAGCTTGGGTATTTTCATGACTTGGTGTCTTCAATTTTATTGAAATTCTCTCATCAATAGGACTAGTATTCACTGATTCGTTTTGAAATGAAAGATCAACCACAATAATAGGGACCTTCAATTTAAATTTATTTGGGGTCAAAAATGGTTGTGATTCACGATTATAGTAACTAGATTGAGATCTTGTATAAATTTCATATACGTGAGCATACTGATTCTTACTTTAATCAACATTCAGTTTATCATATAGATATAATTCAGAATTCAAATGAACTTTGAAGTTTGATAAATTTTTTATGATAACTTCTCCGTTTAGTTTAAATCCAATTATTACAAATCTTGGTTTTTTCGCGGTTAGCCGACAATTTCATATTCCAGCTGTGTTGACTCCCATAACCCTATTTGGGGTTAACATATAAATACCAACTCCGGAATGCGATTCCACCACTTTTAATAATATAATAATATATTAATATTTGCAAAATCGCCCGGAGTTACATGGAATATTTTCCAGTCTATATTCGTCATTTCCAGTTTAAAACACCAAGATTCTTAGTGAGCATCAACACTAGTTTATGTTTACATTTTAACAAAACTTTTTTATAGTCCTCAGCAAATCTCAACAAAATTTTAATGGTACAGAAAAATTGAAGTGGGGTCTCGTAGAAATTTCGTCTCCACTGCTCATCCAGATTTTAATAGATTTTGACTTTGAAGATTATCCAGATATAACGTTTTTTAGGGTAGTACTCATATTGACATGGACTTGACACGTTGGACACGTTGGGTTTGGGTGATAACTTTTTGTATAGTATCTGTACTTGATTTTAGATGTTAACTAACTGTTAACAAGTTTTATGAGTTGTTATAGTTTCTTATTAAGAATTATCAAAGCATGCAAACCAACTTACCGTGAACTATAATTACATGCCCAAGACCTATGGAGCAGGACGTCTGATAAGATCGTACATCTTATACAACTCGCAAGTAGTCAATGTACCTCATTAAACAAAGTACTTTCCCTTCGTTCGTACTTGTAGTTTTAATTACAGTCAGAAAGAAATTTTGTAGGATCATTTAATATTATTTTATTTATTTTATTATATTATTATATTATATATTATTATATTGTTATATAATATTATATTATATATATTTTTATATAATTAATTTTCTGACTCCTCCCTCTGTAAGAAATATACTGGTTGTTAACCTTCGTTCCAAACGCATATTTTTTCTTGGTTCCCATAGATAGATGTAAAATAATTCTCACAATTTAATGTTTCTCAGATGTTGGATTATTTTTAAAGCAATCATTTGTTCAGTCAGAAAAAAATTTTGTAGGATCATTTTATATTCTGGGTATTCCCTAAACTGTTGAATTACTGAATTGTTGAAAATTCAACAGAACATTTCCGCAATTAAGGGAACGACCCTAAAAGTTCCCTGTTGAATTTTCAATTTTAAATTGTCAGATATCAGTTTAATTATCAAAATGTCAGTCGGTGTTCACTAAAAATTATGTTTAAAATTCAGGAAAATGCCAAGAATAAGTATAAAAACTGAACTGTTAGAACTGGTAACAGGCAGCATCCTATCAGATAACCTTTATTTGCATATTTTATACGATGGCAATTCCTCCAGGCTTACAAGTGGCTAGAGTTACCCACTTACTTTTAGTCGAGAACAGCGACAACTCTGGTTTTCAGCAATTCAACAAAATTTCCAACAGCCTCGAGGCTGTGAATTTCTGAAAGTTCTGAAAGTTGACTTTGTATGGAACAGCTGATTAACAGCTGACTAAAATCAACAATTCAGCAATGGATGTAAAATAGTTCTCAGTTCAATGTTTCTCAGATGTTAGATTATTTTTAAACCATTTTGTTTGTTTCAGTAGAGTGCCACGGCCACTCTAACGCCCACAAACCGCCCAAAACTGAGGCTCCTACAGTTTTGATGCTAGAATAAAAATTTTAACTGAAATGTAATGTTCTCATCAATACCTATCGATTGGTCCAAAAAAAATTTGCCACGCCCACTCTAACGCCCATAACGCTTAAATCTGTATGCCGCCGGTAGGTGGCGCTTTTTAATCTCGCTTTGCTACTTGCATATCTGCTGCTGTAAGAAGCTCAGCTCGACCTGAGTGAGAGACTTGCCAACTTGCTAAAAAGCTAATCCCACGCGACTGCGGGAATACTTTTCACTTTCCAACGATCGGTGAACGTTCCAGATTTTTCTTAGCAAAAACCCCAAAGTTTTCATCCGTCCGCCTACGGTACAAGTGCACGTGGTTTTGCTACGAATACCCGTTTAAAAGCGTGATTCCAGTTATTCATCCGTCCGCCAACGGAAAAAGTTTTGATACGTTTGTGTAATCCATACGGATCTGCAAGAAAAGGGAAAACAACCAAACTGTAAACCTTAAACGTAGAGAGAGAAGAGATCAGATAATTACATGGCCAGCGTTTCGGAGCATAGAACCCACTAGAAGCCACAGTGAGGTTAGATTCGAAGAAGTGCAGAAGTGATGTTAATTTCGACCCATCGACATCTTAAGGCAGCAACACGCACATGCTAGGAGACGCAACGGCATAAGTTGGTTTTTGCATCGGCATTCTTTTGTGTGATTTTGTTAGATTTGTTAGATAGAGCTCACACGAGTAAATCAATTGTAATTGCGAACGGAATTCGCATTAAATTTAATGGAACATTAAACCTTTGTTTTACAACAAACGCAGTCCTCCGATGGCTGATCAATTTGTTGAATAATGTATTTAGTTTAGCAAGTATAATTCTTAAGCAACGTAACGTCGCAGATTTAAAGACAATAGAACCATGAAGTAAACCACTAGATTTCGAACGGTAATAAAGTTAATCTAACCCAGAATGTCACGCACAAACGAATACAATAATTTAAACTCCCTACAGCATCGTGGAAAGGCCTTTCAACACTGCAAAAGTAATGGTTGAGTGAAACCAAATCTTAAATATTGTTATTCCCATGTTGTGCGTATCATTTGTAAAAGACCTTTTCATACTCCGTCAGCATAGACTCGTAGTAAAGGCTATGCTTATAAAGTAAATTTAATTTGAAACCAGTCCTCCATCTGTATAAAATTTCCTTATAAATTGTGTAAGCATATTTAAAAGGGTAAGACGAGATTGTTGACTTAGATAGACAACATGCATTCAGTTAAAATAAATAACTTTTTTAATGTATTTGACGGAATTCTGTTCAATGCACACTATGTACGGCTCCAGTTCATACAATCCAAACTCTTTGAATGTGAACGAGGTAATATAAAAACATCTATTCATGTAGCAATGATGCAGCCACTGAGGGAGTTGATACTTGTGTATGCCATCGAATTTCGGATTACAAAAAGGAAGCACTCAACATTATGAATATATAGTATAACCTAGAAAAAAGAATGAAAATGATTAAATAACATAATAAAACATGTTCGCAATACCAAAATAAATGAATAAATGTATTATTATGCTACAAAATAAACTTCTGACTTTTTATATCGAGTTAAAATTACAGGTACGGAGAATGGTAAATATTTCCTTGACTGAGATATGTCGGCTACTTGCGAGTTGTTGCGCGGTCGTGATTTCAACCCCTATTATGGGAACGTCGTATGAGGTCGTATGAGGTCGTTGGCGTGAGGCCCATGACTCGGATCTCAAAAACGGACTGCCTGCTCTATAGTTCAATGATCAATAACCAAGCCTCGGCTTAAGAGATTTTATCCCCAAAAATTGATAAAGAGAATGACTCAAGAGAGTCGGAAAATAGGATGATGCAATTTGCCAATTAAATTCGAAGTCCAATCTTGGCCGGAAATTGGTGTTTACATTAGCGGAGTTTAGGGACCGCTTTGGGGATCTTTTTGTTTACGTAAGCGGACTCGGGACTCGCTTTGGGGATCTTTTGTTTACGTTAGCGGACTCAGGGTTCGCTTGGGGCTTCGATTGTTCACAATATCGGTTTGGATGTTTACAGCATCCGTTTGATTCGGACTGCGTGAAATTGATCTGGGTGGAAATGATTTGGAGGCCTGCCTGGCAGAAATAGCTGACTACGGGTTTATCTCGGGTCTGTCAGAGTTATTTGGAAATTAGCTCTCGGCTCAAAGTTGTTTATAAATTTGGTAAGAGCCCCTAAATAATGTGTCATATAACTCCCCCCATTCTAAATTGAATCGTCCCGACTCATTGGAAGTGTTGGGTATATTGAATGTAATTGATTGGTTAATTCGACAATGATATTTTCTTCTAGGGTGTTTTCATTGTCGGGGGTATTATTTATCTCAATATCGGAAATATTGCTTTCTGTTTCGATTTCTATACGAATTTGCCATGGTTTGAATATTAAAAATTTTCTTAATTTGATTATAGTCATAATAATTAGATATATAAATGTGAATATGATTAATATTAACGTAACTGGTATTTGAGTTTGTTCAACTTGAGTAAATGGATTTAGTATGTTAATATTATCAAATGAGAGTTCCGAATCATTAGATATAATTAGGGTATTCAATTGCGTTGCAAAAGTGTAAACTTTGTAAGTTTGCCAGACGAGAATTGTGAACGCCCTCTATTTTAAAATATCTTTGCAGAAATTTGACGTACAAAATAACGCCAACTTTTAAATTTTTGTGAAAAGAAGGCTATGATATTTTCTGTCATTAAAACCCAACTTTTCAGTATGTTTTTAGTATTTTAGATAAAATTCCTACCCATTATTAACCCCCTATTTCTACACAAGAACAACAGATTTGTATACATAGGCTGGGGTGTTGTAGGCCTTGAAAACTATTTTGTATGGAAATTTTTGTTGGAACTGCTTACACTTTTACACTTTTCAAACGATTGCAACGCAATTGAATACCCTAGTTATATTCGGATATTAAAAAATCTGATGTATTCCAATATCTTATTGTCTACATTGGTGTAGGAAATATTATTAATTATAGAGGTGCCATTAAAAGTAAATAAAAATATCACCCATTTAAATGAGTGTCATTAACCGTATTTTCTCCATTTACAAAAATGGCTCCATCTTGGATTACATCTACATTTTTATTTTTTTCCCTGATTTTGTTACAAAAAGATTTTTCTCCATTTAGTAATCTGGTGAAACAAGATCTTTCTGGGTTAAGTGTGCAATAATTATTAAATATTTCTTTCTTAAAATTAGACATTACATAGTACTTGTTTCTACATTTTGCGACGTGATTATCAATTAATAACTTTCCATCATCATGTGAAATGGATCTTGAAATGTAAACGTCACAACGATCGGTAATAATAGGGTATTTTATGTAAATTAAAATAAAATCTTGACGCAAAGCGATTTTAAATGCAGATATATCTAAAAGGTCTGTTATAACTACAGGTCTATTTTCGTGTTTATAAATTTCTTGTATATCGTCGTTGTTTAGAATTTTAGTAGTAAATACATCGATTTTGGGGAGTGTAATTGTGTCCATTAAATTCATAAGATCGTAAGTAAGCAAACGCAGGCGATATTTTCTAAGCAGAATTTCTTGATCTTTAAAGGCTGTTTAAAAATTATTTTGGGTGAATAGCTTTCAATAAAAGAATACCATCTTTTCATTTCGATATTTCGATTTTTTTGAGAAATGGAAAAAGGAAAGAGGTTGGTGATCGGTATAGATCTCGATGTTGTTAACCCCATATACGTAATTACGAATGTTTTTAAAAGCCCATACTATGGCTAAAAGTTCCTTTTTATTTGTCGCGTATAGTTGTTCAGTTTTGGTTAGAGTTCTTGGGGTGTTGTAGGCCTTGAAAACTATTTTGTATGGAAATTGTTGTTGGAACTGCTTACACTTTTACACTTTTCAAACGATTGCAACGCAATTGAATACCCTAATTATATTCGGATATTAAAAAATCTGTATATTTTCGAGCTGTGATGTATTCCAATATCTTATTGTCTACATTGGTGTAGGAAATATTATTAATTATAGAGGTGCCATTAAAAGTAATTAAATATGACCCATTTAAATGAGTGTCATTAACCGTATTTTCTCCATTTACAAAAATGGCTCCATCTTGGATTACATCTATTTTTTTCCCTGATTTTGTTACAAAAAGATTTTTCTCCATTGAGTAATCTGGTGAAACAAGATCTTTCTGGGTTAAGTGTGCAATAATTATTAAATATTTCTTTCTTGAAATTAGACATTACATAGTACTTGTTTCTACATTTTTGACGTGATTATCAATTAATAACTTTCCATCATCATGTGAAATGGATCTTGAAATGTAAACGTCACAACGATCGGTAATAATAGGGTATTTTATGTAAATTATAATAAAATCTTGATGAAAAGCGATTTTAAATTCAGATATATCTAAAAGGTCTGTTATAACTACAGGTCTATTTTCGTGTTTATAAATTTCTTGTATATCGTCGTTGTTTAGAATTTTAGTATTAAATACATCGATTTTGGCGAGTGTAATTGTGTCCATTAAATTCATAAGATCGTAAGTAAGCAAACGCAGACGATATTTTCTAAGCAGAATTTCTTGATCTTTAAAGGCTGTTTAAAATTCTTAAGATAAAGATTTTATCTCTTTAAATATTTTAGAATTAATAACGAATTGTTCGTATTATTTTGTATTAAATCATCGATTTAATTTTGGACAGTTATGAAATCATCATGATTTGGCGTTCGCGCTATCCCTCTTTTCCATCTACTAGGTATAATTTGGGAGATAAGTATTTGGAAAATTTTTCAATCGTGGGATATTTCCCAAAGAAAATTGTTGCTGTCGTGACTCTTTAGAAATTCTGTTTCAAGATTAATTATATCTCTATAAAGACTTATATTAGTTATATGAAAGAAATCTGCGTATGATTCATAAATAAGAACATCTTTGGTGTCCGTGTAAAGAAGGAAATCATGGTTCGTGTAATCCATAATTTCGGATTTGGTTGTAGCTACCAGCAATAATAAGTACATTATTGAAATCATTATCTGTAATTTGAAATAAATTATTTAATATTATCTTTATGAATCGTACGGTTTCTGTTATTTATAATAACTATATTAGGGAGATTTTCCTTAACTACTTGCTTTTTATATCTATAATTAAGCTTGTTTCTTTCCCCATGTTTCTTTTCGTAAATTACCTCTCCTACGTGATAATTCTTATTTTGTCCATCTTTATTGTGGAAATGCAACATTTTCTCTTGAGCTTGTTGCAATAATTTGGGAATATCTTCGTGTTTGATTTTACTAAAAAATGTGTCAAAAGGTCGTTGGTTGGTTATTGAGTGAATTGTTAAATTATATTTTTGTGCTGCTTTAACTTTAATTTCGGAATAATCAATTAGATTAAGCTCATCTTTAATGCAGCGAGCAATTTCTGTTAAAGTAGAGTGTGCCCTTCCTATTTGTCCGTTGGACGTACTATGTCGAGGATCTGCAAAGTATAGAGATATCCCATTTCTTTGAGCAAAAGATTTGAATTGGGATGAAGAGAAACTTGGTTCGTTATCTATCATCAAAGATTTCGCTAATGGAAATTGTTGTAAAATTTCAGAAACTTTATTTTCTATATTTAGTTTGTTAGGCATTTCTTTTACGACCATTTCGAATAGGAATCTATACAAGTAATGAATATAAGATTTAAGGCGTAATATATGTCAAAATGCAAATTTTCACCTTCTCTTTCTGGAATAGGTGCTTGACCGAAAGGAATCTGTACTGGGTGTCTGTTGTATTTGTTTTGATTGCAGATTGTGCAATTCTTAATAAACTCCTTTAGCTTTTTGTATAAATTAGGCCAATAACAGAGTCTAGTTATTTGTTTATAATTTTCATCAAGCCCTCTATGAGCTCTACAATGAGTATCTGTGATTATCACAGATCTGTCTTCAGCGTCTTCAACATCCTTGACAAATGTCTTAGTGTATAAAAATGTATTTATAAAATTCTTTTAAGTGGTTTTTGATTTCTTTAAAAATCTTTTAGAGTACAGTGAACTCCTATTGTTATATTGGGTGGAATATATTCTATTAATATTGATATTAAATTTTCTGTACTATCATACTCTATTATATGTCTAGTATTTCCGAATACATTAATCGACTCATGTATTGTATACCTCCCCGTTGCTATTAGCAATTGTTTCTTAAACTGGCTTAAGGGTTTTCGGGTTTCTTGTATAACATTCTCAAAACTACTCTCTGCTGAATGCTGAGTATTTTGATCTGAGACCGATTCATCACTTTCCGTTAAGTTATTAATTTGTAACCTTGATAAAGCGTCCGCAACAACATTTGTTGCTCCTGGCTTGTAAATTATTTTGGGTGAATAGCTTTCAATAAAAGAATACCACCTTTTCATTTCGATATTTCGATTTTTTTGAGAAATGGAAAAAGGAAAGAGGTTGGTGATCGGTATAGATCTCGATGTTGTTAACCCCATATACGTAATTACGAATGTTTTTAAAAGCCCATACTATGGCTAAAAGTTCCTTTTTATTTGTCGCGTATAGTTGTTCAGTTTTGGTTAGAGTTCTTGAAATAAATGTAATTGGTTTTCCTTCCTGAGAAAGAACCGCACCAATTGCTAAGTCAGACGCGTCAGTTGTTAGGGTAAATTTTTTGTTATAGTCCGGTTGTACTAGTTCTTCTTGTGCAATTAAATTTTCTTTGAGCTCGTTAAAAGCTCTTACATCAAACTATATTAAAGTTTTACGTGATGCTTTTTTAGATACTTTGCCGTTTTGGTCTTCTAAATATTTTGTTAAATGTTTAGCTATCTTTGCGTAATTTGGCACAAATTTTCTGTAATACCCTTTAAGGCCTAGGAAGCTTCTAAGCTCTCGAATATTTTTAGGGATCGGATATTTTACAATTGTAGAAATTTTTTCGGGATCGGTAACCTAGAAAGTTTGTTTCTAATTTAAAGAAATTTGACTTTTCAATCGAAATTTTTATGTTTGAGTTCAGCAAAATTTTAATAATGACAATTAAGTCTTTGTAGTGTTGCTCAATTGTTTTTCAAAATATAGTTATGTCATCCAAATAAACATGACATGTTCTACCAACTTGTTCTCTCAAAATATCGTCCATCGCTCGTTGGAATATTCTAGGAGCGTTTGTCAAACCAAAAGGCATTCTTAGGAATTCGTATTTCCCATTATTTATTGAAAATGAGGTTTTCTAAATGTCAGGTTCGTTCATAAGAATCTGATAAAATCCAGATTCCAAGTCAATTGTTGAAAAGTATTTGGCTTTTCCGAGATTAGATAAAATCACTGAAGGGTCCTGCATTCGATACCTATCAGGTATAGTATTTTCATTAAGTTTTTTATAATCAATTACGAGTCTTAGTTTTGGAGTTCCATCTTCATTGAAACCCTTTTTTGGTACCACTAGAACAGGGGTATTATAAGGACTTCTACTTGGCCTTATAATTTCTTCTTTTAGCATTCGACTTATTTCCGAATTTACAAAATCTGAAGCTGATAGAGCATAAGGGTATTGTTTGCTGTAAATGGCCCTATCATTTACGGTGTTTATTTCACCGCGTATATCCGTCCTAATAGGAATCTGCATAATTATTTTTGAATGCTCTTCTCTGATAATATTTAATATATCATTCTCCAGATCTTTTCTGTGATCAGC
Organism: Drosophila suzukii; assembly: GCF_043229965.1. Taxonomy (NCBI): domain Eukaryota; kingdom Metazoa; phylum Arthropoda; class Insecta; order Diptera; family Drosophilidae; genus Drosophila; species Drosophila suzukii. Next base: position 10,850,128 of record NC_092085.1, on the reverse strand, counting down.
AGGTGATATTTGTATGATGTTTATTTTTTGATTGTCGGATAGTTCAGCGACGGCGTGTTCAGAATTTTTCAATTCCAAACTTTTATTCTTGTCGGATTTTTCAACGACGGCGCGTTCGGAATTTTTTAATTCCAAACTTATTTTTTTGTCGGATTTTTCATTGACGGTGTGTTCAGAAATTTTTAATTCAAAACTTTTATTTTTGTCGGATTTTTCAGGATTTGTATATCCCAAACTAAATTCACTTTGATTACCATTTCAGATTCGGATCTGATTTGAGCTTTTTCATCAAAGTATTTTTATACCCGTTACTCGTAGAGTAAAAGGGTATACTAGATTCGTCGGAAAGTATGTAACAGGCAGAAGGAAGCGTTTCCGACCCCACAAAGTATATGCGAGTATATTCTTGATCAGGATCACTAGCCGAGTCGATCTAGCCATGTCCGTCTGTCCGTCTGTCTGTCCGTCCGAATGAACGCTGAGATCTCGGAAACTATGGGAGCTACGCTATTGAGATTTGGCGTGCAGATTCCTGAGCTTCTTACGCAGCGCAAGTTTGTTTCAGCAGAGTGCCACGCCCACTCTAACGCCCACAAACCGCTCAAAACCGTGGCTCCTACAGTTTTGATGCTAACATAAAAATGTTAACTGAGGTGTATTGTTCTCACCAATACCTATCGATTGACCCAAAAAAAGGTTTGCCACGCCCACTTTAACGCCCACATACCGCGAAAACCTGTGACGCCCACAATTTTTATGCTAGATTAAATTATTGGTCACGCCCATAACGCTTAAATCTGTATACCGCCGGTAGGTGGCGCATTTAATCTCGCTTTGCTACTTGCATATCTCTATTTAGCTGAGGTATCTGATAGTCGAGGTACTCGACTATAGCGTTCTTCCTTGTTTCAGTATAAATTCTTTTAATGGAAGAATGGTGTTTTCTTCTGTTAAAGAATGTTGGTTTAAAATGTTTCCATTATCATAATTTAATTTTTCTTCTATTCCATTATATTTAACTCCCTTAGCTGTTTAATCACAGCTCCTATTTTTATACCCGTTACTCGTAGAGTAAAAGGGTATACTAGATTCGTCGGAAAGTATGTAACAGGCAGAAGGAAGCGTTTCCGACCCTATAAAGTATATATATTCTTGATCAGCCGAGTCGATCTAGCCATGTTCGTCTGTCCGACTGTCCGTCTGTCCGTATGAACGCTGAGATCTCGGAAACTATGAGAGTTACAATACTGGGATTATGCACGCAGATTCCTGAGATTCCTGCAAATTTGATTCAGTAGAGTGCCATGCCCACACTAACGCCCACAAACCGCCCAAATCTGTGGCTCCTACAGTTTTGATGCTAGAATAAAAATTTTAACTGAAATGTAATGTTCTCATCAATACCTATCGATTGACCCAAAAAAAAGTTTGCCACGCCCACTTTTCGTAAAAAGTATATCGCGGATCAAAAATAGTTATCATATAATAATATTTAATTATTATACCCGTTACTCGTAGAGTAAAAGGGTATACTAGATTCGTCGGAAAGTATGTAACAGGCAGAAGGAAGCGTTTCCGACCCCACAAAGTATATATATTCTTGATCAGGATCACTAGCCGAGTCGATCTAGCCATGTCCGTCTGTCCGTCTGTCCGTCTGTCTGTCCGTCCGGATGAACGCTGAGATCTCGGAAACTATGGGAGCTAGGCTATTGAGATTTGGCGTGCAGATTCCTGAGCTTCTTACGCAGCGCAAGTTTGTTTCGGCACAGTGCCACGCCCACTCTAACGCCCACAAACCGCCCAAAACTGTGGCTCCTACAGTTTTGATGCTAGAATAAAAATTTTAACTGAAATGTATTGTTCTCATCAATACCTATCGATTGACCCAAAAAAAAGTTTGCCACGCCCACTTTAACGCCCACAAACCGCGAAAACCTGTGACGCCCACAATTTTCATGCTAGATAAAAAATTTTAACTGAAATGTATTGGTCTCGTCGATACCTATCGATTGATCCAAAAAAAAATTTGCCACGCCCACTCTAACGCCCATATCGCTTAAATCTGTACACCGCCGGTAGGTGGCGCATTTTAATCTCGCTTTGCTGCTTGCATATCTCCATTTAGCTGAGTAACGGGTATCTGATAGTCGAGGTACTCGACTATAGCGTTCTCCCTTGTTGAATATTGATTCACTGTGGATACTCTTTTGTATATTGGAAGCTCATTCTTATTTTTATAAATTCCTGTTTTAATATAACACGAGGTTGCCCCAGTGTCAATTAATATTTTTATACCCTTGCAGAGGGTATATTGATTTCAGTCAGAAGTTTGCAACGCAGTGAAGGAGACGTTTCCGACCACATAAAGTATATATATTCTTGATCAGCATGACTAGACGAGTCGATCTAGCCATGTCCGTCTGTCCGTCTGTCCGTCCGTTTCTACGCAAACTAGTCTCTCAGTTTTGAAGCTATCGGGCTGAAACTTTCCCAAAAGTCTTATATCTTTTGCAGGTAGTATATAAGTCGGAAGCAGCCGGATCGGACATCTATATCTTATAGCTCCCATAGGAATAATAGAAAAAACAAATTTAAAAAAATTATATCTTTGGTGTTTTTAGCCTATAACCTCCTAAGCTTGGAAATAACATTTTTTAATTAGTTTTGAATTTCGATTTTAATTTTATCAAAATCGGAAGACTATATTATATAGCTGCCATAGGGACGGTCGTAAAATTGGTGGAAAAATAATATGAAACAAATTATAGCTTCGGTGTTTTTCAACATATAACCTCTTACGCTTGGATTTAACATTTTTTATTTAGTTCTGAATTTCGAATTTAATTTTATCAAAATCGGACGACTATTTCATATAGCTGACATAGGAACGATCGGAAAATTGGTTGGAAAATAATACGAAACAAATTATAGCTTCGGTGTTTTTTGACATTTTAGCTTATACTATTGGGAATATCATTTTTTGTGTTTTTAAATTTAATAATTATAGCTGCAAGGGTATATAACGCTGCTCCTACCATGCAAACCAAATAAATAAAGAATATAATAAAACTACCCAAAAGATGTGTTCTCAATAAATGGATAAAGATTATAAACATTTCCAACACAAGGAGTTTCACACAACAATACTGACCAATTATATCTCCTTTAAATTGTTCAATAAATTGGTTAATTTCCTCCTGAAATTTCATTTTGGAAGTTTTGTTTTCTTGTAGGTCCTTACATTATTTTATTGTTTTGAAGCTACTTTTAAAAAAGTCAAAATAATGTATGCATTGTTTAGAGCACAAACCCCGCCCTTAAGGTGTGTTTCACAATAGGGAAACCGGTTTCCTTTAAACTTGTTTAATGACGGACAGCCCATTTCCTCGACATTAATGAGCTGACGACTCCCAAAAAACGTCTGTAGAAATCGTTATTTTCCACACCTTTACAAATAATTTCTTTTCCGCTTGTAATTGTCCTTAGATACTTTTGAGTTTGTAGAAAACTATTTTCTTTATCGTTTCAAAAAGTTTTGTGAAATTTGTGATTGGTTAACCAAATTGCAGTCTTTCGAGATTTTTTATTTAGCAAAGTAAAATCATATGGTGGTTCTATTAAAAAACTATTATTCAAGTTTGGATCTTTTTCAAATACAATTCCAATTTCCTTTTAGAATTAAATTATTATTATTATCAAAGAAAACTTGAACATCAATCGAAACAGTATCTTTCAACATTTTTCTAATGTTAAACAACTCGTTGTACTAGTCCGTTTAGTGGGTTATATTTAACTAAACGGTCTTGTATGAGGAGACAGTAAGCTTGGGTATTTTCATTACTTGGTGTCTTTAGTTCTATTGATATGAAATATCAACCACAATAATAGGGGTCTTCAATTTAAATTCATTTGGGGTCAAAAATGGTTGTGATTCACGATTATAGTAACTAGATTGAAATCTTGTATACATTTCATATAGGTGAGCATACTAATTCTTACTAAAACCAACATTCCGATTATTATGGATATGACTCAGAATTCAAGTATACTCTCAAGTTTGATAAGTTATTTGTGATAAGTTCTCCATTTAGTGTAAATCCAATTATGGCAAATCTTGGTTTTTCGCGCTTAGCCGACAATTTCACATTTCAGCTGTGTTGGCTCCCATACCCCAATTTGGGGTTAACATATAAATCCCAACTCTGGAATGCGATTGGTAGGTTTACAAAACTTTTAATAATATCGGACATCTTAATTTTTGTAAAATCGCTCAGAGTTACATGGAGAATTTTCCAGATTTTATTCGTAATTTCCAGTTTAAAAGTTTGTTCATTTCTGATTTGTTCAAGATTCACCAAGATTCTTAGTTAGCATCAACACTAGTTCGTGTTTACAATTTAACAAAACTTTTTTATAATCCTCAGCCAATCCCAACAAATTTTTTAATGGTACAGAAAAATTTTAAGTGGGGATCCCGTAGAAATTTCGTCTCCACTGCTCCACCCAGAATTTAATAGGTATTAACTTTGAAGATTATCCAGAGATATACAATTTTTTAGGGTAGTAGTCATACCGACATAGACTTGACACGTTGGACTCGTTGTATTTAGTTGTTACCTAGTAGTATTTGATGGTTACTTTCTTTTTAGTCTTGCTTGTGGATGGTTACTTTTTGTATAGTACCTGTACAATACTTGATTTTGGATGGTTACTATCTGTTTAGTATCTGTAAAGTACTTGGTTTTAGATGGTAACTAAATGTTAACAAGTATAATGAGTCGCTATAGTCTCTTATAAAGAACTATAAAAGTACACAAGTTAAAGTTTCTAGGATGTGTTAGCCAAACACACTTGCAGTAAACTTTTATTACCTGACCGTCATCAAAGTCACATGCCCAAGACCCAAGGATCATTCAATATTTCTTTATATATTTTATTATTGCTATAGTCCCTTTTTAAGAATTATCAAAGCACACAAGTTATTGTAAACATATTTCATTAAATTCATAAATAATTATATTTTATGTATATTTGTATATAACTAATTTTCTGACTTCATCCCTCTGTAAGAAACATGTCGCTTATTAATCTTCGTTCCAAGCGCAGATTTTCGCTTGGTTCCCATAGATAGATGTAAAATAAATCTCACAATTTAATGTTTCTCAGATGTTGGATTATTTTTAAACATTATAACATATTTCGAAGGCATATTTAGCTAACATAGGAGCGTCTTTTAATTTAATATCTGATTCAAGTATATTATTGGTTATATGAAAGTAAAACATTTCGCAGCATTCGTTTTAGGTATAAAAATAAATTTATTGAAGTAATTGATATATGCCAGTAAAATTGTGTATTTTTTATTTCTTTCAATAAAAACATATATGACAAAATTAACAAACCAATATCTAAAACTCTAAGCGGAGGATCACTCGGCTGATGGGTCGGTGAAGAACGCAGCAAACTTTGTGTCATCGTGTCAACTGCAGGTGTAATGTAAAGACATCTTTGATTTGTTTTTAAGATTCTTTATTTTAAGTCTGGAGCAGCATTAGTGCCGCTACCAACGTCCAGTTTTTTTTGATTTTACATTTTTCCTTAGGTTGGACGGCAGAGAGACGGCTATGTATATCTTATGTATATCAAGTGTATTTAATTATGCTCTCTTTAGCTGGAGCGCGAGGGTATATGCATGTACTTGAGTTAGGTTGAGCGGCCGGCGTGTGTAACAGAATGCTGACACTTGCACTTTTTGTGAGCTCGCCGATCGACTCAAGTTTCGGCCACTAGGGTTTTGACCGGGTTTTTGACTCATGGTACAGTAGATATTCAATATATGGGCATACTACATCTCCCTCCTTTTGAAAAATAACGTAATATTATGAAGTTATTTTATTAGTACATTTTACTTAAAAGAATAATTTTTTTTTTAAATCTTTTTTTTCCTAATTTTTTTTTTAATAGTTTCAAAGAGTGTTGAATTGGAAATAATATTCGTATTTAAAGAAAAAGTATTTCTAGGAATCGCCATGCTAAATGTAGTTATGAAATAAACGTTTTTTTTGTTTGTTTTTTGTTCTTATTATTCGTTATTACGATATAATGTTATTTCTTTCTCCTATTTCCTTTACTTTATACGGACCGGTATATTGATAATCTAACTTATGACCTGTTTCATTTCTTAAAAGTACTTGATCACCTACTGATATATCTATTACTGCGTTTATGCGATGGCCATTTCACGCTTTCATTTCATGAAATGGGCTGATTCGTGTGTGCATAAACACCGTTTCATGAATTCGACAATACACGAAAGTTTACTATGAATTCAACCTCAAAGCGTGAAATGGTGACAACTAAACTCAGGTAACTCTTTATAATTATCTTAGTGCCAGATCGATAGAAATACTTAAATACACTATACTAGTTTTCATCTTTTATTTCATTACTATTTCATGCGAATCGAAAAAAATAATCTGTTTAATAATCGCTGAGATTCATAAAATGCATGAATTGGGCCGTGTCGCATAAACAGGAGCAAAATTTTTTCACGCTTTTAAGAATGCATTAAACCCTTGGCATAAACATAGTATATGTTGTTTATTTTCTGATCATATAGTATCTTATTATTTTCCTTATTTTCTTCTATCAATGTTCTAGCTCTTTTGTATGCTACTTCAAATCTATATTTACTTTCCTTAGCATAGTCATCTATGTTGTAGATGGGTTCTATATTTTCTCTACTATTAAATTGTTTTGGTAAATTATTTCTTTTACCAAATACTAGCTCGTATGGACAATAATTATGTGCCATTGAAGAGGTCGTGCTGAAATATTGAAGCCAGTCGTCCCAATCAATTTTATCAACTGATATATATGAGCGTATGTATTCATTGAAAGTTCTATGACTTCGTTCTATTGTTCATACTGTCTGGTGGTGGTGTGCCGTAGATGTTATATTTTCAATTTTTATGTATTTGCTCAAGTAATTTATAATTGAATTCTTATATTCTGTACTGTCCGTAATGAACGTCTTAATTGGACCGTACTTCAGAATAAATGATTCAAAAGTTTCTTTAGCGACAGTGTTCGCGTTTTTATTTGGAACTGGTATGGCATCTAAATATTTAGTCAGGTCACATATTAGAGTGACTGCATACTCATTGCCATTTTCCGACTTTGGTAGTGGACCAATAGTGTCCACTATCACTCTGTCGAAAGCATTTATAGGCGTATCAGTTATTATCAATGGAGTCTTTTTGAATTTATGGAATTCATGGAATTTAGACAGTATTGCTTCTTTATCGTCTTTTTTTCTACAAGGGCCACCGGGTTAAGTAGCGCTACTGTTAAGGTATTCAATGTCTTGTCGCCCATTTGTTTAAAATTATTTATTGATAAATGTTCAAAGATATTTTCCCACGGTGCCATTTTGAGTTGGCTGATTTTGTTTATACCGGCTTGCATTTCAAGCCTTTGGAAAAATTGACCTAAGTCTAGGATTCCATTGGTATATAAATCGCTAGCTTCATATCTTGCAGTAATTTTCCTAACGTGTTTAAATAAACATAGCATATCTTTTTCATGTAAGGTCACTACTTTACGTACTTCGTCTTTATGTATGACTACATATACGTTGGGCTTAGAAGCATTCTTTATAGATTGCGTAGGCAATTCTATTTGTTTGCTTTCCGCGCGGAATTTCTGTCTGTTTTGATATCTAGTAGTGACTTTCTTAATATTTCCAGAAATGTTTTGTAGATCTTTAATGGTTATTCTTGATAACGCATCAGCTACATAATTGTCTTTTCCCTTCTAGCCTCTTACGTGTCAGTTTGGAACTCGGATTTATCATTGAAAATATATATATTATTGGTCTGTGATCTGTTTTGATTGTAAAGTGATTTCCATAAATATATGGTAGAAAATGTAATATTCCCCAGTGAATTGCAGATAATTCCTGCTCAGTTGTACACTTATTACTTTCTCCATTAGTGAAAGCTCTTGATGCATATGCAATGGGAAGTTGGAGTCCGTTATGGTTTTGTGTTAAAGCCGCTCCACACGCTTGTTTACTTGCATCAGTAATTATTTTTTAAAATTCTTTGCTGAAATCGGGATATTGTAGCAAAGTAGGTTCGATGAGTTTTGTTTTTAAATATTGGAATGCGTTTTGGCATTCATCTGACTATTCAAAAGGAACATTCTTTTTACATAATCTTGTTATGTGCCGTGAATATTTGGCGAAATTTTTTATGAAACGTCTATATTAATTGCAAAATGCTACGAATCGTCTAGCGCTGTCCGCATTGTGCGGCGCAGGGTAATTCATAATGACGTCATATTTCTTGTCGTCTGGAATTATTCCTTTATCTGTGCATTTATGGCCGAGAAAAGTCACTTCATGCATAAAAAATGAACATTTTTCTGAATGTAACTTTAGATTGTATTTCCTGCATTTCACAAAAACGTCTGTTAAGTTTTTAAGCATAGGTTTCTCGGAACAACCTATAACTATTAAGTGATCCATATAAAGGAATGCCCTTGAAGGCTCTAATTTAGAGAATGCAATAGTCATCATTCTCTAAAATGAATTATGCGATATTTTTAATCCGAAAGGTAATCGCGTAAAGCGATACGAGCCATGGCTCGTTGAAAATGTCCCTTGACCTTTTTTCGAGTTCAATTTGATGAAATCCTGACATTAAGTCAAGGAATGAAAAATATTTTGCTCGTCCCAGTTGATCCAAAATATCATCAATTCTTGCGAGTGGAAATTTATCGGACAGTAATTTTTTATTAATGTGACGATAGTAACGTTTTTGACGCTCCTTGACCACAGCAAGGCTTTTGATTCTGTGAATCATAACATTCTCTGTACCAAGCTTAGGAATATGTTTAATTTCTGTTACGTGGGCATATTAGTGCCCGAGTCCTGACAAGGACTTGGGCCGAGGGAGAGGCGTCCGATGTTCAGGCACCATTTGCCGGCATAAGCTACGTCGTATTTGGGTCGTGGGATCTTGGTAAGCCTCTCTCCTCTCCAACATAACGAGAATAAATATTAAAAGTGCCTTGAAAAATAATAATAGTCATCAAGTTCGTCAGTCATCAGTCCACACTGCCCAACAAGCTTAGCTGTCGCTTGATCGCAATACGATCGGGCTGTGTGTTGGCCATATTCCCTCCCCTTCACACATTCGTGTGCCAATGGATCGTCGCGGGCCGCGCAATACGATCCCCTATTGTCAAAGTTGTCCGTCGAAAGTTACGTCTTTGTTCTTGACCTACTTCACTCCTCGGGTCAGCAGACCCCCGTTGTTATAGTTCTAGCACGCCATGGTTTTCAACTCTTTTTCACATTATAAATGTATTAAATAATATTTATGTCGGCGTGTGCCGGTGTTGAATAACATAATATTGGTTAATTCATATAGGGATTAAATTAATTGACAATTATTGTATTAGCGGAGAGTATCGATTTGACCACCTGTGAAGGTGCACACATCAGCAAAATGCTGACTATTCACGACTGCAAACGTCGCTCAGAGGGCTCTTGCAATTGTCATACAATTACAAGGCTGATACTGGCCGCTGAAAAATTAACATTTAATTATTATGTATAAAAAAAGGTATAAAAAGAAAAGTATATCTAAATGATTATATATATGAAACAATTATTATTATTACATGTATTCCTAACAGATTAATTCTTTGTCTTAACTAGGAAAGTATTAACATTGCCCAAAAACAAATTCTTATCCAGACGGGAGAGAACAATGACCGTTGGAACGGTAGAGATAATGATAGCCTTTTCGGTCTTATTACAGTGGGCAAGTGGAGAAAAATCTAGACGGAAGGTCTCAATATATAAGTATTCCAATTCATTCACTGTTATTGGTAGGGTCGCTTTTGATAACAAGTATAAAATTCTTACGTTAAATTGTGGATCAGTGTCTATTGTTTTTGCTAAAGCTTCTGATGTAATCATGGTGCACGGATATATATATATATATGTATGTATAGGAAAAGGAACCGTGTTCTGACAAACTTACCCTCTTTTTAATCCTGGGCGATGAGATCTCTACGCTCCGGATCCTGGGCTTTGGGAGATTTTAGAATTGGTTTATACATATATATACGTGCAAGATTTGATGGTGGCTTACAAAAACAAAACACAATAATTACGTTACACAAAAAAAATAACACTATCGCTGTATAGATATGTATGTATGTATGCATTGTATGAGAGTTCCACTGAGGCACACGTCAGTTCCAAATGCTCGAGCTGGGGGCTGGTCGGTGCAGCTCCAATTTCTTGTTCAGCGTATGTAATCGGGGGTTCTGTTTACACTTGCATTCAGAAATGCATTTACTCGCAAATTGTTTGTGATTGTTTCTGGCGATTCACTTTTTGGTTTACCATATTGGAGTGCAATTTATTTATTATTATTTGTATTGTTTTCTATTGTCTTTTTGCTGCTTTTATTGTCTTTTTGGTGGTTTCACTTCACTGTATCGGCTCGGCTTATGCTCCAATGTGGGTCACCACTTTCTCCAGGGCATGATGTTGGTCGCGGCGTCTCTGGACAGAGCGCTTGTAGATCTTTACAACCTTAAGGAGCACTATAACCAGGAGTAGTCCAACGATGAGCTTCATGGTCTTGTTGACATCCTGAATATCATCTTGGTGGTCAACTATCTCTACTGTGTTAATCACATTGGCGGTGCTGCCGGCCACTTTAGACGTTTTGCTACCCATCTTGGGGTCCTTAGGCCATTCACTTGGTTCACTAGTTATTTTCGTCCTTCGGGATTTTGCTGGTTGACTTCCTCCAGATTGTGGTCGATCGCAGGACCGGTTATCGGGACTTTCTCCTGGGTGAAGTTGATCCTAGGGAAACGTCAAGACATCCTTCTGGACACCAGCCTTCTTCTAGTCGTGGTCTGTGTTGATGGGAGTTGCACTTCTAGACCACCGTCATGGAGAGATCAGAACAATTTCTGTCTTTCTCCATTTGGCTGGGGTCTTTTATACCGGACTAGAGCTTTCGCTAGCCCCCATATTGGATGAATTAACTAGGTGTTCTCACCTAGAGGTACTGTTTCTCCATTTCCCCTATTTTAGGAGTCAATGGCCGGCTGGTGCACTTTGCCACCTTACTGGATTACGGTTACGAGCAGGTCGATCGTGGTCGTTGTTCTGGACACGCGACACCCATGAGTTGTCGAATTGTTTTTGCTGTTTTGTTTTTATCAATCTCAGTGTGGTTAGTCATTACGGCCCCTACCCTCAACTAATGGCAGTTGTTTTGCCGGGGTGAATCTTGGTATGGGGAAGGGCGTACGTTACAGGCTCGAAGTGATCGATGCGGCTTCGCATGGAATGACTTCGCAAAAGAAATCCTCGTACGGCCATCTCTTTAGATCCCCTTCTTCTCCTTTATTCTTTTCTTAGGCGCCCATTTACGTGTGGCTTCGACCCACTACATCAACCCAGTCTCAGATGAGCTAGTCGGGCTTATTACTTTATTGTTTTAATATTGTACTTGGTTATTTTATTATTATATATGCTGAAAAAGAAAAGCTTTCCGGCCTCGCACGGAAACATACATACATACATATTTATACCTGTAAAAATATGGCTCATAATAAAATATATAATATAGTTTTAATGAAAAATAATATATAAATATATATATAAAAATCAGAAGTGAGTAACAGCTAAAAAGTTGAGAATAAAATTGCTGAGTGTGCCATAACCATGGTTTTTGACCAGGGGCTGCTCAGCTGAAAAGTGAAAAGTTGAATAAAAAGGTTTCCCATTTCCCGAAGAAAAATATATTAAAAAGTATAAGAATTGTTTTTTTTTTTTTGTATTATTTTTATTTTTATATGCTTAACATTTTATATTAATTACAATGTTTTAATCTAAGTTTAGCGGCTCTTTCAGGATGGCTGCTACTTCTCGCCTCGCCTGGATACCAAGTTGAGGGCTTCGAATGTAAATTCTCCTGACCGCGCGGTTCATGCGCCGGCTCATTCTCCATGTTTCCCGTTGTATCCGGGCGATGTGTGCTTGGTTCCTTTGTAGTTGCTCCTGGACTCGGAGCAACTGGTTCTGGTCCTCTTCCTGATCTCGGCTCCGGTCCCGGATCTCTTGCTCGATTTCGGATGCCAGTTCTTCATCTTCTGACTGGTATCGGTGTATCCAGCATTGCTGGATATGATCCTCGTTCAAGTGGATGGCATGGCAAAGCCCGTTCATCCACTCGACGAGGAGCGCCAGATATGATGCCTGGTCCCCATACCTAGCCTGTAGCCGACGATGCCGGCGGGCAGCTCGGATGGCTTGGTTATAGCTGTTGGAGGACTGCATCATGTCTGGTGACTGGTCGGTCCCTGGTTGTGGCTTTTATAGCAGAACTGGGGCAGTTCTGATGACTGTTCTACCCATCATGTGATCGGGAGCTTCTATCAAGTAGTGCAATCTCGCAGTTCTGAGTTTGTCGCCTTTTGGAGTCGTCGGATTACGTTCAGAGGTTTAGGCGACATACAGGTCTTTAGCATGGAATACCCCGACACTTTTCCCTACTGCATTGCCCAGCTCATATAGCGCTTTGCCCTTACGCTGGAGTACAACACAGCGAATTCGATTCGGGCCCAGCTTTGTTACTCTGCTTGTAGTTTTTCCTATAGACAACTTGTCCTACGGAAAACTCTACGAGCTTGCTACGGGTGTTATATGCCTTTTCTGCGCGTTCATGAGTTCGGTTTAATCCTTGGGTCACTTTTTGTCGGATAAGTTCCATTTTGTCTGGGAGACTTATCTGTGGATCTCCTGCCTGTATTCCCCCTAGTTTCCGTAGGATCGGGTAGGCTGTTCCATGGGTAACCATCCGCGTGCCGAACATTGCGTAAAATGGTTCCATGCCTATTGATTCGTGTAGGCCATTCCTAAGGGCACACTCTATTCGACTTAGTTGGGTATCCCAATTTCGCTGATCGGTGGCAATTGTCGCTCGCAAAATTTGGAGTACAGATCGGTTTACCCTCTCAGCCGCGTTCGCTTGCGGGGAGTAAAGTCCAGTCTTTACGTGTCGAATACCGTAGCGGGTCATTAGCTCGCCAAAAATTTGAGACACAAACTGTTTGCCGTTGTCTGAGTGTACAACCTCGGGGACTCCAAATTGATGGAAAATTTTGGTCTCAAGGAATTTGATGACTTCTGCAGCTACTGCATGTCTCATCGGCTGTAGCCAGACAAATTTGGAGAAATGGTCTAGGCATACGAAAATCACCGAGTTCCCAGCTTTGGTCCTCGGGTATGGTCCCATAAAGTCGATGAACAACCTTTGGCCAGCCCGCTCCGTAACCCGCTGTTCTCCCATGGGTGGTCGGTCATTTTTGTTGGCGGTCTTAGTGATCTTACAGACCTCGCATTCCTTCACTACTTTTTGGACGTCTACAGCCATGCCTGGCCAATAGTAAAACTGTCTCAATTTGGCTAGTGATTTGTGCAACCCCCCATGCCCTGCGGTTATGGCATGATGTGCTCTCCAGACTAAATCAGGACGCAGCTCGGCGGGAACCCAGAGCTTCCATGCTCGGGCTTCATCCACCGCGTCGTTTAGGCAGAATCCCATCCGTTTATATACATAGCCTTCTCATGTTTGAAGGTCTGGACTTTTACCTAAATTTTCGTCCACCGCCTGCACTAGGTTGACATAATCCGCTGACTGGAACGCTGTCGAATCGAGGTTGATGTGTATGTCCAGTTCTTCCGCACCGGCCTGCTGTAGCTCGTCCATATGAACTCGTGAGAGAGCATCTGGGACTACATTTAGTGATCCTTTCCTGTGTTCTATGGTGAAGTCGAACGCTTGTAGCTTCAGACTCCATCGCGCAAGCCTGCCTGGTAAGTCTTTCTGACTCATCAGCCATTTTAGACTAGCGTGGTCAGTGATCACTTTGAAGGGCATCCCATCTACGTAGGCACGGAATTTGGTAATGCTGAGGATAGCGGCATAGCATTCCAACTCGGTTATGCTGTAATTCCGCTGTGCTTTGTTCAATTTGGCTGACATATAGGCGATTGGATGTTCTCCGCCCTCGTCATCTGTTTGGAACAAAACTCCCCCCACTCCAGTGGTCGAGGCATCACATTGGATGGTAAATGGTTTCTTAAAATCCGGTGTGACGAGTACCGGTGCTGTTGCCATGCTGGTTTTCAAAAGTTCAAACGCCTTAATTGCCTCTTCTGACAATTCAAATTTCTTTATGCGGTCTTTCTTCAAGCAGTCGTGAAGCGGTGCCGCTATCTGGGCGTAATTTTGGATGAACCTCCTGTACCAGCCTGTCATTCCCAGGAACCTCCGCATTTGTTTGGCGGAGCTAGGCTGGGGAAATTCCTGGATCGATTGTATTTTTGCGTCATCCGTTCGGATGCATCCTCCCCCAACTACATATCCTAAATATCTTGCCTGGCTGTAGCAAAACTTGCTCTTGTCTACATTTATCTTTAGCTCTGCCCGCTGTAAGCAGGCACTGACCTGGCTCAACATATCCATGTGGGCTTCAAATGTAGGTGAACAGACCAGTAAGTCATCCAGATACACAAATACATTCTCGCGTAGCGCCGCTGGATAACTTTATCCATTAGTCGGCACATTCGCTGCGCGGCATTGCACAAGCCGAACGGCATGACTGTAAACTGATACAGTGGCCTGCCGGGCACTGTAAACGCGGTTTTCTCTCTGCTTTTGGTTTCGAGAGCTATTTGCCAAAAGGCGTCTTTTAAGTCAATTGCGGAAATGTAATACGTTTCCTGTAGTCGGCTCAACAGACCCTCAATATGTGGTAGTGGATACGCATCTTTGATTGTCCGGGAATTTACTTTACGCGCATCGAGGCATAGGCGATTTTTCGGCCCTTTTTGCACCAGAGTTACTGGTGAACTCCAGCTGCTATTGCTCTCTTCGATCACGCCTAGACCTAACATGCGATCTAGCTCGGCGTACACCAGCTTCTGTTTGGCTGGGGATATCGGGTAATGTCGCTGCTTGATTGGTAGGTCCTCGTTGGTCACTTCAATTATATGTTGCTCTAAACTGGTCTTTCCTAATCCTTTTTCTAGGCAAGACGGGTATGTGTCTATCACTTACTGCAGCTTACAATGTTGTTCTGGGCTAAGCTGATGTGGGGTATAGGCGGTCTCGGGCTTGAGCGTATTGTTCATGTCTAGTTCGCCGGTCATAAGGTCGAAATCCGGTGTTGTTTCAACGGCGGCAACCTCGCGTCTACCTTTCCCGAGGAATGTGAGGCCGAACGTATCCCAGAAATTAATTCCGAAATAAAATCGTTGTGTCAGACCTGGCACTATCAGAAACTCTAGGTCCTTGGTTTCTCCTTCCCATTCCACGGGTAACGTTATGGCTCCGGTTACTTGGGTCTCACCACCGCTTGCTGTGCGTACGCATTCTTTGCTTAGCTTCCTTATCGGCCGCGTCCGGTTTTTTAAGAAAGCGTGCGCTCCTCTGCCAATACAGTTCGCACTGGCGCCTGTGTCCAGTAAGGCAAGTATCTCTTCTCCATCGACCTTCGTTTTGGCAAAGAAACGGTTGTCATTTTGCACGTTCACCACTGTGTCCACCACCTTTTGCTTGAGCCGGCGATAGTCTGCTCGGGCATCATATAATTTTAGTATTTTTCGAGTTGTCCGTGTCTCGCTGTCTGCATCTTCCGAGCCATTGAAGATACGTTCACGAGCATGTTCGTACTCCCTCTCTCGTTGTTCTAGGCTCTTATGAGGGGAGATTTGGTTGGGCTTCCGTGTGTTTACCGGAAAGGGTTGGTCCTGATCCGCCCGGCTGTCCCGGTCTTGCCTGACGGACTCCGCGCAAAAGCCGCTGGGTTAGCATCTGCATCCGTCCCGACTTTCTCGCAGAACCTGCAGGTGGCATCGTGGAATTTGATAGGGCAGGATTCTTCCTTCGAAGGATGCTTCCTGTAGAAGTCTGCTCCTTTGCCACACTTATAACAGACCAGCGCGTGTAATGGGCCTCGGCATCCTTGTCCATCCTCGTAACGCCCTCGCGTATCTTTCCGCTGCCGGTTGAATTCTTCCACCGTGACTGCGTCCGGCAAGTCCTCCAGTGTCTGGAATTCCTCTATTTCGTTAATTGCAGCTCGGCTGCGCATGTTTCTTCCGGTGTTTCTCAGCCAGCGATCAACTCTGAGACCCGCTCTTTTGAGCTACGCTAATGAGGTGATTGGGGATGTTAGTAGTAACCCCCCCATCTGGGAGTTCATGTTATCCTTTAAGAGCTCCACGAATTCATCTTCAGCGATTTTGTGCTTGAGCTTGAAATGCAGGTTATGCATATCCGAGACATAATCGCTAAAGGTTTCGTGTGGCCCTTGCTTGCGTTCCATCAATTCTTTGACTTTCATAAGGTCACTTCCGGTAGTGGAAAATGCCCGTCTCATTTCTTGGGTCAATGAGTAGTAGTCAAAGTCGTAATCCTCTGCCTTGTCTTCCATAAGCTGCCAATACCATTTCGTGGCTGCACCTGCCAGCAGAAGATGGAATTCACGAAAGACTTGTTGACGGCTGAGGTCATACAATTCTTGTAGTCGGTCCACGCGGAATAGGAAACTCTCAACTGTCATGCCACGTCCGCTTCCATCGAACTTTAGGTTCCATCTGTCCAATCTGACATCTTTTGGTCGCGGTCCTTGGAAAGATGAGTTCCGATCGATCTCTGGATGCAGTTGGTGACTCGACTCCCTCTCGTTTGTTCTAAATTGCCTGTGTGATGGGGTGTCCATCCGCCTGGGTGTTCTCAGCCGGTGCATCTGGCTATTGAGCATGTCCTGTGTTACCGGTTCCAGAGGCGGGGTCTCTTGGTATCTCAAAAAACTGTCCGTTGGATTTGGGACAGTACGGGGCGGCGAAGGCAGTCCCTTCTGTTCGGGTCTCCTGGGTGTCGGAGACTGCATTTCTGTTATCTGGGCTTTCAGCGCTTCTATCTGGGCACTCATTCCACGCTGCATTTCATTGCTTTGCCTCAAGAGCTCCATCAATCTTTGTTCACGTCGCTCGGCAGCCTCTAAGTTGTCCTCCTCGTGCCTCTGAAATTGGGGAAGCATACTTGATCTTCCTTTCGGCGGTCCTAGGGGTAGATTCTCCCCTCCGGCGGCTCCTTCCATTTCAGAATATTGGTCCAGGTTGTTTTCTTCAGACAGGGTATCTACCTGTCCTGGCTGATCCTGTGCGCGCTCCCACGGCTCTCTTTCAGGTGAATCTCCTAGCCTTGGCGCGCTTGCACTGCGGGGTTGGTGATTGTCTCCGCGCGTTGTTGCTCGGGTCACTCTTCCGGTGCTGGGTTGGAATAAGACCTTCTTCTTGGCCCCCTTCATTTATACGATTGGTATAAAAGCTTTACGTGATTCTTTTCAAAATACCAGGTCAGCGACGTATCCGCTGAATAAGTCGACAATAAAAATGTTTATAAACTGGGGGTCCTTCTCTCTGCTTCTCAAGTTTCTCTTCGGTCAAGAACCGTCCGATATTTAAGCCCCAAACAAAAATAAAATAAATTTCCCTAACTAGGAGTGTTAGCCGCTTCTACACAACGCGGTTCCGCTAAGCTAACATGCCCTTACTTTCCCTTTTTCTAGACATCCCAAATGTTCCAAACGGAATGGCTGTGTCTAGATAAGGAATCTGTCCAAAAACCCCCTCCCGCCAGTCGTCGGAAAACAAGTCATTTGACCGATCATTCTCGGGCTCCACAACCGTCTCCTATTTCTCTGGACTCGAACCAAGCAAACGACCTGACCAACTAGCCTAATACGTTGTGGGGCGTCGGCCAGAGAAACTAAAAATCGTCCACCGCCCAAATATGTCAAGGGAAACAGCAAAGACTCGAACCAAGCAAACGACCGGACCAATGCCTAGTACGTTGTAGGGCGTCGGCTTTGCGTTTCCTGTCAGTTCCCCCACCCCCATTCTGTCCTGGATCGACAAACGAACAGTAGACCCGCACCGCAACTGCTAAATGCGTTACCGTAATGCTTGCGCTCCTGCTCTTTCTGGACTCGAACCAATTCAAACGACCGGGCAAATGCGTAGTACGTCGTGTGGCGTCGGCCAGAAAGCACCTATAAATTGTATTTACGTAAATTTTAACAAGTAGTCGTCGACACTTAGTTGTAGGTATAGTATTATAAAAAGGATAACTCATAGTTCTTGATTTAAGGAAGTCCTGGTAAATTTGTCCATGAACAAAACAGAGAATTTTTAAGGTTAAAAACATTTCAAAGTCAGGCCTCTATTCTGCGACAAAGTTCTGATTGAGCGGCCTCTCAACACGGACAGTCACAGAAGTTGGGGACTTTAAAGTTACTAATTTAAAGACAAAATAAGTATGCGCATATTTAAAATTATTTAAGCTCCCTGTTCTATCAAACCGTCAAATTACTCATGGCAAATAAAGATGAAAGCTATGCCATCCCTAGGTATATCCACTCCGATACCGCAGGCATCGAGATTGTGGCCCTGGTAAAATTCCTTAAGGAATATGAAATGTCCTACCGTTAGGCGCCAATTCTGTTACCTGGGCATATTAGTGCCCGAGTCCTGACAAGGACTTGGGCCGAGGGAGAGGCGTCCGATGTTCAGGCACCATTTGCCGGCATAAGCTACGTCGTATTTGGGTCGTGGGATCTTGGTAAGCCTCTCTCCTCTCCAACATAACGAGAATAAATATTAAAAGTGCCTTGAAAAATAATAATAGTCATCAAGTTCGTCAGTCATCAGTCCACACTGCCCAACAAGCTTAGCTGTCGCTTGATCGCAATACGATCGGGCTGTGTGTTGGCCATATTCCCTCCCCTTCACACATTCGTGTGCCAATGGATCGTCGCGGGCCGCGCAATACGATCCCCTATTGTCAAGGTTGTCCGTCGAAAGTTATGTCATTGTTCTTGACCTACTTCACTCCTCGCGTCAGCAGACCCCCGTTGTTATAGTTCTAGCACGCCATGGTTTTCAATTCTTTTTCACATTATAAATTTATTAAATAATATTTATGTCGGCGTGTGCCGGTGTTGAATAACATAATATTCGTTAATTCATATAGGGATTAAATTAATTGACAATTATTGTATTAGCGGAGAGTATCGATTTGACCACCTGTGAAGGTGCACACATCAGCAAAATGCTGACTATTCACGACTGCAAACGTCGCTCAGAGGGCTCTTGCAATTGTCATACAATTACAAGGCTGATACTGGCCGCTGAAAAATTAACATTTAATTATTATGTATAAAAAAAGGTATAAAAAGAAAAGTATATCTAAATGATTATATATATGAAACAATTATTATATGTGGATATTATATATTATTACATGTATTCCTAACAGATTAATTCTTTGTCTTAACTAGGAAAGTATTAACATTGCCCAAAAACAAATTCTTATCCAGACGGGAGAGAACAATGACCGTTGGAACGGTAGAGATAATGATAGCCTTTTCGGTCTTATTACAGTGGGCAAGTGGAGAAAAATCTAGACGGAAGGTCTCAATATATAAGTATTCCAATTCATTCACTGTTATTGGTAGGGTCGCTTTTGATAACAAGTATAAAATTCTTACGTTAAATTGTGGATCAGTGTCTATTGTTTTTGCTAAAGCTTCTGATGTAATCATGGTGCACGGATATATATATATATATGTATGTATAAGAAAAGGAACCGTGTTCCGACAAACTTACCCTCTTTTTAATCCTGGGCGAAGAGATCTCTACGCTCCGGATCCTGGGCTTTGGGAGATTTTAGAATTGGTTTATACATATATATACGTGCAAGATTTGATGGTGGCTTACAAAAACAAAACACAATAATTACGTTACACAAAAAAAATAACACTATCGCTGTATAGATATGTATGTATGTATGCATTGTATGAGAGTTCCAGTGAGGCACACGTCAGTTCCAAATGCTCGAGCTGGGGGCTGGTCGGTGCAGCTCCAATTTCTTGTTCAGCGTATGTAATCGGGGGTTCTGTTTACACTTGCATTCAGAAATGCATGTACTCGCAAATTGTTTGTGATTGTTTCTGGCGATTCACTTTTTGGTTTACCATATTGGAGTGCAATTTATTTATTATTATTTGTATTGTTTTCTATTGTCTTTTTGCTGCTATTATTGTCTTTTTGGTGGTTTCACTTCACTGTATCGGCTCGGCTTATGCTCCAATGTGGGTCACCACTTTCTCCAGGGCATGTTGGTCGCGGCGTCTCTGGACAGAGCGCTTGTAGATCTTTACAACCTTAAGGAGCACTATAACCAGGAGTAGTCCAACGATGAGCTTCATGATCTTGTTGACATCCTGAATATCATCTTGGTGGTCAACTATCTCTACTGTGTTAATCACATTGGCGGTGCTGCCGGCCACTTTAGACGTTTTGCTACCCATCTTGGGGTCCTTAGGCCATTCACTTGGTTCACTAGTTATTTTCGTCCTTCGGGATTTTGCTGGTTGACTTCCTCCAGATTGTGGTCGATCGCAGGACCGGTTATCGGGACTTTCTCCTGGGTGAAGTTGATCCTAGGGAAACGTCAAGACATCCTTCTGGACACCAGCCTTCTTCTAGTCGTGGTCTGTGTTGATGGGAGTTGCACTTCTAGACCACCGTCATGGAGAGATCAGAACAATTTCTGTCTTTCTCCATTTGGCTGGGGTCTTTTATACCGGACTAGAGCTTTCGCTAGCCCCCATATTGGATGAATTAACTAGGTGTTCTCACCTAGGGGTACTGTTTCTCCATTTCCCCTATTTTAGGAGTCAATGGCCGGCTGGTGCACTTTGCCACCTTACTGGATTACGGTTACGAGCAGGTCGATCGTGGTCGTTGTTCTGGCCACGCGACACCCATGAGTTGTCGAATTGTTTTTGCTGTTTTGCTTTTATCAATCGTCATTAGTCATTACGGCCCCTCCCCTAAACTAATGGCAGTTGTTTTGCCGGGGTTAATCTTGGTATGGGGAAGGGCGTACGTAACATTTCTCAACTAATGCGACGAAGCTTATTAGGCCGTACTTAACGAATAGGTTTCAAGCAGTCGTCTCTGGAACGCAAGTTTCTTCTCTCCGGAACTTATCCAGGGGAGTGCCACAGGGATCTGTGCTAGGCCCTTTATTGTTTTCTATATATGTCAATTATCTCCCTAGTATCCTGTCTGAGTGTGAAGTACATTTATATGCTGATGATGTCCAAATATATGTTAGTAGACCCGTAACTGAAACACATGACTGTGTCCGTATAAGTAATAAAATGTTGTGGCTAATTGAAAAATGGGCAGAGGAAAATGGCTTGGGTATAAATCCTAAAAAATCGAAGTGCTTGGTAATTGGTAAAAAGCAACTTTCATCATTTTCACTCCAAAAATTATTTATAAACCATACGCCGATAAGCTATGAAGTGAATGCAGTTAATCTAGGGATAACATTTAACAATACTTTATCATGGAGCAACCATATAGTCAAAGCGACAGGGCGTACATATGCTCTGCTGAGAAAATTTTCATTCTCCAAATCGTTCCTAACTGAGGAAGTTAGACTATTAATCGCCAAAGTTATCCTCCTGCCCACTCTCTTTTACGGCATAGAAATTTTTGGAAATTGTGATGCGCGGGATTTGCCTACATTAACTGTAACTTTTAATTCAGTTGTCCGTTATGTGTTTAACTTAAGACGTTTTGACCATGTATCAGACTTGACATATAAAATACTTGACCTTAACTTGACCTCCTGGATCGATCTCAGAATTTTAATCTTCTTTCACAAAATAGTGACGAGTGGAGAACCAAAATATCTTTTCAATAAACTTACCCCAGCCACATCTGTAAGCACCAAAAATTACATATGCCCTCAAATACAAACACTGTGTTCGAGAAGGCAATTTTTCATAAATGGTATCCGGCGATGGAACAATCTACCGCACCAATACAAAACAATTAGGAGCGCAACTCAATTTTACAACAAAGTTAAAGATCTCTTAAAATACCAGTACACATAAGTATAAAAACAAGGAAGAACGCTATAGTCGAGTACCTCGACTATCAGATACCCGTTACTCAAAGGGAAATGGAGATATGCAAGCAGCAAAGCGAAATTAAAATGCGCCACCTACCGGCGGTAGACAGATTTAAGCGTTATGGGCGTTAGAGTGGGCGTGGGCCGCTGAGATCTCGAAAACTATGAGAGCTAGGCTATTGAGATTTGGCTTGCAGATTCCTGAGCTTCTTACGCAGCGCAAGTTTGTTTCAGTAGACTGCCACGCCCACTCTAACGCCCACAAACCGCCCTAAAATGTAACTCCTACAGTTTTGATGCTAGATAGAAAATTTTAACTGAAATGTATTAGTCTTGTCAACACCTATCGATTGACCAAAAAAAAATTTTGCTACGCCCACTCTAACGCCCACAAACCTCCAAAGAAAAAAGCTATGACGTCAGAGCCAGACAATGCGAAATGATTTTACGCGTGTATGTGTGTGTATGTAAATAGTTGCCGACCGAACTTAGCGGCAAAGAAAAAAACCCTGCCGGCGCTCAGAGAGACAATAGTGCGCCGAGAAATGAGAGCAAGGGAGAGAGAACAAAGTGCTCGGCTAACTTATTTTAAAGTTTGTTATCTGAGTAACGGGTATCTGATAGTCGAGGTACTGGACTATAGCGTTCTTCCTTGTTTTTTATATACACTGGTTCATCATCCTTTAATCTCAGTTTTGTTTATAAAAATTATTTGTGCTTATTGGTTCGGTTTCCAATCCGACCAATACATTTCAGTTAAAATTTTGTATCTAGCATGAAAATTGTGGGCGCCACAGGCTTGGGCGGTTTGTGGGCGTTGGAGTGGGCGTGGTAAACTTTTTTGGATCAATCGATAGGTATTGACGAGAAGAATACATTTCACTTTCAAAAGTTTTATTCTAGCATCAAAACTGTAGGAGCCACAGTTTTGGGCGGTTTGTGGGCCTTAGAGTGGGCGTGGCACTCTGCTGAAACAAACTTGCGCTGCGCAGGAATCTCAGGAATCTGCATGCCTAATCTCAGTATTGTAGCTTGTGTAGTTTCCGAGATCTCAGCGTTCATACGGACAGACGGACTGACGGACTCGGCTAGTGATCCTGATCAAGAATATATACACTTTAAGGGGTCGGAAACGCTTCCTTCTGCCTGTTACATACTTTCCGAAGAATCTAGTATACCATTTTACTCTACGAGTAACGGGTATAATAATATGCATCGCAGTGCAATTAAAAAAAATTGCAACGCAGTGCAGAGAAAATAAATTATGCGCTCTTGGCAGCGCTGTCGGTTCACTCTGGCTTGGTGCGCCCGACGGTGCCGGTGCTGGCTGCACAGGCTGTACTTCTACGGTGAAGCACTGGTGCTGGCTGCACAGGTTGTTACTTCTTCGGTGGGGCTCCGGTGCTGGCTGCACAGGTGTACTCGCAATGGGGTGAACACACTGGTCCCTCGCAGTCATTCGGGCATGTCTTCCTCAGCTTGTAGGCTGATGCGTTTCTTCTTGTTGTTCTTGTTATTGCCCTTGCTGCCGTTGTTGCCGTTGTTGCTGTTGTTGCCGTTGTTGCTGTTGTTGCCGTTGTTGCCGTTGTTGCTGTTGTTGTCGTTGTTGCCGTTTCCTATTGTTTGAGGTCCAGATCCAGGTCCAGATCCAGTTGGACCAAAGTCACGGTCGGTATGTAGTGTAAAGACATCTTTCATTTGTTTTTAATTTTCTTTGTTTTAAATCTGGAGCAGCATTAGTGCCGCTACCAACGTCCAGTTGTTTCTGGTTTTAAATTTTTCCTTAGGTTCTAAGTAAGCCTAATTCTCGTAGCTGCGCTGCCCACAGTTAGACGGCAGAGAGACGGCTATGTATATCTTATATATATTATGTGTATTTAATTATGCTCTCTTTAGCTGAAGCGCGAGGATATATGCATGTATGCACGTTATCCAGCTCATGATCCCAGCCTCTTTACCCAATTTATAAACAAATTCTTCATATACAATTCTTAGCTGAGAACGCTTTCCAGCTCGAGCGCCCAGCCGCCTTACCCAAGTCGTAAACAATTTCTTATAAACAATTCTTAGCTGGGACCCCCTTACTTAGCGTTCCCACAGAATCTCAACTAGCTCCCCCCCTTCAATCGAAGTTCATTATTAAAATTCAATTGCGTCGCAGTCCTCCTAACATAAACTAAGCTGGGTCCAGCTAATGTAAACACAAGCATCCGGTCAACACCCGGCGAGCCCCAAAACTGCAGCGTAATCCGTTTGGCAATTGAGCAGAGAATTTGATCATCCGATTTCCCGACTCTCTTGAGTCCAACCCTTGTCCAACTCTTAATGAGTTCCTCAATTCTCTTAAACCGAGGTTTTATTATCATATAAGCGGCCCTTGGCCAAGGAGTCCGTTTTTGCATCCGAGAAGATCGGTTGTATAAGAAGTTAATTGTGAACCGCCAAGAATAAAAGTCGATACTAAGGATATGTTGTAAAGTTTAAATGAATGAATTATTTAAAAAAAATTATTTATATTTTTTATTCACTGAGTGAAGTTATTAATTTGCATGTACTTCAGTTCGGTTGAGCGGCCTGCGTGCAATTTCTGGCAGCGCGCCGATCGGTTCATGTTTCGGCCACTTAGGTTTTTGACCGGGCCTTTGTTTATGTAAACACTGCAACAAGGTGTTACAGTGTGTTTGCTTCAAGTACTCATGGTACAGTAGACATTCAATATATGTGCACACTACACAGGACACATGAACATCGACATTTTGAACGCATATCGCAGTCCATGCTGTTATGTACTTTAATTAATTTTATAGTGCTGCTTGGACTACATATGGTGTTGAGAGTTGAGAAACATTATCTCACATTAGTAAATAATTTGAATGTGAAAAACAAAGAGAAATATTTTCTTTTCCACTCAAATAAAATGTTGTATATAGAAATTTAACCCAATTAGTATTCTTAAAAATTTTAGCAAGAAAGTTCCATAATTGACTATCCGGGGAACCAGTGACCAACATAAATGCCAGACACTCTATTTACCCAGAAGGACCACATAACCATGTTATTGTTTCCCAATCAAGCCCGACTATCTCAATCTTCAGAGCCAATCCTTATCCCGAAGTTACGGATCTTATGGCCGACTTCCCTTACCTACATTATTATATCGACTAGAGACTCTTCACCTTGGAGACCAGCTGCGGATATTGGTACGGCCTGTTGAGAAGTTTGCGTGTCCCCTCCATAAATTTTCAAGGTCCGAGGAGAAAATATCGACACAACAGTATATGTCATGCTCTTCTAGCCCATCTACCATATCTCTCTGCGAAAGACTTCCATGGTAGTACGGCTATAAAACAGAAAAGAAAACTCTTCCGATATATCTCGACGGCTTCTTTATGGTCGTTCCTGTTGCCAGGATGAGCACGAGGCCCATATTTAATAACAAACGGATACTCAACAGGTTACGGAATCGGAACCGTATTCCCTTTCGTTCAAAATTATTCAAGTATATTAATTAGCTTGATTTATATAATATAATATATTTGTATGGCATTTGTGTTTTACTTGAAAATTTTCGGCTTTCGCCTTGAACTTAGGACCGACTAACTCGTGATCAACCACTGTTCACACGAAACCCTTCTCCACTTCAGTCCTCCAAGGTCTCATTCGATTATTTGCTACTACCACCAAGATCTGTACCAATGGCAGCTCCATGCAGGCTTGCGCCAAACACTTCTACGCAAGTTTTAAAATGTATATCACAAGTAATATAAATCATCTACTTTAGCGGTAATGTATAGGTATACAACTTAAGCGCCATCCATTTTAAGGGCTAGTTGCTTCGGCAGGTGAGTTGTTACACACTCCTTAGCGGATTTCGACTTCCATGATCACCGTCCTGCTGTTTTAAGCAACCAACGCCTTTCATGGTATCTGCATGAGTTGTTTATTTGGGCACCGTAACATTACGTTTGGTTCATCCCACAGCGCCAGTTCTGCTTACCAAAAGTGGCCCACTGGGCACATTATATCATAACCTTGAACTTCATATCAAGGAAGTTAAGGTTCTTACCCATTTAAAGTTTGAGAATAGGTTAAGATCGTTTTGACCCTAAGGCCTCTAATCATTCACTTTACCAGATACGATTATTTTATATAACATTAAAATGCACCAGCTATCCTGAGGGAAACTTCGGAAGGAACCAGCTACTAGATGGTTCGATTGGTCTTTCGCCCCTATACTCAATTCTGACAATCGATTTGCACGTCAGAACTGTTTCGGTCTTCCATCAGGGTTTCCCCTGACTTCAACCTGATCAAGTATAGTTCACCATCTTTCGGGTCACAGCATATATTCTCAAGGTACGTTCCAGTTAGAGGCATAAATAATATAAATATCATTATACATAAATATATAGAACGCCCCGGGATTGTGTTAATTAGCTATAAATAGTTAAAAAAACTAATCCCATTATTAGTCAAGTTAATTACGCTATTAGGTTTATATCCAGAAGGTATCCTGAAGGTATATAATAAACACAAAAATCAATGATAATTATGCCATTATATAATTCCGAAAAATTAACGCACTGTATTCATATAAATCTATCAGCACTTTATCAAATTAATAACATTTATTCTGTGTTAAAATGCAAGCAAATTAATTTGAATAAACTATAAGTTATGTTTTATGATAAATTTTGTATGCTAATAGATTACAATGTCCCTATATGGAAAAAATGCACACTATTATCATAATATTGTTTAAATATTACAATTTTAATGATGAATTTTCCATAACGGATATTTAGGTTCATCGGGCCTAACCTCTAAGCAGTTTCACGTACTATTTAACTCTCTATTCAGAGTTCTTTTCAACTTTCCCTCACGGCACTTGTTTACTATCGGTCTCATGGTTGTATTTAGTTTTAGATGGAGTTTACCACCCACTTAGTGCTGCAATATCAAGCAACACGAGTCTTTGGAAACATCATCTAGTAATCATTAACGTTATACGGGCCTGGCACCCTCTATGGGTAAATGACCTCATTTTAGAAGGACTTAAATCGTTAATTTTTCATACTAGAATATTGACGCTTCTTAC
Organism: Drosophila suzukii; assembly: GCF_043229965.1. Taxonomy (NCBI): domain Eukaryota; kingdom Metazoa; phylum Arthropoda; class Insecta; order Diptera; family Drosophilidae; genus Drosophila; species Drosophila suzukii. The sequence goes on along the minus strand of NC_092085.1, from coordinate 10,822,924 downwards.
ACTGCATCTCACATTTGCCATATAGACAAAGTAACTTAGTGCTGAACTGATTTCTTTTCGCTCGCCGCTACTAAGAAAATCTGGTTAGTTTCTTTTCCTCCCCTAATTAATATGCTTAGATTCAGGGGGTAGTCCCATATGAGTTGAGGTTGTGTATAAATTTTATTTGCAATTAATTCTTTATATATAATGACAAAACATTTTATTAAATTCGTTATGTTTATATATATTTGTATGGCATTTGTTTCGTCTAACGAATCAACGCAGAGTAATAATATAGTCAACGGCTTTCTATTTTCTAATCGTTAATAATTAATTTGTTATGATAGACATTTCTCAGTATTATTTGATTGAAAAAGAAAATATTTCTCTTCGTTTTCCACATTCAAATTAATTTACTAATGTGAGATAATGTTTTTCATATATTTGTTAAGATTATGAATAAAATAATTAAATTATTATTATCCAATAATATACCATATGCTTATAAAATTTCATTATAAAATTTGTATAAACAACTTAATTAGCATATTCTTACAACCCTCAACCATATGTAGTCCAAGCAGCACTATAAAATTAATTAAAGTACATAACAGCATGGACTGCGATATGCGTTCAAAATGTCGATGTTCATGTGTCCTGCAGTTCACACGATGACGCACAGTTTGCTGCGTTCTTTATCGACCCATGAGCCGACTGATCCACCGCTTAGAGTTTTATATATTGGTTTGTTAATTTTGTCATATATGTTTTTATTGAAAGAAATTAAAAATACACCATTTTACTGGCATATATCAATTCCTTCAATAAATTTATTTTTATACCTAAAACAAATGCTGCGAAATGTCTTAGTTTCATATAACCAATAATATATCAAGTATTTTTTTAATGGCATTTACGGTATTAAATACTTTTTAGCGATATATATTGAAATTTATATAAAACATTAACCTGTATTAATCAGGTACAACATTGTACATTTTAGGTTGTTGCGTTATCCAAAGTATTCGCATAACTGAGATGAACAATACATATCGCAACGCGTGTACTATATATTATGGTCAATATACACACAGTGTTTTATTAATTGCATTTAATATATGTCGAGGAATCACTAGAACCTTCCCCTGTCGAGGAATCACTAGAACCTTCCTCTGCTTCAGGCTGCTCTTCGTGCTGCTCCAAACGGAAACGTTTTCTGGCGCGTGGCATCTTTTCAGTTTGGCTCTTCAAATACGAATGCTTTCCCTTACAGCTTGCGTCCCCTGTTCCTTTTTCGCCAGCGTCACTCGCTACTTTCTTCTACTCTCGTTCTCGCATTCCAATACACACACTATTGAGAACTTCTCGTTATTCCTTTTTGATGCGGACACCTGCATCCTTCTATCTCGCTCACACCAGTGCACAGACTAACGTTGACAACAGAAACTATTGCCTCTATTTGAACAGCCAAAGGAACAGCACAGAAGGACATACATGAAAACGAATGGGAAGCGAAAGACAAATCAAAGCTAACAGTTGTTATAACTTTAATTGGCCAACTAATCTACGACACGGCCATCCTGACTTTCACACGTGCTCCTGTGTTTCCAACTTTTAAACATTACAAAATATTATCTCCCAATAATAAATAGAACTAGATATGTACCTTGAAGTTAAAGCAAAACAACTATATTTTCATTAATCAAAAGCCTTATAAACTATTAATCTGTGAATAACAAATCAAACTTAGCATTTTTGCTTTCCTAACATTTTTTTTCTCAATAACATTATTCTTTTAAATTCAAAAGTTATACAGAATTCTTAATTCTTAACTAGCAGATCGAACTTACACTTCCTCATACGTTAGCAAAGGACAATATTTTTATTATTTTAAGCCTTGAGATCCGGACTACCATCAATTCAAACAATATTCATTTTCCATTTTCATTTGCTTCTCCAATAAGCAATCACATTAACAGTTTTCATTTTACTTAACAATTTAAGTCCTGTCTCAACCAACCGGCCAACATAGCACACAGCTGTCTCGACTATAAACAGATCGATTGAACAACCGGCCAACATAGCACACAGCTGTCTCGACTATAAACAGATCGATTGACCAATCGGCCAACACATAGCACACGGTTATCATTTACATTTTCTTATTTCATAAATCATCGCAGCCATCACCGGCTTGATCAACATCATCTTCATCCATGACCGCCTCGTCATGCTCTCTGGTAATCCCCTTCTCAGGCATTTTTCGTAAAAATTCGTGAGAATATTTGTAAGTTCGATTGCCCTTTAACGCTTTTAATTTATATCGATCGCCTGGTAATAGCTCAACAACTAAAAATGGGCCTTTAAACTTGGGGTCTAGTTTTGTCTGGTGTCGCTCCTCATTCTTGAGAAAGACATGATCCCCAACTTTATGCTTAACAATAGTGGCTTTATTCCGATCGAATCTTAATTTGTCATATTTGGAATTTTGTTCCATATTGTGCTTAGCTATATTTCTGATTAGATTTACATCAACTACACTTTCGTTTTCAGCAACGGGTACAAGACCAAATGGTCTAGCTTCTTTTCCAATTAGTAACTCTATTGGACTAACTTTCGTTACCCGATTAGGAGTGCAATTAAGAGCCAGTTGAATTTCATACAAAGCGTCCTGCCAAGATCCCTTGCCCGTTTCAACCGCAGTTAGCATAGATTTAAGAGTACTCATCACTCGTTCGACCTGGCCATTGGCCCGGCTGGCGCCAGTTGCGATCAAATGTAAATCTATCTTTTGCGCTGAGCAAAAGTCACGAAACACAGTACTAGCAAAGCTATGTCCCTGATCAGCTATCAAACGGGAAGGAACCCCAAAAATCGATACTAAAGACTTTACTAATTTGATGCAGCTTTCAGAGTCTAGTCTAGTGGTGTGAAACAAATGGACGAACTTAGAAAATGCATCTATTTGAACGATTATATATTCCTTTTGGTCATTTTTACCACTAAGCTTCCCTGTGATATCAATATGAACTGTATGAAACGGGACGCTCACTTTCGGAATGGGATGCAATTCAGCTTGTACCTTGCCAGTCGCAGGCTTAGATATCCTACAGGTAATGCAATTGTCAACGAATTTACGGACATACTTTGACATTTTATCAAACCAATAGTACTCATACATTTTTGCAAGGGTCTTTTCCCAACCGAGATGCATAATTGCCTCGTGAACGTTGTTAACAGCAGACCACCTAAAGGGCTTTGGAATAATAGGAAGACAGTGAGTTTTCCCATGTCTTTGAATTTTCCTATATAGAGTACCACCACGTAACTCAAAGGTTTTCGCTATATCCTCAGGAAGTTCTTCATTGCGCAATTTGGACACGATAGATGAAGTTTCTTCATCTCTTTGCTGCTCTGCCAGCAACTAGTTGTCGGTAATCTCTGTCAAGTTTATACGCTTTTCGGTTATACCTTTTGAATTTTTACGATCTTCCAACACTGGGTTTCGAGAGAGAAAGTCTACATGAGCCATTCGATCACCTGGTCTATACTCAATATCGAACTTAAAAACCTGCATATACGACCACCACCTTTGCACTCTAGGAGTTAACTCGGCTTTGGTTTTGGAAGCTTTGAGCGAATTACAGTCCGTATACACCGTAAATTGACGACCATGCAAGTAATGACGGAAATACTTCATGGAGACATATACTGCGAGCGTTTCCAACTCGTATGAGTGGTAGCGTGATTCGGCGGGGGAAGTCCTTTTGCTGAAATACTCGATCACTCGAGGCTTGTTCTCGATTTTGTGCAATAAAATGGCCCCATAACCATCAGCACTTGCGTCGGTGTGAAGCTCAATCGGAAAAAGTGGGTCGAATATAGTGAGCACGGGTTCATTGGTCAAGATAAAATTTACTCTTTGTCGTACTTGCTCGTAATCCGGGATCCACTCAAACGATATGCTTTTGGAAGTTAAAGCATACAGAGGTTTCAACAATTGTGAGAACTGAGGGACAAATTGCCTAAAATAAGAAACGAGACCAATAAACTGTCTCAGCTGGGTCACAGACTGTGGGGGTGGCAGATCAGTCAATGCTTTTATTTTTCTTGGATTAGGTCTTATTTCACCTGCCTTAACCTCAAACCCCAAATATTCAACACAGGATTTAAGAAATGAGCATTTGGTGATATTTAAAGAAAATCCGGCTTTAGTTAGGGTTTGCAAAACTACCTCAAGTCTTTCTAAAGCTTCGTCTATGGTACCTGCTACTACCATAACGTCGTCCATGTAGACTACTACATACGAATGAACAAGATCACCTAAAGCACAATTTATAGCTCGTTGAAATACGGAAGGGGCATTCTTTAACCCAAATGGCATGGCAACAAACTCATACTGTCCGTCCGGAGTAACGAACGCTGTTCGTTCGATCGAATTCGGATGAATTGGGATTTGGTGAAATCCGCTTGCCATATCTATGCAGGTGAAAAACTTAGCACCACTTAGTCTACCTATCTGGTCCGAAACGGTCAGTTCCATTTTTATACCCGTTACTCGTAGAGTAAACGGGTATACTAGATTCGTCGGAAAGTATGTAACAGGCAGAAGGAAGCGTTTTTGACCCCATAAAGTATATATATTCTTGATCAGGATCACTAGCCGAGTCGATCTAGCCATGTCCGTCTGTCCGTCTGTCCGTCTGTCCGTCTGTCTGTCCGGATGAACGCTGAGATCTCGGAAACTATGAGAGCTAGGCTATTGAGATTTGGCGTACAGATTCCTGAGCTTCTTACGCAGCGCAAGTTTGTTTCAGTAGACTGCCACGCCCACTCTAACGCCCACAAACCGCCCAAAATTGTAACTTCTACAGTTTTGATGCTAGATAGAAAATTTTAACTGAAATGTATTGTTCTCAACAATACCTATCGATTGACTTAAAAAAAAGTTTGCCACGCCCACTAAAACGCCCACAAACCGCGAAAACCTGTGACGCCCACAATTTGCATGCTAGATAAGAAATTTTAACTGAAATGTATTGGTGTCGTCAATACCTATCGATTGATCCAAAAATAAATTTTCCACGCCCACTCTAACGCCCATAACGCTTAAATCTGTCTACCGCCGGTAGGTGGCGCATTTTAATCTCGCTTTGCTGCTTGCATATCTCCATTTCCCTTTGAGTAACGGGTATCTGATAGTCGAGGTACTCGACTATAGCGTTCTTCCTTGTTCTTCTTAACAAGAAGCATCGGGCTTGCAAAGGGGGAGGAACTTGGTCTTATAATGTTCGCATCCAACAGCTGTTTAATAGACATTCGCACTTGTTCTTTTTCTTCCACGCTCAATCTGTAAGGTCGTCTCTAAACTGTCTTGTTTGGATCAATCAGTCGAATCTCTAGCTGCCCCGTAGTTACGCGACTTTGTGGAATACCACTTATAAACGAACCAGAGTAATTTTGAAGCATTGATGTTAGCCTATCCTTATCTAAACCACTTAGAGCGGTATCAACATTGGCCAAATCGGGAACACAGTCTGAAGTCAAGACAGGCAATACAGTTTTTTCATTAAACATTGAAAGTGAATTAGATGTAATTGTTACACCGATTCCCTGGCTCAAAATTTCTATCCCAATCAAAGCATCATACTTGATATAACTATCTTGAACTGCATGAAAAAGAACTTCGATGGAATGATCACAGATCAAAACCTTAGCCAATATCTGTAGGGTGCTATAAACCGTATTACTACCAATACCTCTTAAAATTACTACGTTATTTATTCTAGATCCAGACAGCTTTAGCGAGACGGCTTCCTTGATGAGCGAGCACTCGGCTCCTGAGTCAAAACAAAATTGGAACGACTCACCAAATTGTTGAAAAGTTCCAAGGGGCTCAAGTACGGCACACAGGTTGACATCTTTAACATAATCCCTCTTGACCGTCATTGAGCGTTCCTGACGATCCGGGCACACAGTAGCCACATGCCCTTCCTTTCCACACTTAAAGCAGATTAGAGTCGAGCGATCTCTTCCTCCCTTATGTCCAGAACGTTGATTAGCTAGTTGACTATGTCGCGGGGGCACACCAGACGAGCGACACTCCGCCTTCTTGTGACCCTCTTTTCCGCATTTGTGACATCTGATATTGAAGAATGGTCTTGTTTTCTTATTAGTCGGGGCCGACAAGACGTCGCCAGTACCGCGGCTCGGTCCAGCATCAAAAGAAAAGGCTTTCAACTCCTGTTGCAACTCGTTTCGAGAATTGACTTCTGTAGTAAAAGCCAAGCGTCGCAATCGCTTGTCCAATCCAGCCACGTGTGCCAAAGCAACAGAAACGGCAAATTGCTCCAACGTCAGGGACTTCCACCTGGACATCAGGGATGTTACAACTCTGCTTCCATACAGCGACATAGATTCTCCCTCTGTTGGGCGACCATTCAGCAAATTCAACACAGTTGCAGCCAAGGTCTCCGTTCCGGCGAAATACTGCAAAAACAGTTCTCTGAACTGCGTCCATGTGATTCCAGGGTAGACCGTTTGTGCAAGCCAACAAGACGCGCTTCCTTGCAAGGACCGACTGAGAGCCATCACGAGAGCGCTGCCTTCTAGACTGTTTTCGGAAAGAATGTAATCCACCGTTGCACTCCATGATACTGCATCCGCGCTTGCACGATCAGGATTAAAGTTCGGAACTGCGTCCTTCGGGGCGCGCTGTACTGCTTTTATAAGTTCCATTAAAGTACGATTTTGTGATTCCAAAAGCAGCTTCAGATTATTTTCGCTTTCGGTTTGAGGCCTGGGCAATCCCACTTCTGATGTCGAGGAATCACTAGAACCTTCCTCTGCTTCAGGCTGCTCTTCGTGCTGCTCCAAACTTAAACGTTTTCTGGCGCGTGGCATCTTTTCAGTTTGGCTCTTCAAATACGAATGCTTTCCCTTACAGCTTGCGTCCCCTGTTCCTTTTTCGCCAGCGTCACTCGCTACTTTCTTCTACTCTCGTTCTCGCATTCCAATACACACACTATTGAGAACTTCTCGTTATTCCTTTTTGATGCGGACACCTGCATCCTTCTATCTCGCTCACACCAGTGCACAGACTAACGTTGACAACAGAAACTATTGCCTCTATTTGAACAGCCAAAGGAACAGCACAGAAGGACATACATGAAAACGAATGGGAAGCGAAAGACAAATCAAAGCTAACAGTTTTTATAACTTTAATTGGCCAACTAATCTACGACATATACAATATAATAATAATATCAAATAATTTCGATTTGCTTGTTCGAATTTGATATTTGTTTGCTTATGCATTCTTGCTTATTTGTTTCTCTTATTTATTGCAATAATATATTTATATATTAAATTTCTAATTACAATTATTATTTCGACTTGCTTTTTCGAAATTGTATTTGATCTATATATATAAAAACAAGGAAGAACGCTATACTCGAGTACCGCGACTATCAGATACCCGTTACTCAGGTAAAGGGACAAAAGGGAAATGGAGATATGCAAGCAGCAAAGCGAGATAAAAATGCGCCACCTACCGGCGGTAGACAGATCTAAGCATTATGGGCGTTAGAGTGGATTTTTGGATCAATCGATAGGTATCGACGAGACCAATACATTTCAGTTAAAATTTTTTATCTAGCATGAAAATTGTGGGCGTCACAGGTTTTCGCGGTTTGTGGGCGTTAAAGTGGGCGTGGCACTGTGCTGAAACAAACTTGCGCTGCGTAAGAAGCTCAGGAATCTGCACGCCAAATCTCAATAGCCTAGCTCCCATAGTTTCCGAGATCTCAGCATTCATCCGGACGGACAGACAGACGGACAGACGGACAGACGGACAGACGGACAGACGGACATGGCTAGATCGACTCGGCTAGTGATCCTGATCAAGAATATATATACATTGTGGGGTCGGAAACGCTTCCTTCTGCCTGTTACATACTTTCCGACGAATCTAGTATACCCTTTTACTCTACGAGTAACGGGTATAAAGATCATATTTTTGGCAATTTATATTTTATTTGTATTACTATAATATGTTATTATAATAAAAACAAATTTTTTTATTAACGGTAAGGATATTAAACAATAATGATCCTTCCGCAGGTTCACCTACGGAAACCTTGTTACGACTTTTACTTCCTCTAAATAATCAAGTTCGGTCAACTTTCGCGAAACAACCGTAACACACAAGGCGTCACAGTGATCACGTCCGGAGACCTCACTAAATAATTCAATCGGTTGTAGCGACGGGCGGGACGTAATCAATGCGAGTTAATGACTCACACTTACTGGGAATTCCAAGATCATGTGAACAGTTTCAGTTCACAATCCCAAGCATGAAAGTGGTTCAGCGGTTTACCCGGACCTCTCGGTCTAGGAAATACACGTTGAAACTTTCATTGTAGCGCGCGTGCAGCCCAGGACATCTAAGGGCATCACAGACCTGTTATTGCTCAATCTCATTATTGCTAGACGCAATTTGTCCATTTAAGAAGCTAGTGTCCTTATAATGGGACAAACCAACAGGTACGGCTCCACTTATATAAACACATTCAAACACAATAAACATTTTACTGCCACCATGAATGAAGGCTATATAAGCTTCAACACCATAATCCTGAAGATATCTATTTAATATATTTGAGTCTCGTTCGATATCGGAATTAACCAGAAAAATCACTCCGCGAACTAAGAACGGCCATGCACCACACCCCATAGATTCGAGAAAGAGCTATTTTCCCGTGTTGAGTCAAATTAAGCCGCAGGCTCCACTCCTGGTGGTGCCCTTCCGTCAATTCCTTTAAGTTTCAGCTTTGCAACCATACTTCCCCCGGAACCCAAAAGCTTTGGTTTCCCGGGAAGCGACTGAGAGAGCCATAAAAGTAGCTACACCCAATTCCTAGCTGGCATCGATTATGGTTAGAACTAGGGCGGTATCTGATCGCCTTCGAACCTCTAACTTTCGTTCTTGATTAATGAAAACATCTTTGGCAAATGCTTTCGCTTAAGTTAGTCTTACGACGGTCCAAGAATTTCACCTCTCGCGTCGTAATACTAATGCCCCCAAACTGCTTCTATTAATCATTACCTCTTGATCTGAAAACCAATGAAACCAGAACAGAGGTCTTATTTCATTATCCCATGCAGAGAATATTCAGGCCTTTGAAGCCTGCTTTAAGTACTCTAATTTGTTCTAAGTAATTGTACCGGCCCACAATAACACTCGTTTAAGAGCACTAATGAAAAAATACAAGTATCTAAGCACATGTAAGAACTCCACCGGTAATACGCTTACATACATAAAGGTATAGTACTAACCACAATTGTAAGTTGTACTACCCGTATGAAGCACACGTTCAACTACGAACGTTTTAACCGCAACAACTTTAATATACGCTATTGGAGCTGGAAATACCGCGGCTGCTGGCACCAGACTTGCCCTCCAATTGGTCCTTGTTAAAGGATTTAAAGTGTACTCATTCCAATTACAGGGCCTCGGATATGAGTCCTGTATTGTTATTTTTCGTCACTACCTCCCCGAGCTGGGAGTGGGTAATTCACGCGCCTGCTGCCTTCCTTAGATGTGGTAGCCGTCTCTCAGGCTCCTTCTCCGGAATCGAACCCTGATTCCCCGTTACCCGTTGCAACCGTGGTAGTCCTAGACACTACCATCAAAAGTTGATAGGGCAGACATTTGAAAGATCAGTCGTCGGTACAAGACCATACGATCTGCATGTTATCTAGAGTTCAACCAATATAACGATCTTGCGATCGCTTGGTTTTAGCCTAATAAAAGCACATGTCCCATAAGGTTCATTTTTTAATTGCATGTATTAGCTCTAGAATTACCACAGTTATCTAGAGTTCAACCAATATAACGATCTTGCGATCGCTTGGTTTTAGCCTAATAAAAGCACATGTCCCATAAGGTTCATGTTTTAATTGCATGTATTAGCTCTATAATTACCACAGTTATCCAAGTAACTGTTAACGATCTAAGGAACCATAACTGATATAATGAGCCTTTTGCGGTTTCACTTTTAATTCGTGTGTACCTAGACATACATGGCTTAATCTTTAAGACAAGCATATAACTACTGGCAGGATCAACCAGAATAATGTTTTTATTCATATTTCATTCATATTTTTGAATAGAAATTAGCAATATAAATTTTATAGATTGTTTTCTATCGAATACGGCCATTTTTATATAGCATTCGTATACGTATACTTGTTTCGCCACTAATAATAACAAGTTTTTTAATTATTGATGTTAAAAAAAATAATTATCTTATCTTCTTTAAAACACAATATTTTGTAATATGTAATAATATTTTCTTTATATAAGCATATTTCATTCTAAAATATCATTTTTGTTTGACATACGTCATTATTGTATCCACACATGTACAATTTTTGTTTAACCAATATAAAATATTGAGTTAAATCATTTGTATTTTGATGATAAATTTAAAATTTATCTGTATATATGTATATATCTATATGAATATATAGACTCTTTGGTAATGTATAATATAAAACCGAGCGCTTATATGATATGTACTTTAAAAATAAAATATATTTATAATTCGCTTTTACGCCTTTTTGTGTAAACTACTTTAAAACAGTTAATAATATAATTAGGGTGTTCGGAGCAGATCGCCAGCGCCTAGTCATGCGCGCATAGGTGTACGACGGCACCTGCATCGCTCTCTGCTTATCTTTCGCCTTCTTTCTTATACCCATAAAGCTGTCGCTTATCTATTCAGCAACTACTTTGTAAGCCTGCATATGTCTATATGAAGATCTTGGAGCCAAGCTTTTACACATTCACAGTCCGTCTGCCGCTCCGAATAAACGCTATACATTTTAATATAACCTATTCGTGCGTTATTAATTATAAACATAAGGGTGGCATATTTGTTGTCTTCCCCACAAACATTTGGTGACCCCGACGTGATAGCAGTTTTAATCGGAGTCTGCAACTCGGTTTCGCGATTGTTTAATATAGTTTAAACAAACGCTTTGTTTCGCTGTCGTTATCGTGCATTCGGTCACAAACAGACGAACATACATACATATGTGCATATAAAAGTGCACAGCCGGCCGTTTGATTTTTGTACATTTTGCGCTGTGAAAAAGCACCAAATTTGTGTTGTGCAAATAATTCTTAACAAAGTGAATCGCATTTAATCTTTGTTAATAGCGCATATTACATATATATTGTACATGTACATATAGCCATACAAACATTCGTTTGCCAGTTACATAATCCGCTGTTGCTAGGCAGGCAATTTATCGACAAGAACAACAACAACAAAGTTAAAGGTTCCGTTGCATCTCGGCGACGCTTGTTAACCTTCCCGTTTTCGCGGTAAAGGGTATACGGTGTTTTGTGCCTCTAACGCGGTCGGACATTTTACTTTACTTCACTTTCATTTCATTTTTTTCTTTCTCGTGATTGAAAAATGTCTGATACGGAAATCTCGGTTCGGGCTCAAAATGAATCCACAAGTGACGTCGACTACTACCGAGTCAAAGCCCAATCTATTTTGCGGCAAATGAGCTCGATGAAATGCTATTTAAACGCTGATGCGGTTAATCAGTTTGACGAATCTGATTTGCTGGCGCGAATGGAATGGATCAATTCCTTAAACCAGGCATTTGATTATGCGCAGACATCGTTGGAAAGACTGGACTTTGCAGAGATCTCGAGCGACCATCGGATTGAATTTGCTGAAGTCTTCATGGATGTGAAGGCGAAACTAAGCCGACGCTTGGCGGCTCATCGCAAGTCACAATTGCCGGCTTCAACCGCTGCAAATTCAACATCTATTGACATCACTAATAATGCGGATCTTTCTTTTCGATCTAGAAAGCCTCTGTTGCCAAATTTGGAAATTGCTCGTTTTCATGGATCCTACTCTGAGTGGCCGGATTTTCTTGCGACTTTCACTACGGTCATCGGAAATGATGATGAGCTAAGCGACATTGAAATATTACAATATTTGCGTTCGAGTTTGGGCGGCGTGGCTCTGGAAACCATACGATCGCTCGAACCCTCGAATGCTAATTTTAAAAAGGCTATGAATTTGCTGGTTAATCGATTTGATAATATAGTTTTACACTTTCAGGCACATGTTCAGGCAATATTCGGTTTAAAGGGTGTCGAGAAGGGATCTTCGAAGGGTCTTCGGGAGCTGAGCGATTGCATGAATTCGCATCTGCGAGCAATTCGAACCCTGGCCAATACGCAACAAATTTTGGATGGACTTTTAATTCACATCGTCACTCGGAAACTGGATCAGAGGACGCGGGAAAAATGGGAAGAGGATTTGTCAATCACTGAGCTGTCTACCTGGGATGCTATGGAGTCGTTTTTGGAAAAGAGGTGCAGGATGATGGAAAACTTGGATCAAGCCTTGGTAACTCAAACACCAGGCCAGCAGGTGGGAAAAAACTTGCACAAATATAACCAAAATACACTTATTGCATCTGCTACTAACTCAAATCATTTGACATGCTTATTTTGCGATGCACGGGATCATTATTTGCCAAAGTGTCCTCGATTTTTAAATTTGAGTCCGAATCTTCGATATAGAGAAGCAAAGAAGTTGCACCTTTGCCTCAACTGTTTGCGCAAGGGGCATAGTTTGCAGCAATGCAAGTCGACTCACTGCAAGTATTGTCGCATGAAGCATCATTCATTATTACACATGAACCATGACCCATCCGCAACATCAACCTCATTTTCATCTCCATCATGCGATCCATCCTCGAGCTCTCAGCCATTACCATCTACTTCATCAGCATTAGTATCACGTTCGCATACATCATCGCATCCTGATCATCATTTACCAAGCCCTCCACCCAAAGCCTTAAATATTTTGCCGATCGACTACGTGTTGCTTCCAACTGCTATTATCTACGTCAGAAATAGAATTGGAGCATTTATGCCTTGCCGAGCAATTTTAGATTCGGCCTCCCAGCTAAACTTCATAGCCTCTCGCTTAGCCAGCCAACTAAACTTGAATCACAGAAGATCGCAAACGTCGATTTCTGGGATAGGAGAATCTTCCATGATCTCTGATAAGACTGTCGATATTCTTGTGCAATCACGGGATGCAAGCTATCGAGCGGCATTCACAGCGGTTGTGACTCACAGTATTACTGATTATCAACCCCATTTCAATATAAATGCAACATCGTGGAGGATACCGCAAAACATTTCACTCGCTGACCCTAATTTCAATCAATCACAACGAATTGACCTTTTACTCGGCGCTGGGTTGTTTTTCGAAATAATTTCTATGGGACAAATTCATTTGGATAGGGCTTTGCCAACTCTTCAGAACACCAAGCTTGGTTGGATAGTCTCTGGAGGGTTATCATCGAACATGCCAACTCATAAGTCGGTTTTACAAGCCAGCATCAAGGACCCAGCTGATTATTCCGATGACACACTTTCCGCCATTGTAAAGCGATTTTGGGAAATTGAGGACTTCACTTCGTCTAAGCCATCTTTATTGCCGGAAGACTTGCGATGTGAGCAACTTTTTACTGAAAATTGCATTCGACTTGGAAACGGCCAATACTCTGTTCGTCTCTTGACCACTTCCGGATTCGAATCTTTAGGTGATTCTTATTGCTTGGCTCGTCGTCGTTTCAAGAGTTTGGAAGCTAAATTAGATAGAAACCCAGCCCTGAAAGCTCAGTATTCAGCATTTTTGAGGGAGTATATCGACCTAGGTCACATGTCTCTTGTAACTAAGGAACCGCCAGAAACACAATTCTTTTTGCCCCACCATTGCGTACATAAGCAAGAGAGCACGAGTACGAAGCTTCGTGTCGTTTTTGATGGATCTGCTAAAACAACTTCTGGTAGCTCTCTGAACGACATACTTCTGGCAGGACCAACAGTTCAACAAAAAATCTTCAATATACTGCTTCGCTTTCGATTTTTTAAGGTTGCCCTTTGTGGAGATATCTGCAAGATGTACCGTTGCGTGCGTGTTTCGTTCCCGGATGATTTCTTGCAGTGCATCGTTTGGAGAGAGAGCTCCAGGAAAGAATTGAGTGTTTTTAAATTGAACACGGTGACTTACGGAACCAAGCCAGCTGCCTTCTTGGCTATAAGGGCCATGCATCAACTCTCTTACGATGAGGAGGAATCATTTCCTATTGGAGCAAAAATTGTTCGTAGAGATTTCTATGTGGATGATTTAATATCTGGTGGGGACTCAGTTGAGGAGGTGAGAGAAATTCGTCGTCAGGTGAAGGAATTACTGTCGCGAGGCCACTTTCCAATTCGCAAATGGTGTTCGAATGAGTCAGCAGCCCTGAAGGGAGAGTCTGAATGCGACAAGGAGCAGTTAATCAAATTTCACGATGGATCGGATGTCGCCAAGGCATTGGGACTAGTCTGGGATCCATCTTCTGATCAGCTCCTATTTCATTTTTCTCAACTGCCAATCAATCAACGACCCACTAAGCGGGTTGCATTGTCGACGATTGCCAAATTCTATGATCCACTCGGTTTAATAACTCCTATTATCACAAAATCTAAGATTTTTCTGCAATCTCTATGGAGTGCGAACGTGGATTGGGATGATGCACTGCCAGAGCCCATTCTTTCGTCATGGGGGGAGTTGACCTCACAGTTATCGGTCGTACAGAACTTAAAATTCCCACGATTCGTACTGCAACCAAGAGCTTCCGTTGAGTTGCATGGATTCTGCGATGCTAGCATGTCAGCTTATGGAGCGTGTCTATACTTGCGATCGGAGACCAATGGAGAATCGAAAGTCCATCTGCTCTGTGCCAAGTCAAGGGTAGCTCCATTGAAGGCCTTAACAATTCCAAGATTAGAACTTTCCGCAGCGCTTTTATTGGCTGAGCTAATCGTAAACGCCAAGGAAGCCATAGATTTCGATTGCACCTTTCATTGCTGGTCGGACTCGTCCATTGTGTTGGCGTGGATTCGGCAACCTCCGAGGGAGTTTAACGTTTTCTTATCAAACAGAATCGCGAAAATTCAGGAGATGACGAAAGACATGTCTTGGCATCACGTTCCTACAAACTTGAACCCGGCAGACGTCGTATCGCGAGGATGTACCCCAAGAGAATTTTTGGAACATTCCCTTTGGGCTAACGGGCCTCCATTCCTTCTGCAAAGCTCGTCAAATTGGCCGTCCCTGCTAGACTCAGTAAAGGATCTTCCAGAGCGCCGTTCTGTGGCTCTAATTGGGGCCGTTTGCATAGACAGTTCATCAAACTGCAAATTCCTCAACCCTTTCGATAAGTTGCAGCGCGAATTTGCATACATTTATCGATTCATTTCAAATTGCAGAGCCAAATCTGCGCCGTTAAAAGGTCGACTTTCGGTGGAGGAGATCAACTCTGGAACTGTACTTCTTCTGAGGAGCATCCAACAGGTTAACTTGGCGAAGGAGTATGGATCTCTTAGCCAGGGCAAGCCGTTTCCACAGAAAAGCAAGCTGGTTTCGCTTAGACCTATACTCGGCTCCGATGGGTTACTTCGCGTGGGTGGAAGGCTTCAGAACGCAAACTTGGACTACGACACGAGGCATCCGATACTGTTGCCCGGATCATCCAGTCACCAAGGCGATCATCGTTTATTATCATGAGAAATATTTGCATGGAGGATCGCAGGCGCTGCTTGCCGCATTACGGCAAAGGTACTGGCCGATTGGAGGCCGCAAGTTCGTCGCCAGCGTTATCAACAAATGCGTCCGATGTTTCCGAATGAAGCCTGTTACTTGGGAGCACGTCATGGGTAGCCTTCCAGCAAATAGAGTGCAGCCTAATCCAGCTTTCATACCACAGGAGTGGACTATTGTGGGCCATTCTATCATAAAGCAGAGGCCAGAAATAAGGCACCCCACAAGTGCTATATCGCCGTCTTTGTCTGTTTTTCCACGAAGGCTGCTCATTTGGAAGTGGTCCAAGATCTCACGACGGATTCTTTCATCGCAGCGCTGAGGAGATTCATCAGCCTTAGAGGCAGTCCGAGTACCATTTGGAGCGACCGTACCGAGCTGAAAGATCTCTTTTTGAGCAAGCAGCACACAGCATCGATATCTTCCGTCTGTTTAGCTGATGGGATCGATTGGAAGTTCATCCCTCCGCGTGCCCCGCACTTCGGCGGTTTATGGGAGGCCGCTGTGAAGTCAGCTAAATTTCACTTCTACAGAGTCGTCGGTGCATCCATCTTAGCCATCGATGAATTAAGAACTCTTGCATATGAGATTTCTGCCATCCTTAACTCCCGTCCACTCTGTCCAATTTCAGAAAATGCTGAAAGCCTTGAGGTGCTAACACCGGCGCATTTCCTGAAGGGTTCCAGCTACACTAAGTTTCCTGAGCCTGGCATTACTCATCTCCGCGAAGACCGCCTCAGCAGATGGCAGCGGGTTACCCAGATGCAGCAACATTTCTGGAAAAGGTGGAGCAGCGAATATTTGTCTCTACTTCAAGAGAGGAGCAAGTGGCGCGTCGAAACGTCTAACATCAAGGTTGGACGCATAGTTTTGCTTAAGGAGGACAACGTTCCACCCTTGAGATGGCAGCTTGGATGCATCCAGGAATTCATACCCGGCGGGGACGGAGTCATCAGAGTAGCTATGGTCCGTACAGCTACGGGTCTGATCAAGAGAGCCGTCGCCAAGCTAGCCGTTCTGCCCATCGATTCCGAGATAGTTGGAACCTTACCTCTTCCAACGGGGGGAGTATGTTCGGAGCAGATCGCCAGCGCCTAGTCATGCGCGCATAGGTGTACGACGGCACCTGCATCGCTCTCTGCTTATCTTTCGCCTTCTTTCTTATACCCATAAAGCTGTCGCTTATCTATTCAGCAACTACTTTGTAAGCCTGCATATGTCTATATGAAGATCTTGGAGCCAAGCTTTTACACATTCACAGTCCGTCTGCCGCTCCGAATAAACGCTATACATTTTAATATAACCTATTCGTGCGTTATTAATTATAAACATAAGGGTGGCATATTTGTTGTCTTCCCCACAAACATAGGGTATTTAATTGCGTTGCAATCGTTTGAAAAGTGTAAAAGTGTAAGCAGTTCCAACAACAATTTCCATACAAAATAGTTTTCAAGGCATACAACACCCCAGCCTATGTATACAAATCTGTTGTTCTTGTGTAGAAACAGGGGGTTAATAATGGGTAGGAATTTTATCTAAAATACTAAAAATATACTGAAAAGTTGGGTTTTAATGACAGAAAATATCATAGCCTTCTTTTCACAAAAATTTAAAAGTTGGCGTTATTTTGTACGTCAATTTCCTGCAACGATATTTTAAAATAGAGGGCGTTCACAATTCTCGTCTGGCAAACTTACAAAGTTTACACTTTTGCAACGCAATTGAATACCCTAAATATATTTGTATGGCATTTGTGTCTTACTTGAAAATTTTCCACTGTTCACACGAAACCCCTCTCCACTTCAGTCCTCCAAGGTCTCATTCGATTATTTGCTACTACCACCAAGATCTGTACCAATGGCAGCTCCATGCAGGCTTGCGCCAAACACTTCTACGCATACCATTGTACCTTCCTACTCAATAAAGTTTTAAAATTTATACCACAAGTAATATAAATAATCTACTTTAGCGATAATGTATAGGTATACAACTTAAGCGTCATCCATTTTAAGGGCTGTTTTCTTCGGCAGTTGAGTTGTTACACACTCGTTGGCGGATTTCGACTTCCATGATTACCGTCCTGCTGTTTTAAGCAGCCAACGCCCTTCATAGTATCTGCATGAGTTGTTAATTTGGGCACCGTAACATTACGTTTGGTTCATCCCACAGCGCCAGTTCTGCTTACCAAAATTGGCCAGCTGTCCTGAGGGCAACATCGGAAGGAACCAGCTACTAGATGGTTCGGTTGGTCTTTCGCCCCTATACTCAATTCTGACAATCGATTTGCACGTCAGAACTGTTTCGGTCTTCCACCAGGGTTTCCCCTGACCTCAACCTGATCAAGTATAGTTCACCATCTTTCGGGTCACAGCTTATATGCTCAAGATACGTTCCAGTTAGAGGCATAAATAATGTAAAAATCATTATACATAACTATATAGAACGCCCAGGGATTGTGTTAATTAGCTACAAATAGTTAAAAAACCGTGTTTCAAGACGGGTCCCGAAGGTATCCTGAATATTTCGCGTTGTTAGTGCATATAATAATCACGAAAATCAATGATAATTATGCCATTATATAATTCTGAAAAATTAACGCTCTGTACCTATATAAATCTATCAGCACTTTAACAAATTAATATCATTTAATTAAATTAATTTGAATAAGCTATAAGTTATATTTTATGATACATTTTGTATGCTAATAGATTAATAAGAATAAAAATTACATAAATTAAAAAAAAAAGAAAAAATAAATAAACAAAGGGTACACTTGCCGTGGCGTGGGCTCAAACCAGGTACTTTTGTTCGATTGTTTATTGACCGGACGTCTTTACCAGCTAGACCACCATCAATATGTATAAAAAAAGTCACTTTCTCTTAAAACATGTGTATTTCTTTCCTAAATTTAAGTTAGAATTTACCATTATTTCAAGAAAAAAATCAAGAAAAATTTGCCATAAGTTAAAGAAAAAAATGCGAAATGGCAAACCATAAATTCAAGAAAATTATTTATTTAAAATAAAAATGAGTCGCCGTTGGATGAAAATCATAGGCGATTTTCTTGATTTAAAGACGAATTTCTTGATTTAAGGGCGATTTTTTTTTTTGGATGTAAATTCTTCAATTTTATTCACTAAGCTTTGAGCGTTAATATGGCATACACAAAGGCCAGTTCTCCGATTACCAAGTACTCTAAGCATCGTATAGCTGCTCGCACTCGGCGAGCATACACTGTCATCCATCATCAACAGACCAGACAATCAGTAACGCATAAGCACCTATTGCTTTTGACATAATAATTGGTTTACGCACCACTATTAAACACAAAAAGGAGTCTTGAGAGTCAGTGAGCTACCTAATTAGGACAGTCGTAATTTTAAGAGTTTGAAAAATCTTAAGTCTAATGTAAAGAGAATATATGAATTTAAAGTACCTAGTTATAATTACATTAAGATACAGGAACATATCAACGGCGAAATCC
The DNA here is from genome assembly GCF_043229965.1 of Drosophila suzukii. Classification (NCBI taxonomy): domain Eukaryota; kingdom Metazoa; phylum Arthropoda; class Insecta; order Diptera; family Drosophilidae; genus Drosophila; species Drosophila suzukii. Next base: position 10,803,760 of record NC_092085.1, on the reverse strand, counting down.
CTCACAATTTGCGGCGATTCCGTCCATCGCAGACGACAAAGTTCTGAGAAGAGAGAGGAGAGGCTGGCTTATCAGCGACAAGGTCTTGCGAGAGCGCCAAAAGCTGATCCATACTCTCAATGCAGTAGATCTTATCACTGCACCGGACGTGGACTAGACCTCTGCGGGTAAGAACAGCAGAGAGCAGTCTGCGCTTTTTAAGCTTCATTGCCTCTTTAAATAATACTTAGTGCTCCCTCAGGAGATGATACGCATCAAGTTAGCAAAACAACTTTTGATGTCCAAACTTTTTTCCTATTGACAATTTGCCGTTAATTATCCGTAAATTATTCGTGAAAGAAATAAATTTGCTGCCTAATTTTTGTAAAAATTATAAGGTGTTCTGCTAAGTTGATATCAAGTTAGCAGTACAACTCCTTAAACTTGAACTTTTCGAAAATGTTTTTAACTGGTATTTTGCCGTTATTTATCCGTAAATTATTCGTGAAAGAATAAATTTTGTCGCTCCATTTTTAAAATTTATTTTTTAAAAAAACTTAGTTGTTCTGCTAAGTTGATATCAAGTTAGCAATACAACTCCTCAAACTTGAACTTTTCCAAAATGTTTTTAACTGGTATTTTGCCGTTATTTATCCGTAAATTATTCGTGAAAGAATTCATTTCGGGCATCGTGATCTTAAGGATCCCATCGTACATGGCATTCCATAACAAAGGGCCTAGGACTGATCCTTGCGGAACTCGTACAGGAGCAGGCGGCCTTCGAAGTAGCTCGCTATTACTCTCTGTATATACACTGCTACATTTAGGTTGCTCAGTGAATTTAGTGTGTGGTGCCAGCTAGCGGAGTTGAAATCGTTTTTTACATCCAACGTTGCCGCTATGCAGTACTGCTTAGTGCCGTACAACCACGTTTTCCCCTCAATGGCTTTATCTGCGATTTCACACAGTTTACCGACGGCGTCGATGGTGGATAGCCCCTTCCGAAAACCACACTGCATCTCTGAGAGGCCGTTGGTTTCGACAAGGGCACCTTCTAGCCTGGAGTGGATAATTCTTTCGAGAATTTTACCCACCGTGTCCAGCAAGCAGAGTGGCCTATACGAAGAAGGCTCCTCCGCGGGTTTTTCCCCAATTGGTATGAGTACCAGCCGCTGTGTTTGCTAGGGAACACACCTTTCGTTAGGCATGCATTATACATGTCAACGTACTCTTTAGTATTTGCTTTTATGGCAATTTTGAGAACTTTATTCGGAATTCCATCTGGTCCCGGTGCCTTGTCGTCCAGTATTGTCTTCAATACCTGGAAGACTTCTTCGGCACTTGTGAGCTTTATTCTCACCCTGTTCACGATCAGTGAGGTTCGCGCCGTACCCTCTTGCTCTGGGAATAGTTTCCATAATCCTTTTTAGGCTGGCTGGGCATGTCGATGATGGCCGACTAAATACCCGCAGCCGTTTTGTGAAGAGTTTATATGCGAAGCCCCTTGGGTTGGAGTCTATTTCTTCGCATATATTGGTAAGGCACCTGCGTTTGCTCTCTTTTATGGTTTTTTTGAGGGCTCGTCTTTTTTCCCTGAAATATGTTTGAAGTGCCCCAAATTCGGGCCTTCCTCTTGAGCGTTGGTATGCGCGTCTTGCCCTGTGGCAGTCTTTCCTGGCGTCCGCAATGGATTGGTTCCACCAATATGCAGGTCTTCTTCTTGATGGGATTTTCCCCCTTCTCTGCATAGATGCATCACAGGCTACCTTGGTGTATTCTGCGATGTGGTTTCCCTTTCTTCAGCTGATCCGCTTGTGGAGAGGTCCTCGAACATCATCTGTACCATCTCCACGGTTTCAATTTTGTACACTGGCACGGTCTTAGAAACTCGTGGTGGGCCATTTCTCCCAGCTGGAGCCCGAGGCCAATCTGAAGCTCTTAAGTAGCGCCTTTCCCCTCGCGTTGGTTTGGGGGAGCCCCACTCCGTAGCCCAGGCATTAAAGTCCCCGGCAATTACGGCGGGGCGATTTTCCCGGGCGTCTTCTGCAATCTCTTTGACCGCAGATATTGCCTGGGGAAGGCTAAGGCTTGGCGGCAGGTAACAGCTATAGAAAGCTATACCATTCACATGGGCCCTAGCGAAGCAATTTCCGCATTTTTTCTTACTAGTCTGTCGCCTTGGATTACCGCAGCTCAATATTGCCGATTTTTTGCTATTATTTGTTACCCATTCTCCGGAATTTTTATACCCGTTACTCGTAGAGTAAAAGGGTATACTAGATTCGTCGGAAAGTATGTAACAGGCAGAAGGAAGAGTTTCCGACCCCATAAAGTATATATATTCTTGATCAGGATCACTAGCCGAGTCGATCTAGCCATGTCCGTCTGTCCGTCTGTCAGTCTGTCCGACTGTCCGTCTGTCCGTCTGTCCGTCTGTCTGTCCGTCCGGATGAACGCTGAGATCTCGGAAACTATGGGAGCTAGGCTATTGAGATTTGGCGTGCAGATTCCTGAGCTTCTTACGCAGCGCAAGTTTGTGCCAGCCCACTCTTACGCTCACAAACCGCCCAAAACTGTGGCTCCTACAGTTTTGATGCTAGAATAAAAACTTTAACATATATGTAATCTTCTCATCAATACCTATCGAGTGACCCGAAAAAAAAATTGCCACGCCTACTCTAACGCCCACAAACCGCCCAAACCTGTGACGGCCACAGTTTTCATGTTAGATAAAACTGAAATTTAACTGAAATGTATTGGTCTCGTCAATACCTATCGATTGATCCAAAGAAAATTTTGCCACGCCCACTCTAACGCCCATAACGCTTAAATCTGTCTACCGCCGGTAGGTGGCGTATTTAAATCTCGATTTGCTGCTTGCATATCTCCATTTCCCTTTGGTCCCTTTAGCTGAGTAACGGGTATCTGATAGTCGAGGTACTCGACTATAGCGTTCTTCCTTGTTATTCCTGTATTGCTCGCTTAAGAGTGCCATGTCTACGTTTTTCTCGATGACATTTTGCTCCAGCAACGATTGGACAACCTCGCAATGGTTTAGGTTAATCTGAAGTAACTTAATTTACCCCTAAGCCCGTAGCCCTCCTGAAGTACGGGCATTTCGCACTCATTGTTGGGTGATCGCAATCTTTCTCCTTTTTGCGTTTGCATAGCATGCACCAGGCCTTTGCTTTGCAGCCTCTGGCTAGGTGCTCCTTTGCGCCACAGTGTTAGCAGCATTTTGAGCAGTCCTCCTGGACCCTGCAATTCCCTGCTTTACGGTTAAACTCCATACATTTAAAACACCTTTTAGGTGTTAGCTTTGGGCGGACTCTACACCAGGTCCAGCCTAATTTTGCCCTTCTCCAAAAGTCGTCTCCCTATGTCGGGCATAACTCTTTGTGTGGCGGTTTGGGTGCCTCCGTATGCCACCCATAGATTTACCACCGCGGATTCTGGCAGTTCCACATCGAACTGTGATTGAGCCGCACATAAGATGTCCGTTTTGTCGGTGTCGAGGCTGCGATGACTATCGCGTCGTTCCGTGCATTCTGCTTCACCTGGGTCCACTCCTCTGGCTTCTTTCCAGGTTTTTGGGGCTTGCTGGTGCTCCCTGCCCCAGCATGTTTCCCTTTACTTACACCTTGACTGGCATCACTTGCCGGTGCCTTATGCATCGCCTTTTATGCTGGTACCGCTAACGCCATCCCAGTTTCTTGACCCCTGGGTCTCTTGCTGGTGCCGCTCGCGAGCACTTCTGCGCACTTTTTTTTAGCTTTCTTAGCTTTTTCCTGCTCTGCCGACAGGACTTCCCTCTGGAGATAGTCAATTTCGTCGACTATATCCCTCGTAATGGAACGCTTTCCTTCCATTAGCTTCTTCAGCTCACTGGCCTTCGATCCCAGGCCAGTCAGCTGTTTCAGCATATCGCCCTGCTCTTCATCAGCAGCTTTTGTCTTCTTCTTCATCAGCAGCTTTCATCCTGCTGTTCTTCGATCGGACTTTACTAATTTTATAAATTATTTAATAAAAGGGATAAGTCTTAGTAATAAGGTTTATGGTTTTTATTTTCTAATTTTTAAAAGAGCCGCCCGAAATTCCCTACGTGCTAAGGCAGGCACTTATGTGCTTGGCCTGCACCCTGTCCGAAGCTTGATGCTATAGCACCCACAGCCCCTTTCGCGCACCACTATCAGCTGGTCGCGCAAGCGCAATCCACCATTGATTTAGTGTTTGCGAAAATAGAAAGCGCGAGTGAAAAAATTTGGCAACTGTTAAACAAAAAACGAGTGGAAAGTAAAAGAGGCAGAGATGCCTCCCCTCCCTGACCAACGACCGGCAACTGCCTAGCCGCCAAACCTGTTGGGGATAGGTTCCCAAGCTGCTCCTGGATGTCGTCCACGGCCTCCCGTCCAGCAGCTGATGTCCAGGTGCGTGTCCCAAGTGCTCCGCGCCGGATAGCCGGCTGCACTTCTGGCTTTATGCTGAAAACTTTAAGGAATAAACGGAGCGATTTTAGAACGCGTCCGCACTCTCTGCTTTCACAACGTGTGCGTTGTGCCAGTGTGCCGGTAACGCAAGCCTTGAGTTACTTGGAAAATCGACGTTGGACGACCGAGAACAACTGGCGGGACTTCGTAGGACGCTTCAAGGATGATCCATGGGGACGGATCTATCGGGTACGCAGAGGACGAAAAAAGACAACCGAGCTTGGATTTCTTCGTTCAAATGACGCGCTTTTTGTAACGTGCCACAACTGCTGTAATGTGTTCCTCCGCATCTTGTTCCCTGTTGCGGAGTTGACTTCACGAGCAGACATACTAACTGGAGCACCTCCGAACCTCGAAACATTCGAGGTGGCGACCGGTGTCGCAAGGCTGAAAAGCCGGCGACCTCCGGGCATGGATGGCATCACGGGCGGTATCGTTAAGGAGGTGTGGCGTGCCATTCTCAGCACCTGACATCGCTGTATTCTCAGTGTCTTCCTTACTGAATGGAAACACGAGAGGGTGATACCACTGCTGAGAGCGCCCGATAAGGACGGGAGTAATCCTGCCTGCTATCGTGGCAAATGTCTGTTACCAGTGTTTGGAAAGGTCCTCGAGGGAATCGATTAAAGGAAGTACTGCCGGATGGTTGCTGATGGCAATTCGGCTTTCAACCTGGGCGCTGCGTTGGGGACGCGTGGATGCACGCGAAAAACACAGCCACTTTGTGCTCTGAGCGCATATAATGACGACCTTTTGATGTTTGTTAAAGGGAATAGTCGAGACTCTGCATGGCAGGTCCGTCAGTAGCACTAACGCATGCGCATGTGGACTAGTGAGAGAGGACTGGCTCCACATACTGTGTGAATGCCAACTGTACCACGACTTGCGCGACCTGGATGCCCTTGGATTCGTTAGTGAACAGGGAAAATGGATTGTTACAGGAGTAGTTGGGACCCCAGAACGGATGCGTCTCCTAGGAGTTTTCAACTTTACAAGCCGTAGGATGGCTGCGATAAGAGCTGAACCACATGTGCTGGAACGCTAGTCCCTAGTCTCTCTTGCCGTATGGTAGCGGCGAAGAATACTGCCACAGCCTGTCATAGGTTGTCGTGGGGCAATGGTTGCCCCATCCGAGCATGTCGGAGCTGAGATGTGAGGCCTACCGAGCCTGTAATTTCGGTACCACGGGCTGAGCAGCTCCAAGACTGCTCATTGATTGTGGTGGTTGCTGTGGGTGACACGTAAATCGCGGGTAGAGTTTTCGGCCTCGACGTGCATGTTGCGTTACACAACTCGGGTGCTGTGACCCACAGAACAGTAGAGATTATAAGTAGATTAGATTAGAAGTGGCTTGCCCGACAAAAAAGTACTTGAATTGCTACTGGGGTGGTTGCTATGTACATAGCTATATCTGCTAGTCCATAACAAATTGATCAAATCCTTTTCTGTATCTTCCGTTATCCATTTTGTTATCCTTGATAATTAATAGGAATCCATGCTTGTCCTCCCAACATTTTTGACAAATTTTCACAAATGTTTCATAATTCATATCAGTGTTAATATGGTCCCAATATATATGCCGCATATATAAATCATCTTGCTTAAACATTGTAATAAAGTTGGCATTGTCACGAAGCAGATGTTTAGGTATATGACTATACGTTTGACATAAATTAAAAGAGTTGACATTTTTATGTCGACCCATACAAAAATAAGATCTTATGTTATTTTGTTTTTCACAAGATACGTCATCGAATATCATAATGGAATTGTTTTTAGCTTCACTGGGGTCTAGTACACCCTCATTATGGGAGAATGTATGTATGAATGTAACCATTTCTTTAATCGGTTTGATTAATTTCTCCAAGTAATCATATTTAGGTTGATATAAACTTTTTGAAAATATACGTATAAACATTTTCGAATTTTAATCCATTAGGACTCTCTATTAGACTTAACATAATATCAGTTGTTTGTGGGGAAGACAACAAACATGCCACCCTTATATTTATAATAAAAGCTGTGTAAAAGCTCGGCTCCAAGAACTTCATATAGACATTTGCAGGCTTACAAAGTAGTTGCTGAATCCGTCGTGAGGTCCTGGACCACTTCCAAATGAGCAGTCTTCGTGGAAAAGCAGACAAAGACGGCGATATAACACTTGAGGGGTGCCTTATTTCTGGCCTCTGCCTTACCACTCCTGTGGTATGAAAAGCTGCATTGGGCTGCACTCTATTTGCTGACAGCCTTTCCATGACGTGCTCCCACGTAACAGGCTTCATTCGAAAACATCGAACGCATGTGTTGATAACGCTGGCGACGAACTTGAAGCCTCCAATCGGCCAGTACCTTTGCCGTAATGCGGCAAGCAGCGCCTGCGATCCTCCATGCAAATATTTCTCATGATAATAAGCGATGATCGCCTTGGTGACTGGATGATCTTTGGACAACAGTATCGGATGCCTCGTATTGTAGTCCAAGTTTGCGTTCTGAAGTTTTCCACCCACGCGAAGTAACCCATCGGAGCCGAGTATAGGCCTAAGCGAAACCAGCTTGCTTTTCAGTGGAAACGGCATGCCCTGGCTAAGAGATTCATACTCCTTCGCCAAGTTAACCTGATGGATGCTCCTTAAAAGAAGTTGATCTCCTCCACCGAAAGACGACATTTTAACAGCGCAGATTTGGCTCTGCAATTTGAAATGAACCGATAAATGTATGCAATTACGCGCTGCAACTTATCGAAAGAGTTGAGCAATGTGCAGTTTGACGAACTGTCTATGCAAACGGACCCATTTAGAGCCACAGAACGGCGCTCTGGAAGATCCTTCACTGAGTCTAGCAGGGACGGCCAAATCGACGAGCTTTGTAGAAGGAATGGAGGCCCGTTACCCCAAAGGGAATGTTCTAACAATTCTCTTGGGGTACATCCTTGCGATACGTCGTCTGCCGGATTCAAGTTTGTAGGAACGTGATGCCAAGTCATGTCTTTCGTCATCTCCTGAATCATGAACATAAACTCCCTCGGAGGTTGCCGGAGCCACGCCAACACAATAGACGAGTCCGACCAGCAATGAAAGGTGCAATCGAAATCGATGGCTTCCTTGGCGTTTACGATTAGCCCAGCCAATAAAAGTGCTGCGGGAAGTTCTAGTCTTGGAATTGTTAAGGCCTTCAATGGAGCTACCCTTGACTTGGCACAGAGCAGATGGTCCTTCGATTCTCCATTGGTCTCCGATCGCAAGTATAGACACGCTCCACAAGCTGACATGCTAGCATCGCAGAATCCATGCAACTCAACGGAAGCCCTTGGTTGCAGTACGAACCGTGGGAATTTTAAGTTCTGTACGACCGATAACTGTGAGGTCAACTCCCCCCATGACAAAAGAATGGGCTCTGGCAGTGCATCATCCCAATCCACGTTCGCACTCCATAAAGATTGCAGAAAAATCTTAGATTTTGTGATAATAGGAGTTATTAAGCCGAGTGGATCATAGAATTTGGCAATCGTCGACAATGCAACCCGCTTAGTGGGTCGTTGATTGGTTGGCAGTTGAGAAAAATAAAATAGGAGCTGATCAGAAGATGGATCCCTGACTAGTCCCAATGCCTTATCGACATCCGATCCATCGTAAAATTTGATTAACTGCTCCTTGTCGCATTCAGACTCTCCTTCTAGGGCTGCTGACTCATTCGAACACCATTTGCGAATTGGAAAGTGGCCTCGCGACAGTAGTTCCTTCACCTGACGACGAATTTCTCTCACCTCCTCAACTGAGTCCCCACCAGATATTAAATCATCCACATAGAAATCTCTACGAACAATTTTTGCTCCAATGGGAAATGATTCCTCCTCATCGTAAGAGAGTTGATGCATGGCCCTTATAGCCAAGAAGGCAGCTGGCTTGGTTCCATAAGTCACCGTGTTCAATTTAAAAACACTCAACTCTTCCCAGGAGCTCTCTCTCCAAACGATGCACTGCAAGAAATCATCCGGGTACGAGACACGCACGCAACGGTACATCTTGCAGATATCTCCACAAAGGGCAACTTTAAAAAATCGAAAGCGAAGCCGTATATTGAAGATTTTTTGTTGAATTGTTGGTCCTGCCAGAAGTAAGTCGTTCAGAGAGCTACCAGAAGTTGATTTAGCAGATCCATCAAAAACGACACGAAGCTTCGTACTCGTGCTCTCCTGCTTATGTACGCAATGGTGGGTCAAAAAGAATTGTGTATCTGACGGTTCCTTAGTTACAAGAGACATGTGACATAGATCGATATACTCCCTCAAAAATGCTGAATACTGAGCTTTCAGGGCTCGGTTTCTATCTAGTTTAGCTTCCAAACTCTTGAAACAACTACGAGCCAGGCAATAAGAATCACCTAGAGATTCGAATACGGAAGTGGACAAGAGACGAACAGAGTATTGGCCGTTTTCAAGTCTAGTGCAATTTTCATTGAAAAGTTGCTCACATCGCCAGTCTTCCGGCAATAAAGATGGCTTAGACGAAGTGAAGTCCTCAATTTCCCAAAATCGCCTTACAATGGCAGAAAGTGTGTCATCGGAATGATCAGCTGGGTCCTTGATGCTGGCTTGTAAAACCGATTTATGAGTTGGCATGTGGTGATAACCCTCCAGAGACTATCCAACCAAGCTTGGTGTTCTGAAGAGTTGGCAAAGCCCTATCCAAATTAATTTGTCCCATAGAAATTATTTCGAAAAACAACCCAGCGCCGAGTAAAAGGTCAATTCGTTGTGATTGATTGAAATTAGGGTCAGCGAGTGAAATGTTTTGCGGTATCCTCCACGATGTTGCATTTATATTGAAATGGGGTTGATAATCAGTAATACTGTGAGTCACAACCGCTGTGAATGCCGCACGATAGCTTGCATTCCCTGATTGCACAAGAATATTGACAGTCTTATCAGAGATCATGGAAGATTCTCCTATCCCAATCCCGATCTTCTGTGATTCAAGTTTAGTTGGCTAGCTAAGCGAGAGGTTATGAAGTTTAGCTGGGAGGCCGAATCTAAAATTGCTCGGCAAGGCATAAATGCTCCAATTCTATTTCTGACGTAGATAATAGCAGTTGGAAGCAACACGTAGTCGATCGGCAAAATATTTAAGGTTTTGGGTGGAGGGCTTGGTGAGTGATGATCAAGATGCGATGATGTATGCGAAGTAGATGGTAATGGCTGAGAGCTCGAGGATGGGTCGCATGATGGAGCTGAAAATGAGGTTGATGTTGCGGATGGGTCATGGTTCATGTGTAATAATGAATGGTGCTTCATGCGACAATACTTGCAGTGAGTCGACTTGCATTGCTGCAAACTATGCCCCTTGCGCAAACAGTTGAGGCAAAGGTGCAACTTCTTTGCTTTTCTATATCGAAGATTCGGACTCAAATTTAAAAATCGAGAACACTTTGGCAAATAATGATCCCGTGCATCGCAAAATAAGCATGTCAAATGATTTGAGTTAGTAGCAGATGCAATAAGTGTATTTTGGTTATATTTGTGCACGTTTTTTCCCACCTGCTGGCCTGGTGTTTGAGTTACCAAGGCTTGATCCAAGTTTTCCATCATCCTGCACTTCTTTTCCAAAAACGACTCCATAGCATCCCAGGTAGACAGCTCAGTGATTGACAAATCCTCTTCCCATTTTTCCCGCGTCCTCTGATCTAGTTTCCGAGTGACGATGTGAATTAAAAGTCCATCCAAAAATTGTTGCGTATTGGCCAGGGTTCGAATTGCTCGCAGATGCGAATTCATGCAATCACTCAGCTCCCGAAGACCCTTCGAAGATCCCTTCTCGACACTTTAAACCGAATATTGCCTGAAAGTGTAAAACTTTATTATCAAATCAATTAACCAGCAAATTCATAGCCTTTTTATAATTAGCATTAGCATTCGAGGGTTCAAGCGAGCGTATGGTTTCCAGAGCCTCGCCACCCAAGCTCGAACGCAAATATTGTAATTTTTCAATGTCGCTTAGCTCATCATCATTTCCGATGACGGTAGTGAAAGTCGCAAGATAATCCGGCCATGAAAACCTCGGCAAATTCAATCCGATGGTCGCTCGAGATCTCTGCAAAATCCAGTCTTTCCAACGATGTCTGCGTAGAATCAAATGCCTGGTTTAAGGAATTGATCCATTCCATTCGCGCCAGCAAATCAGCTTCGTCAAACTGATTAACCGCATCAGCGTTCAAATAACATTTCATCGAGCTCATTTGCCGCAAACTAGATTGGGCTTTGACTCGGTAGTAGTCGACGTCACTTGTGGATTCATTTTGAGCCCGAACCGAGTTTTCCGTATTAGACATTTTTCAATTTCGAGAAAAAAATGAAATTAAATAACATGTCCGGGCTCAGGGAGATGGCGGCCCCTGCTCTATTTATCGCCTTACCCGGGCATCGCGGATCTCTGCCCGGGTGGACCTTCCCTTTATCCGCAACTCGTGGGAATCAAATATGAATGCCAACAAAAATAAAAATAAAAACAGAATGGAGCCGGGCACTCCTAAGAAACCCGTGACGGAGGAGAAGGTGGGTGCGACAGGATCTGCGAGCGTTGGCTCCGCCTGTGCTGGCACCAGCTCGGGGGCTATCCCAAAAGGGCCCCACCCCAAACTGGGGGTGATAGGTGGAAGACAGTCGGCCGCCAGCACCTCTGCAAAGTGCGCGCCGGCGCACGAGAAGCCTAATGCTGTAAGTGCACAGCCAAAGAGACAACGATCTCTAGAGTTGCCTGGACCTGCGGCAAAGAGATCTAGGGTCCAACAGAACCTGTCATTTGCGGAGATAGCGCGGGACAAGATTCTGATTGGATTGGTTGACAAGGGAAACCCCGGAGGCCGGATCCCAAGAAACCAGTGGAAGGCAGTCGAGGAGCAGCTAGCGGTCATCTGCATGGCTTTGCTCCGGGACTTCCCCCAACCGACGCCATGTTGCAAGGACGCAGGCTGGTTCCAGGGCAGCGTCAAGGTGGTGTCTTGCGACAGTCAGAGATCAGCTGACCTCTACAAGAAGGCGACGGAGAAGCTCGGAGAGTTGTATCCTGGGGCGGAACTCGTTGCACTAGATTGGTGCGACGTCCCCAGCAGACCACGAGCGAGGATATGGCTGCCGTCGTCTATCAAAGCACCGGAGGACATCCTCTTTATGTTGTAAAGATGCAACCCCAATTTACCCACGCACGACTGGAAAGACGTAAAGGTGGAACCTCACGAGGGGCCGATCAGCCAGGCCATCGTGGTACTGAATAAGGAGTCAGTATCCCCAATAGAGGCCGCTCACGGGGAGTTGAACTTCGGATTCAGTGCCATCCGCATCAAAGTCTATAAGGGAGACTCTAACTCGAGGAGGACCCGACCGGCAACCCAGCCGAGCAGGTCTTTCCCGAGGAGGTAGAGGCTCCTGGAGATGATGAACCGGAAGATGGCTACTCAACCGACGCGTCGCTAAGCAGAGGGATGCAGGCGATGAATCCGGCGGACGAAGACGACGGCGACCTCAGCGGCAGCGAGGAAGCGGACGTCACAGTGGTGGAGGGGAACTCGGCAAATGTCGCTAAGACTACTGCAAGTGAACCTCCATCACAGTAAAGCAGCGTCGGCTGCCCTCCTGCTCCGCCTGGCTGACGGCGGGGCAGACCTAGTACTCATACAGGAGCCTTGGGTGGTAGGTGGCAAGGTTGCTGGACTGGGTACCAAAGATTTCAAGCTGCTGCTTGATCCAAAAGAAGGTAAAATTCGAAACTGCATTTTAGCCAAAAGGCACCTTAGCATATTTCTGCTTCATAATTACAGCAACGGAGACAACACCCTTGCAAGTCTGGAAGCAGCGGCTACAATCAGGGTGGCTTCAGGGTGGCTTACATGGCCTTCGAGAAGGAAGACCCCCAGACGAGCTTGTCCGGACACTGGTCAAAGATAGCGAGGCGCTCAAAATAGGTCTGGTAATCGGCTGCGACGCAAACGCTCACCACACTCAGTGGGGAAGCCCAACAAGCAACAACAGGGGTGAGTCTCTTTTTAACTTCATTCTTGGCTCAAATCTATTTCTATGCAACAGGGGTAATACCCCCACCTTTATCACAAAAAATAGCCAAACAGTCATTGACCTTACCATGGTGTCAGGTAATCTGCTAGAAGCAGTTAGAAACTGGGAAGTCTCAAACGAACACTCTTTCTCTGACCATAGATTTATAGAAACCACTTTATCACTAGACCCTTCTACTCCAGCTGAATTCGTCAACCATAGACGTACCAACTGGCGCGCTTACAGAGAAGCCCTACTAAACATTCTTCCAATAGAACCCCCAAATGACAACAGTGATATACTCAGTCTTGATAACATAGTAGGGATGTTCACGAATGCTTGCAACTCGGCTTTCGAAGCAGCCCACCCTAAACGCAAACCGAGAGGAACCAAAAAGCCTCCTTGGTGGACACAGAAACTTTCAGAACTCAGATCCAGTTGCAGAACCCTTTTTAACAGGGCAAAAGCAGGAAATGAGGATCTAAAATGGCAACAGTACAAGTTAGAACAAGCCTCCTACAAGAAGGACATAAGGAAAGAAAAAAGATCAGCTTGGCAGACCTTCTGCTCAAACATAGAGGAAACAGCCGATGCAGCTCGGCTTAGGAAGATCCTCTCCAAAACAACCCCCTCCTTGGGGTACCTTCAAAAACCAGATGGCTCGTGGACAGACCCTAGTGAGGAGTCCCTAAGCCTACTACTAGACACCCACTTTCCGGGTAGTCTCCCGGTAGAACGTCTCCCAGAAAATCATACAGGTCTAGGCATTGACTTGGAAACGCTTCTTTCCGAACGCAACATAAGTTGGGCCATAAACAGCTTCAAACCCTTCAGATCACCAGGACCCGATCATCTCTCACCTGCGCACATCCAACACGCAGGTCAACTTGCCATCAACTGGCTAAAGACAATTTTCCGTACCATTTTTAGGATAGGAACGTTGCCATCAACATGGAGGGAAACAAAGGTAACCTTTATACCCAAAGCGGGCAAAGCCTCGCACACGATGACGAAAGATTTTAGGCCCATAAGTCTGACATCCTTTCTACTTAAGAGCTTTGAGCGACTGATTGGACTCACATCAGGTCAGTCATGGACTCGAAACAGTTATCAGCAGCGCAGCATGCATATTCAAAAGGCAAGTCCACCGAATCAGCTCTACACGCGGTAGTCAGCCAAATCGAAAAGTCACTCAATCACAAGGAATACGCACTTTCTGCATTTCTGGACATAGAGGGCGCTTTCAACAATGTTCTCCCTACAGCCATAACCGAATCCCTCACCGACCTGGGTGTTGAGATCCAAGTCGTGGAGTTAATCCATAAATTGCTGATGAGCAGAATGGTAACCTCCACCCTAGGAATCTCAACACAAACAAGGTTCGTGAACAGGGGAACCCCTCAGGGTGGTGTACTCTCCCCCCTGCTATGGAACATCGCAGTAAATAAGCTGTTGTGCTACATGGAAGGGGGTGGATGCAAGGTTGTGGCATATGCGGACGATGTAGCCATTATTTTCTCAGGAAAATTTCCTCAGACACTATGCGATCTAATGACCGCCAAACTTCAAATACTCTCTGACTGGATAGCAGAAAGAGGTCTAGGGGTAAACCCTTCGAAAACGGAACTGGTGCTGTTTACAAACAGATACAAGATTCCTCAACTAAACCCACCAATATTAAATAACTGCCCTCTCTCCTTCAGTGACAACGCCAGGTATTTGGGGTTAGTATTAGATAAGCGTCTGACATGGAGACTAAACAGCCAAGAGAGAACGAGGAAGCCAACAATTGCCCTCTACTCCTGCAAAAAGGCCATCGGAACGAAATGGGGCATGTCCCCAAAAATCGTCAACTGGATACACACAGCGATAGTTAAGCCTATTCTGCTCTACGGAGTGTCAATATGGTGGCCCGCGCTAATGAAGCAGACAACCACAACAAACCTAAACAAGGTACAACGAATGGCATCCTTATGCATAAGCGGAGCCCTTCGCACCACCCCCAACGAGGCGCTAAATGCTCCCAACCAGAGAAGACTGGGAGCAAGGCCAGCCGGGCCCTACAGAGGCAGTCAATTTCTACACTGACGGCTCAAAATTAAATAATCAAGTCGGAGGAGTTATATACTCCGAACAACCTAATATCAGGAAATCCTTCAGACTTCCGGATCACTGTAGCGTCTTCCAGGCGGAAGTATTTGCCATAATTGAAGCTTTGATGCTTCTGAACGATGCAAACTGTCAGAATAAACTGATTAACATCTATAGTGATAGTCAGGCGGCTATCAGGTCGATTATCTCGACCAATACAAACTCCCACACCATATCAAACTGCCGCAAATCTCTGCACGAGATGGCTCTGCAGTTTAAAATTTACCTGATATGGGTCCCGGGTCACCGGAACATTACAGGCAATTGTATTGCAGATGAGCTGGCCAGGCATGGCACTACCATTCCTCTCCTTTCGGACAAGGAGAACATTGGTATGCCGATGGCCACCTGCAAGCTTAACATTAAAAACCAATATAAGAAACTTGCGAGCCTAGCATGGACACATGTTAAGCACTGTCGCATCTCTCGCCAGACATGGCCAAACATTGACGCGAAGAGAACTTCGGAACTATTAAGACTAAACCGCACCGAGTGCGGAATGGTAATACGAGTGTTAACAGGCCACTGGTTGGTTGGCACACACGCAAGCAGATTGGGCGCGCCCCGAAACGATTTCTGCAGAAGCTGCAGGGACGATGAGGAAGAGGAAACGGTGGAACACCTGTTCTGTTCCTGCCCGGCCCTGAGCAGATCTAGACTGTACCACTTAGAGAATCCCTTCATGAGCAGTCTATCTGAACTAGCAAACATAAGCCTAAAACAAATAATAACCGCTCTAACCTAACATGTTCGACCGCGTTAGAGGCACGAAACACCGTATACCTTTTACCGCGAAAATGTAAGGGTTAACAAGCGTCGCCGAGATGCAACGGAACCTTTAACTTGGTTGTTGTTGTTCTTGCCGATAAATTGCCTGCCTAGCAACAGTGGATATATGTAACTGGCAAACGAATGTATGTATGGCTATATGTACATATATATGTCAGGGGCTGAGACATTTGCTGGTCTCCTTCTTGCATATTGTTGCAGATGCGCAGTGAGTCGCGGTCAACGTCTTCTCCGTTCAGATATCAAAAGCAAAGTGAAGTCGGCTTCCTTCTGCCGGCTTCTTCTGACACACGTCAAAATGACACACGTCATCTAATTGCAAATTCCTTTCTTTTCTCTCTCTTTTTCATTTGCAATTCCTTTTTGGTCCTTCTCTCTCTCAGAGTCCTTGACCTTGACCATGACCGCGCCACACTCGGCTGAGACGACACTCTCTCTCGTTCTCAGTCCACGCTCTCAGCAATTGTGCAATTAAAAGGAACCACAAATAACCTAATGACTAGTTTATTTTATTCTTTATCCTTTCTCTTTCTTAATGCTATACAGTTTCGTTTACATTTTCTTTCTTCTTATACATCTCCGACACGGCCATCCTGACTTTCACACGTCCTCGTGTGCATACTGTAACACTAGGTTGGTATCATTCTTGCTTAATTTCTCTTTTCATCTTTTACATCTCTCAACATCATTCTTAGCTTAATAATTAGTCTACACACACAACTTTATAAATTGCGTCATCAAATGTCGGTTTCGCAGGCTATCTCGCTTTCTCACATCGTACAGTGAGTCAAATCAAACTTGTCTCACCAGTCAACCGCGCCACACGCCATGACAGAACACTTCTGGTTCCACACTTGTGCCTTCGGCTTGACCTGGTTCAACTTTCTCTCAGTAGCTCGTACTCTTCTGCGCAAACCCGACCATTTGGCTATCCTTGTTATCAAACCACAGTTACAGGCTCTTGCCGCCCCAGGCGACGCTTTGCACCTTTAGTGCCACGATCTGCTCAGATCCAAACTGCATCACACAATATCATCCATACCAGGCATGACTATTGTTGATCAAATCTAGCCCCTGTGTTTGATGTCTCACGACGAGTGTCTTTTTCACCACTGTCACTTTCCTCAATAGTCTCATCAGAGATCTGCTCGTCCGGCAGCCTTCTCAAACTCTCGTGCGAATACTTGTAGGTTCGCTTGCTAGTTAACGATTTTAACAGGTATCGATCACCTTCCAACAACTCGGCAACCACAAAAGGTCCTTTGAACTTAGGATCCAATTTGGTCTGATGCCGCTCTTCACTTCTAAGCAAGACATGATCCCCAACCTTGTGTTTTACAACTTTGGCCTTATTCTTATCAACTCGATTCTTTTCATATTTCGCATTTATTTCAATATTTTCTTTGGCCTGAGCCCTCGCTTGCTTACAATC
Source organism: Drosophila suzukii (assembly GCF_043229965.1). Classification (NCBI taxonomy): domain Eukaryota; kingdom Metazoa; phylum Arthropoda; class Insecta; order Diptera; family Drosophilidae; genus Drosophila; species Drosophila suzukii. Next base: position 10,786,881 of record NC_092085.1, on the reverse strand, counting down.
TATTTTAGTCTCTTCATTTATTGGCAATAAGCCCATTGGCCTGGCCTCTCTTCCAATCAATATTTCTAATGGGCTATACTTTGTTACCCTGTTCGTTGTGCAATTCATGGCTAACTGTACTTCACTGAGTGCATCCTGCCAGGAACGTTCACCTATCTCTACCGCTGTCAACATACTCTTCATCGTGCTCATGACTCTTTCAACCTGTCCATTGGCCCTACTTGCACCTTTTGCTATCAAATGTAACTCTATTTTATGCATTGAACAGAACTCACGAAATTTCCCACAAGAGAAACTCCTGCCTTGATCTGCTATGATACGGTTAGGTACCCCAAAAAGTGATATTGTTGATTTTACAGCCTTAATACAGTTTTCTGCATCTAAATGCAAAGTATGATATAGGTGAACAAATTTAGTAAATGCGTCTATTTGTACTATGACATATTCCTTGGTATCATTTTTACCACTCAGCTTTCCACTAATATCAATGTGCACAGTATGCCAAGGTATCTCAACTTTCGGAATTGGATGCAATTCCATTTGAATTTTCCCTGATGGAGGCTTTGCTAGTTTGCATTTGATGCAGTTTTCTACAAATTTTCGTACATACTTGGACATATGCTCGAACCAATACTGCTCATAAACCTTGTCTAACGTTTTCTGCCACCCCAAATGCATGATTGCTTCATGGACGTGATTTACTACAGACCACCTAAAGGCTCTTGGGATTACAGGTAGACAGCGTGTTTTTCCATTTCTCTGAATTTTCCGATACAGAATTCCTGCTCTTAGCTCATACGTCTTTGCTAAGCTCTCCAACAACTCTCCATCATTCAAATGGACTATAATTTCCCTTACACACGAATCACGCTGCTGCTCAGCTACAAGCCAGTTGTCTGTCACCTCTGTCAGGTCGATGCGGACTTCGGGTACTCTATTGGTTGTCTCACATTCAATGACAATCGGATTTCTGGATAAAAAGTCCACGTGCGCCATGCGATTTCCCTTGCGGTACTCTACAGTGAAATCAAATGATTGCAAATATGCCCACCAACGGTGAACTCTCGGCGTTAGTTCTATTTTAGCACGACTTGCTTTCAATGAATTACAATCTGTGAATATTACAAACTTTCGACCGTGAAGGTAATGTCGGAAACTTTTTACAGCGTTGTATACTGCCAGAGTTTCTAATTCGTATGAATGATACCTCGATTCTGGGGGCGATGTACACTTGCTAAAGTATTCGACCACTCTAGGCTTACCGTCTATTTTGTGCATGAGAATGGCACCATAGCCACTTGCACTTGCATCTGTATGCAGCTCTATGGGATATTGTGGATCAAAAATAATTAAAACCGGATCATGTGTTAGTACTGAGATGATCTTCTGCCGTATTTCTTCATGCTCAGCTTTCCAAACGAAACTACTAATTTTGGAAGTCAACTGATATAACCGTTTCATCTGTTCAGAGAACTGTGGGACAAATTTACGGAAGTACGACGCTAATCCTATAAATTGTCGTAATTGTGAAACATTCTTTGGTTGAGATAGTCCAGCCAGAGCTTGTATTTTTCGCGGATTTGGTTCAATACTACCATCCTTGACCAAGTAGCCAAGATATTCTATTTCAGTTTTCAGAAAAGAGCATTTTTTTAAATTAAATGAAAATCCTGCTTCCGATAGAGCCTTTAGCACAACTGTCAATCTTTCAAATGCTTCCTCTTTTGACCTTGCTACTATCACTACATCATCAATGTAAACAATTGCATAGGAGTACGCCAGGTCACCCAGTGCTCGCGCTATAGCTCGCTGAAAAATCGAAGAGGCATTCTTCAGCCCAAATGGCATAGATAGAAACTCGTACTGGCCCTCAGGGGTTACAAAAGCAGTTCGCTCTATAGATCCTACATCTATTGGAATCTGATAAAACCCACTAGCCATATCTAAACAAGAGAAGTATTTACCCCCACGCAGTCTGTTTACTTGATCTGATATTAGAGGCAAAGGATATTTGTCAGCCACTGTATTTGCATTTAGCTCTCTATAATCTATGCACAAACGATCACTGCCATCTTTCTTCTTAACTAACAAGATTGGACTCGCGAATGGAGAATTACTTGGACGTATTACATTTGCCGCCAACATTTCTTTGATTTTATCTCTAACTAATTCCTTTTCATCTACGCCAAGTCGATATGGACGTCTCTGCACAGTCTTGTTGGCATCTAATAAACGAATTTCTAATTCTCCAGTCGTGACACGTCTGCTCGGTATTCCAACAATAAAATGTTCAGTGTATTGGTCAACAATGTTCTTCAATTTAGACTTATCATTATCACTTAAATCATAATTTTCATCAAATAGCTTATCATAATTTGTAATAGTTTCATCGGATATTGAATTAATTTGTTTACTTTTAAAAATACTAAATTTATCAGCATCCATTGTTATGCCAAAGCCAAGTGCCAAGATTTCACGACCAATCATTATGTCATGTTTCAAATGCTCGTCCATAACTACATTAAACATGATTTCCAAATTAAATTTACAAATTTGTATGGTGGACAGTATTTGTAAATTACAGTGTACAACATTTGTTCCAATTCCTTTTAGAATGACTAAATTATTAAATCTTTTTCCGGCCAGTTTGACTGCTAACTTTTCCTTTATTAAGGAGCACTCGGCACCCGAGTCGAAAAAGAATGGAAAGGCCTCACCAAATTGATATAAAATTCCTTTCGGCTCCAACACTGCACAGACATCTACTCGCTTCTCGTTCATACTGCTACTCGATGCTGCTGTTCCCTTCATACATGCCGATGCAATATGACCGACGATTCCACATTTAAAGCAAGTCACGCCAGTCCTGTCTCGTCCCGCCAGTGGTCTTCCAAACGATTGATTTGGTTTTGATTGTTCTGCCTTCCTTTTACGGCAGTCCAGCATTTTGTGTCCAGAAATTCCACAGTAATGGCACTTCATTGGTGTGTGTGCCTTGAATCTCTTCCTGTCGGGGCCTATCGAAAGATCTGAAGCCAAATGCTCACTTCGCTTGCTGTATGCGTACGCCTTCAACTGCTGCTGTAGTTCATTTCTGTTCGTTATATTGGTGGTGAACAGTAGACGCTGCAGTCTAGTGTCGATTTGTGACGTGTGTGCCAGCACGAAAGAAACAGCTATTTCTTCGATGTCCATCGACTTCCATTTTGTCAAAAGTGACGTCACTAATCAGCTACCGTACGCTGACAAACACTCGCCCGTTTTCGGCCGTCCGTTGAGAATGTTCAATAAGGTGGCGGCCGGCGTCTCAGAATCGTCGTAGCGCTGAACAAACAACTCTTGGAATTGTGGCCAGGTAATACCAGCGTAGCTGATCTGTGCAAGCCATTGGGAAGCGCTCCCTTCTAGTGCTCCACTCAGCGACATAACCAGCGCACTGCCCTCCAGAGGATGCTCCGTGAGAATCATGTCGGCTGTTTTGCGCCACGCGCTGGCGTCAGCTTCAGCCGCGTCTGGATTAAACTTTGGTAGTCTCAATGATTTTTCACTTGTTGTTGTTGAAGCAGGCTGCTGCATTGTTTTTAGTATTTCGATGAATCGTAGATTTTGTGCTTCCAACAGAGATCGCCATTCACTATCACGCTGGGCCTGAGCCGATCCCACTTCTGATGTCAGGGGCTGAGACATTTGCTGGTCTCCTTCTTGCATATTGTTGCAGATGCGCAGTGAGTCGCGGTCAACGTCTTCTCCGTTCAGATATCAAAAGCAAAGTGAAGTCGGCTTCCTTCTGCCGGCTTCTTCTGACACACGTCAAAATGACACACGTCATCTAATTGCAAATTCCTTTCTTTTCTCTCTCTCTCATTTGCAATTCCTTTTTGGTCCTTCTCTCTCTCAGAGTCCTTGACCTTGACCATGACCGCGCCACACTCGGCTGAGACGACACTCTCTCTCGTTCTCAATCCACGCTCTCAGCAATTGTGCAAATGACAGGAACCACAAATAACCTAGTGACTAGTTTATTTTATTCTTTATTCTATCTCTTTCTTAACGCTCTACAGTTTCTTTTACATTTTCTTTCTTCTTATACATCTCCGACAAATACAATCAGATGAATTCCCTCTTTCAAATTCAATGTTAGATTACACACAGAGTGTTTACATAAATAATAATATAACTAAATTGGAACCATTGTCTTATATTCAAACAAAAGAAATGATAGAATCACATACAAAATATTATAATATATTTCAAATAATTATTTTAACAACCTTCTTATTATAAGCATTCTATTGTATTTTATTGCGAACATATGGATTTTCGGGTATAAAACAAAAATTGGTCACGTTTGGTTCCGCACCATCCGCCTGAGGTGGTAACCATAGGGAAAAATACTAGAAAATAGAGAAAACACCAAACCGATCTGGCAAGGAAAAAGTCAAAAGGATGAGAGGGCCACACAGCGGTTTCCGGGGGTCTCTCGGCTCTGGTGCCTCGACGCGAGCGGTCGCACACGCGGACAAAAGAAAAAATAACAAAGAAACACGTGGGAAAGAAAACGCGGTCGGTAGGAAACAAGGTTAGTGAGTCAGTTTAATCGGCGCAGTGAAACCCAAGAACAATGAAACACGACGAATAAAACTGAGTGAACTTATACGAAAGGAAGCGACAAGCCGGGTTGGTATACATATTGTTTTTGCCAAAAATCATCGTTCGCCCCGCGAATATTACTCTCTAGCCCTATGTCTCAGTGACTTTACAAATTTCTTGTAAAAGGACCTCTGGATCCGACCGAGAGTTATATCCTGGCCAGAGAGCATCCTTACAAGTGGCGCCTGAACAGGGACATTGAGGCTAACTAGAGCAACACCAAAGTGGTTTAAAGACCCCTACATCAAATAATTTCCCAAACGCACCCGCCAAAAGACAGAGAAAAATCGATAGTGCACAGAATTAAATGGATGTACATTTTCAGCAAGCTGCCTCGGATATAGAAAGTGTTGCCCATATGTCAGTCTGATGATTAAGGGAAAACTTCTTAGAGCAATGATAGATACCGGGTCATCTATCAATTTAATGACAGAAAATTTGGAAACAATAAAGAAGAAGAATAGAAATTAAAAGTGTGCACAATAAACGGATCAATGGTATTAAAGAGAAGCATAACATTAAATCCTTGCAAAATTTTTCAGACTAACCAAAAATTTTATTTACATAAATTTTCCGACAATAACGATGTCTTAAAAGGCAGAGACTATTTAAAAGACAGTAAGGCAAAAAAGGCACTACTTTATATAACGACTGCAGTAAAATACTTTAGTCCACCTTCAGTTGAAAAAAGATTGAAGAGGATAAGAATGCAGAATGCCTTTGTCCGCCCTTATCAAAGGACCAATCAATTAATTTTGCTATCAATAATGAACTAAAAGAATGCAATGAATACAGACTAGAACATTTAAAGGAAGAAGAGAAGGAAAATTTAAAAAGGGTTTTATTCGAATATAATGACATCGAGTACAAGGAAGGTGAAAATATGACTTTTACAAGTACTATCAGGTATTCGGTACAAACAAAACATGAAGTCCCAGTGTATAGAAAGCCCTCAAACTTTCGACGAGGAGGTTAACAAACAAATACACGAAATGATTTAACAGTGAATAATTCGCAAATCAAAATCTCCCAAAATATCACTAATTTGGATGGTACCGAAATTCAGACTAGTAGTAGATTACTAAATGAATACGATTATCAAATAAAATATTTGCCAGGGAAAGAGAATTATGTAGCCGACGCACTGTCTAGAACCAAAATAGAAGAAATTATGTACACAGAAAATTCTGAAGAAAACGTACCAGAAGAAACTGCTAGTAACGCAGACGCAACAGCGCATAGTGCCCAAGAAGATAACCAAAACTACATTTCTATAACTGAAAGACCATTTAACTACTTCTCCCGACAGATCGAACTAATTAAAGGAAATGAAGATACAACAGAAATAACACACTATTTCCATAAATTAAAAATCAAAATTATTTATAAAGAAATGACAGAAACTTCAGCGAAGGAAATAATTAAAGAATATTTATGCAGAAAAAAGAGCGCAGTTTATTTCCATAATGACTCAGATTTCCTCACATTCCAAAAAGCCTACGTAGAAATCATAAATACAAACCATTTAACAAAATTAGTAAGATGTACAGCTAGACTCGAAGACATATTGACATATACAGACTTTAAAGAAACAATTTTGAAAAAACATAAAGAACTATTACATCCAGGAATCGAGAAAACTACCAAGTGGTTTAGAGAAAAATATTATTTCCCTGATTATCAAAAGTTAATTCAAAATATAATAAATGAATGTGAAATTTGTAACATCGCTAAAACAGAACATAGAAATACTAAACTAACATTTGAACTTACCCCAGAAATTCAAAATATAAGAGAAAAATTTGTTATGGATTTTTATATGGTAGGTATCCAACAATTTTTATCATGTATCGATGTATACTCAAAATTTGCTACCCTAGTAGAAGTCACAGGTAGAGACTGGTTAGAAGCCAAAAGAGCTATTATGAAAGTATTCAATGAAATGGGAAAACCACAAGAAATCAAAGCAGGAACTCCTGATTACGATACACAAGAAAAGAAAATGAATAGAGTTGAAAAATTAAACGAGAAACGTCAGGACTATGAAATAGATCCAAAATACAAACAAGCTCCTCTAGTAAAATCCAAGACTACAAATCCATTTAAAGAGACAGGAACCTTGAAGAAAGTAGATGAAAAACATTTTGAAGAAACGAACAGAGGAAGAAAGATTGTTCATTATAAATAAAAGTTCAAAAAGAAGAAGAAAATTAATAAAAGTAAATATGATGATAATTCCAGGCAAACAGAAGGAAATGAACGGAGTCAGGAACAACTCGGTGAAAACAATAATTTTCTCTATAATATTAGCAACTGTAATTCAACTGACAATTGGACAAAGTATTGAAATAAATCCCATAAAGGCACAAAATGGATATCTTGTATTTAAATCAGGATGAATCAAAATCCCAACTAATTATGAATACCATTACTTAAGCGTAAATATAACAAAAACCGAACAAACATTTGAAGAGCTTTTAAAAGAAGCCGACGAGTTCAATGATGTTATCCAAATCAGATATTTAGTAGAAAAACTTAAAAGAGAAATCAATAGAATTACAATAGCAAAACGTAGTAAGAGAGGTCTATTCAATATCGTAGGAACAGTTTACAAATATTTATTCGGAACCTTAGATCAGGATGATAAAGATGATATGGAACAGAAAATCAATAATTTAGTAGATACTAGCGTTCAAAATACAGATTTAAATATGATTATCGATGTCATAAATAACGGAATCGAAATAATTAATAAATTAAAAGAAAAAGGAGAAAGAGAGCAGCAAGTCAACGTTTTAATATTTAACTTACAACACTTTACAGAATATGTAGAAGATATCGAATTAGGAATGCAAATGACAAGATTGGGACTATTTAATCCAAAATTACTAAAACACGATTATTTGAAAAACATGAACCCTGAGAAATTGTTGAGAATCAAAACATCAACTTGGCTTAAAACAGACACAAATGAAAAAGGCTCGGTCAAAAACCCTAAGTGGCCGAAACATGAGTCGATCGGCGCGCTTAAAGAAAGTGCAAGTGTCAGCATTCTGTTGCACACGCCGGCCGCTCAGCCAAACTCAAGTACATACACATGCCCTCGCGCTCCAGCCAAAGAGAGCATAATTAAATACACTTTATATACATAAGATATACATAGCCGTCTCTCTGCCGCCCAACTGTAAGCAGCGCAGCTACGAGAATTAGGCTTACTTAGATCCTAAGGCAAATTGTAAAATCAGAAACAACTTTACGTTGGAAGCGGCATTAACGCTGCTCCTATCATGCAAACCAAATAAATAAAGAATATAATAAAACTACCATAAAAGATGCGTTCTCAATAAATGGATAAGAATCTTAAAAACTACCAACACAAGGAGTTCCTCACAACATGGCGACCGTGACTTTGGTCCTAAAGGATCTGGACCTGGATCTGGACATGGATCGGGACTTCGAAAAATAAGTAGACAGCAACTAAGGCGATAGCAGCAATCAACAGCAACAAAGACAACAGCAGCAACAAAGGCAACAACAGCAACAAAAACGGCAACAACAAAAGGAACAAGAGAAGAAACGCAGTGAGTAGAGTGTGATGTGTGCCAAAAGAAGTGGCGTGGTCAAAAGATTAAAAGCCAGAAAGGCTCATCTACTGAAGCTGCTCAACAGCGGCAAAGCAATACAGTGGAACGACTCGGTAAAAATACATGCCGAAGTCGAATACCTAAAAAATTTGCTATCAGAACGAAAAAATCAGACCACAGCTACAGCCACATCCACCTACCCTGTAATCCAAAATATTTCAAAAAATAAAAACACATTGCCTCCTCCAGATAAAGTTGCCATACCAAAACTAAAGAAGACGTGCGCAGATGACTGCGAGGGACCACTGTGCTCCCCGTTCTGCGAGTACACCTGTGTAGCCAGCACCGGTGCCCCAACATAAAGTACACCTGTGCAGCCAGCACCGGTACCAAGGAAGTGTGAACCGACAGCGCTACCAAGAGCGCATAATTTTTTTATCTTTGCACTGCGTTGCAAAAATTTTTTTAATTGCACTGCGATGCATATTTTTTCATTTATATTATAAAAACAATTGTAAAAATTGAGCGACATAAAAGTTGCCCGATTAAAGTATGGCCTGAAAACCATACACAAAATAGGCAGGAAATTATATGTAAAATAAGATAATAATTGGTCAAAAAGTAAAAGTAAAGTAAAATCAAAATTAATAATATTAAACTAGTTGTTTATGAATAACATTAACAACATTTACGAATTGATTCAAAAATCCAAAGAATTTGACAGACCAATATATATATTAAGAACACCAACCCCAAAGATGGGTTTAATAGATACAAAAACAGTGGATTCCACTGCAAATGTTATTAATAAGGTAGAATCAAACCCCATAGACTTAGAATTGATTCATACATTGCTTATAATAATTGTTGTAATAATGTGCGCAAACTGTTTCTATAAACTTTAAAAATTGCACAATAAATGTCTAAAAAAAAAATATATGAGCCAGGCAAATGATCTGGACAAAATTTAAACATTTTGGCACAAACAACATTATTATAAAAATATTGCTGTATTTAAATTTTAAAAAAAAAGTTAAAGAAAATGGAATAAAAAACAAATAAATAAATAAAAACAAATTAATTAAAAATGGCTACGCTAAAAGCAATTGCAAACACATTTGATAGGGACATCTATTTTAGAGAAAGAATTCTGCAATTAGTTGCACCAACTTCAGTAAGCATTTACGAGTTAGAAAACTTATATATTGAAACATTTAATTTAGATGCCTCTCCACTAATTCATTGCACAAGCACCCAAAAGGCAATTGTCCTATCAACCATCCCAGGGGTACAGGTTAAATCAGTAGTAGACGAACACCCAATACTAGGTAAAACAATAGTAATGATGGTCTTCAAGAAATAATTCATCTCCACAATATAATGGAATGGAATGAATTATATAAGCAGCTAAATAACATAAAAGTTGACTTTGACAAATCATATAAGTCACTTACTCAAAACAGGCCAATTCAAAAAAAATACCATTAAAAAACATGTGGGAATTCTAGTAAAATGCTTTAATGAAGCACGAATACTAATATATGGCCAGAGGGAAAAATTAAATCAAGATCATTGGTCCCAAGTATCAAAATTTTTGATCAGACTACGATCTAATTTAATATCAATTAAACAAAAGTTTAAGTTGGACATATCGGTACCAACTATACTTAACACTTCCCTAGCAGTTGAAACTGGTGATGAATCGGAATCAACAAAACAAACTGACAGTGACCAAATAGAATCAGAAGACCTTACAGAAACAAATCCTAAAATAGAAGAGCAAGATTTAAATAATCTTACTATTCCAGCTGTTTTAATGTCAGATCTGGATAATTCTACAGATTCTGATGATAATTCCATAATAGAAAATAAAATAAGAAACAATATCGATTGATTTCATTAACACAGCATCCAAGCTTATACCAGTTTTCGATGGTAAATCTGAAAACTTAACAAGTTTTATGGATGCATTAGAAATAGTAGAATCCATAAAAGGCGAACACTAACAATTAGCAGTTTCAATTATAAAAACAAAGCTAAAAGGTGTCACCAGAAATCTAATCGGAGATGAAACAACAATAGCTGAAGTCATTTCCAGATTAAAAAACAAGGTCAAAGGCGAAACTGTAGAAGTGTTGTCAGCAAAACTGATGAGCCTACAACAACGCAATAAAACTGCCAGCCAGTACACACAAGAGGTTGAGCAGATGACGAAATCCTTAGAAGGTGCATTTATAACAGATGGCTTATCCCTAGAGTTAGCCAGACGTTATTCCACTCGGCGTGCAGTGAAAGCAATGACTAAAAATTGCCAAATAGATAAGGTAAAAACTATAATGCATGCCGGTACCTTTAATACAATGAATGAAGCCATATCCAAACACTGTCCTATATTACAAAAATTACCCGCAGCGCTGTGGAAATCGCGGAGGTAATAATCGAGGTAATTATAACAAAACCAGATATTATCAGAATAACGGATATAATCAAAACAATGGTTATAACAGAAATAACCAAAATAACAATTATTACAGAAACAACAACCGTGGTGGAAACACCAGCGGCGGAAACAGCCGTGGGGGAAACAACAACAACCACAATAACAATGTTAGAGTGGCACAAACAAATTCGGGAAACTCCCAACCACCTTTAGATACACGACAGTAAACAACATGAAAATTCACACTTTAAATCTCAGTCAAAATACATTTGTCACTTTCACGAACGTAGCAACAGGAAAAGAATTAGTTCTCTTACTAGACACAGGTGCGGAAATATCCTTATTGAAGGAAAATTGTGATAATTTTCAAAACATTCAAGATAATCACATCATAAACATACAGGGTATAAGTCAGGAAGTTACCAAATCAAAAGGCTTAACTTCTATTGAAATTCAAACTTCTAAGTACATAATTCAACATGATTTCCATATCGTAAATATGCAATTCGCTATTCCATGTGATAGAATACTAGGAATCGATTTTATCAAAAGATACAACTGTCAATTAGACTTCAAGCCGTCTGAAGACTGGCTTATAGTAAGACCAAATAACCTAAAATATCCAATTTATGTTCCAATAGCATACAGTTCTGGCAAAAACTCCCTAATTCTGCCAGTAAGATCCCAAGTCGTCCGAAAAATCAAAATAAATTCAGAAGAAGACAGTGTATTAATTCCGAATCAAGAAATTCAGCATGGTATCTATATCGCAAATACCATAGCAACAGTGCAAAATACATATATAAGATTACTAAATACTACAAACACAGATCAAGTAGTCTATATCAAAAACATTCATCATGAACCACTTTCAAACAACGACATAGTAAAAACGGACTTAGAAGACAGACAAAAAATTGTATTATCCCAACTTGCAAAAAACTTCCCGCCTCAATTCAATAAACAACTTACAGCATTATGCACCCAGTATAGTGATGTGTTCGGACTAGAAACCGAATCGATCACTACTAATAATTTTTATAAACAAATGCTGAGATTAATTGATGATGAACCCGTATATATAAAAAAATAATAGAAATCCTCATAGTCAACAAGACGAAATTCAAAAACAAGTCCAAAATATCATCAGTGATGAAATAGTGGAACCCTCTGTATCACCTTATAATAGCCCACTTTTGTTAGTACCAAAAAAGTCACTTCCAAACTCGGAAAATAAAAAATGGCGATTAGTAATTGACTATCGTCAAATTAATAAAAAACTCTTGTCTGATAAATTTCCACTCCCTAGAATCGATGATATTTTAGATCAACTAGGTAGAGCAAAATATTTCTCATGCCTTGACTTAATGTCAGGTTTTCATCAAATTGAACTGGAAAAAGTTCACGGGATATAACATCTTTTTCAACAAGCAATGGTTCGTACCGCGTCACCCGATTACCATTCGGTTTAAAAATAGCGCCAAACTCTTTTCAGAGAATGATGACTATAGCTTTCTCTGGATTAGAACCTTCGCAAGCATTTCTTTATATGGATGACTTAATAGTCATAGGTTGTTCCGAAAAACACATGCTCAAGAACTTAACTGATGTTTTCGAAAAATGAAGGAAACACAACTTGAAGTTACATCCTGAAAAATGTTCATTTTTCATGCATGAAGTCACTTTCTTAGGACATAAATGCACAGATAAAGGAATCTTGCCAGTCCCACATGATGCGGACGGCGCTAGAAGATTCGTTACATTTTGCAATTATTACCGACGTTTTATAAAGAATTTTGCTGAATACTCCCGTCACATAACAAGATTATGTAAGAAAGATGTAAGATTCGAATGGACAACACAATGTCAAAACGCCTTCGAACATCTTAAATCAGCATTAATAAATCCTACTCTGTTGCAATATCCGGATTTTAGCAAAGAATTTTGCATAATCACAGATGCTAGCAAATACGCTTGTGGAGCAGTCCTAACTCAAAACAAAAATGGACTACAGCTTCCAGTGGCATACGCATCAAGATCCTTTACGAAAGGTGAAAGCAACAAGAGCACCACAGAACAAGAACTAGCAGCCATTCATTGGGCAATAACACACTTCAGACCATATATTTATGGTAGACACTTCACTGTCAAAACAGACCATAGAGCACTGACATACTTATTTTCAATGGTAAAACCAAGTTCCAAACTAACACGAATGAGACTTGAATTAGAGGAATATAATTTAACGGTGGAGTATCTAAAGGGTAAAGACAACTATGTAGCCGATGCGCTCTCCAGAATAACAATCACAGACCAAATATACAAACAAGTAATAAAGTTCTGAAAGTCAGTACCAGAAACCAAAGTAGACAGAAATCCTGCGCAGGAAAAGATCAAATAGAATTGCATAAGCAATCTATAGAAAAAGCTTCAAAGCCCAACGTATATGAAGTCATAAACAATGATGAAGTACGTAAAGTAGTGACCTTGCATGTAAATAATAAAATGTGCTTATTTAAGCACGGAAAGAAAATTACAGCAAGTTATGATGTAAGCGATTTGTATACTAATGGAACCATTGACTTAGGTCAATTCTTTCAAAGGCTTGAAAAGCAGACCGGTATTCACAAAGTCAGCCAACTCAAAGTGGCACCATGGGAAAATATCTTTGAACATGTTTCAATTGATAATTTTAAAATGATGGGCAATAATATATTGAAATCATTGAGAGTAGCGCTACTCAACCCGGTGACCTGTTGCACACGCCGGCCGCTCAGCCAAACTCAAGTACATACACATACCCTCGCGCTCCAGCCGAAGAGAGCATAATTAAATACACTTTATATACATAAGATATACATAGCCGTCTCTCTGCCGCCCAACTGTAAGCAGCGCAGCTACGAGAATTAGGCTTACTTAGATCCTAAGGCAAATTGTAAAATCAGAAACAACTTGACGTTGGAAGCGGCATTAACCCTGCTCCTATCATGCAAACCAAATAAATAAAGAATATAATAAAACTACCATAAAAGATGCGTTCTCAATAAATGGATAAGAATCTTAAAAACTCACAACACAGTGCCCTAATCGAAACAGTGGTCGAAAGTGCTTTAACTGTAAAAATTTTGGACACATTTCGAAGGACTATTCCATAGGGAAGATAGGTTAGGTAAGGTTAGAGCGGCTGCCAAATCATTGACACACTTAGTCCTTAAAATGTCCATTTTGGTACCGCGTGGATCTGTATCCCCTTTCCTTAAAATCTGCTGCCTTTATTGCAGCTGGCTTAGCATAATTCCCATCCGGTTGCTTTAATGAATTTTATTATTCGTTTTAGACTTATGTTCGCCAGCTCAGATAGACTGCTCATGAAGGGATTCCCTAAGTGGTACAGTCTAGATCTGCTCAGGGCCGGGCAGGAACAGAACAGGTGTTCCACCGTTTCCTCTTCCTCCTCGTCCCTGCAGCTTCTGCAGAAATCGTTTCGTCGCGCGCCCAATCTGCTTGCGTGTGTGCCAACCAACAAGTGGCCTGTTAACACTCGTATTACCATTCCGCACTCGGTACGGTTTAGTCTTAATAGTTCCGAAGTTCTCTTGGCGTCGATGATTGGCCATGTCTGGCGAGAGATGCGACAGTGCTTAACATGTGTCCATGCTAGGCTCGCAAGTTTCTTATATTGGTTTCTAATGTTAAGCTTTCAGGTGGCCATCGGCATACCAATGTTCTCCTTGTCCGGAAGGAGAGGAACGGTAGTGCCATGCCTGGCCAGCTCATCTGCAATACAATTGCCTGTAATGTTCCGGTGACCCGGGACCCATATCAGGTAAATTTTAAACTGCAGAGCCATCTCGTGCAGAGATTTGCGGCAGTTTGATATGGTGTGGGAGTTTGTATTGGTCGAGATAATCGACCTGATAGCCGCTTGACTATCACTATAGATCTTAATCAGTTTATTCTGACAGTTTGCATCGTTCAGAAGCATCAAAGCTTCAATTATGGCAAATACTTCCGCCTGGAAGACGCTACAGTGATCCGGAAGTCTGAAGGATTTCCTGATATTAAGTTGTTCGGAGTATATAACTCCTCCGACTTGATTATTTAATTTTGAGCCGTCAGTGTAGAAATTGACTGCCTCTGTAGGGCCCGGCTGGCCTTGCTCCCAGTCTTCTCTGGTTGGGAGCATTTAGCGCCTCGTTGGGGGTGGTGCGAAGGGCTCCGCTTATGCATAAGGATGCCATTCGTTGTACCTTGTTTAGGTTTGTTGTGGTTGTCTGCTTCATTAGCGCGGGCCACCATATTGACACTCCGTAGAGCAGAATAGGCTTAACTATCGCTGTGTGTATCCAGTTGACGATTTTTGGGGACATGCCCCATTTCGTTCCGATGGCCTTTTTGCAGGAGTAGAGGGCAATTGTTGCCTTCCTCGTTCTCTCTTGGCTGTTTAGTCTCCATGTCAGACGCTTATCTAATACTAACCCCAAATACCTGGCGTTGTCACTGAAGGAGAGAGGGCAGTTATTTAATATTGGTGGGTTTAGTTGAGGAATCTTGTTTCTGTTTGTAAACAGCACCAGTTCCGTTTTCGAGGGGTTTACCCCTAGACCTCTTTCTGCTATCCAGTCAGAGAGTATTTGAAGTTTGGCGGTCATTAGATCGCATAGTGTCTGAGGAAATTTTCCTGAGAAAATAATGGCTACATCGTCCGCATATGCCACAACCTTGCATCCACCCCCTTCCATGTAGCACAACAGCTTATTTACTGCGATGTTCCATAGCAGGGGGGAGAGTACACCACCCTGAGGGGTTCCCCTGTTCACGAACCTTGTTTGTGATGAGATTCCTAGGGTGGAGGTTACCATTCTGCTCATCAGCAATTTATGGATTAACTCCACGACTTGGATCTCAACACCCAGGTCGTTGAGGGATTCGGTTATGGCTGTAGGGAGAACATTGTTGAAAGCGCCCTCTATGTCCAGAAATGCAGCAAGTGCGTATTCCTTGTGATTGAGTGACTTTTCGATTTGGCTGACTACCGCGTGTAGAGCTGATTCGGTGGACTTGCCTTTTGAATATGCATGCTGCGCTGCTCATAACTGTTTCGAGTCCATGACTGACCTGATGTGAGTCCAATCAGTCGCTCAAAGCTCTTAAGGAGAAAGGATGTCAGACTTATGGGCCTAATATCTTTCGTCATCGTGTGCGAGGCTTTGCCCGCTTTGGGTATAAAGACTACCTTTGTTTCCCTCCATGTTGATGGCAACGTTCCTATCCTAAAAATGGTACGGAAAATTGTCTTTAGCCAGTTGATGGCAAGTTGACCTGCGTGTTGGATGTGCGCAGGTGAGAGATGATCGGGTCCTGGTGATTTGAAGGGTTTTAAGCTGTTTATGGCCCACCTTATGTTGCGTTCGGAAAGAAGCGTTTCCAAGTCAATGCTTAGACCTGCATGATTTTCTGGGAGACGTTCTACCGGGAGACTACCCGGAAAGTGGGTGTCTAGTAGTAGGCTTAAGGACTCCTCACTGGTTTTTGAAGGTACCCCAAGGAGGGGGTTGTTTTGGAGAGGATCTTCCTAAGCCGAGCTGCATCGGCTGTTTCCTCTATGTTTGAGCAGAAGGTCTGCCAAGCTGATCTTTTTTCTTTTCTTATGGCCTTCTTGTAGGAGGCTAGTTCTAACTTGTACTGTTGCCATTTTAGATCCTCATTTCCTGCTTTTGCCCTGTTAAAAAGGGTTCTGCAACTGGATCTGAGTTCTGAAAGTTTCTGTGTCCACCAAGGAGGCTTTTTGGTTCCTCTCGGTTTGCGTTTAGGGTGGGCTGCTTTGAAAGCCGAGTTGCAGGCATTAGTGAACATCCCTACTATGTTATCAAGACTGAGGATATCATTTTGGGGTTCTATTGGAAGAATGTTTAGTAGGACTTCCCTGTAAGCGCGCCAGTTGGTACGTCTATGGTTGACGAATTCAGCTGGAGTAGAAGGGTCTAGTGATAAAGTGGTTTCTATAAATCTATGGTCAGAGAAAGAGTGTTCGTTTGAGACTTCCCAGTTTCTAACTGCTTCTAGCAGATTACCTGACACCATGGTAAGGTCAATGACTGTTTGGCTATTTTTTGTGATAAAGGTGGGGGTATTACCCCTGTTGCATAGAAATAGATTTGAGCCAAGGATGAAGTTAAAAGAGACTCACCCCTGTTGTTGCTTGTTGGGCTGAGTGTGGTGAGCGTTTGCGTCGCAGCCGATTACCAGTCCTATTTTGAGCGCCTCGCTATCTTTGACCAGTGTCCGGACAAGATCGTCTGGGGGGTCTTCCTTCTCGAAGGCCATGTAAGCCACCCTGAAGCCACCCTGATTGTAGCCGCTGGAAGCTCCAGACTTGCAAGGGTGTTGTCTCCGTTGCTGTAATTATGAAGCAGAAATATGCTAAGGTGCCTTTTGGCTAAAATGCAGGTTCGAATATTACCTTCTTTTGGATCAAGCAGCAGCTTGAAATCTTTGGTACCCAGTCCAGCAACCTTGCCTCCTACCACCCAAGGCTCCTGTATGAGTACTAGGTCAGCCCCGCCGTCAGCCAGGCGGAGCAGGAGGGCAGCCGACGCTGCTTTACTGCTTTACTACTTGCAGTAGTCTTAGCGACATTTGCCGAGTTCCCCTCCACCACTGTGACGTCCGCTTCCTCGCTGCCGCTGAGATCGCCGTCGTCTTCGTCCGCCGGATTCATCGCCTGCATCCCTCTGCTTAGCGACGCGTCGGTTGAGTAGCCATCTTCCGGTTCATCATCTCAAGGAGCCTCTATCTCCTCGGGAAAGACCTGCTCGGCTGGGTTGCCGGTCGGGTCCTCCTTCGAGTTAGAGTCTCCCTTATAGACTTTGATGCGGATGGCACTGAATCCGAAGTTCAGCTCCCCGTGAGCGGCCTCTATTGGGGATACTCACTCCTTATTCAGTACCACGATGGCCTGGCTGATCGGCCCCTCGTGAGGTTCCACCTTTACGACTTTCCAGTCGTGCGTGGGTAAATTGGGGTTGCATCTTTACAACATAAAGAGGATGTCCTCCGGTGCTTTGATAGACGACGGCAGCCATATCCTCGCTCGTGGTCTGCTGGGGACGTCGCACCAATCTAGTGCAACGATTTTCGCCCCAGGATACACCTCTCCGAGCTTCTCCGTCGCCTTCTTGTAGAGGTCAGCTGATCTCTGACTGTCGCAAGACACCACCTTGACGCTGCCCTGGAACCAGCCTGCGTCCTTGCAACATGGCGTCGGTTGGGGGAAGTCCCGGAGCAAAGCCATGCAGATGACCGCTAGCTGCTCCTCGACCGCCTTCCACTGGTTTCTTGGGATCCGGCCTCCGGGGTTTCCCTTGTCAACCAGTCCAATCAGAACCTTGTCCCGCGCTATCTCCGCAAATGACTGGTTCTGTTGGACCCTAGATCTCTTTGCCGCAGGTCCAGGCAACTCTAGAGGTCGTTGTCTCTTTGGCTGTGCACTTACAGCATTAGGCTTCTCTTGCCCGTAGTTGGGGATCACCGTCTTCGCCCATTCCACCTTCTTCAGCCATTCGACTGAGGGGTTGGCAATCTTGCTCCTGTTATGTGAGCGGAGTGTCTGCGCGGCAGTCCGCCTCTCCGCATAGGTGAATTTATCTTGCTCGGTGGTTGGAGCGACCGTCTTAGTCATACCTCCTGCAGTTTTTGGCGCCGGCGCGCACTTTGCAGAGGTGCTGGCGGCCGACTGTCTTCCACCTATCACCCCCAGTTTGGGGTGGGGCCCTTTTGGGATAGCCCCCGAGCTGGTGCCAGCACAGGCGGAGCCAACGCTCGCAGATCCTGTCGCACCCACCTTCTCCTCCGTCACGGGTTTCTTAGGAGTGCCCGGCTCCATTGTGTTTTTATTTTTATTTTTGTTGGCATTCATATTTGATTCCCACGAGTTGCGGATAAAGGGAAGGTCCACCCGGGCAGAGATCCGCGATGCCTGGGTAAGGCGATAAATAGAGCAGGGGCCGCCATCTCCCTGAGCCCGGACATGTTATTTAATTTCATTTTTTTCTCGAAATTGAAAAATGTCTAATACGGAAAACTCGGTTCGGGCTCAAAATGAATCCACAAGTGACGTCGACTACTACCGAGTCAAAGCCCAATCTAGTTTGCGGCAAATGAGCTCGATGAAATGTTATTTAAACGCTGATGCGGTTAATCAGTTTGACGAAGCTGATTTGCTGGCGCGAATGGAATGGATCAATTCCTTAAACCAGGCATTTGATTCTACGCAGACATCGTTGGAAAGACTGGATTTTGCAGAGATCTCGAGCGACCATCGGATTGAATTTGCCGAGGTTTTCATGGCCGGATTATCTTGCGACTTTCACTACCGTCATCGGAAATGATGATGAGCTAAGCGACATTGAAAAATTACAATATTTGCGTTCGAGCTTGGGTGGCGAGGCTCTGGAAACCATACGCTCGCTTAAACCCTCGAATGCTAATGCTTTTTATAAAAAGGCTATGAATTTGCTGGTTAATTGATTTGATAGTAAAGTTTTACACTTTCAGGCACACGTTCAGGCAATATTCGGTTTAAAGTGTCGAGAAGGGATCTTCGAAGGGTCTTCGGGAGCTGAGTGATTGCATGAATTCGCATCTGCGAGCAATTCGAACCCTGGCCAATACGCAACAATTTTTGGATGGACTTTTAATTCACATCGTCACTCGGAAACTAGATCAGAGGACGCGGGAAATATGGGAAGAGGATTTGTCAATCACTGAGCTGTCTACCTGGGATGCTATGGAGTCGTTTTTGGAAAAGAAGTGCAGGATGATGGAAAACTTGGATCAAGCCTTGGTAACTCAAACACCAGGCCAGCAGGTGGGAAAAAACTTGCACAAATATAACCAAAACACACTTATTGCTTCTGCCACTAACTCAAATCATTTGATATGTTTATTTTGTGATGCACGGGATCAGTTTTTATCAAAGTGTTCTCGATTTTTAAATTTGAGTCCGAATCTTCGATATAGGGAAGCAAAGAAGTTGCACCTTTGCCTTAACTGTTTGCGCAAGGGGCAAAGTTTGCAGCAATGCCAGTCGACTCACTGCAAATATTGTCGCATAAAGCACCATTCATTATTACACATGAACCATGGCCCATCCACAACATCCACCTCATTTTCATCTCCATCATGCAATCCATCCTCGAGCTCTCAGCCATTACCATCTACTTCATCAGCATTAGTATCATGTTCGCATACATCATCGCATCCTGATCATCATTTACTAAGCCCTCCACCCAAAACCTCAAATATTATGCCGATCGACTACGTGTTGCTGTTGTTAGAAATAGAATTGGAGCATTTATGCCTTGCCGAGCAATTTTAGATTCGGCCTCCCAGCTAAACTTCCCAACCTCTCGCTTAGCTAGCCAACTAAACTTGAATCATAGAAGATCGCAAACCTCTATTTCTGGGATAGAAGAATCTTCCATGATCTCTGATATTCTTGATATTCTTGTGCAATCACGGGATGCAAGTTATCGTGCGGCATTCACAGCGGTTCTGACTCACAGTATTACTGATTATCAGCCCCATTTCAATATAAACGCAACATCATGGAGGATACCGCAAAACATTTCGCTCGCTGATCCTCATTTCAATCAATCACAACGAATTGACCTTTTACTCGGCGCTGGGTTGTTTTTCGAAATAATTTCTATGGTACAAATTTATTTGGATAGGGCTTTGCCAACTCTTCAGAACACCAAACTTGGTTGGATAGTCTCTGAAGGGTTGTCATCAAACATGCCCACTCATAAAACGGTTTTACAAACCAGCATCAAGGACCCAGCTGATCATTCCGATGACACACTTGCCGCCATAGTAAAGCGATTTTGGGAAATTGAGGACTTCACTTCGTCTAAGCCATCTTTATTGCCGGAAGGCTGGCGATGTGAGCAACTTTTCACTGAAAATTGCACTAGACTTGAAAACGGCCAATACCCTGTTCGTCTCTTGTCCACTTCCGTATTCGAATCTCTAGGTGATTCTTATTGCCTGGCTCGTAGTTGTTTCAAGAGTATGGAAGCTAAACTAGATAGAAACTGAGCCCTGAAAGCTCAGTATTCAGCATTTTTGAGGGAGTATATCGATCTATGTCACATGTCTCTTGTAACTAAGGAACCGTCAGATACACAATTCTTTTTGACCCACCATTGCGTACATAAGCAGGAGAGCACGAGTACGAAGCTTCGTGTCGTTTTTGATGGATTTGCTAAAACAACTTCTGGTAGCTCCCTGAACGACTTACTTCTGGCAGGACCAACAATCCAACAGAAAATCTTCAATATACGGCTTCGCTTTCGATTTTTTAAAGTTGCCTTTGTGGAGATATATGCAAGATGTACCGTCGCGTGCGTGTTTCGTACCCGGATGACTTTTTGCAATGCATCGTTTGGAGAGAGAGCTCCTCGGAATAGTTGAGTGTTTTTAAATTGAACCCGTTGACTTATGGAACCAAGCCAGCTGCCTTCTTGGCTATAAGGGCCATGCATAAACTCTCTTACGATGAGGAGGAATCATTTCCTATTCGAGCCAAAATTGTTCGTACAGATTTCTACGTGGATGATTTAATATCTGGTGGGGAGGTGAGAGAAATTCGTCGTCAGGTGAAGGAACTACTGTCGCGAGGCCACTTTCCAATACGCAAATGGTGTTCGAATGAGTCAGCAGCCCTGGAAGGAGAGTCTGAATGCGACAAGGAGCAGCTAATCAAATTTCACGATGGATCGGATGTCGCCAAGGCATTGGGACTAGTCTGGGATCCATCTTCTGATCAACTCCTATTTAAGTTTTCTCAACTGCCAACCAATCGACGACCCACTAAGCGGGTTGCGTTGTCAACAATTGAAAAATTCTATGATCCCCTCGGTTTAATAACTCCTATTATCACAAAATCTAAGATTGTTCTGCAATCTTTTTGCCAGATCCCATTCTTTCGTCACAGTTATCGGTCGTACAGAACTTAAAATTTCCACGATTCGTACTGCAACCAAGGGCTTCCGTTGAGTTCCATGGATTCTGCGATGCTAGCATGTCAGCTTATGGAGCGTGTCTATACTTGCGATCGGAGACCAATGGAGAATAGAAGGTCCATCTGCTCGGTGCCCAGTCAAGGGTAGCTCCATTGAGGGCCTTAACAATTCCAAGATTAGAACTTCCCGCAGCGCTTTTATTGGCTGGGCTAATCGTAAACGCCAAGGAAGCCATCGATTTCGATTGCACCTTTCATTGCTGGTCGGACTCGTCTATTGTGTTGGCGTGGCTCCGGCAACCTCCGAGGGAGTTTAACGTTTTCGTATCAAACAGAATCGCGAAAATTCAGGAGATGACGAAAGACTTGACTTGGCATCACGTTCCTACAAACTTGAATCCGGCAGACGAGAGAATTGTTGGAACATTCTCTTTGGGGTAACGGGCCTCCATTCGGCCAAAAAGCTAGTGGGATGGCTCTGAGGGCGCCGAGCTGAAGGCTACCGAACGGGTCGCAGGTTGCGGATAGCGAGCGCCCTGGTTCTCCAGGGTAGCTACGAATAAGCGTGGTAGTTGGACACGGCCCGGCTACCGCCAAGCCCCCAACACGAAGCGCAAATAAGTAGCCCCGGACAGTCAGAGGGTATCTGCGCCGTAGCAGTACCGACGTCGCGCTTGTGCTGCCGCCTCCGACAAATAGCTCACACACACCCCTACCCACACGCTCTGTACCTATTTCTTCCCTACCTACACAACTCATCTCACCCCGGGCTGGACTAAGGTGTCACTCGTACCGTGCCGAGAGTCAATCTGGCTGGGAGCCCGAGTCATCAAATGACTCAGTCTCAAACGGTGATCTCAGGCAAGTGGCGACCGCCTGTTCTAATTCAGCCTTACCCGGGTACGGCGGATCTCTGCCCGGGTGGACCTGTCCTTTCTCCGCAGCTCGTAGGAATTAACATGGAGAATTTAACAAATACAAAACTAAAAGACTGCACAAGACAAGAGCCCGACACTCTTATAAAGTCGGAAGTCGTAACCAACGACGAAAGAAAGAGCAAGATCACGGCTCTGACTACCCCAGTCCACGTGACGTCTACCCCTGCCAAGGCCAGCGAACAACGCAGCCGGCTAAGCCCAACTCGCCATAGCGACAAGCCCAAGCCTCCCACCAGCGTAGGTGTGGCTAACCAGCTACTCCAACCTGAGGGTAGCGCTAAGGCCGGTCTCGTGGTGAGTACCAGGGCAAAGGAGTTTAAGAGGGTACCACCTAACCAGGCAGGACCTCTTGAAAGAAGGAAGGCTTCTAGGATCCTCAAACGGCTGGCCACCAATCCGATACGGGAGGATCAGACATCGAAATTGGATTATCTGAAAATCCAAGAGGACATAGCCTGGGCAAAGGCAATTATCCCAGACTTCGACATCGCTATGACCACCAGCCACAGCAACAAGCGAGAGAGGTCGATGGAGTCAGCTCAACCAGCGAGCAAGAAGGCTAAGGTAACCAACCGCGGCACATGGTCGAGATCCTTTGCGGAAGTGGTAAAGGATCGGAAGATCATTGGTGTCATCGACCAGAGCGTTGAAGGCGGTAGGATCCCAAGAAACCTATGGAATCTGGTTAGACTGGCCCTTGCATCAGTGGCCTTGAAAGTGCTGGACGAAAACCCAGGCCCGCCACCCGATTGCACAGATGCAGGGTGGTACCAGGGCAATGTAAAGTTGATCGCCTGCGAAGACGAGAGATCGGCAGCACTCTACAAGGCTGCAATTACCAAAGTCGGCGAGGTCTACCCCGGGGCCAAGCTGGCAGTTTGTGAGGCTGCAAACATCCCGTCTCGACCGAGAGCGAGGGTGTGGCTGCCGTCGGAACCATCGGAACCAGAGGCTATAGTCAGCCTGCTGACCAGGTTCAACCCAAAACTTCCAACAGACGGTTGGAAGGTGGTCAAGGTGGAGAAAACCGAGCGAGTCACCATGAGCGTGGTTATCCTCCTGAACCAGGCCTGCTTGGAACCCCTCGCAGCCCAACAACACAGAGTGAACTACGGGTTCGATAAGGTGCAGCTACGCATTCTAACATAGACTCACATGGCCAAACTACAACACGAAAAGAACAAAAACTCTCCTACAATGTAGCAGGGAGAACATCTCCACTCTCCTAAATGCCCTCACGGGCCACTGTCTTATAGGGACTCATGCGATAAGGCTGGGTCTAAGTAACCACGACTTCTGCCGCAGCTGCAAACAGAAAGACGAAGAGGACACCATCGACCACCTCCTATGCTTCTGCCCAGCGCATAACCTAAAGCGCTTTCAAACCCTAGGTAGCTACACACTTCCGAACCTTGCGGCCATTCAGGACGTAAGCATTCAAAAACTACTATGTTTCTTGAGAAAAACAGAATACTTCGCGAAAGCAGATAACCCATGAGCTAGGGAAACGGATCTTTTCAGAGATCATGTGGTATCACAAGGGGCCCATTGTGGCCTAAGTGAGTGGACAAATATTTAGTCTTCAACCACTCCTACCTAACCTAACCTTACCTAACGGGCCTCCATTCCTTCTACAAAGCTCGTCGAATTGGCCGTCCCTGCTAGACTCAGTAAAGGATCTTCCAGAGCGCCGTTCTGTGGCTCTAAATGGGTCCGTTTGCATAGACAGTTCATCAAACTGCAAATTCCTCAACACTTTCGATAAGTTGCAGCGCGTATTTGCATACATTTATCGGTTTATTTCAAATTGCAGAGCCAAATCTGTGCCGTTAAAAAGTCGTCTTTCGGTGGAGGAGATCAACTCTGGGACTGTACTTCTTTTTAGGCACATCCAACAGGTTAACTTGGCGAAGGAGTATTGTGAGGAGTCGTTTGACCCCTCACAAATAGCGCCACCAACATCGCCAGCGCCAACAGCATCGGCCGCCAGCTAGCAGCTACAACATCGCCAGCGCCAACAACAACGCCAGCTAGCAGCTACAACATCGCCAGCGCCAGCAACCTCAGCAGCCAGCGACAACAGCAACAGCGGCTAACAACGCAAACAAAACCCTCGCGAATAACTTTGTAAAAAAAACAAGGAAGTACGCTATAGTCGAGTACCTCGACTATCAGATACCCGTTACTCAAAGGGAAATGGAGATATGCAAGCAGCAAAGCGAAATTAAAATGCGCCACCTACCGGCGGTAGACAGATTTAAGCGTTATGAGCGTTAAAGTGGGCGTGGCAAATTTATTTTTGGATCAATCGATAGGTATTGACGACACCAATACATTTCAGTTAAAATTTTTCATCTAGCATCCAAATTGTGGGCGTCACAAGTTTTCGCGGTTTGTGGGCGTTTAAGTGGGCGTGGCAAACTTTTTTTTAGGTCAATCGATAGGTATTGATGAGAACAATACATTTCAGTTAAAATTTTCTATCTAGCATCAAAACTGTAGGAGTTTCAGTTTTGGGTGGTTTGTGGACGGTAGAGTGGGCGTGGCAGTCTACTGAAACAAACTTGCGCTGCGTAAGAAGCTCAGGAATCTGTACGCCAAATCTCAATAGCCTAACTCTCATAGTTTCCGAGATCTCAGCGTTCATCCGGACAGACAGACGGACAGACGGACAGACGGACAGACGGACAGACGGTCAGACGGACAGACGGACAGACGGACATGGCTAGATCGACTCGGCTAGTGATCCTGATAAAGAATATATATACTTTATGGGGTCGGAAACGCTTCCTTCTGCCTGTTACATACTTTCCGACGAATCTAGTATACCCTTTTACTCTACGAGTACATTTACTACGAGTTCATTTAATATATAAGCTTAGCCAATAATCATAAGATTTGTAGTTATATTGATACACAATAATTATTTTAGCTCAGCCTAAGCGATAGGTTCTGTTTACCTTTTCCCCCTCCGTTCTCACATCAGCAGTAGCCACACACACACACACCAGGAGAGCAACGAAATATTCACCACGATAAGTGCAGCGCCGCACAGGAGCAAGCGAGAGAGGACATGCGATCGAGGAGGAAAACAACCCCCGAAAATTGGCACGCGCCAAGGGAAGAGCGAGAGAAAAGGAGTACTGAAACTTCGACAAGTGGAAAAAACCCAGAGCAGCCGAAAACTTGAACAAACGCGGCGGCAAAGCTTGACTAGGTCTCTTTTGGAAAAGGCGGTGCACGGGATCAGAAGTGCGAGGAGTTCACTTTTGGAAAACGCAGCGCACCGGACCAGAAGTGCGAGAAGCAGGGGACTATTGCAAAGGCGGCGCACGGGATCAGAAGTGCGAGCAGAGCAAATTTATGTGGACAACAGGAGTCTTTTGCCTTCGGGCTGATGCCAAGTGACCCAGGAAGGAGTTTACCTAGACGACCTCGAGGAGAGTGTGCCGGCCCAGGACCAGCGGCGGAGCACCCGGAGTCACGCGTGTGTGTGTGCGTGAGAGCGAGACGGGTGAGTGAGTGGAGTGAACCGCATTTTGGCCAGCGAGAGTCCCGTGCAATGAGAAATTTCTCGAAGGCCTCGATGCGGCTTCGCCCAGAGTAGGCTAGAATTTATAAACCATGACCTAACCTAACCCGTTAATTGCGAGAACTGAGAAAAAAAACATGAACCAAGAATTTAAATAAAGAATATTTTCTTACATATCTGAACACAAAATTTGCCGCTGCCATGTTGTTCTTTTTCCCTTTGACTACTTTGATTTCTGATTTGATTTCCGAGCTGACTACACCGAGAGAAAGGGGTGGACCCAACTTTAGGAAACCTGTTGCTCATTAATTAAATAAAAATATTTCTCAGATATTAAAAATACTACGCACTGCCACACCCTCTTTCCAAAGGAACTTCGGGAAATATTTTTTTAAAAGGAAAATTTATTCTTCTTCTTCTATCACTGCCGGCTGTATTGAGCCAACTCGCGCCCGACTACACTGGGAAAACAAAATAAAGTAGAAACTCGAGTTACAAATGAATCAATAAAAATACCCCAATAAATGTATTTCTCGCCTGATTTTATTGCAACTCGTAGGGAAAAAAATCCAATCAAGCTGGCCACGCATAAATATGAATATTTCCAGACAAATGCCTAGATTTTAGGCCATAAATTCTGTCCCCATAATCGATCCCCTCTCTCTCGGCCTTCTCGTAGCGAATGCTATGAGCCAGGCCCAAATGCGCGTTACCGCTGACGCTTTACACTCTGCTACAGACACCGAATAAACTGTTTCTCTCACTCCGTACCCCGGTGGCTGGCACTCTACATCTCACGCCAGCCAACCGATTTTCGTCTTAGACCTTTTTGTCCCATACCTTTACAAATATTTTCGGTAAAGAGACCCTGGCGGGACTGAGTATACCCCAGCCTACGAGACGTCTTTACAGAATGGCGCCCGAACAGGGACATGGGGTTTACGAAATTATAGACGACCTAAATATGGCCTAAAGACCCATCTGTGTACAGAGAGTTTGAAAATTTTCGGTTCAGTCACTTAGAAGCGAAATTTTTAAGCCGGAACGTAAGGAGAGTCATATATCGAGGGACACAAAAATTTCTAGGGCAGGAAACCAACGCATCGAACAAAACCTCAGAAAAAAAAAAAAAACTTAGAATTTAAGCAGAGCACATGGCATTCGGGAGAACTTATACAAAAGTATACCCACACACAGCGAGAAATTTCTAACGCACGCAGACACACATACATGTATTTCTAAGCAGAGCAAAGTACATAACCTAAAATCAGAGATTCTTTGTTCCAAGCTCACGTGGCCAGCAAATCAAGTGAGGACGAAACACATACAGGCAGATAATCGGAAAGAGAGAGAGAGAGCGAGAGCCCTCTAGGCTAGCCAACTCAGGTCACGAGAGTTTCGAAAGCACGAGGTAGGGAAAAGCTAACGTATACTCCCTACAGCGCAGCCATTTTGTTTTTTCGTTTTCACTCTCATCGTCGTACCTCTCACACGAGCAGGAGTCGATCAAGTACAGGCAGCGAGATCACATCGTTGGGGGCTTCTCATATAACCATCGCCGAGTCAACACGTGCATCGGCAGCTCTCAAAAACATCGTCGTGGAAAAATTTAAAACTACATCGTCGTCGAACAAAATTCAATCACCGTCGAGAAAATTTAGGAATTAAATCGTCGTTTGACATCGGATTGTGGTCACCATCGTTGCACGTGGGAATTCAGTGAATTCTTGGTGACAAATAAAATAAAATTTTCAATGAAGATTTTAACCAGTTCGAACATCGTTTGACCTTCGTCCAAGAATTTCTCTCGTCCTATCGAAACTTTTCCTGTCGTTTGCCAGTTAACTATTAACTCACAGCAATATGGGGGCGCGTTGGATTTCGTATCTCCGAAAGCGGGAATTGGAGGCGATTCTGAAGGAGTTTTCCTTGGAAGCAACCGGAACAGTTGAGGAAATGAGGAGCCGGCTGGCTGCTTTTAATAATCGGGACGACCACGTGCTGGAGATAGCCGAGCGGCTACAGGAATGCGAGGCGGAAATTACAGCCGCCCTAACGGATAGGAAGCAGCGTTCACCGACTCCGAACCCACACCCACCGGGTCCAACACCGCTTCAGGTGCCAGCACTGGAAGGCAGAGGTGCCGCCGATGTAGTCGGAGACACGGAGATCCATCCGGTCAAGCGGGATATTTTTCCCAGGAAATCAGAGATGTCCGCAGCCACGCTAGCGGAAAAGCTGAAGAATTGGGGAATCACTTTTGACGGGACCACGGACCCCATAACCTTCATCCAACACCTCGAGGAACGAGCCACCGCATACGAAGTTGACGTGGAGAAGATGCCGCAGGCCATCCCTGGCCTTTTGACGGATACAGCTGAGCACTGGTTTCGGACAAGCCAGCTGCTAGGAAAATCTTGGACGAACTTCAAGAAGGCGTTTCTTGACTTCTTTCTGCCACCCAGGTACTTTCAGCGACTCGAGGATGAGATCCGCACCAGAGATCAGCGACGGGGAGAGACTTTCAAACAATACCTAGTCAACATCAGACTCATGATGCACAGAGCGGGGTATAATGCGGAGCAGGAGTTGGACCGGATCTATGAAAATCTCCAACCGGAGTACCAGATGTACGCAAGGAGGCACGACTTCACCTTTCACTTTGGAGCAACTTACCACTTTAGCGGTAAACTACGAGGTCACCCGCGATCGGAGCACAGGAAGCCATGCCAGAATGTTGGCCGAACCACAACCAGCGCCTAGAAGGAACGAGTACGAGATCCCAGCGTATGCAGGAGCATCACCAATAGGTCAACAGAATTTCACACGACCGGCCAGACGACCACCCACCCCAGCCACAGTTTTACAATCAGTTCCTCGAGTGGGGAACAGGTCAATGGTGCCGAATTTCAGTCTTGCTTGCAGGAATTGTGCCCAGGAGGGTCACCGTTCAGCTACATGTCGCAATCCCAGAGTCCTCTTTTGTTGGGATTGTGGTCGCAGAGGAGTACGCACTCTCGAGTGTTGCCGTCGTACCCAGCCGCTCCCCCTCGGGGAGCGGACGGAGACCGCCTACAGGAATCCCCGGAATTAGGAGAAATCTTACAGGTTCAGTCGAGCAGAATTATCGCGCAGGTGCGCAGGCGCAAAACGAGGGTCAGGAGATTAACGCTACCATAGACACCGGAGCTAGCAGAAGCTTCGTGAGCGAACGAGTTGTTCAACGTGTAGGGACGCCAAATAACGTACGGTCGGTACACACTCATGTCAGCCTGGCGGAAGGCTCACGCAAGGAGATAACCAAGTCTATGGTAGCCAAAGTCCGGTTGGACCAACGTTGGGTCACCTTTCCACTGCTAGTTTTCCCTTCGATCATGGAAGACGTGCTATTGGGCATGGACTTCCTCTGTGGCGTGTCTGCCACTCTCCAATGCGGCCGCGCTTCGCTGCAGCTGAACCCTCTCCTTATAAGCAGCCCCACTAACGACTTAGCTATGCCTCCTCTCTTGACAAATGCGTCCACTCCAGCAAACAACGATCCAGATAACGAGGTGCAAACCACCCCGACCAGATGTATTTTAGGGTCTCGAGACGACAACGCCGTGCGAAATAATCCATTTCGACGGAATCATGCTACTGTTTCAGCGGAACCAGTAGAGGAAGGGCGAGCGCCTTCCCCAGTCAGACCAGGATACACGCCTGACACTGGAGGAGCACTAGCCGCAATCACCGCAAACGCCGAGCAAGAAGAATTAGAACCCTGGGTAAACAAATTCCTACAGGAGGAATTGGCCAAATTTGAAGGATTGACGGGAGTGTCAAGTATCGCTGGGCATACGATCACGATGCGAGATGATAAGCCCATCAAACAGAGGTATTTTCCTAAGAATCCCGCGATGCAGAGGATTATCGATGAGCAGATCGACGAACTGCTACGCAACGACTGTATAGAGCCTTCACGGAGCCCCCACAGCGCCCCTATTGTACTCGTGGGCAAGAAATCTGGAGAGATGCGATTTTGTGTAGATTTTCGACAACTAAATGCCCATTCTATTCCAGATGCATACCCGCTGCCAAGGATAACACACATCTTGGAGCGTCTGCGCCATGCCAAGTACATATCGACGCTCGATTTGAAGAGCGGATATTGGCAAATCCCTGTAGCCGAGTCCAGCCGCGAGTGCACAGCATTTACAGTCCCCGGGAGGGCCTTGTACCACTGGAAAGTGATGCCGTTTGGCCTCCACTCAGCACCAGCCACATTCCAGCGGGCGCTCGACAGCGTCATAGGACCGGACATGGAGCCCAACGCGTTTGCGTATTTGGATGAAATCATCATCATCGGCCGCACTCTGGAGGAGCATGTGCAGCATCTACAAGAAGTATTTCGACGGCTACGAAAGGCGAACCTTCGTCTCAACGCGAAGAAATGCAGTTTCTTTAAGCGCAGCCTGGTGTATTTGGGACACGTCATCAGTGAGGAGGGAATTCACACGGATCCCGACAAGATTTCGGCAGTACGGCGACTGAGTCCGCCCACCACATGCAAGGAGTTGAGGAGATGTCTAGGGATCGCGTCATGGTACAGGAGATTTGTACCCAACTTTGCCAGCGTAGTGCAGCCCATGTCTTTGCTACTCAAGAAAGGAAAGAAATGGCAATGGGAGCAGGAGCAGCAAGATGAGTTCGAGGAACTCAAAAGAAAACTCACGGAGGCGCCGGTTCTCGCCTGCCCCGACTTCAACGAGAAGTTCGTGTTGCAAACAGACGCCAGCGACATCGGCCTAGGAGCAGTTTTAACGCAGAAAATCCAGGGAGAAGAACGAGTCATCGCCAGCAGACGCCTCATCGCCGCCGAGGAGAACTACTCCGCCACAGAAAAGGAGTGTCTGGCTATCATATGGGCCATCAGGAAACTCAGATGCTACTTGGAAGGCTATCGATTTGAGGTGATAACGGACCACCTCGCCTTGAAGTGGCGCATAGCGCGCTGGGCGTTGGAACTGCAGAAGTACCAGTTTGACGTCACCTATCGACGCGGGAGCCATAACATTGTTGCAGATGCACTTTCTCAACAGCCTTTGGAAGTACTTCAGATGATCCAGGAGGATAAGCCGGGATGTACATGGTACCAGCGGATGCTGAAACTTGTTCAGGACAGGCCTGAAGATTACCCGGACTACGCGTACGAGAACCAACAGCTCTATCGGCATATCGGATCCCGACCTGACGACGAAGACTCCGTGCCCTGGAAACTGTGCGTAGCCAAGGAACACCGACAGCGAGTACTATCGGAATGCCATGACCAGCCCACGGCAGGACATCTCGGAATCATGAAGACAACCACCCGGATCGCCCAGAGATATTACTGGCCAGGTCTTTTCCGCGATATTGCCAGGTATGTCCGCAAGTGTGACACTTGCCAACGGTTCAAAGTCAGCCAAACCAAACCGGCGGGTAAAATGTTCACCAGACAGATTAACGAGCCGTTCGATACTGTCTGCGCCGATTTTATTGGGCCCCTTCCGCGATCCAAGAGTGGGAATACGATGCTGCTCGTATTCTTCGACGCCTTTTCGAAATGGGTTGAGTTGGTCCCCTTGAGAAAAGCTACTTCGGCGCATCTCGAAAAATCCTTTCGGGAGAGGATTTTGAATCACTTTGGTATTCCCCGAACATTTGTCTGCGATAATGGGACACAGTTTACGAGTCGTTCATTCAAAACCTTCTGCAAGCAGGCGGGAATGGAGATCCAACATACAGCACCTTATACTCCGCAGCAGAACCCGACAGAAAGGGCCAATCGCACCATTAAAACGATGGTCGCCCAGTATATCGAGGACAAGCAGACGACGTGGGACGAACTTCTGCCCGAACTGAATCTGGCAATTAATAGCAGCATCTCAGACTCAACCGGATTCAGTCCAGCGTTCATCGTCCAAGGCAGAGAGCCACAACTCCCAGGAGCCTTGTATGATGAAGTGACTCCAGGACCAAGCCAAGCGCCACGTTCACCCGAAGCGAAAGCGGAATTGCTACGGGACATTTTCAAGGTAGTACAGGAGAACACTCAGAGAGCTTCGTTGGAGCAGCGGAAGCATTACGATCTCAGGCGACGTGCGTGTAGACCGACCATAGGATCGCTGGTCTTCGTAAAACAGCATCATTTGTCCAGGGCAGCAAATAACTTTGCCACTAAGCTAGCACCCAAGTACGAGGGCCCGTACAAAGTAATTAAGTTCTTTTCTCCCACCATAGTGCGCTTGCAACATACCCAGAGCAGGCAACGCAGAACGGCATCCCTTAGAGATTTAAAGGAGGCAGTCAACGAGCCAGAAACCCAAAATCTGGTACCCAGACGACTGGACGACAACGAAGACATTCAGATGGCGGAGCAAGTTTAGCGATCGATTGACGCTAAAAACCCGTAGCAGAGCAACAGCAAAAGCAGCAGAGAAACCAAGGAATACCCGCATCAAGGCGGAAGCAGCAGAAAAACCAAGGAATACCCGCATCAAGGCGGAAGCAACGGAGAAGCATACACGAAGAAAAGTACACATCAAGACGAGAGCAGCAGAGAAACATCCAAGGATACCCGCAGACGGCGAAAGCATACACGATGATAGTAGCGCAGCAGCAGCGCCAGAAGTCCGTACGAAGACGGCACAATAGCAACGGACTTGCCACAAACAAGCCGGCGAGTGACGCTCGATCTGGCCGAGGCGAGAGCCAACCAGGAACACTGCGACAGGAGCCAATGTTTGAGTCAGTGGGGCCACTTGCTGGAGGGTGCGCCTTCCCAACGTTCCACTTCCCTAGTGGGAACTCAACGCTCCCAGTGCCACTGCAGCGAACCTTTTTCCCCATGATTACTAACTAAACAATTAAAACCCAGTTAGTAATCGTTAAAACAAAGCACTAATACCCTTTTGTTCTCCCCTACAGACATGGCGTCGGACAACCCGTCCCACCTGTGGCGCATGACAACACGCAAGCCACGGCCACCCACATTTCTCAACGCCCCCCGAAGTAGGAGGGGAATGTGAGGAGTCGTTTGACCCCTCACAAATAGCGCCACCAACATCGCCAGCGCCAACAGCATCGGCCGCCAGCGCCAACAACAACGCCAGCTAGCAGCTACAACATCGCCAGCGCCAACAGCATTGGCCGCCAGCGCCAACAACAACGCCAGCTAGCAGCTACAACATCGACAGCGCTAGCAACCTCAGCAGCCAGCGACAACAGCAACAGCGGCTAACAACGCAATCAAAACCCTCGCGACAGTGCATTTAATATATAAGCTTAGCCAATAATCATAAGATTTGTAGTTGATACACAATAATTATTTTAGCTCAGCCTAAGCGATAAGTTCTGTTTACCTTTTCCCCCTCCGTTCTCACATCAGCAGTAGCCACACACACATACCAGGAGAGCAACGAAATATTCACCACGATAAGTGCAGCGCCGCACAGGAGCAAGCGAGAGAGGACATGCGATCGAGGAGGAAAACAACCCCCGAAAATTGGCACGCGCCAAGGGAAGAGCGAGAGAAAAGGAGAACCGAAACTTCGACAAGTGGAAAAAACCCAGAGCAGCCGAAAACTTGAACAAACGCGGCGGCAAAGCTTGACTAGGTCTCTTTGGAAAAGGCGGTGCACGGGACCAGAAGTGCGAGAAGCAGGGGACTCTTGCAAAGGCGGCGCACGGGATCAGAAGTGCGAGCAGAGCAAATTTATGTGGACAACAGGAGTCTTTTGCCTTCGGGCTGATGCCAAGTGACCCAGGAAGGAGTTTACCTAGACGACCTCGAGGAGAGTGTGCCGGCCCAGGACCAGCGGCGGAGCACCCGGAGTCACGCGTGTGTGTGTGCGTGAGAGCGAGACGGGTGAGTGAGTGGAGTGAACCGCATTTTGGCCAGCGAGAGTCCCGTGCAATGAGAAATTTCTCGAAGGCCTCGATGCGGCTTCGCCCAGAGTAGGCTAGAATTTATAAACTATGACCTAACCTAACCCGTTAATTGCGAGCACTGAGAAAAAAAACATGAACCAAGAATTTAAATAAAGAATATTTTCTTACATATCTGAACACAAAATTTGCCGCTGCCATGTTGTTCTTTTTCCCTTTGACTACTTTGATTTCTGATTTGATTTCCGAGCTGACTACACCGAGAGAAAGGGGTGGACCCAACTTTAGGAAACCTGTTGCTCATTAATTAAATAAAAATATTTCTCAGATATTAAAAATACTACGCACTGCCACACCCTCTTTCCAAAGGAACTTCGGGAAATATTTTTTTAAAAGGAAAATTTATTCTTCTTCTTCTATCACTGCCGGCTGTATTGAGCCAACTCGCGCCCGACTACACTGGGAAAACAAAATAAAGTAGAAACTCGAGTTACAAATGAATCAATAAAAATACCCCAATAAATGTATTTCTCGCCTGATTTTATTGCAACACGTAGGGAAAAAAATCCAATCAAGCTGGCCACGCATAAATATGAATATTTCCAGACAAATGCCTAGATTTTAGGCCATAAATTCTGTCCCCATAATCGATCCCCTCTCTCTCGGCCTTCTCGTAGCGAATGCTATGAGCCAGGCCCAAATGCGCGTTACCGCTGACGCTTTTCACTCTGCTACAGACACCGAATAAACTGTTTCTCTCACTCCGTACCCCGGTGGCTGGCACTCTACATCTCACGCCAGCCAACCGATTTTCGTCTTAGACCTTTTTGTCCCATACCTTTACAAATATTTTCGGTAAAGAGACCCTGGCGGGACTGAGTATACCCCAGCCTACGAGACGTCTTTACAGAATGGCGCCCGAACAGGGACATGGGGCTTACGAAATTATAGACGACCTAAATATGGCCTAAAGACCCATCTGTGTACAGAGAGTTTGAAAATTTTCGGTTCAGTCACTTAGAAGCGAAATTTTTAAGCCGGAACGTAAGGAGAGTCATATATCGAGGGACACAAAAATTTCTAGGGCAGGAAACCAACGCATCGAACAAAACCTCAGAAAAAAAAAAAAACTTAGAATTTAAGCAGAGCACATGGCATTCGGGAGAACTTATACAAAAGTATACCCACACACAGCGAGAAATTTCTAACGCACGCAGACACACATACATGTATTTCTAAGCAGAGCAAAGTACATAACCTAAAATCAGAGATTCTTTGTTCCAAGCTCACGTGGCCAGCAAATCAAGTGAGGACGAAACACATACAGGCAGATAATCGGAAAGAGAGAGAGAGAGCGAGAGCCCTCTAGGCTAGCCAACTCAGGTCACGAGAGTTTCGAAAGCACGAGGTAAGGAAAAGCTAACGTATACTCCCTACAGCGCAGCCATTTTGTTTTTTCGTTTTCACTCTCATCGTCGTACCTCTCACACGAGCAGGAGTCGATCAAGTACAGGCAACGGGATCACATCGTTGGGGGCTTCTCATATAACCATCGCCGAGTCAACACGTGCATCGGCAGCTCTCAAAAACATCGTCGTGGAAAAATTTAAAACTACATCGTCGTCGAACAAAATTCAATCACCGTCGAGAAAATTTAGGAATTAAATCGTCGTTTGACATCGGATTGTGGTCACCATCGTTGCACGTGGGAATTCAGTGAATTCTTGGTGACAAATAAAATAAAATTTTCAATGAAGATTTTAACCAGTTCGAACATGGTTTGACCTTCGTCCAAGAATTTCTCTCGTCCTATCGAAACTTTTCCTGTCGTTTGCCAGTTAACTATTAACTCACAGCAATATGGGGGCGCGTTGGATTTCGTATCTCCGAAAGCGGGAATTGGAGGCGATTCTGAAGGAGTTTTCCTTGGAAGCAACCGGAACAGTTGAGGAAATGAGGAGCCGGCTGGCTGCTTTTAATAATCGGGACGACCACGAGCTGGAGATAGCCGAGCGGCTACAGGAATGCGAGGCGGAAATTACAGCCGCCCTAACGGATAGGAAGCAGCGTTCACCGACTCCGAACCCACACCCACCGGGTCCAACACCGCTTCAGGTGCCAGCAGGCCATCCCTGGTCTTTTGACGGATACAGCTGAGCACTGGTTTCGGACAAGCCAGCTGCTAGGAAAATCTTGGACGAACTTCAAGAAGGCGTTTCTTGACTTCTTTCTGCCACCCAGGTACTTTCAGCGACTCGAGGATGAGATCCGCACCAGAGATCAGCGACGGGGAGAGACTTTCAAACAATACCTAGTCAACATCAGACTCATGATGCACAGAGCGGGGTATAATGCGGAGCAGGAGTTGGACCGGATCTATGAAAATCTCCAACCGGAGTACCAGATGTACGCAAGGAGGCACGACTTCACCTTTCACTTTGGAGCAACTTACCACTTTAGCGGTAAACTACGAGGTCACCCGCGATCGGAGCACAGGAAGCCATGCCAGAATGTTGGCCGAATCACAACCAGCGCCTAGAAGGAACGAGTACGAGATCCCAGCGTATGCAGGAGCATCACCAATAGGTCAACAGAATTTCACACGACCGGCCAGACGACCACCCACCCCAGCCACAGTTTTACAATCAGTTCCTCGAGTGGGGAACAGGTCAATGGTGCCGAATTTCAGTCTTGCTTGCAGGAATTGTGCCCAGGAGGGTCACCGTTCAGCTACATGTCGCAATCCCAGAGTCCTCTTTTGTTGGGATTGTGGTCGCAGAGGAGTACGCACTCTCGAGTGTTGCCGTCGTACCCAGCCGCTCCCCCTCGGGGAGCGGACGGAGACTGCCTACAGGAATCCCCGGAATTAGGAGAAATCTTACAGGTTCAGTCGAGCAGAATTATCGCGCAGGTGCAAATCGAGGGTCAGGAGATTAACGCTACCATAGATACCGGAGCTAGCAGAAGCTTCGTGAGCGAACGAGTTGTTCAACGTGTAGGGACGCCAAATAACGTACGGTCGGTACACACTCATGTCAGCCTGGCGGAAGGCTCACGCAAGGAGATAACCAAGTCTATGGTAGCCAAAGTCCGGTTGGACCAACGTTGGGTCACCTTTCCACTGCTAGTTTTCCCTTCGATCATGGAAGACGTGCTATTGGGCATGGACTTCTTCTGTGGCGTGTCTGCCACTCTCCAATGCGGCCGCGCTTCGCTGCAGCTGAACCCTCTCCTTATAAGCAGCCCCACTAACGACTTAGCTATGCCTCCTCTCTTGACAAATGCGTCCACTCCAGCAAACAACGATCCAGATAACGAGGTGCAAACCACCCCGACCAGCAGTATTTTAGGGTCTCGAGACGATAACGCCGTGCGAAATAATCCATTTCGACGGAATCATGCTACTGTTTCAGCGGAACCAGTAGAGGAAGGGCGAGCGCCTTCCCCAGTCAGACCAGGATACACGCCTGACACTGGAGGAGCACTAGCCGCAATCACCGCAAACGCCGAGCAAGAAGAATTAGAACCCTGGGTAAACAAATTCCTACAGGAGGAATTGGCCAAATTTGAAGGATTGACGGGAGTGTCAAGTATCGCTGGGCATACGATCACGATGCGAGATGATAAGCCCATCAAACAGAGGTATTTTCCTAAGAATCCCGCGATGCAGAGGATTATCGATGAGCAGATCGACGAACTGCTACGCAACGACTGTATAGAGCCTTCACGGAGCCCCCACAGCGCCCCTATTGTACTCGTGGGCAAGAAATCTGGAGAGATGCGATTATGTGTAGATTTTCGACAACTAAATGCCCATTCTATTCCAGATGCATACCCGCTGCCAAGGATAACACACATCTTGGAGCGTCTGCGCCATGCCAAGTACATATCGACGCTCGATTTGAAGAGCGGATATTGGCAAATCCCTGTAGCCGAGTCCAGCCGCGAGTGCACAGCATTTACAGTCCCCGGGAGGGGCTTGTACCACTGGAAAGTGATGCCGTTTGGCCTCCACTCAGCACCAGCCACATTCCAGCGGGCGCTCGACAGCGTCATAGGACCGGACATGGAGCCCAACGCGTTTGCGTATTTGGATGAAATCATCATATTCGGCCGCACTCTGGAGGAGCATGTGCAGCATCTACAAGAAGTATTTCGACGGCTACGAAAGGCGAACCTTCGTCTCAACGCGAAGAAATGCAGTTTCTTTAAGCGCAGCCTGGTGTATTTGGGACACGTCATCAGTGAGGAGGGAATTCACACGGATCCCGACAAGATTTCGGCAGTACGGCGACTGAGTCCGCCCACCACATGCAAGGAGTTGAGGAGATGTCTAGGGATCGCGTCATGGTACAGGAGATTTGTACTTAACTTTGCCAGCGTAGTGCAGCCCATGTCTTTGCTACTCAAGAAAGGAAAGAAATGGCAATGGGAGCAGGAGCAGCAAGATGAGTTCGAGGAACTCAAAAGAAAACTCACGGAGGCGCCGGTTCTCGCCTGCCCCGACTTCAACGAGAAGTTCGTGTTGCAAACAGACGCCAGCGACATCGGCCTAGGAGCAGTTTTAACGCAGAAAATCCAGGGAGAAGAACGAGTCATCGCATTCGCCAGCAGACGCCTCATCGCCGCCGAGGAGAACTACTCCGCCACAGAAAAGGAGTGTCTGGCTATCATATGGGCCATCAGGAAACTCAGATGCTACTTGGAAGGCTATCGATTTGAGGTGATAACGGACCACCTCGCCTTGAAGTGGCGCATAGCGCGCTGGGCATTGGAACTGCAGAAGTACCAGTTTGACGTCACCTATCGACGCGGGAGCCATAACATTGTTGCAGATGCACTTTCTCAACAGCCTTTGGAAGTACTTCAGATGATCCAGGAGGATAAGCCGGGATGCACATGGTACCAGCGGATGCTGAAACTTGTTCAGGACAGGCCTGAAGATTACCCGGACTACGCGTACGAGAACCAACAGCTCTATCGGCATATCGGATCCCGACCTGACGACGAAGACTCCGTGCCCTGGAAACTGTGCGTAGCCAAGGAACACCGACAGCGAGTACTATCGGAATGCCATGACCAGCCCACGGCAGGACATCTCGGAATCATGAAGACAACCACCCGGATCGCCCAGAGATATTACTGGCCAGGTCTTTTCCGCGATATTGCCAGGTATGTCCGCAAGTGTGACACTTGCCAACGGTTCAAAGTCAGCCAAACCAAACCGGCGGGTAAAATGTTCACCAGACAGATTAACGAGCCGTTCGATACTGTCTGCGCCGATTTTATTGGGCCCCTTCCGCGATCCAAGAGTGGGAATACGATGCTGCTCGTATTCTTCGACGCCTTTTCGAAATGGGTTGAGTTGGTCCCCTTGAGAAAAGCTACTTCGGCGCATCTCGAAAAATCCTTTCGGGAGAGGATTTTGAATCACTTTGGTATTCCCCGAACATTTGTCTGCGATAATGGGACACAGTTTACGAGTCGTTCATTCAAAGCCTTCTGCAAGCAGGCGGGAATGGAGATCCAACATACAGCACCTTATACTCCGCAGCAGAACCCGACAGAAAGGGCCAATCGCACCATTAAAACGATGGTCGCCCAGTATATCGAGGACAAGCAGACGACGTGGGACGAACTTCTGCCCGAACTGAATCTGGCAATTAATAGCAGCATCTCAGACTCAACCGGATTCAGTCCAGCGTTCATCGTCCAAGGCAGATAGCCACAACTCCCAGGAGCCTTGTATGATGAAGTGACTCCAGGACCAAGCCAAGCGCCACGTTCACCCGAAGCGAAAGCGGAATTGCTACGGGACGTTTTCAAGGTAGTACAGGAGAACACTCAGAGAGCTTCGTTGGAGCAGCGGAAGCATTACGATCTCAGGCGACGTGCGTGTAGACCGACCATAGGATCGCTGGTCTTCGTAAAACAGCATCATTTGTCCAGGGCAGCAAATAACTTTGCCACTAAGCTAGCACCCAAGTACGAGGGCCCGTACAAAGTAATTAAGTTCTTTTCTCCCACCATAGTGCGCTTGCAACATACCCAGAGCAGGCAACGCAGAACGGCATCCCTTAGAGATTTAAAGGAGGCAGTCAACGAGCCAGAAACCCAAAATCTGGTACCCAGACGACTGGACGACAACGAAGACATTCAGATGGCGGAGCAAGTTTAGCGATCGATTGACGCTAAAAACCCGTAGCAGAGCAACAGCAAAAGCAGCAGAGAAACCAAGGAATACCCGCATCAAGGCGGAAGCAGCAGAAAAACCAAGGAATACCCGCATCAAGGCGGAAGCAACGGAGAAGCATACACGAAGAAAAGTACACATCAAGACGAGAGCAGCAGAGAAACACTGCGACAGGAGCCAATGTTTGAGTCAGTGGGGCCACTTGCTGGAGGGTGCGCCTTCCCAACGTTCCACTTCCCTAGTGGGAACTCAACGCTCCCAGTGCCACTGCAGCGAATGTTTTTCCCCATGATTACTAACTAAACAATTAAAACCCAGTTAGTAATCGTTAAAACAAAGCACTAATACCCTTTTGTTCTCCCCTACAGACATGGCGTCGGACAACCCGTCCCACCTGTGGCGCATGACAACACGCAAGCCACGGCCACCCACATTTCTCAACGCCCCCCGAAGTAGGAGGGGAATGTGAGGAGTCGTTTGACCCCTCACAAATAGCGCCACCAACATCGCCAGCGCCAACAGCATCGGCCGCCAGCGCCAACAACAACGCCAGCTAGCAGCTACAACATCGCCAGCGCCAACAGCATTGGCCGCCAGCGCCAACAACAACGCCAGCTAGCAGCTACAACATCGACAGCGCTAGCAACCTCAGCAGCCAGCGACAACAGCAACAGCGGCTAACAACGCAAACAAAACCCTCGCGACAGTGCATTTAATATATAAGCTTAGCCAATAATCATAAGATTTGTAGTTATATTGATACACAATAATTATTTTAGCTCAGCCTAAGCGATAAGTTCTGTTTACCTTTTCCCCCTCCGTTCTCACATCAGCAG
Organism: Drosophila suzukii; assembly: GCF_043229965.1. Lineage (NCBI taxonomy): Eukaryota > Metazoa > Arthropoda > Insecta > Diptera > Drosophilidae > Drosophila > Drosophila suzukii. The sequence goes on along the minus strand of NC_092085.1, from coordinate 10,745,777 downwards.
TAGCCACACACACATACCAGGAGAGCAACGAAATATTCACCACGATAAGTGCAGCGCCGCACAGGAGCAAGCGAGAGAGGACATGCGATCGAGGAGGAAAACAACCCCCGAAAATTGGCACGCGCCAAGGGAAGAGCGAGAGAAAAGGAGAACCGAAACTTCGACAAGTGGAAAAAACCCAGAGCAGCCGAAAACTTGAACAAACGCGGCGGCAAAGCTTGACTAGGTCTCTTTGGAAAAGGCGGTGCACGGGACCAGAAGTGCGAGAAGCAGGGGACTCTTGCAAAGGCGGCGCACGGGATCAGAAGTGCGAGCAGAGCAAATTTATGTGGACAACAGGAGTCTTTTGCCTTCGGGCTGATGCCAAGTGACCCAGGAAGGAGTTTACCTAGACGACCTCGAGGAGAGTGTGCCGGCCCAGGACCAGCGGCGGAGCACCCGGAGTCACGCGTGTGTGTGTGCGTGAGATCGAGACGGGTGAGTGAGTGGAGTGAACCGCATTTTGGCCAGCGAGAGTCCCGTGCAATGAGAAATTTCTCGATATTAAAAATACTACGCACTGCCACACAAAGAAACTTCGGGAAATATTTTTTTAAAAGGAAAATTTATTCTTCTTCTTCTATCACTACCGGCTGTATTGAGCCAACTCGCGCCCGACTACACTGGGAAAACAAAATAAAGTAGAAACTCGAGTTACAAATGAATCAATAAAAATACCCCAATAAATGTATTTCTCGCCTGATTTTATTGCAACTCGTAGGGAAAAAAATCCAATCAAGCTGGCCACGCATAAATATGAATATTTCCAGACAAATGCCTAGATTTTAGGCCATAAATTCTGCCCTAGGGAAAAGTTGTCCCCATAATCGATCCCCTCTCTCTCGGCCTTCTCGTAGCGAATGCTATGAGCCAGGCCCAAATGCGCGTTACCGCTGACGCTTTTCACTCTGCTACAGACACCGAATAAACTGTTTCTCTCACTCCGTACCCCGGTGGCTGGCACTCTACATTTCACGCCAGCCAACCGATTTTCGTCTTAGACCTTTTTGTCCCATATCTTTACAAATATTTTCGGTAAAGAGACCCTGGCGGGACTGAGTATATCCCAGCCTACGAAACTTCTTTACAGTATGAATCTCTTAGCCAGGGAAGCCGTTTCCACAGAAAAGCAAGCTGGTTTCGCTTAGGCCTATACTCGGCTCCGATGGGTTACTTCGCGTGGGTGGAAAACTTCAGAACGCAAACTTGGACTAAGATACGAGGCATCCGATACTGTTGTCCAAAGATCATCCAGTCACCAAGGCGATCATCGCTTATTATCATGAGAAATATTTGCATGGAGGATCGCAGGCGCTGCTTGCCGCATTACGGCAAAGGTACTGGCCGATTGGAGGCCGCAAGTTCGTCGCCAGCGTTATCAACACATGCGTTCGATGTTTCGAATGAAGCCTGTTACGTGGGAGCACGTCATGGGTAGCCTTCCAGCAAATAGAGTGCAGCCCAATGCAGCTTTTCATACCACAGGAGTGGACTATTGTGGGCCATTCTATCATAAGGCAGAGGCCAGAAATAAAGCACCCCACAAGTGTTATATCGCCGTCTTTGTGCTTTTCGACGAAGACTGCTCATTTAGAAGTGGTCCAGGATCTCACGACGGATTCAGCAACTACTTTGTAAGCCTGCAAATGTCTATATGAAGTTCTTGGAGCCGAGCTTTTACACAGCTTTTATTATAAATATAAGGGTGGCATGTTTGTTGTCTTCCCCACAAACAACTGATATTATGTTAAGTCTAATAGAGAGTCCTAATGGATTAAAATTCGAAAATGTTTATACGTATATTTTCAAAAAGTTTATATCAACCTAAATATGATTACTTGGAGAAATTAATCAAACCGATTAAAGAAATGGTTACATTCATACATACATTCTCCCATAATGAGGGTGTACTAGACCCCAGTGAAGCTAAAAACAATTCCATTATGATATTCGATGACGTATCTTGTGAAAAACAAAATAACATAAGATCTTATTTTTGTATGGGTCGACATAAAAATGTCAACTCTTTTAATTTATGTCAAACGTATAGTCATATACCTAAACATCTGCTTCGTGACAATGCCAACTTTATTACAATGTTTAAGCAAGATGATTTATATATGCGGCATATATATTGGGACCATATTAACACTGATATGAATTATGAAACATTTGTGAAAATTTGTCAAAAATGTTGGGAGGACAAGCATGGATTCCTATTAATTATCAAGGATAACAAAATGGATAACGGAAGATACAGAAAAGGATTTGATCAATTTGTTATGGACTAGCAGATATAGCTATGTACATAGCAACCACCCCAGTAGCAATTCAAGTACTTTTTTGTCGGGCAAGCCACTTCTAATCTAATCTACTTATAATCTCTACTGTTCTGTGGGTCACAGCACCCGAGTTGTGTAACGCAACATGCACGTCGAGGCCGAAAACTCTACCCGCGATTTACGTGTCACCCACAGCAACCACCACAATCAATGAGCAGTCTTGGAGCTGCTCAGCCCGTGGTACCGAAATTACAGGCTCGGTAGGCCTCACATCTCAGCTCCGACATGCTCGGATGGGGCAACCATTGCCCCACGACAAGCTATGACAGGCTGTGGCAGTATTCTTCGCCGCTACCATACGGCAAGAGAGACTAGGGACTAGCGTTCCAGCACATGTGGTTCAGCTCTTATCGCAGCCATCCTACGGCTTGTAAAGGTGAAAACTCCTAGGAGACGCATCCGTTCTGGGGTCCCAACTACTCCTGTAACAATCCATTTTCCCTGTTCACTAACGAATCCAAGGGCATCCAGGTCGCGCAAGTCGTGGTACAGTTGGCATTCACACAGTATGTGGAGCCAGTCCTCTCTCACTAGTCCACATGCGCATGCGTTAGTGCTACTGACGGACCTGCCATGCAGAGTCTCGACTATTCCCTTTAACAAACAAATGTCAGGTGTTGAGAATGGCACGCCACACCTCCTTAACGATACCGCCCGTGATGCCATCCATGCCCGGAGGTCGCCGGCTTTTCAGCCTTGCGACACCGGTCGCCACCTTGGCGTTGGTATGTCTGCTCGTGAAGTCAACTCCGCAACAGGGAACAAGATGCGGAGGAACACATTACAGCAGTTGTGGCACGTTACAAAAAGCGCGTCATTTGAACGAAGACATCCAAGCTCGGTTGTCTTTTTTCGTCCTCTGCGTATCCGATAGACCCGTCCCCATGGATCATCCTTGAAGCGTCCTACGAAGTCCCGCCAGTTGTTCTCAGTCGTCCAACGTCGATTTTCCAAGTAACTCAAGGCTTGCGGTACCGACACACTGGCACAACGCACACGTTGTGAAAGCAGAGAGTGCGGACGCGTTTTAAAATCGCTCCGTTTATTCCTTAAAGTTTTCAGCATAAAGCCAGAAGTGCAGCCGGCTATCCGGCGCGGAGCACTTGGGACACGCACCTGGACATCAGCTGCTCGCCGGCCGGTCGTAGGTCAGGGAGAGGAGGCATCTCTGCCTCTTTTACTTTCCACTCGTTGTTTTTCACTCGCCCTTCCTATTTTTGCAAACACTAAATCAGTGGTGGATTGCGCTTGCGCGACCAGCTGATCGTGGTGTGCGAAAGGGACTGTGGGTGCTATAGCAGCAAGCTTCGGACAGGGTGCAGGCCAAGCACATAAGTGCGTGCCGTAGCACGTAGGGAATTTCGGGCGGCTCTTTTAAAAATTAGAAAATTAAAACCATAAACCTTATTACTAAGACTTATCCCTTTTATTAAATAATTTATAAAATTAGTAAAGTCCGATCGAAGAACAGCAGGATACTGCGGGTAAGGATCCAAGCTTCCTGCAGTACCAGTGAACTCCCCAGGCGGGGAAATGGCGGGCAGGGGATCCGGGGCCAGCTATTGTCGAAGGCTTCCACACGCCTTTGTCCGGTCTACCTGACTGGGCCAACACGGGAGCTGACCCGTTTAAAAAAAGCAGTGTAATGGCGAGATCGCCAGAAAAAAGGGTGGAGTGCAGTGGCAGGCAGCCTGGCACCCTCCAGCAGGAGAAAAAGGCAGCCCAAAAGCTGCTGATGAAGAGCAGGGGGATATGCTGAAACAGCTGACTGGCCTGGGATCGAAGGCCAGGGAGCTGAAGAAGCTAATGGAAGGAAAGCGTTCCATTACGAGGGATATAGTCGACGAAATTGACTATCTCCAGAGGGAAGTCCTGTCGGCTGTGCAATGCATAGTCGAAGAGCAGGAAAAAGCTAAGAAAGCTAAAAAAAACCTGCGCAGAAGTGCTCGCGAGCGGCACCAGCAAGAGACCCAGGGGTCAAGAAACTGGGATGGCGTTAGCGGTACCAGCATAAAAGGCGATGCATAAGGCACCGGCAAGTGATGCCAGTCAAGGTGTAAGTAAAGGGAAACATGCTGGGACAGGGAGCACCAGCAAGCCCCAAAAACCTGGGAAGAAGCCAGAGGAGTGGACCCAGGTGAAGCAGAATGCACGGAACGACGCGATAGTCATCGCAGCCTCCGCTGGAGGGTCCTATGCCGACATCTTTAAAAAGGTTAAGGCTGAACCGCAGCTTAAGGAGTTAGGAAAAGCAGTACAGGCCGTTAGGCACACAGCTAAGGGGGAACTGCTAGTCATTCTAAACAAGGTCTCTGACCCTAAAACCGTAGAGCTTCAGACCACAATGAAGGCTGTCCTGGGCAACAATGTTGACGTCAGAGCGCTGACTGAGACAATGCTGATCGAGGTAAAAGACATCGATGAGACCACCGACAAAACGGACATCTTATGTGCGGCTCAATCACAGTTCGATGTGGAACTGCCAGAATCGGCGGTGGTAAATCTAAGGGTGGCATACGGAGGCACCCAAACCGCCACACTAAGAGTTATGCCCGACATAGGGAGACGACTTTTGGAGAAGGGCAAAATTAGGCTGGACCTGGTGTAGAGTCCGCCCAAAGCTAACACCTAAAAGGTGTTTTAAATGTATGGAGTTTAACCGTATAGCAGGGAATTGCAGGGTCCAGGAGGACTGCTCAAAATGCTGCTAACACTGTGGCGCAAAGGAGCACCTAGCCAGAGGCTGCAAAGCAAAGGCCTGGTGCATGCTATGCAAACGCAAAAAGGAGAAAGATTGCGATCACCCAACAATGAGTGCGAAATGCCCGTACTACGGGGTAGGGGTAAATTAAGTTACTTCAGATTAACCTAATCCATTGCGAGGTTGCCCAATCGTTGCTGGAGCAAAATGTCATCGAGAAAAAAGTAGACATGGCACTCTTAAGCGAGCAATACAGGAATAAAAATTCCGGAGAATGGGTAACAAATAATAGCAAAAATCGGCAATATTGAGCTGCGGTAATCCAAGGCGACAGACTAGTAAGAAAAAATGCGGAAATTGCTTCGCTAGGGCCCATGTGAATGGAATAGCTTTCTATAGCTGTTACCTGCCGCCAAGCCTTAGCCTTCTCCAGGCAATATCTGCGGTCAAAGAGATTGCAGAAGACGCACGGGAAAATCGCCCCGCCGTAATTGCCGGGGACTTTAATGCCTGGGCTACGGAGTGGAGCTCCCCCAAACCAACGCGAGGGGAAAGGCGCTACTTAAGAGCTTCGGATTGGCCTCGTGCTCCAGCTGGGAGAAATGGCCCACCACGAGTTCCTAGGACCGTGCCAGTGTACAAAATTGAAACGCTAGACGTGGAGATGGTACAGATGTTGTTCGAGGACCTCTCCACAAGCGGATCAGCTGAAGAAAGGGAAACCACATCGCAGAATACACCAAGGTAGCCTGTGAAGTAGCCATCAAGAAGAAGACCTGCATATTGGTGGAACCAATCCATTGCGGACGCCAGGAAAGACTGCCACAGGGCAAGACGCGCATACCAACGCTCAAGAGGAAGGCCCGAATTTGGGGCACTTCAAATATATTTCAGGGAAAAAAGACGAGCCCTCAAAAAAACCATAAAAGAGAGCAAACGCACGTGCCTTACCAATATATGCGAAGAAATAGACTCCAACCCAAGGGGCTTCGCATATAAACTCTTCACAAAACGGCTGCGGGTATTTAGTCGGCCATCACCGACATGCCCAGCCAGCCTAAAAAGGATTATGGAAACTATTCCCAGAGCAAGAGGGTACGGCGCGAACCTCACTGATCGTGAACAGGGCGAGAATAAAGCTCACAAGTGCCGAAGAAGTCTTCCAGGTATTGAAGACAATACTGGACGACAAGGCACCGGGACCAGATGGAATTCCGAATAAAGTTCTTAAAACTGCCATAAAAGCATACTAAAGAGTACATTGACATGTATAATGCATGCCTAACGAAAGGTGTGTTCCCTAGCAAACACAGCGGCTGGTACTCATACCAAAGGGGGAAAAACCCGCGGAGGAGCCTTCTTCGTATAGGCCACTCTGCTTGCTGGACACGGTGTGTAAAATTCTCGAAAGAATTATCCACTCCCGGCTAGAAGGTGCCCTTGTCGAAACCAACGGCCTCTCAGAGATGCAGTATGGTTTTCGGAAGGGGCTGACAGACGCCGTCGGTAAACTGTGTGAAATCGCAAATAAAGCCATTGAGGGGAAAAGGTGGTTGTACGGCACTAAGCAGTACTGCATAGCGGCAACTTTGGATGTAAAAAAAACGCTTTCAACTCCGCTAGCTGGCACCACACACTAAATGCACTGAGCAACTTAAATGTACCAGTGTATATACAGAGAGTAATAGCGAGCTACTTCGAAGGCCGCCTGCTCCTGTACGAGTTCCGCAAGGATCAGTCCTAGGCCCTTTGTTATGGAATGCCCGAAATTAATTCTTTCACGAATAATTTTCGGATAAATAACGGCAAAATACCAGTTAAAAACATTTTGGAAAGTTCAAGTTTAAGGAGTTGTACTGCTAACTTGATATCAACTTAGCAGAACACATTATAATTTTTAAAAAAATTAAGCGGCAAATTTATTTTATTCACGAATAATTTACGGATAATTAACGGCAAATTGTCAATAGGAAAAAAGTTTGTACATCAAAAGTTGTTATGCTAACTTTATGCGTATAAATTTGGTATTGGATTGAATAAAACGGAAAGGAAAGGGAGGAAAAAGATATTGAAGAATAAAATGATGAAGACAAACCTTTCGACTGTTATTAATGTTGCTACTAAGACATTAAAAAAACAAAAACCGTTAGACATTATGAGTGCAATTAGTAAGGGGAAAGGAATTAAGAAGCGAAAAAACTTATTTCTCTGCTACCCAATAGACCACTATCAAATATCGACATTATACATTTTTCCAAAAAATATATCTCACATTTTGGAGGGGTGCTTATAAGAGATCTACTCCCAGAAGCACCAAAAAGTAGGGAGTGTGGTATAGTAAACCTAGATAATTCACGATCAAGTGGTACACATTGGGTTGCATATAATAAAAATAAAAACAATATACATTATTTTGATAGTTTTGGAAATCCCCTTATTCGAATTCTTAAAGTGCTAAGGATCACAAGAGGGTATTTTTCTCCAATGTACACATACGAAAAATAACCGCTTAAAAACAAAAAAAAATATTTTAAAAATGGAGCGACAAAATTAATTCTTTCACGAATAATTTACGGATAAATAACGGCAAAATATCATTTAAAAATATTTTGAAAAAGTTCTAGTTTAAGGAGTTGTACTGCTAACTTGATATCAACTTAGCAGAACAACTAAGTTTTTTAAAAAATAAATTTTAAAAATGGAGCGACAAAATTTTTTTTTTTCACTAATAATTTACGGATAAATAACGACAAAACACAAGTTAAAAAAAATTTTGGAAAAGTTCAAGTTTATAGTTCTAGTGCTAACTTGATATCAAGTTGGCAGAACACTGTATAATTTAAAAAAAAATTAAGCTGCAAATTTATTTCTTGCGCGAATAATTTACGGATAATTAACGGCAAATTGTCAATAGGAAAAAAGTTTGGATATCAAAAGTTGTTTTGCTAACTTGATGCGTATGCCAAGGAGTACAGCGGCGACCAACCCGGACAGTCCCAAAGAGGTCAACCGACTGACACTAGCAACGGGGGGTGATCATAAGTACCCCAATCTCCCTTTGTGTCCCCGCTAAGCTTAAATTCGTTGTAAACCGTTTAGACCTTAAGAATGAAGTTAGGAGATTCTTTCGCTGTGGCCCATTTATCGCTATTGCTATGTATCAAAACTTCTTCCACAGATCGAACGGGCGGACACGGAGACGGTAGTACTGTCGTCCGGCGACAGCGATGGGTAGTCTGAACCCAGTTCCCCGGGTAACCGCCAGTCGACGACCACACGAGACCCTCGGCTACGTCCGGCGTACGCCGAGAGATCCACCCGTTCATGCCCGACGGGTAGGCGCCAGCCAGGAGGCTATGGAAGAGCGAACTCACCCTCTCCAGCAGACGCGCCGACGCCGACACCCGCTCGAGTCTCCGGGGGAGTCTCTCCCCACTATACGGACGCGGCCGGACGTCACATCTACCAGCCGGGTCATCGATGAGCAGCCGGGAGTACAACCCTTGCGGGCACAACGACGATTATCGGGAGCACAGGCGCCCTATGTCGAAGACGCCAGCGACGACGAGGAAGGACGCGGCGATCGGGGGCCCTATGTCGAGGACGCCAGCGACAACGAGAACGAGGATGCGTACTCGATGAGCAGCCGGGAATACGACGACGCTCCCCAGGAAGGCGCGGCACACTAAGTATACACGGGCGAAGACCGTTACGGGTACCACTGGGGGTCAACAAGACGAGCTGGGAAACGATCCAGATAGAAGCACCGTATCGGCCACCCGATGACCCGATCGTGACCTTCCTGCCGTCCCCTGTACGCCTGTACATCTTGGGCCCGATGAGACCGATGTAGCCAAGGACCCAGGAGTTCAGACGGAACGCTCCGTCGACCTCACCTGCACGCAGGATGAAGAGATGGGACCGGGGCCGCCCATCGCGCTCTCTCGTGGACCGCCCAAGACACTCTCCCTCGGGACATCCACCACGCAATGGAGTGGGAGTCGGAGCCCTGCGACGACGAGGAGAACACCGAGCAGCTTTTTCGACGGAAGGAGCCTACACCCGCACCCACATTTAGCGGACGGGACGCGGAGGTAATCGCCCACGACTCGCACCACCAAACAACACCAACATCCAGCCCATAGGACACCTCGATGGGGATGTCGCCCACGACTCTCAACCTCCTGTTGGAAGAAACCTTACCGGAAATGGAGAGCCGATGGTGGGAGTCGCCATCCGAGTGGGACTCGGGCGAGGTCGCCAACCCACAGCCCGAAGCGACAGCTCCGATCGAGGGTCGCCTAGCCCCCGAAAGCAGTTCCGCCCCCGGTGGCGAGCGCTATCCGCTTCCGGCTGGGTGGACGTGCAACACAACGGACGGCCAAGTCTCGGCCGCAGCCTGGCGGCCATCTGCGCAAGACGCCCTGCTGCCCGCGTCTCACGGCAGCGCTTCAGGATCCCTACCGACGAAGGTTTCTACCAGGTCACTTTGAGGCCGAACGGCGCAGGAAACATCTCTTCTTCCCCGAAGTAGGGAGGGGATGTAACGCCCTAAATCAAGGGCGTACAAATCATATTCATTCATATTTAGTTTATTGTAATCATAGTCATAGTTTCGCTATAGCTTTAAGAACGGACATGAAGTTCAACGTTATGAATTAAATAGGAACTAAGGAAACTAGTTACACGCACACTACACAAAGCCCCCTAACGCGTTATCGCACTCGTGAGGCCCCCAATCGATAGCACCACCGATAGCGGGGAACTGGTTCAGCGAGCGCGACGCTCGACTGAAGTGCGATCTCTGATTGCTAAGCTCGGCCTCTTCCGTTTTGACTTTTCGCCGAGAGTGGACGTGTTTCCGAGCATCCACAACCGACATACACGTGACAAGATACGCGCTGATCCGCCGGGGACTCAAGTCAGTCTTGCGTCTCCGAACCCGGGCCCGACGCCGCACCTTTTCGTTTAGTGCTTTAGGCTCTTGTCGATCTGCGCAACACCGACCAGCGCACCAAAATACACGTAGGCAAGCATACCCATTGTGAGGGCAGCAGCCAGGGCCCCCCTATTTCTATTAATTGCGAAAACAAATCTAACAAACGAAAAAAACAAAAAACAAACCAAACAAACTTAAAAACCCCGTGTGTTATTTCTACACCTTCTCCTACCCTTTCTCGACCCAGATCAACGGCGCGTGTTTTGGTTTCGCATCCACGCGGCGTGGACTCCGAGAATATCCGGAGTATAGAATCGCCGTAGTCTCCGAGAATATCCGGAGTGTAGAATCCTCGCAGACTCCGAGAACATCCGGAGTGTAGAAACCCTGTAAACTCCGAGAATATCCGGAGTACAGAATCCCCGTAGTCTCCGAGAATATCCGGAGTGTAGAATCCTCGCAGACTCCGAGAACATCCGGAGTGTAGAAACCCTATAAACTCCGAGAATATCCGGAGTACAGAATCCCCGTAGTCTCCGAGAATATCCGGAGTGTAGAATCCTCGTAGACTCCGAGAACATCCGCTGTGTAGAATCCTCTTAGACTCGGAGAGCTTCCGGAGTGTACAAACCGAGTAGACTCCGAGAATATCCGGAGTGTAGGACCCCCCGTAGACTCCCAGTTCGCCCGGAGTAGATAAACCCCGCCCTTCACGCCCTGCGGAATCCCCGGAGCCAACTCCAGTCGGAGTCATCCAAGTTCACTACCAAACGGTCGCTCTGCCACCAGAGAGCGTTCTCAGCGGGACCCCCAAGTTCCCCACCAAGCAGGGCGATCGTCCCCATTCAGTACCTCGTGCTACCACCTCCCATACAAATTCCTACTACAGGTTCCACCCTTCTATATAAATTTCTTGTATAGCTTCCTTGGCCCCGACTGAGGTTTTACCCCGGCCAGAGAACTACGAGACAGTAAGGGGTGAGGCTCACCGAGCCTGTAATTTCGGTACCACGGGTTGAGCAGCTCCAAGGCTGCTCATTGAGGTTGGCCCCCTTGTGGGAGTATCGTGGTGGCTGTGGCTGACACCTATATCGCGGGTAGAGTCCTCGGGCTCGACGTGGATGTTGCGTTATACAACTCGGGTGCTGTAACCCACAGAACGGTAGAGATTTTAGATAGATCTCGCCCCTACGCAAGGGGGAGTGCTTGCCCGACAAGTAAGCACTCGAATTGCTACTGCGGTGGTTGCTATGTACATAGCTATAGCTGCTAGTCCGGGGCGTTGGTTTGGCGCTGAACCTAGACCCGTGCATTATATACTCACTTGTGGGTATATTAGAATGCCGTGGTTGTAATCCCTTCATTGTGGAACACGCCACGTAAAATAAGTTCGGAAAGATCCGAGACACACACCTGTCCGGATGAACGCTGAGATCTCGGAAACTATAACAGCTAGGGTATTGAGACTTGGCGTGCAGATTCCTGAGCTTCTTACGCAACGCAAGTTTGTTTCAGCAGAGGGCCACGCCCACTCTAACGCCCACAAAGCGCCCAAAACTGTGGCTCCTACAGTTTTGATGCTAGAATAAAATTTTAACTGAAATGTATTGTTCTCATCAATACGTATCGATTGACCCAAAAAAAGTTTGCCATGTCTACTTTAATGACCACAAACCGCCCAAGCCTGTGACGCCCACAATTTTCATGCTAGATACAAAATTTTAACTGAAATTGATCCAAAAAAAATTAGACACGCCCACTCTAACGCCCATAACGCTTAAATCTGTCTACCGCTGGTAGGTGGCGCATTTTAATCTCGCTTTGCTGCTTGCATATCTCCATTTCCCTTTGGTCCCATCAGCTGAGTAACGGATAGTCGAGAAACTCGACTGTAGCGTTCTTCCCTGTTTAGGACTGTAGAGTCCGCGGACCCGCTAGGGTTGGCAACCGGTGTACTTGGTCTTGATCTGGGTCTCGGGGAGGGATTCGAAGGCGATTGGGAGGAGTTGCCTCTGTGCAGTAAGGTGTGATGGTGGCCGCGGCACGTAAAGCAACTTTAAGTGCTTTCGCAATCACGCAGCTGATGCCCTCGTGCAAAGCAGTTTAGACACAGCTGCTTCCTCTTTATATATGCCAACTGCTCGTCGACCTTTATCTGGAGAAACCGTGCACATGTGCGGACAGGATGATTTTCCTTCTTACAAAGGTCACATCCTTTTGGCTTGGGTGCTACGCTTGTCTCGTTAGAATTTATTCTTCGAGGCGCTGCAGTGGGGGCGGATGTATTTGGCAGAGATTATGGCTTCTAAGGTCAGGTGACGCTCCGTAAGGAAGGCGTTCAGCTCCTGCCACGTCGGAATCTCGGCCTCGCTGCGCAGGGACTGTTCCCACAAGGATAGCGTGAGCTTCGGAAGCTTCGAGGAGCACATGTAAATTAATCTTGTTGAAGGGCGCGGCTTGAGGTGGCCCTCGACGGCCGCACTGTCAAGGGTGGTCTTCTTCAATGAGACCACACGTATGTGCGGGAGAAACAATATGTGATACGTGTGTGTGGCCAAGGGTGGTCCTCTTCAGCCACACTGGTGAAACGCTAGTCTTCTCGGAGATGCCCGCTTGTAGGCGCGGGGGAAGCGGTCGCTTCTGGGAGCTCCCGTTATAGTTGAGTGGCGGCCAGCAGCTTGTGGTTGCCTCCCGTCGGTGCGGGGGGATGCGTTAGCACCCACGCGTGAGGGTAGGCCGCTGGAAGCTGCTGCTTGTAATTGCCTCCCGTAAACGCGGGAGGAATATTTTTGCCGCTGGTCGCACCTGCTGAAGCCCGCTTGGTAGTGCGGGGGAGGAGGGGGCCCTAACTTGGTTCTCGTATGTGGAGATCGAGAATCCCTCGCTGCAGTCAGAGCCGGATGGCTATACCTTTACAATTGCTGATTAGGTTGACTTGCGTTGGGAGGTAACTGCCTCGTTCGCCTGCTGGCCTAGAGACTCAGTCAGCGCAAAATAATAAGAGATATTTAACGGCGGTTGCCGGAGTTTTGCAATGCTATAGAACTTGTGTTCTTTATTCGTATAGAGCTTGAAGCGAAATAAACTTAAAGTTGACAAAAATGAAATTCATAGCGGCCACGCAAATATGCTGTGTTTGCCGGCTATGCTTCGGACGTTCGGTCATCGCCTCCGTCCGGCTAGCTACTTAGTTAACTACTCCCCCCTCAAGATTGAGGCCGCCCACGTCCGACCCTATTTCAGCGATCACCCTTCTTAGTTGGACCGCAAATCTTCTGGCACCGGTGAGTCGCATGTAGGTTAGGCCGACACAAATCAATGCGCAACATATTACTCCTGTAATTAGCGCTACCAGGTGTGTCTGATTGGTGTTGATTTTATTTCCGAACTTCTGAATGTATTCCAGGTTACGTTCACTCAAGCGGTGAAGTTAGGGGAGGCTCAGAGTATTTTGACTGATTCTGATGTTCAGTGAGGGTGAGCTTGCCACCCCCGGAGTCCTCTTCTGGGCGGAGTTTTGGTTTAAAACCAGGTTTTCGCTTACTGTGACGCGCTCACTAAAGGTGACGAGATGCGTCCCGTGTATCCAGACGCTTGTTCCGTTGTCTACTCGTACCTATGCTCATTGATCATAGATGATCATAATTCCCTTATCGCCATAAGTGATCGGATGTAAATCGCTTGGTTGGGTCTCGCAGTGCGCAACTCCACCTGCATGGAGTTCTCGGGCGCATGTGGTCTTCGCTGATAGTCGGCAGAAAGTGACTCCTGGTGTTGTGGAGCAATTCTGGATCGCACACATATCCCCATTGCATTCTGCTATTATATTATCCACTAACCTTAGCATCACATTATTATGTGCTACCGGGAACATTGTAATCTTCTTACATGCTAATTTAATTTTGAGAATTTAATAATGAAGTGCAATATGTTAACAGACTGGAGAATTTACACGGACGCTACGGACAAAATATCCTTTATAGGAGTGTCGGTGGGCTCCTCCATCCAAATACTTTCTAGGTCTGCGTGATCTAATATGTTTGGGCTGACTATGTTTACTTTAGCAAGCGAGATTGCCATCATTAAATGTTGAAGTTCCATTGTTAACATTCGTTTTCTGGAGAGCAATGTTTCATATAGATGGCCAGTGTCCACTTGTGAACTCTTTGCCACTTTCAGGATTTGATTTGCGGTTGACGTTAATTCATTAATTTGACTTTGTATTCTGGTATTTACTTCTATTATTCTATTCTATTTCTATATTATTGTCTATTTGAATTGATTAATTGTGTTTCTGTAAATTTAATTCTTTCTAAATCCCCGGCGTCCGGAGTTCATGCTACGACTTTTAACATTGATCCTAAAAAGTCTAAACTCCTGGCTACCCTGTGGTGCACGCCTAACGAGTCGAGCAGGTCGCGAAGGTGAGCTGTGTCCACATTCAAAAGTTTTTTTATGTGTGACTGGGGGAACATATCGCTCATATTTTCTGTTTCTTCTACTACGCGCCTGAACTCTGAAAGGATCGCTGAATGTCTAACGAATGCGAATTCCTCCCACACTAGTATTCGACCGTCAATAATGGGGATGTACTTGGCTTGTGAATAGTCGGTGATGTGCGCCGACGCCATGGTTAAGGAGAAGAGGATTGGGATGATTTTGGACCTGTGGAATGAATTCGGAGCTATATTTTTGTTCTTGACAAGGTTGCCCACCACCAACGGAAATTAACTTAACCTTAAAAAAATATTTTATCAGCTATGCTTAAAGCTAGTAAAATTTGTGTCAAGTGGCAAAAAGGAAAAAGAGAAGGTAAAAAACTTTTTTTATTTGATGTTGTCTTTGTGGACCACCCTCCCCTTGATGAGGACTGTGGTCCCCATGTCCGCTTCCACAATCTTCTCTTCACACAATGGTGAGAGTTTGTTGCCTAGCCGCCTGTTAGATTTTACCAGGACTTTTTCACCAACAGAAGACCCTGTTCTGTCGGGCAGCATTTTCCCTTTTCCTGAGCTTGTCTTGGGCGATTTTTATCTTATCCTGAATCTCATACTGTGGTTGATCCGACTGTGTTTGAATTACGTGGGATGGCCTCTTGTCGATGACCGAATGGATAGATTTATTGTATCTGGCTCTGGCCATAAAGATTAGCTCGACGGTGTCACTGATGCCTTTATCAATTTTAAGGCATCTAGCAAGCTCTACTAGAGTGCTGTGGAAACGTTCCACTTGTCCGTTTGAGACACTGTGGAGGGGCGGTGCATTCGAGATGCTCACGCCGAAATGGTTTTCCAGCATGGACAAAATGGTGTGCGAATTCAACGATGGTTCGTTGTCACAATATATGACCTTGGCTTTTGGGAAAACATTCAAGAGTTGTAGCAGTGCTGGTTTAATGTCTTCTATGGTTCTAGAGGGGATTGGCTGGACCATCGCAAATTTTGAGAATTTGTCATTGGATGTAAGAAAATATTTTTTATCCGTTGAGAAGATGTCTATGTGTAATATTTCCCCAACCTGGGACGGGATTGGTATTTCCCCAAGCTCCTGCTTTTTGGGATGCCTGTCATATTTAGCTTTAGCACATGTTTTGCAGTTAGCGAAGATTTCGCTAGCTAGCTTGGCAATTTTCTTGAAGTAGTACTCGGAAAGTACCTGCTTTACATTTTCTTGGGCCGACCTGTGAGCCCTGTTGTGTTCAGTGGACAGAATTTCTCGGCTCTCCGTTACACGATTTTTACAATACCAAAATTTTGTGGCTGGAAATTGGCGTACCAGTTGATCCTGTATCATTGCGAGTGTGTGCAAATCGCAATGGATGGCGTTTACGCCCTTGGGAACAATTAAATCTGCGAGCTCATTGAGTAATGACTCTTTGCAGGAGAAGCTGATCGCATGCCGTCTCTTGTTTCCAAAGAGGACAAAGCTGCGTTTTTGCCGCAAGCGAGCTTCCTCCAGAGCTATCTGGTTTTGGAAGCAATTCAAGGGCTTATCCGTTGCCTCAATTGTGTGGGTCAGTGACAGCTCACTGTGAATCGTGGCCGCACTTGAAAAAGCTTCTTCCTCTCCCAGAACGTTAAGTTGCTGTCTTGAGAGGGCATCCGCAACGAGGTTTTCCTTGCCGGGGTTGTAAAAAATTTTGGCGCCGGACTCGTCGATGAGAGCTTTCCACCGTTTGATCTTTGCATTCAGATTGGATTCCGATACCGCGAAGGTCAGTGGTTGATGGTCAGTAAAGATGTTGATATCTTTCACTGCATATAGGTAGTGACGTAATTTGGCCAATGCCCAAACTATTGCTAGCAGCTCCCTTTCATTGGTGGCATAATTGATCTCTCTGTCCTTTAGGGTTCTCGAGATCATGGTAATGGGCCGTCCCTGTTGGGATAGGACTGCGCCAATGCCGTAAACTGAGGCATCTGTCGTTAGATCAAATGCTTTTTATACCCGTTACTCGTAGAGTAAAAGGGTATACTAGATTCGTCGGAAAGTATGTAACAGGCAGAAGGAAGCGTTTCCGACCCCATAAAGTATATATATTCTTGATCAGGATCACTAGCCGAGTCGATCTAGCCATGTCCGTCTGTCCGTCTGTCTGTCCGGATGAACGCTGAGATCTCGGAAACTATGGGAGCTAGGCTATTGAGATTTGGCGTGCAGATTCCTGAGCTTCTTACGCAGCGCAAATTTGTTTCAGCAGAGTGCCACGCCCAATCTAACGCCCACAAACCGCCCAAAAATGTGGCTCCTACAGTTTTGATGCTAGAATAACAATTTTAACTGAAATGTAATGTTCTCATCAATACCTATCGATTGACCCAAAACGCCAATAAACCGCCCACAAACTTCAAAAAATCGTAAGTATGAACGTGGATATCTCGGAAACTATCAAAGATAGAGAATTGGGATTTCAGATTTAGATTTCGTAGTCTTATACGCAGCGCAAGTTTGTTACGCGAATATGCCACGCCCACTCTAACGCCCACAAACCGCGAAAACCTGTGACGCCCACAATTTTTATGCTAGATAAAAAATTTTAACTGAAATGTATTGGTCTCGACAATACCTATCGATTGGTTGTTCTTCGAGGCGCTGCAGTGGGGGCGGATGTATTTGGCAGAGATTGACTTGAGCCTACGTCGTCTATGGCTTCTAAGCTCAGGTGACGCTCCGTAAGGAAGGCGTTCAGCTCCTGCCACGTCGGAATCTCGGCCTCGCTGCGCAGGGACTGTTCCCACAAGGATAGCGTGAGCTTCGGAAGCTTCGAGGAGCACATGTAAATTAATCTTGTTGAAGGGCGCGGCTTGAGGTGGTCCTCGACGGCCGCACTGTCAAGGGTGGTCTTCTTCAATGAGCCCACACGTATGTGCGGGAGAAACAATATGTGATACGTGTGTGGGGCCAAGGGTGGTCCTCTTCAGCCACACAGGTGAAACGATAGTCTTCTCGGAGATGCCTGCTTGTAGGCGCGGGGGAAGCGGTCGCTTCTGGAAGCTCCCGTTATAGTTGAGTGGCGGCCAGCAGCTTGTGGTTGCCTCCCGTCGGTGCGGGGGGATGCGTTAGCACCCACGCGTGAGGGTAGGCCGCTGGAAGCTGCTGCTTGTAATTGCCTCCCGTAAACGCGGGAGGAATATTTTTGCCGCTGGTCGCACCTGCTGAAGCCCGCTTGGTAGTGCGGTGGAGGAGGGGGCCTTAAATTGGTTCTCGTATGTGGAGATCGGCGATCCCTCGCTGCAGTCAGAGCCTCTACCAGAGGCTATACCTTCACAATTGCTGATTAGGTTGACTTGCGTTGGGAGGTAACCGCCCCCTTCGCCTGCTGGCCTAGAGACTAAGTCAGTGCAAAATAATAAGAGATATTTAACGGCGGTTGCCGGAGTTTTGCAAATCTATAGAACTTGTGTTCTTTATTCGTATAGAGCTTGAAGCGAAATAAACTTAAAGTTGACAAAAATGAAATTCATAGCGGCCACGCAAATATGCTGTGTTTGCCGGCTATGAAAGAGCATCCGGCCAAATGCCGCGTCAGCGGTTTTGGCCGCCGCTGGGCTTCGGACATTCGGTCATCGCCTCCGTCCGGCTAGCTACTTAGTTAACTACTTCCCGCATGTGGTCTTCGCTGATAGTCGGCAGAAAGTGACTCCTGGTGTTGTGGAGCAATTCTGGATCGCACACATATCCCCATTGCATTCTGCTATTATATTATCCACTAACCTTAGCATCACATTATTATGTGCTACCGGGAACATTGTAATCTTCTTACATGCTAATTTAATTTTGAGAATTTAATAATGAAGTGCATTATGTTAACCGACTGGAGAATTTACACGGACGCTACGGACAAAATATCCTTTTTAGGAGTGTCGGTGGGCTCCTCCATCCAAATACTTTCTAGGTCTGCGTGATCTAATATTTTTGGGCTGACTATGTTTACTTTAGCAAGCGAGATTGCCATCATTAAATGTTGAAGTTCCATTGTTAACATTCGGTTTCTGGAGAGCAATGTTTCATATAGATGGCCAGTGTCCACTTGTGAACTCTTTGCCACTTTCAGGATTTGATTTACGGTTGACGTTAATTCATTAATTTGACTTTGTATTCTGGTATTTATTTCTATTTGTCTATAGTTTGAATTGATTAATTGTGTTTCTGTAAATTTAATTATTTCTAAATCCCCGGCGTCCGGAGTTCATGCTACGACTTTTAACATTGATCCTAAAAAGTCTAAACTCCTGGCTACCCTGTGGTGCACGCCTAACGAGTCGAGCAGGTCGCGAAGGTGAGCTGTGTCCACATTCAAAAGTTTTTTCATGTGTGACTGGGGGAACATATCGCTCATATTTTCTGTTTCTTCTACTACGCGCCTGAACTCTGAAAGGTTCGCTGTATGTCTAACGAATGCGAATTCCTCCCACACTAGTATTCGACCGTCAATAATGGGGATGTACTGGGCTTGTGAATAGTCGGTGATGTGACGCCTGTGACGCCCACAATTTTTATGCTAGATACAAAATTTTAACTGAAATGTATTGGTCTCGTCAATACCTATCGATTGGTCCAAAAAAAATGGGCCGAGCTATGGAGGCAAAATCTTTAATAAAGCATCTATAGTAGCTGGCCAGGCCAAGGAATGATCTAACTTCGAACACGTTTTTGGATTCAGGGAATTCCTGAATGGCCTTGTTTTTTTCTGGGTCAGTGGTATCCCCGTTGCTGGTGACTATAAAACCCAAGAAGCTAACGCTTTTTTTGAAGACTTTAGATTTTTCAGTTGATACCCTCATATTAGCACCGTAAAGGCTTTTGAGAACCCAGTCTACGCGCTGGATGTGAGAGTTTTCGTCTTCTGAGAAGACGATAACGTCATCGACATAAACACAGCAAAATTTGCCTATCTGCTCTCGCAGTGTGTCGTCTATAGTTCTTTGGAAAATGCTGGCAGCATTTTTTAGTCCAAATGGCATTCTGCGAAACTCGGACTTTCCTCCATTTACGGAAAAGGAAGTCTTTTCACGGTCGCGTTCTGCCAGCGTTATTTGGTGGTAGCCAGATTTTAAATCGAGCGTAGTGAAGTATTTCGCTCTGCCTAAATTCCCTAGTATCATAGAGATATTTGGCATGGGATAGCGATCATGTATTGTCCTCTCGTTCAATTTGCGAAAGTCCAATACGAGTCGCATTTTACGGCCGCCCGTTTCGTCGGTGCCCTTTTTGTCTACAACCCATATCGGGTTATTGTAGGGGGATCTCGACTTCTGGATTATGCCATTTTTTAGCAACTCTTGAATCTCGCCATTAACGAAATCGGCTGCGCCCATTGGGTATGGGTAGAGTTTGGCATAAATGGGCTCCTCATCAACAGTTCTGATGGTGGCTACCACCGATGTGTTGTAAGGTAAAGCCTCATTGGGGTCCGCAAAGGCTTTTTTCCTGTCGCGGAGCATTGTTAAAAATGTCTGAGCAATCCACTTCGGTGAAATTGACATCAGGGCACGAGTGAAAATCAATTTTCTTCTCTTTGTTGCCCCATTTGATGTGGCCGGGGCCAGGCAGAGTGATGCTCCCGCCTGTTTAAGATGGTCGAGGCCTACGATTGCATCAAAAGAAGATAAGTCGGGTAAGATGAAGAAGGTGGCCTTCAAATCGAAAAGTGACACGAAGCATTTCTTGTTGCCGTGAATTGAGTGAATTTCGAAGGGGCTTTCTACTGGGACGCATTTCAATCCTTCGAACGGTCGGATGAAATTTTTCGAGGCGCCCGTGTCGGGCAAAGCTTGTTCACTCTAGTCTGAGAACGGTGACGCTTCCCTAAGCCCACAAGGCCGAATTCTCTGCGAGTCTTAGGCGCGACAAGCGACCCCGAGGCATCGCGTCGGCAAGCGAGCAGAGGTGGCCACTACGAAGCCAGCCCAGCCACACACCCGCCCAGCCACACATCCCACTGTTACCATTTAAACCCTTTGTTTTCTCACAGTCACGTCATATAACTTGGTGGGACGAACACACAATCTTCTGAGCTACGCGCACGAATCTCGTAGCGAGCAGATAACAAAAGCAGTTCGTTACAATATAAATAAATAAATATATATAATATATATTACATTATTTTATTATATTATAAAAATAAATATATTTCTATTAAAAAACTATTATTCAAGTTTGGATCTTTTTCGAATACAATTCCAATGTCCTTTAGAATAAAATTATTATTATTATCAAAGATACCTTGAACATCAATCGAAACAGTATCTTTCAACATTATTCTAATGTTAAACAACTCGTTGTACTAGCCCGTTTAATGGGTTAAATTCAACCCATCGGTCATGTATGAGGAGAGTAAGCTTGGATACTTTCATGACTTGGTGTCTTCAGTTCTATTGAAATTCTTACATCAATAGGACCAGTTTTCACTGATTCGTTTTGATATGAAAATCTTGTGGCAAATCTTTGTTTCTCGCAGTTGTCCGACCATTTCACATTCCAGCTGTGTTGTGGGGTTAGCATATGAATACCAACTCCGGAATGCGATTGGTAGGGTAACGCCACTTTTAATAGTATCGTACATCTTAATTTTTGCAAAACCGCTCGGAGTTACATGTGAATTTTCCAGGTTATATTTGTCATTTCCAGTTTAAAAGTTTTGTTGATTTCTGATTTGTTTAACACATTGCCAAGATTCTTAGTTATCATCAACACTACTTCATGTTTACATTTTAACAAAACTTTTTTATAATCCTCAGCAAATCCCAACATATTTTTTAATGGTACAGAAAAGTTGAAGTGGGGTCCCGTAGAAATTTCGTCTCCAGTGCTCCATCCAGAATTTAATAGATATTGACCTTGAAGATTATCCAGAGATATAAAATTGTATATGGTAGTAGTCATACCGACATGGACTTGACACGTTAGACACGTTGTATTTAGTTGTTACCTAGCAGTATTTTGAAGGTTACTTTCTGTTTAGTCTTGTTTTTCGATGGTTACTTTTTGAATAGTACCTGTACAGTACTTGGTTTTGGATGGTTACTATCTGTAAGGTACTTGGTTTTAGATGGTAACTATCTGTATCTATCTGTATACTATCTGTAAAGTACTTGGTTTTAGATGGTAACTAACTGTTAACAAGTGTTATGAGTTGTTATAGTCTCTTGTTAAAAATTATCAAAGCTCACAAGTTAATGTTTCTCAGATGTGTTAGCCAAACTTACTTGTAGTGAACTATCATTACCTGACCGTCGTTAAAATCACACGCCCAAGACCCAAGGCGCAGGACGACTGATAAGATCATACATCTCATTAAATAAAATACTTTCCCTTCATTTGTACCTTTAGTTTTAATTACAGTCAGAAACAAATTTTGAGGATCATTTAATATTTTTTTATATATTGTATTATTCTAAATATATTTTTTTAAATCCATAATTAATTATATATTATATATATTTGTATATAATTAATTTTCTGACTTCATCCCTCTGTAAGAAATATATCGGTTATTAGTCTTTGTTTCAAACGAAGATTTTCGATTGCTTCCCATAGATGGACGTAAAATAATTCTCTCAATTTAATGTTTCTCAGATGTTGGATTATTTTTAAAGCATTCATTTGTTCTATCCCATATAAACATTAAAACAAATTTTGAAGACATCTTTTCCAAACATAGGAGCGTCTTTTAATTAAGTTTCTGATTCAAGTTTATGATAGAGGTTTTGGGACCTGGTAATATCTGTATTTGTTGCCAACTATTTTTCTAGTTCTGTTCTATTTGTATACTAACTGCATGAGTTATGCATCATTGTCTAAGATTTTGAATAACTTTAATAAACTCTTCAATTCAATTAATTAAGAGCGAGAGAAATTGTTTTAATAACTTAAAAATAATAATAATATAAAATATCAACTCAATGTGACTAGCGCGATAATTATAAGTGTGCACTTGTAGCGCTAGGATATAAATAAATAAAATAAAATAATAAATTAAATTAAATTACAATACTCATCTGGTTTTCGTGGTTCATGATGGCAGTTGAGCTGCTTGAACTTTGATTACTATCTGTTGTTAGCTGTTATGAGCTATTATTCGATGGTTACTATCTGCTTAGTAGATGTCTACTAGTTGCTTAATAGCTGGTTACTAGTGAAAAGGGTAGCTTTTCAAGTGGTGTAGGTTTTATTTAAAATAGTTGTGTTGGATATAAGGTTATATATAGAAATTATAACTATAAGTGTTCTGCACACGTTCTGCTCTGGAGTCTATCTCTGTCTCGACTACCTTACATTTTCAGAGTCTGGTAACATTATAAAAAGGGACTTATTCTACACTAATATCGAAGGTTTGGTATATACTATATTAGGAGCTGTTCACGCTAGCTGTTTAGTGTCTGTTTTCTATATGTTTATTAAATGTATACAAGTTGCTTACTACATGTTATTAGCTGGTTACTAGCTGTTTAGTATCTGGTTTCTATATATTTAGTAGATGTATACAAGTTGTTTACTAGATGTTATTAGCTGGTTGCTAGCTGTTTAGTATCTGGTTTCTATACGTTTAGTACGTGTATAAATGTGGCTTGCTAGATGTTATTAGCGTGTTACTAGCTTCTTAGCACCTGTTTACATGATGTTTATTAATTGTTTTTAGCTGGTTACTAGTTGATATTAACTTCTACGAGCTTGTATAGTCTTTTGTTAAGAATGATCAAAAATTCTTGATCACTAAACGACTTTCGATGTGAAGTAAAAACTTGCACTCTGATTTTCAATGTGTTTGCTGTGTACGTGAGAAAGAACGCACAACCAAAATATCTGAAGGTTGATACATAAATCTTAGAGGAACATTCCCGGTTATGTTGGGGAAAGATGTATCCTCTGATTGTAAAACTAATTAGGAAATTAGTTGTTAAACAAGTTGTCTAAAAGCTGTTTAGAAGCTGATTTGATAAACAATTTTGATTCATAATGACAGATATTAAGAATATATAACTACTAGTATATACTACACTTTAACTAGTAGTATATACTACTACTACGTCTTATGTAGGCGTAATAAATGTATCCTTAACTACGATAGCTACAATAAATTGTCTAGAAAGATAAAAATATATGAATGTCAAGAAACGATTTAAAAGTAACTTTTAATTGGGAAAGTAATTGAAATCGTAAATCGTAGTACTGTAAAATCAAAAGATTACACCTAAACGACTAATTGTATCGTTTATCCAAAATGTCTGTGACTTTCACTTATAAATTTGTCACCGATAATTTAAGTCCCATTAAGCAAACCACCCATTGCTAACTGTACCATAACCCCAGAGTCAAGTTGGTTACCTACAATAAACATAGGTGGTGGCGTAAAGGATTGCTAAAATGCCTCGACGCAGGCGCAAATGTCATAAAAAAATGATCATAAAAATATAATTAGGAAAGTATTTTTTTGTACTTGCGAACCATTTATAACTGTTACCAACAACACAAATAGTAATGTTACAATGGATTGCTAAAATCCCTCGACGCAGCCGCAAAGCTCAATGTAATGGAAAATATTCATAAAATATTATCCTACTTGTTTGCGATTCTCTAATTTATATTTATTCATACTTATGATATTTCCATCCTTCTCTAACTAATATCCTTTTATCCGTCGTGTAAACAGGTTAAGAATTGTGTTGCATGCTTCAACCCCTAGCCACACCCAGCACTGTAACAGATTTGGCTTTTCCAATGGATGCCCCAGCTACCTAAACTGCACATTTCACTTGATTTTCCCTTTTCCTTTCTAAACAATGTACACAATTGTTAAACTGGCTCTAACCTCCCTCTTTAATGACATCCTCTACTTTATTTTCGTTATATTTCTGATCTTTCCCTAACAACAGGTTCTTAAACTTTAATAATTTTATGGGATTATTGAGCACCCGAAATCCCAGATATTAACTCATAACATGTAACTAGCAGAATATGGTAAAAGATATCAGACTCTAAAAAGTCAAGATTTACCTACAATTCAATTTACCATCTACAATCCCTGGTGAATAGTTTAGTATTTGCAGTTTAATTTTCTAATTTATTGATTTCACTGATTCCCGCTGGTGAATACCAATTTTTAACAAGATGGCTGCCAACTCTATACCATTCAGGCACTGGTTTACAACCTCATAGATCTGACTTTCAAGGTATCTGTAATGCACAATGTTTATATCCGTTTTTTTTCTTCTAATCAATGTTAAACAAGGAAGAACGCTATAGTCGAGTACCTCGACTATCAGATACCCGTTACTCAGCTAAATAGAGATATGCAAGTAGCAAAGCGAGATTAAAATGCGCCACCTACCGGCGGTATACAGATTTAAGCGTTATGAGCGTTAGAGTGGGCGTGGCAAATGACCAATCGATAGGTATTGACGAGACCAATACATTTCAGTTAAAATTTTGTATCTAGCATAAAAATGGTGGGCGTCACAGGTTTTCGCGGTTTGTGGGCGTTAGAGTGGGCGTGGCATATTCGCGTAACAAACTTGCGCTGCGTATAAGGCTACGGAATCTAAATCTGAAATCCCAATTCTCTATCCTTGATAGTTTCCGAGATATCCACGTTCATATTTACGATTTTTTGAAGTTTGTGGGCGGTTTATGGGCGTTAGGGTGGGCGTGGCAAACTTTTTTTTGAGTCAATCGATAGGTATATTGATGAGAACATTACATTTCAGTTAAAATTTTTATTCTAGCATCAAAACTGTAGGAGCCACAGATTTGGGCGGTTTGTGGGCGTGGCACTCTACTGAAACAAACTTGCGCTGCGTAAGAAGCTCAGGAATCTGCACGCCAAATCTCAATAGCCTAGCTCCCATAGTTACCGAGATCTCAGCGTTCATCCGGACAGACAGACGGACAGACGGACATGGCTAGATCGACTCAGCTAGTGATCCTGATCAAGAATATATATACTTTATGGGGTCGGAAACGCTTCCTTCTGCCTGTTACATGCTTTCCGACGAATCTAGTATACCCTTTTACTCTACGAGTACCGGATATAAAAATTTCAAAAACTGGTTTTAGAGCTCATTTTGTTCTTTCAATTAAATTATAAAACAATTATTAGGCCAACAGAGATAATAATGTTTTTATGATAATATACCATGAATAACACATAATTCTTATTTGCATATTTTCAAAATGATTTATTTCAGAAAATTATTCATTAATCACATTCAAAAAAATTTCATAATATATCTTACAATTTTTTAGATTTATCAATACAGTTAAGGAGATAATTTTTCGTATAAGGGATTCAATATTCGCGAGGACGATCCTACCTTAATATTTAATCTTAAAAATAGATAAGATGCATTATCATTTAATATTAAGAATTGCAAAACTGTATTGATAAATCTAAAAAATTGTAAGATATATTAAGAAAAATTTTTGAATGTGATTAATGAATAATTTTATTTACATTTTATTGTAGCTATAGTAGTTAAGGATTCATTTATTATACCTACATAGGACGAAAGAATATGAAAAACGGAAATGTTTTATTTTTACATTATACAAGTAAAGTGTAGTATATACTAGTAGTTATATATTCTTAATATCTGTCATTATGAATCAAAATTGTTAATCGAAACAGCTTCTAAACAGCTTTTAGACAACTTGTGAACAACTAATTTCTTAATTAGTTGTACAATCAGAGGATACATATGCTAACCCCACAACACAGCTGGAACGTGAAATTGTCATATGCTAACCCCACAACAGAGCTGGAACGTGAAATTGTCGGCGAACCGCGAAAAACCAAGATTTGCCATAATTGGATTTACACTAAATGGAGAATTTATCGCAAATATGTTATCAAACTTGAAAGTTCACTTCATTCTTCATCACATATGATAAACTGAATGTTGATTTTATTAAGAATCAGTATGCTCACCTATATGAAATGTATGCAAGATTTCAATCTAGTTACTGTAATCGTGACTCACAAACATTTTTGACCCCAAATGATTTAAATTGAAGGCCAGTATTATTGTGGCTGATTAACATTAGAAAAATGTTGAAAGTTACTTAAATAAACTTAAATAATAGTTTTTTAAAAGAACCACGATATTTCTTTACTTTGCTAAATATTAAACCTCGAAAGACTGCAATTCGGTTAAACAATACACATCACAAAATTTTTTAGAACGATGTAGCAAACAGTTTTCCGCAAGAATTAAGAAAATGAAATTTAATGAGGAATGTGACCAATTTATTTAAAAATTTAAAGGACAGATAAATGGTCAGCATTTTAACTACCTTCTAAAAACAAATACTATGTTCATGAATAGAGGTGAACATGATCTCAAAACTACTAATTATTATTAATACTTGACCTGCATCTCCGGAATCAAAGCAGAAAATGAATTTCTATATATAACAAAAATGTTCGCAATTCCAAAATAAATGAGTAAATGTAGTATTATGCCTAAATATTAACTTCTTGCTTTTTATTTCGAGTTAAAATTACAGGTACGGAGAACGGAAAATATTTCCTTGACTAAGATATGTCGGCTACATGCGAGTTGTTGCGCGGTCGTGATTTCCACCCCTATTATGGGACGTATTAGAGCTTGCAGTCAGCCGTGACGTCGTTGGCGTGAGGCCCATGATCTTGTCAATGAGCGTGCGCCTTCAGGGTTGTGCATGTGTCCCTTTTATTGTGGTCAGGTAACGGATAGATGCGCATGTTCGTGAATCTCTTGCTTGAATCCCTTTTATGACATGTTTATGACCCATTTATGGAAAGGAGAGAATCTTAGACAATTTACCAGTTAAACGTTCTGGGGCGGAAACAAAAATGTGTATTTGCAAATATTCCATCATTAACTTGTGAGATTTATTTTATTGGGGTTCTTTTGATTTCTGAATAAGTTTTACAATCATAGGAAACATTATTCCCCAATATGATCGGACATGTTTCCCAAAGATATAAACAAATTCTTTATAAACAATTCTTAGCAGAGAATGCCTTCAGCGTTCCCTCCCTTTAGCTGAAGTTCTTAGCCGCCTTAAACAAGTCATAAACAATTCTAAGCAGTGAACCCCTTACTTAGCTGTCACACAGAGTCTTCCCCATTCATTTCTCCATTCATATTCACACAATCAATCAAAAAGCAAGGAAGAACGCTATAGTCGAGTACCTCGATTATCAGATACCCGTTACTCAGTTAAAGGGACAAAGGGAAATGAAGATATGCAAGCAGGAAAGCGATATTGAAATGCGCCACCTACCTGCGATCCCAATATATCGTTATGTAAAGCGTTATGGGCGTTAGAAAGGGAATATCAAACTTTTTTTAGGTCAATCGATAGGTATTGACGAGACTAATATATTTAATTTAAAACTTTTTATCTAGCATGAAAATTGTGGTCGCCACAGGTTTGGGCGGTTTGTTGGTGTTATTGTGGGCGTTATTGTGGGAGTGGCAAACTTTTTTTTTGGTCAGTTAAAATTTGTATCTAGCATGAAAATTGTGGGCGGGGCATATTCGCGTTACTAACTTGTCCTGCGTTTAAGTCTACAGAGGCTAAATCTGAAATCCCAATTCTCTAACTTTGATAGTATTCGAGTTATCCGCGTTCATATCTACGATTTCTTGAAGTTTGAGGGCGGTTTGTGGGCGTTACAGTGGGTGTGGCCAATTTTTTTTGGGTCAATCGATAGGTATCGACAGGTACAGAAGGTACAGCGAGTTGGAGTGGGCGTGGAACCCTGAATCGATAGATGATGATAAGAACAATACATTTCAGTTAAAATTTTTATTCTAGCATCAAAACTGTAGGAGCCACAGTTTGGGCAGTTTTTGGGCGTGGCTTCCTGCTAAAACAAAATTGCGTTGCGTAAGAAGCTCTGGAATCTGCATGCCAAATCCCAATACCCTAGCTCTTATAATTTCCAAGATCTCAGCGTTCATCCGGACGGACGAACAGATACTATATATATACTATATATTAGGGTGTCCCTTATTTTTCATGTTTGATATATTTTTACGCATACCTTCTTAAAACGTTCCTAATAACTCAATATGTTCTAGAAAAAAATACCAGCCCGTTGCATGCAAGAGAACACGTGCCGACTTGCAATTTAAGCTTGTCCGTACAAGTTGGTGCGGTTACAGCGCTGCGACTATGGACTACGCTTCATTCGTTATTTCATTCGTACGTTTTGGTGTTATTGGTGCACTATTGTTTGTTGAGTAAAGATGTCAGTGACATTACGTAGTGATAAAGAAAATATTTTTCTTATCGGGCTACCTAGTCATCAAATCACTGGTGCAAAGTTACCATCAAATCGCCAGGTTCTCTCCGTTTTATTTTATAATATTCGGCAAGTCAAGCTAACTCTCAGTGAAAGTGCAAATCTTGTGACTAGGGAGTGTTTAATATTGCGTGGGCATTGCCCAATTGCGTGAAGAAACTTATTGATTTATACCATGCTTGGAGAGAGCTGCAAAAAAATTGTAAAAAAACTCTAGCCACTTTCAAGGACCGAGAAAAGAATTTTGAAATAAGCCTTGATAACTTATTTGATATTGCACATGCTGATGCCTTGAAAATAATAAAAATAGAGGAAGACAAACTATTTTTGAATAAACAAAGAGAACCAGGTCGACCAGGATATTTAGCTGGTGTAGACAAAAAATTGACGGAGAAAGAAGAAAGAGTTAGACAGAGACGATTAGACGATGAGGAAAGAAAATTAAGACAAATGGAATTATTGGCTGTTGCATCTACTTCTACTACACAAAACTTGGAACATTCCGAAGATTCGGACGGGGAACAGATTTTGTATTCTGAAATCAGCTTGCCAGTGGTTCTCGGCTCTAAAACAAGTTCGAAAAGAGGTAGAAAGAAACTGATAACACCTAAACTTGTCGCAGCTTTAGACCGTTGTCAGTTGAGCATTAGAGACTCCGTTTACATTCTTCATGCGGTTGTAGAAGCGCTTGGTCTGAGCAGTGATGATTTCCCAATTAATAAATCCTCGATTCAGCGAATTCGTACTCAGATGAGAAAATCTAGGGCAGAAGCAATAAAAACTGATTTTCAGAACAATGTTCCTGATGTAGTCACAGTCCATTGGGATGGAAAACTATTACCAGGGCTGAATGTGCGAGTTTCAAAAGAAGAACGCTTGCCAATTATAGTTTCATTTGACGACAAAGAACAGCTTCTTGCAGTACCAAAACTGGAGAGTTCTTCTGGTAAACATCAATCAAAAGCCGTCTCAACCGCCCTTTGTGACTGGGATCTTAATAACAAGGTACAAATAATGTGCTGCGACA
Organism: Drosophila suzukii; assembly: GCF_043229965.1. Taxonomy (NCBI): domain Eukaryota; kingdom Metazoa; phylum Arthropoda; class Insecta; order Diptera; family Drosophilidae; genus Drosophila; species Drosophila suzukii. Next base: position 10,715,936 of record NC_092085.1, on the reverse strand, counting down.
CCACATCTTCGAATACTGGACGTTACAATGGAGCTTGCGCTCTTTTAGAACACACTTTAGAAAGAGAATTGTTATTGTTCGCTTGTCGTCATCATGTTTATGAGTTGGTCTTAAAAACTGTCTTCGAAACCAAGATAAAGCACATTACTAACAGCGCAGATATTCCGCTCTTTAAGAAGTTCAGAGACAATTGGAAAAACATCGATTCAAATAAAATTGAACTATGCCTTGATTTCGTTAAAGAATATGTTGCTGAGACAAATATTACATCTTTGATAATGTTTTATAAAGCAGAACTGGAAAAATCTTTCATAAGAGACGATTATCGTGAATTAGTTGAACTTTGCGTAGTGTTTCTGGGAGGAGATACAAACAAGAAAATAAAAATCAGGCCCCCTGGAGCTATGCATCAGGCACGGTGGATGGCAAGAGCGATTTACTCTTTAAAAATATGTTTGCTGCAATCTCAAGTCAGAATGATTGTAAAAGACAAAAGGGCCCTACAAGATGTTTGCCTATTTATCGTCACATTGTATGTAAAGCCTTGGCTTGAATGCACAGTGGCGATTAAAGCACCTAACCAAGATTTGTACTTCTTGAAGGCATTAAAAGAGTACGAAAAAGTTGACACAACAGTTTCAAAAGCTGCTTTAAGCAAGTTCAGCCACCACCTATGGTACTTGTGTGAAGAGACAGTCATTTTATCACTGTTTGATAATGAGGTTGATAACCAAACCAAAATGAAAATGATTGAAAACTTAGACAGGGACAAGAGGTCAGATGTTGGCAAACGCTATATTCCATCAAAGGAAGAAATGTCCCAAACGTTGTTTGGTAAGCTAAAATTATTTTTTGTGTCTGTTTTTTATATACTTTACGTTGTAATTCTTTTTGTTAATTAACCTGTTTTTTGTTTCAGATAAAACGCTGGATGATTTTGTATCGGAGAAGAGCAAACAATTTCTAACTCGACTGCAGATTGACGACAGTTTTCTTCAGGAAGATATATCTTCTTGGGATGATAATGCTGCTTTTCTGAAAGCTAAAAGTAGGATAAGTCGGTTGAAGGTTGTAAATGACACTGCTGAGAGGGCTGTCAAATTAATGCAAGATTTTCAAGGACTTATCACGGCGGAAGAAGAACAAAAACAATACCTGTTGCGCTGTGTCAACGAACATAGACATTTATATCCGGACTGTAAAAAAACCACACTAAATAGAAGTTACCCTGCCTGATTGTTATTATTTTGTGTTTAAATAAATATAAATATTACAATAAATTCATTTTCCATTTTATTCACTTCATTAATTTCATTTTGATTAATTTTATAGAAGATTAGAATAATAGGACAAAAAACATTTTTTGATCAAATTTGAAGCTCGGTCGGCACGGGTTGCAATCATGCTAGAAAGATCAAATTTCATATTTGAGTAAGGTTTTACATTTATAAAAGATACAGGGGGTATGCATTACAAAATTCGAAAAAAAATTTTTTTTTGCCATATAAGGGACACCCTACTATATATATACTATATATATACTTTATGGGGTCGGATATACTTCCTTATGCCTGTTACATTGTTGTGTGAAACTCCTTGTGTTGGAAATGTTAATAATCTTTATCCATTTATTAAGAACACATCCTTTTCAGTAGTTTTATTATATTCTTTATTTATTTGGTTTGCATGATTGGGGCAGCGTTAATGCCGCTTCCAACGTCAAGTTGTTTCTGATTTTACAATTTGCCTTAGGATCTAAGTAAGCCTAATTCTCGTAGCTGCGCTGCTTACAGTTGGGCGGCAGAGAGATGGCTATGTATATCTTATGTATATAAAGTGTATTTAATTATGCTCTCTTTGGCTGGAGCGCGAGGGCATGTGTATGTACTTGAGTTTGGCTGAGCGGCCGGCGTGTGCAACAGAATGCTGACACTTGCACTTTCTTTAAGCGCGCCGATCGACTCATGTTTCGGCCACTTAGGGTTTTTGACCGAGCCTTTTGTTTATATAAACACTGCAACAAAGTGTTACAGTGTGTTTGTTTCAAGTACTCTTGGTACAGTAGATATTCGATATAAGTGCATACTACATCTCCCTCCTTTTGAAATATAATAATAATAATATAATAAGTAATATTATGAAGTTATTTTGTTAATATATTTTACTTAAAGAAATATTTATTTTTGTTTAAAAAATTTTTTTTTTAATTTCTTTTTTTTTTTTTTTTTAAGAGAATGGAATTGGTAATAATATATGTATTAAAAGAAAAAGTATATTTTAACATGGAGTGTAAAAGAATTTCTAAACATGGTTACACTCATAAGTATTTCTAAACATGGTTACACTCATAAGTATTTCTAAACATGGCTATGTTAAATGCAATTATGAAATAAACATTTTTAATCTATCTTTATGTACTATTTGTTTTTTATTTTTGTTATTTATTATAGTTATGTTATCTCTATCTCCTATTTGTTCTACCCTATAAGGACCTGTATATTTCGAATCTAACTTATGTCCTGTTTCATTTTTCAATAAAACCTGATCTCCTATTTTTAAATCGAAATCTAAACTAGTTTTGTCGAATCTAATTTTCTGTTTCAGCTTATGAGATTCTAGCATTAGTCTAGCTCTCTTAATTGCCTGTTCTAATCTAAATTTGGATTCCTTAGCATAATCTTCTATATTATAAAGGGGTTTTATTTTATCTATGCTATTAAAGTGTTTTGGTAGATTTGAAGTTTTACCGAAAACTAGCTCATATGGACAATAGTCATGTGCCATGGATGGGGTTGTATTAAAAGAATATACGAAGTATCGTAGCCATACATCCCAATCTGTTTTGTCAACTGAGATGTATGAACGAATGAACTCATTTAGTGTTCTGTGGCTTCGCTCCACGGTACCTACTGTCTGGTGGTGGTGTGCAGTTGAAGTTATGTTTTTAATATGTAAGTATTTACATAGATCTTCAATAATTGAATTTTTATATTCTGTTCCCATGTCCGTAATGAACGTCTTCATTGGACCGTACTTTAGAATAAAATCTTCAAATATAGCTTTTGCTACTGTATTTGCACTTTTATTTGGTATAGGTATAGCTACCAGGTACTTAGTTAAATCGCAGATGAGTGTTACTGCGTATTCGTTTCCATCATTAGATTTTGGAAGTGGACCAATAGTATCTACAATTACTATATCAAAAGCTCTTTGTGGAGTTTCGGTTATAGTTAGTGGGGTCTTAGTATGTTTAGTCGTTTTCGACTTTTGGCATTTAGGACATTTCTTTATGTACTCTTTTATGTCTTTGGACATATTTTTCCAGTAATAGTGTCTCTGGACCTTGGCCAAGGTTTTTGTAATGCCTGTATGACCACCTTGTATTGGATCATCATGGAATGTAGACAATATAGCTTCTTTTTCTTTATTATGTTTTATTACGGTCACCGGGTTGAGTAGCGCTACTCTCAATGATTTCAATATTTTATTGCCCATAATTTTAAAATTATCAATTGAAACAAGTTCAAAGATATTTTCCCACGGTGCCACTTTGCGTTGGCTGACTTTGTGAATACCGGCCTGCTTTTCAAGGCTTTGAAAGAATTGACCTAAGTCAATGGTTCCATTAGTATACAAATCGCTTACATCATAACTTGCTGTAATTTTCTTTCCGTGCTTAAATAAACACATTTTGTTATTTACATGCAAGGTCACTACTTTACGTACTTCATCATTGTTTATGACTTCATATTCGTTGGGCTTTGAAGCTTTTTCTATAGGTTGCTTATGCAATTCTATTTGATCTTTTCCTGCGCAGGATTTCTGTCTACTTTGGTTTCTGGTAGTGACTTTCAGAATTTTATTACTTGTTTGTATATTTGTTAGGTCTGTGATTGTTATTCTGGAGAGCGCATCGGCTACATAGTTGTCTTTACCCTTTAGATACTCCACCGTAAAATTATATTCCTCTAATTCAAGTCTCATTCGTGTTAGTTTGGAACTTGGATTTACCATTGAAAATAAGTATGTCAGTGCTCTATGGTCTGTTTTGACAGTGAAGTGTCTACCATAAATATATGGTCTGAAGTGTGTTATTGCCCAATGAATGGCTGCTAGTTCTTGTTCTGTGGTGCTCTTGTTGCTTTCACCTTTCGTAAAGGATCTTGATGCGTATGCCACTGGAAGCTGTAGTCCATTTTTGTTTTGAGTTAGGACTGCTCCACAAGCGTATTTGCTAGCATCTGTGATTATGCAAAATTCTTTGCTAAAATCCGGATATTGCAACAGAGTAGGATTTATTAATGCTGATTTAAGATGTTCGAAGGCGTTTTGACATTGTGTTGTCCATTCGAATCTTACATCTTTCTTACATAATCTTGTTATGTGACGGGAGTATTCAGCAAAATTCTTTATAAAACGTCGGTAATAATTGCAAAATGCAACGAATCTTCTAGCGCCGTCCGCATCATGTGGGACTGGATAATTTTGAATGACGTCGTATTTTTTGTCGTCGGGCAAGATTCCTTTATCTGTGCATTTATGTCCTAAGAAAGTGACTTCATGCATGAAAAATGAACATTTTTCAGGATGTAACTTCAGGTTGTGTTTCCTACATTTCTCGAAAACATCAGTTAAGTTCTTGAGCATATGTTTTTCGGAACAACCTATGACTATTAAGTCATCCATATAAAGAAATGCTTGCGAAGGTTCTAATCCAGAGAAAGCTATAGTCATCATTCTTTGAAAAGAGTTTGGCGCTATTTTTAAACCGAATGGTAATCGCGTGAAGCGGTACGAACCATTGTTTGTTGAAAAAGATGTTATATCCCGTGAACTTTTTTCCAGTTCAATTTGATGGAAACCTGACATTAAGTCAAGGCATGAGAAGTATTTTGCTCTACCTAGTTGATCTAAAATATCATCGATTCTAGGCAGTGGAAATTTATCAGACAAGAGTTTTTTATTAATTTGACGATAGTCAATTACTAATCGCCATTTTTTATTTTCCGTATTTGGAAGTGACTTTTTTGGTACTAACAGAAGTGGGCTATTATAAGGTGATACAGAGGGTTCCACTATTTCATCATTGATGAGTTTTTGGACTTGTTTTTGAATTTCGTCTTGTTGACTATGAGGATTTCTATAATTATACCCGTTACTCGTAGAGTAAAAGGGTATACTAGATTCGTCGGAAAGTATGTAACAGGCAGAAGGAAGCTGTCGGGTCACGCAGCCGCAGCAGCCAACTAACTTCTTAATTCGATCTCTTATATTAATGGCATCGCGAAAGGTAGCTCTCTTTATCTAGCTCTCTCGTCTTTTGTGTACTTGCATTTTTCGGCCCAGCTTTCGGCTGGCTGTCCGTTTGTAAAATCAGTACGAATTCTGATCTCGACATAAAACGCATTCTCGTCTCGCCTGCTGTACTCTCTCTCGCTAATAAATTGTTAACAAGCCTAAAGCAACCTGAAATTCGTATTTTAATTTAGCAACAACTAATAAAAAGCTTATTAGTTCAACATTGGTGACCCCGACGTGATTTGTGCATAAATAACACTAAGTGCAAATCATATACATACATAAGTCTATTTATTGACCTTTTCATTCTTGCTGCTGCGGTGCATTGGCGGAGCAACAATCATAAGGCCTTAAATGCAGTGAGCGCTATAAAATAAATAGCAGTTGGTGATTGCGGAAATTTACATATAAGGCGCAAAATCAGCTATACATAGAAGCGTACATAGCCAAGTAACGGGCTGTTATTCCTTCGTTTGCTTTGCGCTCATCTTCCCGCTTGAGCCGAATTTCGGGCATTTCGTCTGTTGTAGTTGTTGTAGCCATGCCTACGGGAACTTTTGGAGATGTTACCGCTGATGCAAACAGGGCAATATTTTTAAAGCGCAAGGCAACGGCTTTATTTAATAGAGTGGAGCGCTTAGTGGATTCCCTATCAAGTGCGGCGTTAACTTCATGCGACGAATCCGGTCTTCATGTGAGGTTAGAGTTGATCGATGAGCTTCAAGAGTCATTTAAAAAGGTGCTCGGTGAGCTCGAAGAATTGGATTTCAAGGAAATTGAAAGTGATTTAAGTGAGAAATTTGATGACATTCTCGTAACTCTGAAGTCATCGGTTCGATCCGAAATTTCAAAGCGCGCCTCACAGCTTCTTTCGCATTCAACCTTTGCTGACGGCATCACTCCGGGAGTTTTCGGCCCCCAGCAGCGTCAGCCTCGACATAGGGCAGCATTGCTGCCCCCACTGGAGCTTCCAAAATTCGCTGGAGGTTATGCAAATTGGTCTGACTTTTATTCTATGTTTACCACGATCATAGATAGTCATCCCGACCTCACCAACGTAGAAAAGCTGCAGCATCTACGATCATGCCTGAGGGACGCAGCGTTGGAAACTATTCGCTCATTGGAAATTTCGGATGGCAACTACGCAATTGCTTTAGATTTGCTGAAAAATAGATTTGATAATCGACGTTTGGTTTTTCAGGCACACATTATTGAGATCCTGGGACTAAAGGCGGTGCAGAGTGGTTCCGTCTCGACACTTCGGGATCTGTCCGATAAATTCAATGCTCATATTCGTGCTCTCAAGGGACTGGGCACGACAGAACAAATCGCAGGATGCATCATCGTCCAAGTTCTGTTCCAAAGGTTGGATCCGGCAAGTCAGGCAAAGTGGGAAGAGCGTTTAGAGGACCCTGCCTTCGTCAATTTAATTCCTACGTGGGAGTCAATGGCATCATTTCTGGAGCAGCGATGCAGGACGTTGGAGACTATGGATTTCGCCATGGCAAACTATACGCCGGGCAATCAGGTGGGAAGTAACAGAATACCCAACGCGCGTAGATCAGCATTTGTTGCCTCGAACGCTAACCCTTGGATTTGTATATTCTGTAATGATACAGGGCATTCCATTTCTTATTGTCAGAATTTTAAAATCCTGTCTCCTGCGAATAGGCTTCAAGAAGCGAAGCGGCTCGGTCTTTGCATAAATTGTCTTAAGGTTGGTCATCAAGTTCGGCAATGCAACTCTAGTAGTTGTCGTTCATGCGGATCTAAACACCACACCCTGCTTCACCTTGGAAACTCACATTCTTTTCCTTCACAAGAAGGAGCACAGCTTCAAGAAGTACTTCCCTCTGCTTCACCCTCTGCACTGCCTTCCACTTCGACTGCTCTTATTGCACAGGAGTTTAGTAATGATATTGTGCTCTTAGCAACGGCTAGCATTTTGGTAAAAAACCGTTCTGGGGTTTTCGTTCCCTGTCGAGCTCTACTCGATTCGGGCTCCCAACTGCATCTAATAACGTCCCGATTCGCAAATCAGCTTCAAGTAAAGAAAGTAAAATCCTCAGCATCTGTAACTGGAGTTGGAGATTCCAGTTTTGTGACGGACGGTCACTCGGTCAATATTACGATTCAGTCCCGAACTTCCGAATACTCGGCCAACATTACCGCGGTGATTGCTCCGAACATAACAGAGCGACAGCCTAGCTTCAACGTCGACATTGGCAGCTGGAACATACCCAAAAATATACAGTTAGCTGACCCAAGGTTTTATGCTCCCCAGCGGGTGGATCTTTTAATCGGAGCCAGCCTCTTTTTCGAGATGTTGTGCGTTGGCCAAATCAAGCTCCCACCTGGATTACCCCTAATTCAAAAGACGCGTCTGGGTTGGGTTGTTTCTGGAGGCTATGGCCTTTCCAATGGCTCGGTTTTAATGTCGTCTCAAGATGAACTTCTCGCTAGTAGAGAGAATAGTTTCGATCGGTTAGATGATCTTCGACGATTTTGGGAAGTGGAAAGCTGCGCCGAGCCAATTATACGCGCTACTAAGGAAGAATTCGACTGTGAAGCACATTTCGTAAGACACGTCAATCGTTTGCCAGCTGGTGATTATTCTGTTCGGCTGCCTGCCAAGTTTAATCTAGATCTTTTGGGAGAGTCCTACCAGCAAGCTTATCGAAGATTATTGTCCCTAGAGAGAAAGTTGAATCGTCAGCCATCTTTGAAGGCTCAATATGCAGCATTCATAAAAGAATATCTCGATCTAGGACATATGTCATCAGTTTCTGCCGCTGACATCGGGTTGTGCCGATATTTCTTGCCTCATCATTGCGTCATAAAGGAAGATAGCTCCACTACAAAGCTTCGCGTAGTTTTTGATGGATCGGCGGCCAGTTCCTCAGGCTATTCTCTCAACGATGTTCTTATGGCAGGCCCTGTTATTCAGCCCAAGCTGTTCCAGATTCTTCTACGGTTTCGTTCACACCCAGTAGCAATCACAGGAGACATTTGCAAAATGTACCGTTGTGTTAGGGTTCAGCTTGAGGACAGCCATTTGCAATGCATTTTGTGGAGGGACTCCCCCCAGGATCAATTGCGGGTGTTTAAGCTAGACACCGTTACTTATGGCACGAAGCCAGCATCATTTCTGGCTGTGCGAGCTATGCATCAGTTGGCAGCAGACGAGCATACAGCGTTTCCGCTTGGGGCTGAGGTCATTCGTCGCGATTTTTATGTGGATGATTTGAGATCTGGAGCCAAGTCCAAGGAAGAGGCAGTCATCATTATGGATCAGGCATCAAAACTTCTAGCCAAGGGAAAATTTAAGCTTAGAAAGTGGTGCTCCAATGTGTCAGCTGTTTTGGATGGAGTTGCAGACAAGGATAAGGAGTCCTATTTGAAGTTTGATGATGGCACTGATTTTGCAAAAACCTTAGGTCTCGCTTGGGATCCAGTCTCTGACCAACTACTGTTTTCCTTTTCGGTCTTACAGTCAACCTCAAGCCCCTGCAGGCGATCTGTCCTGTCTGCAATAGCGCGATTCTACGATCCTCTCGGGTTGGTTGGACCTGTGATCACAAAATCGAAAATTTTCCTTCAACAACTGTGCAAGGAGAAGTTATCCTGGGATGAAAGCCTTCCTGAGTCACAGAATACGGAATGGAGTGCTATATGTACGAGTTTTGGGCAGATTAAGCATGCGTCATTTCCTCGGCTGGTTCGTTCTCCAAACTCTGAGAGTGAAATACATGGATTTTGTGATGCCAGCATAGAAGCATATGGTGCTTGTGTCTACATCGTTTGCAAAGGCCGATCTCAATTACTTTGCTCAAAGTCAAGGGTAGCCCCCTTGAAAACACTCACTGTGCCCAAGTTGGAACTGTGTGGGGCGGAGCTCCTGTCTAGGCTCATCGCAGAAGTGTCTGGGACGAATGCATTTGAGGGAAAGGTTTATTGCTGGAGCGACTCTGCTGTTGCGCTTTCATGGATCCGGGACGAGCCGTCCAGATTCAATATCTTTGTAGCGAACCGAGTAGCTGCCATTCAGGAGCTAACTGAGTCAGTGGAGTGGCGATATGTTCCAACTTCTTTAAATCCAGCTGACATTCTCTCCCGAGGTGCTTTTCCTGCTGAGCTCAACGAGTCTCCTCTCTGGGCACACGGACCAAAATTCCTCTGTGGCCCCAAAGCTGACTGGCCTATCCCAATCACTGCTGAAAAGCCAACACTTGAGGTTCGCCGGAGGATTCTACTAACAAAATCTCCATACGAAGACATAGTGGCCAGTTCAAAATTTGCCAATTCCTTTGCGGCCCTTCAAAGAATTTTCGGATACGTTTATAAGTTTAGTAATCGCATCCGGCGCCCTACGCTCACGGTGTCTGACCTTCAAGGCGGTACTCTGCTGTTGCTTCGTCTTGTCCAGCGCTCACATTTATGGGATGACATCAAATCATTGCAGTCAAAGGGAATGGTGCACTCCTCTAGCTCGCTCGCATCTCTTTCGCCATTCATTGACCAATTTGGGCTTCTTAGAGTGGATGGCCGCCTAAGGAATTCTTCTCTGGATTTTAATGGACGTCATCCAATTATATTGCCTCGTGGTCATTCGGTCACTATTGCCATTATTACTCACTTTCATGAACGCAATCTGCACACTGGGCCACGGGCACTACTCGGCATTATTCGATCCCAATATTGGCCTATTGGGGGGAGAAAGACGGTGATGAAGGCGGTAAACAAATGCATTAGATGCTTTCGAATGAAGCCTCGAGTAGTGGAGCATATAATGGCGGATCTTCCAAAGGAACGACTTGATGGATCTCATGCATTCGAAGTCACTGGCATTGACTTTTGCGGGCCATTTCTCTACAAGTCAGAGGTGCGAAGCAAGCCTCCAGTAAAATGCTACGTTTGTGTCTTCATTTGCTTCGCCACAAAGGCTATTCATCTGGAGTTGGTCAAGGATCTCTCTACGGTATCTTTTCTACATGGCCTCAAACGATTTGTATGCACTAGAAGAAGGCCGCGGCAGATTTGGTCTGATAATGCAACCAACTTTGTTGGAGCTCGCAATGAGTTGCTCGAACTAAGGCGCCTATTCCTCAGCAGTGATCATCAGAGAGCTACATTGGACTTTTGCCTAGCGGAGGCTATTGATTGGTGTTTCATTCCTCCTAGGTCGCCACACTTTGGCGGTCTTTGGGAAGCGGCTGTGAAGATCGCCAAGCATCATTTCTACCGCGCTGTTGGCACTGCTGTTTTAGCCTTTGAGGAGTTGCGGACCCTGGTGTGTCACATTTCGGCGGTTGTTAATTCTCGACCATTAGTCTCGATTTCAGAAAACCCAGCTGATCTGGATGTATTAACCCCAGCACATTTTTTGAATGGTGGTCCGCCTTCTTCTTTCGTCGAGCCGGATGTGACCAGTCTTAACTTCAATCGCTTGGATGGATGGCAACGCGTGGCATACTTGCAGCAGATCTTTTGGTCCCGATGGAAGGAAGAATACTTAACATTACTGCAGCAGCGCTCCAAGTGGCGCACCCCAAAACCTGGCCTGGTTGTCGATGACCTAGTTCTGGTTAAGGACGAAAACTTGCCTCCCATGAAGTGGCCCCTCGCCAGAGTGATCGAGCTTCTCTTCGGTGGAGACGGGGTTGCTCGAGTTGCCGTTCTGAAGACAGCATCAGGAGTGTCAAAGCGAGCAGTAAACAAGCTGTGTCTGCTACCCCTTAAGGATGATGTTGAAACCCAGGCTTCCAACGGGGGGAGTATGTCGGGTCACGCAGCCGCAGCAGCCAACTAACTTCTTAATTCGATCTCTTATATTAATGGCATCGCGAAAGGTAGCTCTCTTTATCTAGCTCTCTCGTCTTTTGTGTACTTGCATTTTTCGGCCCAGCTTTCGGCTGGCTGTCCGTTTGTAAAATCAGTACGAATTCTGATCTCGACATAAAACGCATTCTCGTCTCGCCTGCTGTACTCTCTCGCTAATAAATTGTTAACAAGCCTAAAGCAACCTGAAATTCGTATTTTAATTTAGCAAGAACTAATAAAAAAGCTTATTAGTTCAACAGAAGCGTTTCCGACCCCATAAAGTATATATATTCTTGATCAGGATCACTAGCCGAGTCGATCTAGCCATGTCCGTCTGTCCGTCTGTCCGTCTGTCCGGATGAACGCTGAGATCTCGGAAACTATGGGAGCTAGGCTATTGAGATTTGGCGTGCAGATTCCTGAGCTTCCTACGCAGCGCAAGTTTGTTTCAGTAGACTGCCACGCCCACTCTAACGCCCACAAACCGCCCAAAACTGTGGCTCCTACAGTTTTCATGCTAGATAGAAAATTTTAACTGAAATGTAAGGTTCTCATCAATACCTATCGATTGACCCAAAAAAAAGTTTGCCACGCCCACTTTAACGCCCACAAACCGCAAAACCCTGTGACGCCCACAATTTTCATGCTAGATAAAAATTTTTTTTAAATGAAATGTATTGGTCTCGTCAATACCTATCGATTGATCCAAAAAAAAATTTGCCACGCCCACTCTAACGCCCATAACGCTTAAATCTGTACACCGCCGGTAGGTGGCGCATTTTAATCTCGCTTTGCTGCTTGCATATCTCCATTTAGCTGAGTAACGGGTATCTGATAGTCGAGGTACTTGACTATAGCGTTCTCCCTTGTTTTTTATATATACGGGTTCATCATCAATTAATCTCAGCTTTTGTTTATAAAAATTTTTGGTAGTGATCGATTCGGTTTCTAGTCCGAACACATCACTATACTGGGTGCATAATGCTGTAAGTTATTTATTGAATTGAGGCGGGAAGTTTTTTGCAAGTTGGGATAATACAATTTTTTGTCTGTCTTCTAAGTCCGTTTTACTATGTCGTAGTTTGAAAGTGGTTCATGATGAATGTTTTTGATACAGACTACTTGATCTGTGTTTGTAGTATTTAGTAATCTTATATATGCATTTTGGACTGTTGCTATGGTATTTGCGATATAGATACCATGCTGAATTTCTTGATTCGGAATTAATACACTGTCTTCTTCTGAATTTATTTTGATTTTTCGGACGACTTGGGATCTTGCTGGCAGAATTAGGGAGTTGTTGCCAGAACTGTATGCTATTGGAACATAAATTGGATATTTTAGGTTATTTGGTCTTATTATAAGCCAGTCTTCAGACGGCTTGAAGTCTAATTGACAGTTGTATCTTTTGATAAAATCGATTCCTAGTATTCCATCACATGGAATAGCGAATTGCATATTTACGATATGGAAATCATGTTGAATTATGTACTTAGAAGTTTGAATTTCAATAGAAGTTAAGCCTTTAGATTTTGTAACTTCCTGACTTATACCCTGTATGTTTATGATGTGATTATCTTGAATGTTTTGAAAATTATCAGAATTTTCCTTCAATAAGGATATTTCCGCACCTGTGTCTAGTAAGAGAACTAATTCTTTTCCTGTTGCTACGTTCGTGAAAGTGACAAATGTATTTTGACTGAGATTTAAAGTGTGAATTTTGATGTTGTTTACTGTCGTGTATCTAAAGGTGTTTGGTAGTTTCCCGAATTTGTTTGCGCCACTCTAACATTGTTATTGTGGTTGTTGTTTCCCCCACGGCTGTTTCCGCCGCTGGTGTTTCCACCACGGTTGTTATTTCTGTTATAATTGTTATTTTGGTTATTTCTGTTATAGCCATTGTTTTGATTATATCCGTTATTCTGATAATATCTGGTATTGTTATAAATACCTCGATTATTACCTCGATTATTACCTCGTCCGCGATTTCCACCGCGCTGCGGGTAATTTTTGTAATATAGGACAGTGTTTGGCTGTCCAGTTGCTTCTGTCCAACTGCTTACAAATTTGGATATGGCTTCATTCATTGTATTGAAGGTACCGGCTTGCATTATAGTTTTTACCTTATCTATTTGGCAATTTTTAGTCATTGCTTTCACTGCATGCCGAGTGGAATAACGTCTGGCTAACTCTAGGGATAAGCCATCTGTTAAAAATGCACCTTCTAAGGATTTCGTCATCTGCTCAACCTCTTGTGTGTACTGGTTGGCAGTCTTATTGCGTTGTTGTAGGCTCATCAGTTTTGCTGACAACACTTCTACAGATTCGCCTTTCACGTTGTTTTTTAATCTGGAAATGACTTCAGCTATTGTTGTTTCATCTCCGATTAGATTTCTGGCGACACCTTTTAGCTTTGTTTTTATAATTGAAACTGCTAATTGTTCGTGTTCGCCTTTTATTGATTCTATTATTTCAGATTTACCATCGAAAACTGGTATAAGTTTGGATGCTGTGTTGATGAAATCAATATTAGATTGTGCCATTGTGATATTGTTTCTTATTTTATTTTCTATTAAGGAATTATCATCAGAATCTGTAGAATCATCCAGATCTGACATTAAAACAGCTGGAATAGTAAGATTATTTAAATCTTGCTCTTCTATTTTAGGATTTGTTTCTGTAAGGTCTTCTGATTCTATTTGGTCACTGTCAGTTTGTTTTGTTGATTCCGATTCATCACCAGTTTCAACTGCTAGGGAGGTGTTAAGTATAGTTGGTACCGATATGTCCAACTTAAACTTTTGTTTAATTGATATTAAATTATATCGTAGTCTGATCAAAAATTTTGATACTTGGGACCAATGATCTTGATTTAATTTTTCCCTCTGGCCATATATTAGTATTCGTGCTTCATTAAAGCATTTTACTAGAATTCCCACATGTTTTTTAATGGTATTCTTTTGAATTGGCCTGTTTTGAGTAAGTGACTTATATGATTTGTCAAAGTCAACTTTTATATTATTTAGCTGCTTATATAATTCATTCCATTCCATTATATTGTGGAGATGAATTATTTCTTGGAGACCATCATTACTATTGTTTTACCTAGTATTGGGTGTTCGTCTACTACTGATCTAACCTGTACCCCTGGGATGGTTGATAGGACAATTGCCTTTTGGGTGCTTGTGCAATGAATAAGTGGAGAGGCATCTAAATTAAATGTTTCAATATATAACTGCTCTCTCTCCTTCAGTGACAACGCCAAGTATTTGGGGTTAGTATTAGATAAGCGTCTGACATGGAGACTAAACAGCCAAGAGAGAACGAGGAAGGCAACAATTGCCCTCTACTCCTGCAAAAAGGCCATCGGAACGAAACGGGGCATGTCCCTAAAAATCGTCAACTGGATACACACAGCGATAGTTAAGCCTATTCTGCTCTACGGAGTGTCAATATGGTGGCCCGCGCTAATGAAGCAGACAACCACAACAAACCTAAACAAGGTACAACGAATGGCATCCTTATGCATAAGCGGAGCCCTTCGCACCACCCCCGACGAGGCGCTAAATGCTATTCTGAACCTTCCAAGTCTGGACTTAGCCGGCATGGAACGAGCTAAGATAGCTGCGGTTCGGATGAGGGACTTAGGGCAGTGGAAACCCCAAATATACGGTCAGTACAGATCTATGTAAACCTATTGAATACATCCACACGCCCTTTGAAGCATTGCTCCCAACCAGAGAAGACTGGGAGCAAGGCCAGCCGGGCCCTACAGAGGCAGTCAATTTCTACACTGACGGCTCAAAATTAAATAATCAAGTCGGAGGAGTTATATACTCCGAACAACTTAATATCAGGAAATCCTTCAGACTTCCGGATCACTGTAGCGTCTTCCAGGCGGAAGTATTTGCCATAATTGAAGCTTTGATGCTTCTGAACGATGCAAACTGTCAGAATAAACTGATTAAGATCTATAGTGATAGTCAAGCGGCTATCAGGTCGATTATCTCGACCAATACAAACTCCCACACCATATCAAACTGCCGCAAATCTCTGCACGAGATGGCTCTGCAGTTTAAAATTTACCTGATATGGGTCCCGGGTCACCGGAACATTACAGGCAATTGTATTGCAGATGAGCTGGCCAGGCATGGCACTACCGTTCCTCTCCTTCCGGACAAGGAGAACATTGGTATGCCGATGGCCACCTGAAAGCTTAACATTAGAAACCAATATAAGAAACTTGCGAGCCTAGCATGGACACATGTTAAGCACTGTCGCATCTCTCGCCAGACATGGCCAATCATCGACGCCAAGAGAACTTCGGAACTATTAAGACTAAACCGTACCGAGTGCGGAATGGTAATACGAGTGTTAACAGGCCACTTGTTGGTTGGCACACACGCAAGCAGATTGGGCGCGCGACGAAACGATTTCTGCAGAAGCTGCAGGGACGAGGAGGAAGAGGAAACGGTGGAACACCTGTTCTGTTCCTGCCCGGCCCTGAGCAGATCTAGACTGTACCACTTAGGGAATCCCTTCATGAGCAGTCTATCTGAGCTGGCGAACATAAGTCTAAAACGAATAATAAAATTCATTAAAGCAACCGGATGGGAATTATGCTAAGCCAGCTGCAATAAAGGCAGCAGATTTTAAGGAAAGGGGATACAGATCCACGCGGTACCAAAATGGACATTTTAAGGACTAAGTGTGTCAATGATTTGGCAGCCGCTCTAACCTTACCTAACCTATCTTCCCTATTGAATAGTCCTTCGAAATGTGTCCAAAATTTTTACAGTTAAAGCACTTTCGACCACTGTTTCGATTAGGGCACTGTGTTGTGAGTTTTTAAGATTCTTATCCATTTATTGAGAACGCATCTTTTATGGTAGTTTTATTATATTCTTTATTTATTTGGTTTGCATGATAGGAGCAGGGTTAATGCCGCTTCCAACGTCAAGTTGTTTCTGATTTTACAATTTGCCTTAGGATCTAAGTAAGCCTAATTCTCGTAGCTGCGCTGCTTACAGTTGGGCGGCAGAGAGACGGCTATGTATATCTTATGTATATAAAGTGTATTTAATTATGCTCTCTTCGGCTGGAGCGCGAGGGTATGTGTATGTACTTGAGTTTGGCTGAGCGGCCGGCGTGTGCAACAGGTCACCGGGTTGAGTAGCGCTACTCTCAATGATTTCAATATATTATTGCCCATCATTTTAAAATTATCAATTGAAACATGTTCAAAGATATTTTCCCATGGTGCCACTTTGAGTTGGCTGACTTTGTGAATACCGGTCTGCTTTTCAAGCCTTTGAAAGAATTGACCTAAGTCAATGGTTCCATTAGTATACAAATCGCTTACATCATAACTTGCTGTAATTTTCTTTCCGTGCTTAAATAAACACATTTTATTATTTACATGCAAGGTCACTACTTTACGTACTTCATCATTGTTTATGACTTCATATACGTTGGGCTTTGAAGCTTTTTCTATAGATTGCTTATGCAATTCTATTTGATCTTTTCCTGCGCAGGATTTCTGTCTACTTTGGTTTCTGGTACTGACTTTCAGAACTTTATTACTTGTTTGTATATTTGGTCTGTGATTGTTATTCTGGAGAGCGCATCGGCTACATAGTTGTCTTTACCCTTTAGATACTCCACCGTTAAATTATATTCCTCTAATTCAAGTCTCATTCGTGTTAGTTTGGAACTTGGTTTTACAATTGAAAATAAGTATGTCAGTGCTCTATGGTCTGTTTTGACAGTGAAGTGTCTACCATAAATATATGGTCTGAAGTGTGTTATTGCACAATGAATGGCTGCTAATTCTTGTTCTGTGGTGCTCTTGTTGCTTTCACCTTTCGTAAAGGATCTTGATGCGTATGCCACTGGAAGCTGTAGTCCATTTTCGTTTTGAGTTAGGACTGCTTCACAAGCGTATTTGCTAGCATCTGTGATTATGCAAAATTCTTTGCTTAAATCTGGGTATTGCAACAGAGTGGGATTTATTAATGCTGATGTAGGATGTTCGAAGGCGTTTTGACATTGTGTTGTCCGTTCGAATTTTACATCTTTCTTACATAATCTTGTTATGTGACGGGAGTATTCAGCAAAATTCTTTATAAAACGTCGGTAATAATTGCAAAATGCAACGAATCTTCTAGCGCTGTCCGCATCATGTGGGACTGGCAAGATTCCTTTATCTGTGCATTTATGTCCTAAGAAAGTGACTTCATGCATGAAAAATGAACATTTTTCAGGATGTAACTTCAAGTTGTGTTTCCTTCATTTTTCGAAAACATCAGTTAAGTTCTTGAGCATGTGTTTTTCGGAACAACCTATGACTATTAAGTCATCCATATAAAGAAATGCTTGCGAAGGTTCTAATCCAGAGAAAGCTATAGTCATCATTCTCTGAAAAGAGTTTGGCGCTATTTTTAAACCGAATGGTAATCGGGTGACGCGGTACGAACCATTGCTTGTTGAAAAAGATGTTATATCCCGTGAACTTTTTCCAGTTCAATTTGATGAAAACCTGACATTAAGTCAAGGCATGAGAAATATTTTGCTCTACCTAGTTGATCTAAAATATCATCGATTCTAGGGAGTGGAAATTTATCAGACAAGAGATTTTTATTAATTTGACGATAGTCAATTACTAATCGCCATTTTTTATTTTCCGAGTTTGGAAGTGACTTTTTTGGTACTAACAAAAGTGGGCTATTATAAGGTGATACAGAGGGTTCCACTATTTCATCACTGATGATATTTTGGACTTGTTTTTGAATTTCGTCTTGTTGACTATGAGGATTTCTATTATTTTTAGTGATTAGTAGTGATCGATTCGGTTTCTAGTCCGAACACATCACTATACTGGGTGCATAATGCTGTAAGTTGTTTATTGAATTGAGGCGGGAAGTTTTTTGCAAGTTGGGATAATACAATTTTTTGTCTGTCTTCTAAGTCCGTTTTTACTATGTCGTTGTTTGAAAGTGGTTCATGATGAATGTTTTTGATATAGACTACTTGATCTGTGTTTGTAGTATTTAGTAATCTTATATATGTATTTTGCACTGTTGCTATGGTATTTGCGATATAGATACCATGCTGAATTTCTTGATTCGGAATTAATACACTGTCTTCTTCTGAATTTATTTTGATTTTTCGGACGACTTGGGATCTTACTGGCAGAATTAGGGAGTTTTTGCCAGAACTGTATGCTATTGGAACATAAATTGGATATTTTAGGTTATTTGGTCTTATTATAAGCCAGTCTTCAGACGGCTTGAAGTCTAATTGACAGTTGTATCTTTTGATAAAATCGATTCCTAGTATTCCATCACATGGAATAGCGAATTGCATATTTACGATATGGAAATCATGTTGAATTATGTACTTAGAAGTTTGAATTTCAATAGAAGTTAAGCCTTTTGATTTGGTAACTTCCTGACTTATACCCTGTATGTTTATGATGTGATTATCTTGAATGTTTTGAAAATTATCACAATTTTCCTTCAATAAGGATATTTCCGCACCTGTGTCTAGTAAGAGAACTAATTCTTTTCCTGTTGCTACGTTCGTGAAAGTGACAAATGTATTTTGACTGAGATTTAAAGTGTGAATTTTCATGTTGTTTACTGTCGTGTATCTAAAGGTGGTTGGGAGTTTCCCGAATTTGTTTGTGCCACTCTAACATTGTTATTGTGGTTGTTGTTGTTTCCCCCACGGCTGTTTCCGCCGCTGGTGTTTCCACCACGGTTGTTGTTTCTGTAATAATTGTTATTTTGGTTATTTCTGTTATAACCATTGTTTTGATTATATCCGTTATTCTGATAATATCTGGTTTTGTTATAATTACCTCGATTATTACCTCCGCGATTTCCACAGCGCTGCGGGTAATTTTTGTAATATAGGACAGTGTTTGGATATGGCTTCATTCATTGTATTAAAGGTACCGGCATGCATTATAGTTTTTACCTTATCTATTTGGCAATTTTTAGTCATTGCTTTCACTGCATGCCGAGTGGAATAACGTCTGGCTAACTCTAGGGATAAGCCATCTGTTATAAATGCACCTTCTAAGGATTTCGTCATCTGCTCAACCTCTTGTGTGTACTGGCTGGCAGTTTTATTGCGTTGTTGTAGGCTCATCAGTTTTGCTGACAACACTTCTACAGTTTCGCCTTTGACCTTGTTTTTTAATCTGGAAATGACTTCAGCTATTGTTGTTTCATCTCCGATTAGATTTCTGGTGACACCTTTTAGCTTTGTTTTTATAATTGAAACTGCTAATTGTTAGTGTTCGCCTTTTATGGATTCTACTATTTCTAATGCATCCATAAAACTTGTTAAGTTTTCAGATTTACCATCGAAAACTGGTATAAGCTTGGATGCTGTGTTAATGAAATCAATATTAGATTGTGCCATTGTGATATTGTTTCTTATTTTATTTTCTATTATGGAATTATCATCAGAATCTGTAGAATTATCCAGATCTGACATTAAAA
Organism: Drosophila suzukii; assembly: GCF_043229965.1. Classification (NCBI taxonomy): domain Eukaryota; kingdom Metazoa; phylum Arthropoda; class Insecta; order Diptera; family Drosophilidae; genus Drosophila; species Drosophila suzukii. Next base: position 10,696,308 of record NC_092085.1, on the reverse strand, counting down.
CAGCTGGAATAGTAAGATTATTTAAATCTTGCTCTTCTATTTTAGGATTTGTTTCTGTAAGGTCTTCTGATTCTATTTGGTCACTGTCAGTTTGTTTTGTTGATTCCGATTCATCACCAGTTTCAACTGCTAGGGAAGTGTTAAGTATAGTTGGTACCGATATGTCCAACTTAAACTTTTGTTTAATTGATATTAAATTAGATCGTAGTCTGATCAAAAATTTTGATACTTGGGACCAATGATCTTGATTTAATTTTTCCCTCTGGCCATATATTAGTATTCGTGCTTCATTAAAGCATTTTACTAGAATTCCCACATGTTTTTTAATGGTATTTTTTTTGAATTGGCCTGTTTTGAGTAAGTGACTTATATGATTTGTCAAAGTCAACTTTTATGTTATTTAGCTGCTTATATAATTCATTCCATTCCATTATATTGTGGAGATGAATTATTTCTTGAAGACCATCATTACTATTGTTTTACCTAGTATTGGGTGTTCGTCTACTACTGATTTAACCTGTACCCCTGGGATGGTTGATAGGACAATTGCCTTTTGGGTGCTTGTGCAATGAATTAGTGGAGAGGCATCTAAATTAAATGTTTCAATATATAAGTTTTCTAACTCGTAAATGCTTACTGAAGTTGGTGCAACTAATTGCAGAATTCTTTCTCTAAAATAGATGTCCCTATCAAATGTGTTTGCAATTGCTTTTAGCGTAGCCATTTTTAATTAATTTGTTTTTATTTATTTATTTGTTTTTTATTCCATTTTCTTTAACTTTTTTTTTAAAATTTAAATACAGCAATATTTTTATAATAATGTTGTTTGTGCCAAAATGTTTAAATTTTGTCCAGATCATTTGCCTGGCTCATATATTTTTTTTTTAGACATTTATTGTGCAATTTTTAAAGTTTATAGAAACAGTTTGCGCACATTATTACAACAATTATTATAAGCAATGTATGAATCAATTCTAAGTCTATGGGGTTTGATTCTACCTTATTAATAACATTTGCAGTGGAATCCACTGTTTTTGTATCTATTAAACCCATCTTTGGGGTTGGTGTTCTTAATATATATCTTGGTCTGTCAAATTCTTTGGATTTTTGAATCAATTCGTAAATGTTGTTAATGTTATTCATAAACAACTAGTTTAATATTATTAATTTTGATTTTACTTTACTTTTACTTTTTGACCAATTATTATCTTATTTTACATATAATTTCCTGCCTATTTTGTGTATGGTTTTCAGGCCATACTTTAATCGGGCAACTTTTATGTCGCTCAATTTTTACAATTGTTTTTATAATATAAATGAAAAAATATGCATCGCAGTGCAATTAAAAAAATTTTTGCAACGCAGTGCAAAGATAAAAAAATTATGCGCTCTTGGTAGCGCTGTCGGTTCACACTTCCTTGGTACCGGTGCTGGCTGCACAGGTGTACTTTATGTTGGGGCACCGGTGCTGGCTAAACAGGTGTACTCGCAGAACGGGGAGCACAGTGGTCCCTCGCAGTCATCTGCGCACGTCTTCTTTAGTTTTGGTATGGCAACTTTATCTGGAGGAGGCAATGTGTTTTTATTTTTTGAAATATTTTGGATTACAGGGTAGGTGGATGTGGCTGTAGCTGTGGTCTGATTTTTTCGTTCTGATAGCAAATTTTTTAGGTATTCGACTTCGGCATGTATTTTTACCGAGTCGTTCCACTGTATTGCTTTGCCGCTGTTGAGCAGCTTCAGTAGATGAGCCTTTCTGGCTTTTAATCTTTTGACCACGCCACTTCTTTTGGCACACATCACACTCTACTCACTGCGTTTCTTCTCTTGTTCCTTTTGTTGTTGCCGTTTTTGTTGCTGTTGTTGCCTTTGTTGCTGCTGTTGTCTTTGTTGCTGTTGATTGCTGCTATCGCCTTAGTTGCTGTCTACTTATTTTTCGAAGTCCCGATCCATGTCCAGATCCAGGTCCAGATCCTTTAGGACCAAAGTCACGGTCGCCATGTTGTGAGGAACTCCTTGTGTTGGTAGTTTTTAAGATTCTTATCCATTTATTGAGAACGCATCTTTTATGGTAGTTTTATTATATTCTTTATTTATTTGGTTTGCATGATAGGAGCAGCGTTAATGCCGCTTCCAACGTAAAGTTGTTTCTGATTTTACAATTTGCCTTAGGATCTAAGTAAGCCTAATTCTCGTAGCTGCGCTGCTTACAGTTGGGCGGCAGAGAGACGGCTATGTATATCTTATGTATATAAAGTGTATTTAATTATGCTCTCTTTGGCTGGAGCGCGAGGGCATGTGTATGTACTTGAGTTTGGCTGAGCGGCCGGCGTGTGCAACAGAATGCTGACACTTGCACTTTCTTTAAGCGCGCCGATCGACTCATGTTTCGGCCACTTAGGGTTTTTGACCGAGCCTTTTGTTTATATAAACACTGCAACAAAGTGTTACAGTGTGTTTGTTTCAAGTACTCTTGGTACAGTAGATATTCGATATAAGTGCATACTACAACATACTTTCCGACGAATCTAGCATACCCTTTTATTCTACGAGTAACGGGTATAAATAACAAGGAAGAACTCTATAGTCGAGTACCTCGACTGTCAGATACCCGTTACTGAGCTAAAGGGACCAAAGGGAAATGGAGATATGCTAGCAACAAAGCGAGATTGAAATGCGCCACCAACCGGCGGTAGTGGGCGTGGCAAACTTTTTTTTGGGTCAATCGATAGGTATCGATACCAACAGAATGAAACATTTCAGTTAAAATTTTTATTCTAGCATCAAAACGGTAGGAGCCGCCGTTTTGGGCGGTTTGTGGGCGTTAGAGTGGGCGTGGCACTCTGCTGAAACAAACTTGCGCTGCGCAGGAATCTCAGGAATCTGCATGCCCAATCCCAGTAACGTAGCTCTTATAATTTCCGAGATATCAGCGTTCATACGGACAGACGGACATGGCTAGATCGACTCGGCTAGTGCGCTCATCAAGAATATATATACCTTATGGGGTCGGAAAGTAGTATACCCTAGTATACCCCTTTTCTCTACGAGTAACGGGTATAAAAATTAAAGTGAAAAGAAAAAGCTGAATTACAAATTCTAATACAAATGCAGGAAGATCTTATGGCAATGTCTCCCTAAGCAGTTACAACCACAAAATAAATCGAAGGGAGAGCTGAGGGCCATCCCGCTTCACACATATTAAAATAACCAAGAAAGAAGGCCTAGCATGAACAATAAAGGAGCACTGAAGACATCCCATTAAACCAAGGAAGAAAGAAGACAATTAGTGAGCGTTTACTTTTTATTTTCTTTAAGCATTTAGAGGAAAAGTTTAATAAAATCAAATAAGGGGAAGACCTAATTAACGATTTTGAAAGCATTCTCACCATGCCTCAACCCCAACCTGCAATGGCTTCTAGCAGCCAAGATAATAACCAAGTGAGCGATTTAATTACAGATATTTTCAAAAATAAGTTGAACACTTTAAGGAATAAGATCGTGAGTATAAAAGCACAACTAAATCATAATCGGGGGTCTCACAGAAATCCCTTTTAACCAAATTTCATTCGTGTTACAGACGTAATTATTGACGGTTTCTGAATCCCTCTACTTTGACAGACGTTTTGATAAAATAAAGGAACTTAGAAATGCTTGCCAAGAATAACACTATAATTAAGACAGCACTAACGAAATCTGTGAACTATCTTCATACTCCAATTTTTATATTGTCGAAGACACAAAAAAATAATTATTCGAACGTTCGTTTCACTCGACAGTTCACACAAGAATGCCTCTCGTATCGATTGCTTAGAAACTATCAATTCGTCTCTCTTACCAGAATTATCGGTAATAAATTGACCATCCGATGAGCCTACTACAATTCGGCCATCCTGCGTATTGGGTCTCTTGATCCTTATGTACGTACTTAAGACTAAAGTTCAATCTAATTACAATATTCTTATGTTTCCTTACATGGTATATTGAAGCTCTGCATTACAATGATTTTCTTTTACCTATCCACGGTCTAATATTTTGAGCAACATCAATGTCTTTCAATAAGAGCCTGGCGTTGCGAAGTATCTTTGCTATAATGCTAAAACGTAATCCCCCTTTGCATAATCCTTCGCCGTTTTTTCATTGCTTTGTCAAAATAAGTCTTATTGTATGCCTGCGCTTGATTTTGATTATATACGTGTATGATCGCATAGCCTTTACTTGAATCTCTTCTAAGCTTTATGTAACAATTGTATCCTGTATATCTTCCAATCCTTCTCTAAGCTCATCTACAATCTCACTTTTCTGTTGTACACCAAATAGCATTTTGCTTGGGATCTATTTACTACTTCTGTGTACAGTTTAATTAAGTGTATACTCTATTTGCTCAAATACAGGTTCAGGTTCCGTAAGTTTTGCGATAATAGGACCAATGCTATATGCAATGGTTGAAACGGGTTATCCCCTTTCGGGGAAGGGTTTAAGAAACCTTCTGATTTTGCAGCTTTCGGGAAAAACGCTACGCATTTCAAGCAATTTTAAATACGACTACAGCTTTTTTCTTTCATGTTCTTAAACCAATATGTTTTTCAAATCGCATCTATCATTTTATCTCTAACGATGGCCCAAATACATTATGGTATTTACTTAAAATGTGACTTTCCATTTCTTCAGGGACATAAAATATCAATCTGTCGTTCTGTCGTTTTTTTGTAGACAACCCCGTTCCTTATTTGAAGCTGATTTTTTTCGAATTGATCCCTTACTTGTTGTATATTTGAGTCCTTTGATTGGCAGATTAACAGATTATCTTCAAAACTATTAGCCTCAACATGACTTGACACCATGTCAACAGATTGTATTTTTTCCCCGATCGGTGAGCCACTTCGTAATCGTAATTTTGAAGTTCGAGTGCCCACCGGGCTATTCTAGGGTTTAGTTCGACCCTATTTATTGTAAAAGTACCTTAAAATGCTTTCCCTTAAGGTATATTCGAAATCTGCGAAGAGCATATATAATAGCCTAGAAACGTTGGCTATTTCGAATATACCTTCAGGGAAAGCATTTTAAGGTACTTTTACATTCTCTCAAAGCTGTGGTATTTTGCCTCCGTATCTGTAGTTTGCTTTGAGAAATAGAACACGCGATGAAATTTCCCATCTCCTTTCTTTTGTATTAACACCGCACCGAAACCTAAAGAGCTCGCATCGCAATGCAAAAAACAGTTCAACTCTCTCTCCTTAAATGAAAATTCTTTGTCTTTCCCTGTCATGTCAAGTGGATTGGCTAAAATAGAAAAGCCTTTTATGAATCGTCTGAAATATGAGCATAAACCCAAAAATCGTTGAACATTTTGCTATTTTTCTGGAATTGGAAAGTTCCTAATTGCATTAAGATGTTTATCGCAGCTCTAACTTATTATTTACTAATCGGATAAATACTTATTTTAATGTTTATAAATGTTGTTCTACATTCATGCTTGCTACCATAATATCATCCATATATACAATAACTTGGTTCTCTCTAATCAAACAGGCAAAAAATGTTTACGAAAGTTGAAATACTGCTGAAGCATTTTTTATGCCCATAGGTATCCTCAAAAATTAAAACTCTTCTAAGGGAGTTACGAAAGAAGTTTATTTTACAGATTCGTCACTCACAAAAACGTGAAAGTATCCATTTTTTAGATCGAGCTTTGAGAACATACTTTTATTGACTAGCTTGTCCAAAAGGTCATCTATTAAAGGTAAGAGATAGTTGTCTTTTATAAGAACTTTGTTTAGCTCCCTAAAGTCTATGCATAATCTAAGATCTCCATTTTTCTTCTTTACTAATGCAACTGGAGAAGTGAATTCCAAGTCGCATTTCGGATAATTCCTTTCTCCAGGTATTCGTCTAACAATTTTTGGAGCTGTTCGTTTTCACTATATGATAGTCGTCTGGGTGAACAGCTGAGTGGCTTGATTTTTCTAAGATAATTTTAATTTCACATCTGGTAAATGGTATTTCTGGTCTTTAAGCAGTAATATATAATTCCTTAAACATCTTGCCAAACCTTGATTTGGTCTCATAGTTGATATCTTTATCATTATATCGTGATGTTTCACATATCCTCCTCAAATCTTTCTTGCAAAACGCTCCTTGGCAGGCTATTAATCTGTTTTCCGAAAAGTTTCTGTTTACATTTCTCTTTTGCCAACAGTCGCTTCCTAACAGTCTCTGAAATAGAGGGTGGCGGCTTTCCTGTGTTCTTCAAGCTTGTAGTGGGGAAATTCCTGGATGAAATATGCTTCAGGGCACAGAAAACTGACTTGGACTTCTTTTCACTTGAAATTCACTTTATTAGCCGCAGCGTGGGCTTTCTTGGAGTGGTAACTTAGAACTGACAGCTTGAACTTAACTCTAATGTTAGGAGAGCGGGGGTGGAGACTGTTAACAGTCCGAGAGCGAGATGAGAGACCATCTGGACGTAACTGCTGTCGTCTGTTAACCACTAACGTTCACAGTAGCACCTCCTTGGCGCGGATATTCTCCCCCCCTTGCGACGACAAACGTAGTTACCAAATCAGACCTCGTCGGGCACCTTAAGACTGTCGACATGATCCGGAGACAATCCAGCCGAACACAGTGCTTTGTGCCACAGGCTACCCCTCATGCAGATTCAGGAACCCGGGCTGGATGACGTCACGGTACACGTCAGAGCCCAACACCAGGGATATAGTCGCCGGTCGATGAAATTGTTCGTCAGCGAGGCGGATATCGTTGAACTTAGCGCGAACATCGTCGGCTAGGGCGCGGATTGGAGTGCGAGTCCGGAAGTTGGGTCTAACGTTCAGCACCACGTCGATTCTGAAGGTGCCCGACCGTGACCTTATAGTTGCCGAACAGACCGTCTCGTCTCCGACGCTCGTAGTGGAGAGGCCGAACGACGCGGCCAGCGACCGGTCGATGGTGCTCACTGGTGTGCACGGGTCGATCAGGGCCCCGCCTCGTACTTATTGGTTCCCGTGTCGAGAACCACGATGGCCGTCGGGATGATTTGCACACTCCGATGCTGCAACAGAGACGCCACAAATGGAGCTGCAGTTGGCTGGTCGGAACACCGGGAATGGTTCCGCGAGCTTGGCGTTGGACTTGGCGAGCGTAAACCTGAAACTGAAGGTCGTGGTGACGTCATCGAGGGTCGGAACGGAGAAATTGATCGGCAGCGCGAACCAGAAGATTCGCGCAAATATAGCAGCGTGTGGTGGTCCTGCCCGCACTTTTTGCACGTGTCTCCGCTGCGACATACTTCTTCGGAATGCTGGTGGGCCAGGCAATTTGCACAATATTAATTTATGAGAACGGCGCGGAGTCGCTTCTCAGTGCTGACCCTCAGGAAACGGTTGCACTTCCGTAGAGGATGGATTCCCCGACAGACTCGGCAGCGGTAGGATCGAGTACCTCGTGAACGTCTGTCGTCCACAGTTTGGGCGCTGCGAGGACGTGAAGCCATGGTTTTAATGCTTCAATAAAAAACAAGGAAGAACGCTATAGTCGAGTACCTCGACTATCACATACCCGTTACTCAGATAATGGGACCAAAAGGAAATGGAGATATGCAAGCAAAAAGCGAGATTGAAATGCGCCACCTACCGGCGGTAGACAGATTTAAGCGTTATGGGCGTTAGAGTGGGCGTGGCAAACTTTTTTTTTGGGTCAATCGATAAGTATTGACGAGAACAACACATTTCAGTTAAAATTTTTTATCTAGCATGAAAATTGTGGGCGCCACAGGCTTGGCCGGTTTGTGGGCGTTAGAGTGGGCGTGGCACATTGCTGAATCAAACTTGCGCTGCGTAAGAAGCAATAGAATAAGTTAGCCGCGCACTTTGCTCTCTCTGAGCGCCGGCAGTGCTTCTTTCTTTGCCGCTAAGTTCGGCCGGCAACTATTTACATACACACACATACACGCGTAAAAACATTTCGCATTGTCTGGCTCTGACGTCATAGCTTTTTTTTCTTGGGAGGTTTGTGGGCGTTAGAGTGGGCGTAGCAGTCTACTGAAACAAACTTGCGCTGCGCTTTTTTTGGGTCAATCGATAGGTATTGACAAGACTAATACATTTCAGTTAAAATTTTCTATCTAGCATCAAAACTTTAGAGTGGGCGTGGCAGTCTACTGAAACAAACTTGCGCTGCGTAAGAAGCTCAGGAATCTCTACGCCAAATCTCAATAGCCTAGCTCTCATAGTTTCCGAGATCTCAGCGTTCATCCGGACAGACAGACGGACAGACGGACAGACGGACATGGCTAGATCGACTCGGCTAGTGATCCTGAAGAAGAATATATATACTTTATGGGGTCGGAAACGCTTCCTTCTGCCTGTTACATACTTTCCGACGAATCTAGTATACCCTTTTACTCTACGAGTAACGGGTATAAAGACAAGCGCATTTAGTATTAATTGTGAATGGATTTTAAAGCACTATTGTGGAAGAGCGGAGGTTGCCTTGGCCTCCATAGGAAGAAGTACTAGCTTGTGGATGGGACGCGTTATAGTCCCTCGAGCGGTAAGGATTTTCTGGAAAGACAGATACAACTCTGCCGAGCCGCCAGTCGTTTGATGGCATATTGTCTTCTTTGACGACCACCATATCATCGACTTAGATGTCTCTGGAAGGATTCTGTCACTTATTGCGCTTGTGAAGTTTCTTTAAGTACTCCTCTTTCCATCGCGCACTGAACTGCTGATGCTGGGCCTTTAAGTATTGCCAGCGATTTATAATCGACATAGCTTCGCCCTTAATTTCGGGTTCAGCTGTGTAAAGGATCGGACCCCCAATCAGAAAGTGACCTGACTTGTAGAAAAGTGCCTTGAAGCTTTTCACTCCAGCCTCGCACAATCCACCCATATGTGCAGCTCCTGGAGGAATGAACCGCCACAAGATCCCCTGATGGCTATAGGTATCACTCACTGAACTGAAATGTAATGTTCTCATCAATACCTATCGATTGACCCAAAAAAAAGTTTGCCACGCCCACCCTAAAGCCCATAAACCGCCCACAAACTTAAAAAAATTGTAGATATGAACGTGGATATCACGGAAACTATCAAAGATAGAGAATTGGGATTTCAGATTTAGATTCCGTAGCCTTATACGCAGCGCAAGTTTGTTACGCGAATATGCCACGCCCACTCTAACGCCCACAAACCGCGAAAACATGTGACGCCCACAATTTTTATGCTAGATAAAAAATTTTAGCTGAAATGTATTAGTCTCGACAACACCTATCGATTGGTCCAAAAAAAATTTGCCACGCCCACTCTAACGCCCATAACGCTTAAATCTGTATACCGCCGATAGGTGGCGGATTTTAATCTCGCTTTGCTTCTTGCATATCTCTATTTAGCTGAGTAACGGGTATCTGATAGTCGAGGTACTCGACTATAGCGTTCTTCCTTGTTTTTTATCTCAAACGGGCCTGCATAATCAATGCCAGTATATGTAAATGGCCTGGAGAAGGAAACTCGATAGGTAGGAAGATCGCCCATTAATTGCGTCTGTACTCTCTTCTTGTAAATAGTGCACACCTAACAGGAGTTTAGCACAGCTTTTACCAGATTCTTGATTTTAGGAATCCAATACTTCGATCGGATGAGGTGTACCACTAGTTGGTTGCCTCCATGCAGGGAAATCTGGTGAAAAAAGGACGAGCAGACGAGCTAGTCGACAGTTGTATGGCAGTATATTAGGATGCCGCTCGTCATACTGAAGGGCTGTTTAGGCTGTAATGCGACCACATGCCCTTAACAGGCCTCGCTGGTCAAGAAATGGAAACAGGTTGGCTATCGGGGTGGAAACTGGAATTTGACGCGTATCGTTTAGGAATTTAAGCTCCTGGGTATATTCCTCCCGCTGGGCATATAGAATCAGAGCTCTTTCAGCTTCTCGGACCTCTTCCTTGGTAGGCCGATCAGCTAGGCCCCTCGGCCTCTTGCTGCAGCGTTGAGTGAACCGTAACACGTACGCAAGGACCCGCAGAGCCTTGTCCAACTTGGAGAACCGTTCCAGAAAATCTTCGGCTGGGGCCTTTGCGAAATTGACCTTCACAGCACGCTGCTCTATGTCTGTGACTGGAGGTGCAAGCCCCAGTGTTGGCCACTTGTCTTTTGGCTGTTGTAACCAATCCGGTCCCTCCCACCAGAGTTGGCTATGAACCAGCTCCCGCAGCGACACGCCTCGACTGGCTAGGTCCGCGGAATTGTGCTCAGATCGCACATGCGCCCAATGCTCAGCGCTTGTCACCTGAGTAATCTTGGTCACTCGGTTGGCTACAAACGTGGTCCAGTGGCATGCCGGTTTATTCAACCATGCGAGGACGATGGTGAAATCAGTCCAGCAGAAAATGTCGGAATTGGAAATTGGAAGGGACACCATTTTAACAGGGGCGACTCGGGTTTTGGCGGTAAGCAGACGTGTCATAATGTTATGGCCTACTTCAACCCGCAAGTATATTGCGGCTCCATATGCCTTCTGCGACGCATCACAAAAACCATGATGCTCTACCTTTACCTCTGGCTGGAAACCAACCCACCTTCGAATACGGATCTGTTCAAGCTCGGAATAGCTGCGCAAGAATTCTTGCCATCTTTGATTCATTTCTGCGGGGATATTTTCATCCCAGACCAACTCTTGCAACCAAATCTCTTGCATAAAGATTTTTGAGCGGACAATAAACGGGGACAGCCATCCGGCTGGGTCAAAAAGTTTCGCGATTTGGGAAAGTACCTCTCTCTTCATATAAGTAGATGGCGGTGGGACAAAGTAGAACTCATCCGAGGTCGCATTCCACCGAACACCAAGTGTTTTGGCAAAACTGTCGGACTTAAGGTCACGAAAGTCGTCGTGGAGTAGATCCTCGTTTGGGATATCTTCGAGTATGCTCTCCTGATTAGCTGTCTACTTTCCTAATGGGAAGCCGGCGCGATTAAAAGCGTGGTGAAGTTCGCTGATCGCAAGTTGAGCCTCTTGAATGGAATTGGCCCATGCCAGAACGTCGTCTACGTACATAAAAAGCCGAACAATATGGCTTGCTTTAGGGATGTCCTTTTCTACGTCATCTGCCAATTGTTGGAGTACGCGGAGGCCTGAACACGTATTGGAAATAACGCCACTTCAAGATCTGAATGGTTAAATCAGATTGTAGGATTGGACCAGCATGAAGAATATCGTTCAAGCTTGTCCCATTTGCTGAAGGGCTATAAGCATTGAATACCACGCGAAGTTTGGTGGTGGTACTCTCAGGTTTGACCACCGCGTGGTGTGGAAGATAATAGCTTGGAGAATCGTAGGACGGGGGGACTTCTCTCATGTGACCCAGATCCAAATACTCTTGAATTACTGAGTCATATTGCTCTTTTAATGGAAAGTCTCTTTTCAAACGGTTTTCATTTCTAAGAAACTGAGCTAGGGCAATGGATCGAGTACCCCATTTTGGATCCGAAATTTTCTGGTTCGCGAAACGGTAAAGTTACCAAGTATCTACCGCTTGCGTCTCTAGTGGTGGTTTGGAGAAAATTGCTCTCGCAATAGGATAACCGAATCGAGTGACAGGGGCTTGGAAAACATACCAACTACCGGGTATGTTTTCCAAGCCCCTGTCACTCGATTCGGTTATCTGGGTCGTGAAAGCTGACACCCGCTTTTGGCTCGATGTACTAGCAACTGGGCCGAAAGGACACAGCCGAAAATAGTTTCCTGACCCAGGAGAGAACCGCAAATGTTTTTTAACGTGCCGCTCAGCAACACGGACGGTAAAATGTCGGCTCCGATCAGAACACCTATCTGGGAACTCTCTAAAAATGTTGGATCTGCCAGGGGAATGGCAGGTAAATAAATCAACGCATCTCGTGGGATTGGGTAAGATGGTAGCTTTCCGGCCAATTCAGGCAAAACGTAAGCTGCTGAGAACTTTTTAAAAATGTTGGATCTGCCAGGGGAATGGCAGGTAAATCAATCAACGCATCTCTTGGGATTGGGTAAGATGGTAGCTTTCCGGCCAATTCAGGCAAAACGTAAGCTGCGGTTTCTAGCTGGAGGCCTGGCTTATTAGGGCCTCGAATAGAAAAATGGCAGAGCCTGGTCGCCTGAGCGGAAACGGTCTGATTTAGGCCCGAAACTTGGGCTTGGATATGGCGGAACGGCAGCTTAATCAGATTGAACAGGCGTTCCGTAATAAACGTAGCTTCAGAGCCCGAGTCTATCAGAGCGCGAGCCCTGTAGTTCGTTCCCAAGTGGCATATGTCAATAATGGCCGTGCCTAGCAAAACCGCTCTAGAATCGGTTGCTAAATAGTTCTGCACACGGGGCAGATTATCTGAACCGCCGGCGGCTCCCTGTACAGCTGGATTTTGTGGGCCTGCTGAAGAACTAATTGCGGAAGTGGATCCACGGGAATTGGGGTTGCCTTTATGCAACAGTGTCTGATGCCGCGCTCGACATGTGAAACAGCTGTGAGTGCTAGTACATTCACGTAGCTGGTGGCCTCTCGCGAAACAATTTAGGCAAAGCTGCTTTTTTTGATGTAGTTCGTTCGTGCATCCACAGAATTCTGGAGAAAACGCTGGCATAAGCGCACTGGATGACTCTCTTTTGAGCACAGATCGCAAGTCTTTGGTTTTGTGACCACCTTAGCTTCGAAGGAGTTAGAGTTAGAGTGACTGCTTTTGCTGGGTTTCATATATCGCCTCTAGCGTTCGGTACCTGTCGCTAAGAAACGTGTTCAATTCATCCCAGGTTGGAATGTCAGATTTGGATGAAAGGGACTGCTCCCATAAGGAGAGGGTCAATTTTGGTAACCTGCTGGCGCACAGAAATACCAGGAGACAGTCCCAATACTCTGTGGAAACGTTGGAATGAGCCAGAGCTATCAAACACCCTTGGATTGTGCTCTGCAGGTCTTTCAAAGCCTGGCCACATTCGGAACTTACGGAACTCAAATTAAAAAGGAGTTTGAGTTGGCTGTTTACTAGCAGTCTCTTATTTTCGAAACGGTCTCGAAGCGCTGCCCATGCTGAATCGAAACCCTCATTTGTGAGAGGGGACTTGGCTACGATTGCCTTAGCCTCGCCGCTAGTTTTAGCGTTGAGTTGAAAAAGTTTTTCGATCGACGTCAACCTAGAATTGTTGACATAAACTGCTGTAAAAAGATCCCTAAATGTTGGCCATTTCAGATAGTCCCCTTCGAATACTTCAGTATCGCATGGCGGTAACCGGCACTTAGATGGAATGTAAGTGGACTGATTATTGGTGCTCGTGGGCGGATGCTGAGAATTGGCTTGGTCGATAAGCTCACTGAGCTGAACCGCTAGCTCCTCGTACACTGAATAGCAATATTCATATTTTCGATGCAGAGTCGCCAGAATTTCTTCCGCCCCTTCAGTCGTCATGCTGGAAATCGTGTCTAGACACGCTTCAAATTCTTTCTCGGCTTTGTCCCAGAGTGAGCGGACTTGTTCCTTACGGACTTTGCAGGTGTGGACGGACGGAGATGACGACCCTGGAGTTTCAATCGTCGCTCTCAAATGGCTCATACGGTCGGACACCGTGATGAACCGCGCGAGGGCTGCAAATGCAACTTCGTTACCCATTTTTTCCTGAGAACGAGTTGCTAGCGACTTTACGGACTTGGTCTGGACTTGTGGCCTAACCTTTGGCGTGAGCGGACTAAGAGACGATCGTTTCTGATTGCTCGTAGCAACAGACAGTTTCTTGTCGTCTTCTTGGATGGCTAAGGAAGTTTCGCTCTTTGCCTTTGTGATCGACTTTAGGGCTACTGGGCTTGGACCTGGCATTCCAGAACTCCGATTATCTGGGCCGCCCTTGTTGCTTTGTAAAAATTAGACCCGCCCGGAAAAGTCTGTCTTAAGTGTGGTCACACTGTTGCGGATCACCGGATTGAATTCCAAGAGAAAAAAAAAGAGACGAAAAACCGTATGGAATTAATTAAATTTAATTTTTAAAAAAACCAAAAAAAAATAATATTTCTCCGTTTTCCCGTTATGGCAATTGCAAGCAGTCCGCTTGTGTTCGCTATTAGTTTTGCAGCTCCGGTCTACGTTTGGAGTATGTGGAAGTGGAACAGTTGCACACCAACTACTTGATTTGCGAGGAAATAACGAGAATTCGGAACGACTGTTCTGCCAGATATTTGCCGTTGTTTGCTGTGCTGCGGAAATGATCGCTAGGAATAGGAAAATAAATATCTATTTCGCACCGTCACGGCTTGGAAAAACAAGTATTTATTTATTTTTATTTAATGGATGCGAATCAGCGCTGCTAAAATAAATATCATGCAAGTTCTGGAAAGGCGTGTCGTGTTGATGGGTTCGGTGGAATCAGGTTATTTTGATTTTTGGTAATATTGTTATACATATAATAAATATCGTTGTTGAAACTTTTGTAGGGTGTGCCTTATGAACCTATGTGCGTTTCTCCTTGAGTACATATGTTGCAGCGGACAGGCATATGTACGTATATTAATACCCAGTCGTAAATGACAGCATTCCAGCATGCGTTCTTTCATTATGAAATGGCATCAAAAAAGTGTTCCGGAAGTGATGAGTCTGTCCATTCTTTTTACACGGGTGCGGGACAAAAAAGAATGCACCCGTTGCATGCTTCTGGAAGCATATATCTGGAATGCACCTGGAAGTAACAAACTAAACACATTCTGGGTGTACTCTTTTTTAATGCACCTGGGAGCAACATACTAAACACATTCTGGGTGTACTCTTTTTTAATGCACCTGTAACATGTACCCAGGAATGCACCTAGAAGAATTCAAAAACCAAATATCTGGAAGTTTTCCCCAGGAATACATAAAACTGGATTTCAATTTCATATTTATTTTCATTTCAATATTCAAAAACGCATCTTATTTTTAATCGGAGTAACTCCCCTTCTGTACGGTGCTTCCTCTTGTTTATGTACTTTTGTCATTTACGCAGTTCAGTCCTTGGTGTGCCCATTCATTTTTTGCGATTCTGAAAAATATAAAGCAAATTGAATATTATATATTTTGAAATATGTGTATATACATTACAAATATACAATATGTTTGTTTTGTATGTACAATTTACATACAAAATAAACATATTGTATATTTGTTTAATATGTTTTTAGTTTGAATGTTCAGTGTACATGTACTGTGTTATTTTATTGTGTTCATATTGAACTAAATTATCTACACTTTACTGACGAGAAATGCAAGAGACAAGAAAAACCGCTCGCTTCCTTGCATGTTCCCTTTTGTCTTTATTATTTGTTTGTCAAAAGAACAGTTCCGAAAAAAGACGATTGTAAAAAAGTGCGCATCGGCAACCTTCGGGTTTGAGTTTGGTTTTTTTACATTCCCACTAAAATGCACCTGGATGCACTATATTGAAATACACCCAAATGGCACGCACAGTTGCTAGTTAAATTTGCATGCGTGCTGTTTTGCGTAAAAAAGATACGACCCAGAACTATTTCTTTCGGAATACGTTCCCGAAACGGGTGTTTGGGCATGCTTCTGGATGCATTATTCTGAAACACTTCTAGAAGGCACCGCAATTGAATGCACGCAGCACGCACATTTGCCTTGGAAAATTTGCATGCGTGCTGTTTTGCGTAAAAAAGGTACGACCCAGAACTATGTTTTTTAAAAACACGTTCCGCAACTTACGACTGGGTAAGCATGCATCAGGATTATATGTGTGTGTCGGCGATTGGTATATCTCAGTGTATAAGGAATGCTAGTTTCTTGTGTCCTCTCTTGTGTCATCTTATGTCCTGCATTTTTGCAATATCATTGTTTTTCTCTGCTCGCCTTGCAACGTACCGTTAGAACTGTTGCCTGTGCGGCGCTAGAAAAAGTGTAGCACGACACACGGCTGCGTAGCAGGCTTCGTGGATTTTGACATGACCTTTTTTTAGAGGAACCGTTTTAGCGAGGCCAGTGGCGGATCTAGGGTTGCTGGCGCCCGGGGCAAAGCGAAAAATTCCGCCCCCTCCCTATTTGCTGTACGAATAACATTTGGAGTATTTAAAGTGTAAATAGGTTATTAATTATTAAAAGCTTATATGTTTGAAGAATTGTATTTCATATCGATTCTTTTGTCAGTTACAACGGAAAAAACATTATTATTTGTGTTTTTGCAAGACAAAAAAATATTACTTTTAGAATATAACTTTTCTGGCCTTGATTGCCGCAAATTCAGCAATAATATCATTGTAGTCGAGTGATGCTGCTACTTCATTTTCGATAGGAAAATATGAATTCTCGAAACATATATTGCTAGTCGGACTCGATTTAGCGCCTCTTAGATTTGGCGCCCGGGGCGCTTGCCCCTTTCGCCCCCCCCCTAGATCCGCTACTGAGCGAGGCGTCAGCGTTGCGGCGCTGTCGCCGTGTGTGGTTCGCAGGAACAGTAGAGGCAGTTACAAGAACGTATAGTAACTCTCTGTAAATCGACGCCTGTGTTCAGACCGAAACGCACTCCGCTCTAATGGAACCCGAACGTCATTCGACGTCAGAAGTGGGATCTGGCCCTCAACCTACAACAATGGATGGACAATGGCGTGCCATCATGGAATTGCAAAATAAAAATTTGATCGATCTTGTGCGAGCCATTAAAACAACGGAACCTAATGCAGGGCAGAGCAAATCGGTGCACCTACCCAAATTCAACCCAGACAAGGTAGGTGCCACCGCTTCGTCGTGGTGTTCAACGGTGGAAATTATATTACAAAAAAATACGTTGAAAAGCAGTGCGTTGGTTGTGGTACCCTCCAGCATTGGAGGGTAGCACTTCGCAATGGCTGTCCCAAGTGTGCTATGCTGATATAACCTGGCTCGAGTTCAAGGAATTGTTCATACAGCGATTTGATACTTTAGAAACACCAGCCGCTATGTTTCTAAATTTGCTGACAAAGCGACTCGCGCTGCTCGCAAGTCGCATGGTTACAGAACTAATGGCGTGAAATGGAGAAAGAAGAAATTGCTGTGTCCGTGACTCTCGCATTGCTGGCAAGCTTTGATAACCGTTTGCAGCGTTTAAGTTTCACATCAAATGTTCGAACCAGAAGCGATCTACAGTCCGAATTAAAAGCGTTCACATTTAATAAAAAGAAAAGTGGCTTTGTGGAGCATCAACCTGAAGTTTATCCAAAACGACAAAAGCAATCTTCGATCGAGTGCCATTTTTGTGGAAAATTAGGCCACAAAATGTTTGAGTGCAGACTCAAGAAACAACAACATCACCTTGCGAATGACAAAAAGCGACATGTCAGACACGATGAACACTGACGTGAAAAATCAAATGTAACTTGCTACAAGTGTGGAGACTGGGGACACATATCTACCCAATGTACAAAGAAGGAAGCTGATAGGAACAAGACATTCAACCAGGAAAAACGAGTGGAGCAGTGCAGCGTTGCAGTACCTAAAGGAACCACAGAGGACACATTTTTGAAGTCACCTTTGATTCCGGAGCTGAATGCTCACTTATGAAAGAAAAGCTAAGTGCTAAGTTTTCTGGTAACGATTAAATAATATTGCTATGTTAAAAGGCATAGGCAGTAATGGAATATGTAGTACAGTACAAGTTTTAAGTAACGTTAAGATTAATGACAATTTTATTGAGATTTTGTTTTATGTAGTAGGCGATGATCATATGGAAAACGATATCGTCATTGGGCGTGAAATACTTAAGCACGGTTTTGATATTGTCATTTCATCCAACAAATTTACAATTTCAAGAGCCAAAATAATTAATTTGTGTACCGGTTCTGAGCCAGCCGATTTTGATACCGAACTGGACAAAGAAAATAAAATAAAACTTAATTCATTGTTAGCAAAATACTCAGATTGTTTTATAAAAGGCATTCCATGTACTAAGGTTAAAGTTGGCGAAATGAAAATTAGATTGATTGATCCAAGAAAAACAGTTCAAAGAAGGCCATACCGATTAAGTCCATGCGAGCGAGATTTAGTTCGAGAGAAAATTGAGGAGCTGTTGAGGTGAAATATAATAAGACCTAGCTGTTCACCTTATGCAAGCCCTATATTGTTGGTAAAGAAGAAAAATGGTTCCGATAGGCTCTGCGTTGACTATAGAGAGCTAAATTCGAACACAGTCGCTGATAAATACCCGCTGCCACTCATACAGGATCAAATAGATAGACTTCGAGGAGCTAATTATTTTACATGTTTAGATATGGCCAGTGGATACTACCAAATTCCTTTGCATGCGGATTCTATTGAGTACACAGCGTTTGTGACGCCAGATGACGCTTAGTAATGCAGGCGCTAGGGGACTTAGCCAATTCTTATGTTGATATCATATGGATGATATCATGATAACTGCCATAACACAATGCGACGCGTTTGAAAGATTAGAGATTGTTTTAAATGTTCTGACAAAGGCTGGGTTTTCATTCAATATTACAAAGTGTTCTTTCCTGAAAACATCGGTTCAATATTTAGACTACAGTGTTAGAGCTGGTGAAATTCGTCCCAACCCTCAGAAAATTGTAGCGTTAACTGCCCTGCCGCCTCCACAGTCTGTAACAGCACTTAGACAATTTAGTGGATTAGCGTCGTATTTCCGGCAGTTTTTAAAGGGCTTTTCACAGTTGATGAAACCGTTATATTTCTTAACTTCAGACAAAAATAAATTTATTTGGAAAGCAGAACATGAACAGATACGGAAACAAGTTATTTCTATACTTACTGATGAGCCAGTCCTTGTTATTTTTGACCCAATTTATCCAATTGAATTTAATACAGATGCAAGTGACAATGGTTACGGTGCAATTTTATTACACAAAATTAATAACAAACCACAGGTAATAGAATATTATAGCAAAACTACTTCACCTGCAGAGTCAAGATATCACTCGTATGAGTTGGAAACTTTAGCGGTTGTAGGTTAGGTTAGGTAGGAGTGGTTGGAGACTAAATATTAGTCCCCTCACTTAGGCCACAATGGGCCCCTTGTGATACCACATGATCTCTGAAAGATCCGTTTCCCTAGCTCATGGGTTTACTGCCTTCGCGAAGTATTCTGTTCTTCTTAAGAAACATAGTAGTTTTTGAATGCTTACGTCCTGAATGGCCGCAAGGTTCGGAAGTGTGTAGCTACCTAGGGTTTGAAAGCGCTTTAGGTTATGCGCTGGGCAGAAGCATAGGAGGTGTTCGATGCTCTCCTCTTCGTCTATCTCTTTGCAGCTGCGGCAGAAGTCGTGGTTACTTAGACCCAGCCTTGTCGCATGAGTCCCTATGAGACAGTGGCCCGTGAGGGCATTTAGGAGAGTGGAGATGTCCTCCCTACTACATTGTAGGAGAGTTTTTGTTCTTTTCGTGTTATAGTTTGGCCATGTGAGTCTAGAATTGTGGCATATTGAGATTGAGTTCCAACGGTTGTTGGAAAGAGTATACAATCTCTGCCTGAGAAGGAGCTTGCAGGTAGCCATGGGCATCCCTACCGTGTCCTTATCACGAAGGATATCGGCGGTTGTCCCCTGTCTTGCCAGCTCGTCTGCTATGCAGTTGCCCTCAATGTTGCGGTGCCCAGGCACCCAGATGAGGCTGATTCTCAGATGAGTGGCCATCTCGTTAAGAGATTTGCGGCATTCAGAGATTGTTTTTGAGCTCGTTGTGTAGGAGTCGAGGGCCCTGAGGGCAGCTTGACTATCCGAGAATATGAAGATATCACTGTCTTTATGTACAGACGTGTTCAGGTGGGTAGTGGCTTCCTGAATTGCCATCACTTCCGCTTGGAAAACACTACAGTGGTCTGGTAGGCGGAATGAGACTTTTATGTCTAGTTCGGGGGAGAAGACTCCCCCACCTGTTTGGGAGTTAAACTTGGAGCCGTCAGTGTATATGTTGACGGCGTTTACGAATTGATGTGGGAGGTTGTCCCAGTCTGAACGGGTGGGTATATGAATTTTGTATCTTCTTTCGAAGTTGACTATGGGTGGGACGTAGTCTGTATAACGTGGTAGGGGTGAATGTTTTGATAGGATAATGGAGTGACCCGTGGAGCCCGTTGTCCAAGCCGCTGCTTCACGGAGTCTCAGCGCTGTTGCAGATGCCCAGCTTTTGGCAAGTAGGTCCAGGGGTTGGAGATCGAGAATTGTGTTTAGTGCCTCGGTGGCGGTAGTGCGCAGCGCCCCACTGATGCAGAGCTCTGCGCTCCTTTGGATCTTGTGAAGGATCCGGAGGTTGCAGTTCTTATCTAGAGAAGGCCACCAAACGATGTTTCCGTAGAGGAGAATGGGCCTGACTATTGCAGTATATAGCCAGTGAACTATCATGGGGGAGAAACCCCACTTCCTCCCTATGGCTTTTTTACAAGCGAAGAGGGCTATGGCCGCTTTGCGTGTGCGATCTAGGATGTTATCAGTCCAGAGGAGCTTTTTGTCAAGAATGACACCTAGGTACTTTGCTTGGTTGCTAAGGGTTAGGCGCGTTTGGTGTAGTTTTGGGGGAACTAGAATTGGTACCTTGTACTTCCTTGTAAAGAGAACTAGTTCGGTCTTTTCCGGGTTAACTCCCAGTCCACAGCCAGCCGTCCACCTGGAAAGGGTGGATAGGGCTGTCTCCATTAGATTACAAAGGGTTTGCGGGAACTTGCCCTGCAGTAGGATAACCACGTCATCCGCGTAGGCTACCACTTTTGTGCCCGCCTCTTCTAGAAGTGATAGCAGTTTGTTGACCACCAAAACCCATAGAAGAGGTGAGAGTACGCCCCCTTGTGGGGTTCCTCTACTGACATTCCTGGTCGAGAGGGCCGATCCCATAGTGGAGTGCACTACCCTGCTGGTTAGCATGGTGTGTATGAGTCCCACTATGGGCCGCTCAATGCCCAGTTCAGTCAGAGCACCAGTGATCGCCGTTGGGGTGACGTTGTTGAAGGCGCCTTCTATGTCTAGAAACGCTGCAAGAGAGTATTCCTTATTGTGGAAGCCTCGTTCTATACTGTACACTAGAGAGTGGAGGGCGGTATCGGTTGATCTACCCTTACGGTACGCATGCTGTGCGTCAGAGAGTAGGCTATGGTCGATGGTTAGTCTGATATGGGTGTCAATTAGCCTTTCCAGGGTCTTCAACAAGAAGGAAGAGAGACTGATCGGGCGGAAGTCCTTTGGGTTAGTGTGGGAGGGCTTGCCGGCTTTCGGTATAAAGATTACCTTGACGTCCAGCCACCTTGTTGGAATATGGTTTAGAGCAAGGCAGCCGTGGAAGATGGCTGTCAGCCAGGGAAGGGACATATCTAATGTCCGTTGTAGCTGGGCCGGGAAGAACCCATCTGGGCCAGGTGATTTGAAGGGCTTAAAAGAGTTAACAGCCCACTGAATGCGGTCAGGGTTTGAAATGTTGGCAATACTCTGGTCGTCTAGATTCACCTCTATGTGGAGGTCCTCCACTACCTGGGTATTGTTAGGGAAGTGTGTGTCTAACAGTAGTTCAAGGGTTTCCTGACTGTTTTCCGTCCAGCCATCAGCATTGGTTTTAAGATAGCCAATGGTAGCTGGAGCTTTAGCTAGAATTCTTCTGAGTCTGGATGCCTCCGCAGTAGATTCTATGCTACTGCAGAAGTTAGCCCAGGCTCTTCGTTTTGATATTCTTATTTCCTTTTTGTATAGGCTTAGTTTTGAATGATATAGATTCCAGGAGGATTCGCTATTGTTGTATTTAGCTTTATTGAAGTAAGTTCTACACTCTCTTTTAAGGTTCGCTAGGGTTGGGTTCCACCATGGGGGTTTGTGCTTTGTTTTGACTGTTCTACTTGGGCAAGCCCTTTTTAAGGCCTCACCGCAGATATCAGTGAAAGTGTTAACTAGGCTATCTAATTCTTGACGGTTGCGTATGTGTGTCGGAGGAGCGGGTAGGTTCCTGTTGAGGAGATTTTTATAGTATCCCCAGTTGGTTAGTCTTAGATTAGTTATGTTCTCGGCGGGAGGATGTTCTAGACTTATTGTAAATTCTATGTATCGGTGGTCCGAGAATGAGTGTTCGATCCCCACCTTCCACGCGTCTAGCTGGTTAAGTAAGGGATCAGATATTAGAGTAATGTCTAGTACTTCCCTCCTATTTCTAGTGATGAAAGTTGGGTCATTACCTTTGTTGCAGATGAATAGATTTGATTGAAGGAGATAGTCGTAGAGTAACTCACCCCTTTCGTTGGTGTTTGTACTTCCCCATTGTGTGTGGTGTGAGTTAGCGTCCCCACCCAGGATGAGTTCCTTAGATGAGTGAGTGCGTATGAGTTCTTGTGTAGTGGTGTTTGGTAGTGGCCCTTCGTGGTCGTGAGCCAGATAGAATGATGCTATGGTGTGATGGGTGTGTTCGTTTAGCTCCAGTCTGACCGTGGTAAGGTCGCCTTCGCTAAACTGTGGAATAAGAAATGTGTTAAAGTGTGTTTTTGTAAGAATGCAGGTTCTGGTTTTACCCTTGTCCTTGGTGTAAAATAGCTTGTATAGGGGGGTTGATAGGCCACAGATGTTGTTACCAACAATCCATGGCTCTTGAATGAGGACTACGTCTATGTTGCCTGTTGCCAGGCGGGTGAGGAGGGCAGCGGATGCTGCCTTGCTGTGGTGCAGATTAATTTGCAGAAACTGCACCATCTTTGGGACTGGGGTCGGGCTGGGTACCCTCCGCTTCCTCCGCTATGTCCTGGAGGACAGAGCGCCCTGGTCGGGTTGTGTCCTGGGTGCACAGCTGTTTCAGGCTCTCCGTCAGCTCCGAGTCGGTTGACACGTAGCCGTTGAGGGTGGCCTCCTCGTGATCTGGTTCGTCGTCGCTCGGGGGTTCGTACGACGCACAGGCAGCCAGGTTGTCTGCCGCTGTTTTATCGGTGTCGTAAATACGAAGCTGCACCTTGTCGAACCCGTAGTTCACTCTGTGCTGCTGGGCTGCGAGGGGTTCCAAGCAGGCCTGGTTTAGGAGGATAACCACGCTCATGGTGACTCGCTCGGTTTTCTCCACCTTGACCACCTTCCAACCGTCTGTTGGCAGTTTTGGGTTGAACCTGGTCAGCAGGCTGAGTATAGCCTCTGGTTCCGATGGTTCCGACGGCAGCCACACCCTCGCTCTCGGTCGAGACGGGATGTCCGCAGCCTCACAAACTGCCAGCTTGGCCCCGGGGTAGACCTCGCCGACTTTGTCAATTGCAGCCTTATAGAGTGCTGCCGATCTCTCGTCTTCGCAGGCGATCAACTTTACGTTGCCCTGGTACCACCCTGCATCTGTGCAATCGGGTGGCGGTCCTGGGTTTTCGTCCAGCACTTTCAAGGCCACTGTCGCAAGGGCCCGTCTAACCAGACCCCAATGGTTTCTTGGGATCCTTCCGCCTTCATCGCTCTGGTCGATGACTCCAATGATCTTCCGATCCTTTACCACCTCCGCAAAGGATCTCGACCATGTGCCGCGGTTGGTTACTTTGGCCTTCTTGCTCGCTGGTTGAGCTGACTCCATCGACCTCTCTCGCTTGTTGCTGGTAGTCATAGCGATGTCGAAATCTGGGATAACTGCCTTCGCCCAGGCTATGTCCTCTTGGATTTTCTGGTAATCCAATTTCGAAGTCTGATCCTCACGTATCGGATTGGTGGCCAGCCGTTTGAGGATCCTAGTAGCCTTCTTTCTTTCAAGAGGTCCTGCCTGGTTAGGTGGTACCCTCTTAAACTCCTTTGCCCTGGTACTCACCATGAGACCGGCTTTGGCGCTCCCCTCAGGTTGGAGTGGCTGGTTAGCCACACCTACGCTGGTGGGAGGCTTGGGCTTGTCACTGTGGCGAGTTGGGCTTAGCCGGCTGCGTTGTTCGCTGGCCTTGGCAGGGGTCGACGTCACGTGGACTGGGGTAGTCAGATCCGTGATCTTGCTCTTACTTTCGTCGTTGGTTACGACTTCCGACTTTATAAGAGTGTCGGGCTCTCGTCTTGTGCAGTCTTTTTGTTTATTAATTGTTAAGTTCTCCATGTTAAATCCCACGAGCTGCGGAGAAAGGACAGGTCCACCCGGGCAGAGATCCGCCGTACCCGGGTAAGGCTGACTTAGAACAGGCGGTCGCCACTTGCCTGAGCTCACCGTTTGAGACTGAGTTATTTGATGACTCGGGCTCCCAGCCAGATTGACTCTCGGCACGGTACGAGTGACACCTTAGTCCAGCCCGGGGTGAGATGAGTTGTGTGGGTGGGAAAGAGGTAGGTTCAAAGAGTGTGGGAAGGGGGTGTGTGTGAGCTATTTGTCGGAGGCGGCAGCACAAGCGCGACGTCGGTACTGCTACGGCGCAGATACCCGCTGACTGTCCGGGGCTACTTATTTGCGCTTCGTGTTGGGGGCTTGGCGGTGGCCGGGCCGTGTCCAACTTCCACGCTTATTCGTAGCTACCCTGGAGAACCAGGGCGCTCGCTATCCGCAACCTGCGACCCGTTCGGTAGCCTTCAGAGCCATCTCACTAGCTCTTTGGCCGAAACTTTACTGTTTAAACCGACTGTATTGAAGGCGTCAAGAAATAAACAAGATCTGACTCCTAGAGTACAGCGTTGGTGGGCTTTCTTACAGTCATTTACATTTGATATTCAGTATAGAGAGGGGAAAAGAACGGCACATGTTGACTTTTTGTCGAGAAATCCTATCTCACCAGGGACTACTTTTGCTCCAAAGGTACTTGAGGAGAAGAGAGTTAACTTGGCCGAAATTTCAAGTAATTGGCTCAGAGCTGAACAGCGTTATTCCTTGGCAGACAATCCACATCGACATAACAGGGAAATTAAGCGGCAAGAGTGACCAAAAGGAGTATGTTATTGTTCAAGTTGACGCGTTTACCAAATATGTCTATCTTAGTCATACCCTTAAATTGGACAGTGAGAGTTGCATAAAGGCTGTCAAGTCCGCTATTTCGTTGTTTGGAGTACCAAACCGAATAATAGCTGACCAGGGAAGGTGTTTTACTGGAGCAAAGTTTAGTGAATTTTGTTCATATCACAAAATAAACTTGCACTTGATTGCCACCGGTGCTAGTAGAGCTAACGGCCAAGTGGAACAAACAATGAGCACGTTGAAAAATATGTTAACGGCGGCTGAAACTGGAACACAGTCTTGGCAGGATGTGCTAGGAGAGGTGCAGCTAGCAATTAATTGTACAACTAATCGTGTGACGAAGGCAAGTCCTCTGGAAATGTTATTGGGAAAAGTAGCACGGCCATTAGGATTACTACCACTTAGTGACATAGAAAATGATGTAGATCTATCGAACGTTAGAGCACAAGCTGAAAAAAATGTTTTAGTTACTGCAGTGTATGATAAAGAACGGTTTGATAAAAGTAAGGCGAAAGTACGTAGAGACAATGTTGGAGATTTTGTACTACTTAAAATCAAGGAAAGCCATCAAACCAAGCTGAGTCCAAAATTCAAGGGGCCTTTTGAAATAACACAGGTTCTAGAGGGTGACAGGTACATTTTAAAGTCATTAACTAGTAAACGAACTTACAAGTATGCTCACGAAGATTTAAGAATTTTACCAGATGGGGAAGTTCCCGAGGAGCTTAATGTGTGTGATGATTATAATAATGTTGAGACCGAAAATGAAAATATTTAGAATGTTGAAGTTGCTGAAGAAAGTGAAGTGGCAAAAGATGTAGTACTGCTGGCCAAAAGGAAATGGCAGAGTACAAAAATGAAATTAAAAAAAAAAAACCAAAAAGAAGAATAAGAAAGCCTCTGTGTAAGAAAAAGTAATGAAATGATGAAAAGAGACAGTATCGTGGCCTGTGAAATATTTGTTTAAGTTGTAAAAATAAAAGGTTGTTAAAAAAAAATAGAAGTAAAAAGAAAGCAAAGATGGTATTTTATACACGAGGTCGTGTTAGCGTCAGTATGGCCGTGTCGGCGATTGGTATATCTCAGTGTATAAGGAATGCTAGTTTCTTTTTTTGCAATATCATTGTTTCTCTCTGCTCGCCTTGCAAGGTACCGTTAGAACTGTTGCCTGTGCGGCGCTACAAAAAGTGTAGCACGACACACGGCTGCGTAGCAGGCTTCGTGAATTTTGTCATGTCCTTTTTTGAGAGGAACCGTTTTAGCGAGGCGTCAGCGTTGTGGCGCTGTCGCCGTGTGTGGTTCGCAGGAACAGTATAGGCAGTTACAAGAACGTATAGTCACTCACTGTAAATCGACGCCTGTGTTCAGACCGAAACGCACTCCGCTCTAATGGAGCCCGAACGTAATTCGACATGTGTATGTATGGACGTATGGTTGTGTGTTTGTGGGAACTTGGAAATTATAAATAATATGGACTGTATGTAAATGTCGCTTTCGAAATGTTTGTAGGGTGTACCGCGAAAAAAGGTACGTGGATTACCGTGCGTACGTTGCCTTACATTGCGCTACGTGACTTTTTACCTTATGTACATATGTTGAGATGGCCAGGCATATGTACGTACATTAATAAGCCTACATCAGGCCCTGCAGTACCATTCAGCGCTTATTGAGCACTCAATCACTGCAAAAAGCTCATCACTCAGCGCTCAATGAGCGCACAATTTGTATGGAGCTATGTGCTGAAATTAACATAGGCATGTCCTAGGGTTCATCAGTGCTCAAAAAATAGCACTCATTGAGCGCTTTTTTGAGCACCCTCCTGAGCGCTCGATTGAGCAGCTGAAAAAGCACACGTTCAGCACATGTTGAGCGCTCGATTGAGCAGCTGAAAAAGCGCACGTTCAGCACATGTTGAGCGCTCGATTGAGCAGCGATAAAAGCACACATTCAGCACACGTTGAGCGCTCATTCAAGCAGCGAAAAAGCGCACTTTCAGCGCACGTTGAGCGCTTAGCAGCAAAAAAAATTTCAGTTGTAATTTTTATTTTTATTTGTTTATTTTAAAAATTGAGCTCGGGGGTTTCCGGTGTTATCGGGGTCGCTGGCACCTCCTCCTCAGCATCTGGTTTTTAACGCACCGCATTGCCTTCTGCAGCGCCTTTTCGGGAGGCTCCGAGGGATCGACCAGGGCGATTGCATCTAGTATTAGAAAAAAATGAGTTTTAAAAATAAAACAAGACGAGAATAAAAACGAGTGACCGAAAGTAATCGTTATTTGTAAGATTTATTTATAATAAAAGAAATGTTATCTTTGGCATTCAATGTAAAAATCCCAGAAGTCTTTTAAAAATTAAACTTACAAACAATAGTTACTTTCAGCCTCAATAAAAACTTACTTAATAAGTAAGTTGTGGGACAGAACAAGTTCCTCGGATAATATGCTTAAGATGGAACGATTTAGCCTTCCATTTTTTTTATAGATTTACCTTCAGCCTTGTCTAAAAATATAAGAAAATGCAAAAAATATCGAGAAGAAATTAGCAAACTTTTGTTTTCGGTCACTTGATTTATTTTATTTTGTTGTAAACAATTATTACGAAAAATAAACCACACATTATTTATGTATTTTATATTATTTATTAAAACATTTATTTATTTTGCAGTTGCGGAAAAAAAATAACACTTTTCCAGGAACTGAAAATTGGAGATGTTTGAGATTTTTATTTAAATACGTACACAAAAGTAAGAATTGTTGTTAAATGTTATTAATATTCATTTTTATAGAATTTTAACCACAAATATAAGTTTTAAAAACAAACATCTCTTATTTTTTGTCCCTAGAAACTTTGCACTCAATAAGATTTTTAAATTCTTTCACAGATTTGTTTATTATATGCACCATTTGTTGCTTTTCACGTCAAAAATTAATATTTTTCACAGCTATTTTTTTTCCGCCACGTGTTATTTTGGGAATCTTGTATTTCCCTTATTTTTAATATAGATTATCTTGTTTTTTACTCTCACTGTTTTCAATATTATTAGTCTGCGACAGACTTACCTGGGAATCGTTTCTTTTTCACTTTTAAGGCACTAATTTAATTTAATTTAGTAAATTGCTGGTATGTTTGCTTCAACTTCTAACTCCTTCACTAAAGTAAACGCAAGTGAAAAGACGAAAAAAGGCGCGTGCCTTCCAGAAAAACAACAAGCAACAACAACAACGGTTCCGCTAAGCCGTTGTTGTTTTTTTTGCATGTCCCGTTTGGTCTATGCATCTTGCACATAAAAGCAGGTTATTTATAGACATATTCGACTATGCAAATCGGTTTATAAAAATATATTTTTAAAACTTTACATATTATTAAATTATATTAATAAACATATAAATTTGTTTAAGAAATACAAATATTTTAAAACAGAAACCTATTATTTTAAATCGTTATTTTAACATTTACGAACAAATGTCGCATTATTCAAAAGGCAAGGGTGCACAAAGGTCTATATATTTTAGTTGCTGGGCCTCCTTCCCTTCACGCGCACTTTTTCGTCTGAGACTTGACGAGAGAGGGAGAGCCCAAAATTACTTTTTTGTGCGTTCTCTTTGCGGACCCGACTGAGAGCGCGTCGCTTTGCCGCCGTTGCGCTCAGCTCTGCCGGCATCGCTGGCTTCTCTGCCGACGTCGCAGTCGGCTTCGTGATGATTGGGCGCTTAACTCAATTTTGGAACTGCAGGGTATGTATGGGCGTATGATTTGTGTGTTTGTGCCCTGCAGTTGCTAATTTTCAGGGGTAAACCTAGGTAAGCAGCGAAAGACGCACTATTCTTGCGATCGTTCTCGCGAAAGACATATCCTTTGCCAAAGGATTTTCTCGGGCCGACCGCGTTGTTGTGACCACTGCTTGGGAGGACTTGGCCAAAGAGTTAAATGCCCATGGACCACCATGTAAAACCGCTGACGGGTGGCGCCGAGTAAGTACATACACACAAGTCTTTTAAATGTGTTTTGATTTTTGGTAAATAAATTAGGGTTTGGAAGGATTGGAAGCAGTCGACAAAAAAAAGATTGCGACCAAGAAGAAGGAGACCAGGGCGACAGGAGGTGGCTCCTTTCAACAGGATTCACTATCGGTTACGGAGGACACCAAAGCAGTCGCTATCGACCTCTGGTATGGTAGAAGGAGTAGCCGGGGCTGAGGCTTTTGGTTTAAGCAAAGAAAGCTTCCATCCCCTTCAGGTAATTACCATATTAACGCATTGCCTCACAATTTTTAATTTGCAAAATATAGTTGCAGCTTCACTTGAATCAGCAGCTAAGAGACCTCAAAAGGTGCTCAGTGATGCTCCCCAAGGAGAGGACGATGATCAGGTCCAAGAACCCGCCATCTTCCATATGCGCTTTAAACAAGTATTCTATTTGTAACTTTGAAAAAAAAGGATAAATTAAGTTTAAATTTTATTGGAAAATGGTCCAAATAAGTCATATAAAATTCCATAATTATTCAATATTCGATATTTATTGTATGTATCCAGACTTGCACATTTTTCGATAGGTTAGGTTAGGGCGGGTGTCGGACTGTAGAACGACAAACTTAGACCTCTGTGGGTCCATTGAGATACCGCATGATTATATGTTTTAACCGGTGTTAACTGATCAGTATGTCTTCCACCCGGAAGATATAATATAAGCACTTAAGCTTTTCAGATTAATCCCCAATATTTCGGTAAGACCGTCGATGAAGGGGTTTCCTAAGTGTTTCATTCTGAGTCTGCATAGGGCTGGACAGAAGCAGAGAACCGTTTCTTCTTCTTTATCCCTGCAGCTTCTACTGAAGTCATTTTTTGGGGGTTTTAGCCTGCCGGCATGTGTGCCAACGAGCCAGTGGCCGGTAAGAGTTTGAGTCAGCATAACACACTCTGTGCGGCTGAGTTTGAGTAATTTGGTGCGTTTTGCCAATGGGTGTTGGCTAGTTTGTTAAAGTAGTTTTTTATATTTAGCTTGCAAGTTGCCATGGGTATACCGACATTCTCCTTTCCTGGGAGGTGAAGCTTGATACTGCCCTGCCTGGCTAACTCGTCGGCTATGCCTACGATATCCCGGTGACCCGTAACCCATACTAGGCTGATAGTAAATCTCGTGAAGAGATCTGCGACAGTCTGCTATTGTACGGGAGTTGGTGTTTGTAGAGTAGATCGATTTAATAGCCGCTTGGCTGTCACTATATATATGGACTTCTGCTTGGAAGAAGTCCGGGCCCCTGAATGACTTCCTGATATATAATTGTTCGCAGTAACTTGTCCTTCTAATTTGGAGCCATCTGTATAGAAGCAGATTGCGTCCGTCGTGCCCTGTCGGCCCTGCTCCCATTCCTTTCTACCTGGAATCAGTGCTTCAAAGGATGTGTTACTATATTCAATTGATTTGCATAGATCCGTTTTCTTCGGAATCGATTTCTCATGCTGGATAATTTTAGTACGGCCATAAAATTGGACTTTCCACTGCCCGGTATCCCTCAGTCGAGTAGCTGGCGATTTAGCCCTTTCCATGCCTGCTAAGTCCAGGCTAGGGAGGTTCAAGATCGCATTCAGCGCTTCATTCGGGGTGGTTCGAAGGGCTGTACTTTGTTTAGAGGAGTCAGTATGCATTGTTTGTGTAGAGCACCACAGCACCACTCCGTATAGTAGGATTGGCTTGACTAACGCTGTGTATATCCAGTTGACTATTCTAGGGGACATGACCCAACTTAGCCCAATTGCTTTTTTACAGGAGTAAAGTGCAATGGTCGCTTTCTTGGTTCTCTCTTGGTTATTTAAGCCCCATTTGAGGTGCCAGATACTAGCCCCAAGTATCTGGCGTGATCGCTAAAAGAGAGATTACAATTGTGAAGAATAGTTTGGTTGAGTTGTGGAATTTGGTATCTATTTGTAAATAGAACAAGTTCCGTTTTTGAGGGATTTATCGCAAAGTGTTTGTGGATATTTTCCATTAAAGACGATGGCGATGCGTATGCCACTACCTAGTTTATGTACTAGCTCTGTGAGAGATTCTGTTGTAGCAATGGGAAGCAGGTTATTGAAGGCTCCCTCTATGTCCAGGAAGGCGATCAGTGTGTATTCCTTCATGCTAAGTGATTTCTCAATGCTTCTTACCACCAAGTGTAGCGCCGATTCGGTTGACTTACCTTTGGTATAAGCGTGTTGTGCCTCTGATATTTGTGTCGGCTCGAAAGTGGCCCTTATTTGTAGGCTTATCATTCTTTTAAAGCTCTTAAGCAGGAATGATGTTAGGCTTATTGGCTTAAAATCCTTTGCTGTGGTGTGGGTGGCTTTCCCTGCCTTGGGAATGAAAACCACCTTCGTTTCTTGCCATTCCGTTGGTAGTTCTTTTACCGCCAAGATGGAGTGGAAGATTTTGTTCAATCAGTTTATGGCTGTTTGACCTGCTTGTTGGATGTGAGCCGGTGCTATCCCGTCCGGTCCCGGCGATTTGTATGGTTTGAAACTATGAATGGAACATTTCATGTTGCGGTCTGATAGGAGGGGATCTAATTCGATTCCTTCTCCTACTCTTCTTTCTGGAGGCTGACCTGTTTGTTGGTTCCCCGGGAATTGACCGTCTAGGAGCAGGTCCAAGGACTCTTTACTGGAGTCTGACCATGATCCATTTGCTTTTTGAAGATAGCCCAAAGGGGCGACAGTCCTAGTAAGTATTTTTTGAGGCTTGCGCCATCAGTCGTTTTTTCTTTGTCAGAGCAGAAGGTCTGCCATGCAGTTCGTTTCGCTCTTCTAAGGGCCTTTTTGTAGTTCTGCCAGTTAGTGTCCTCATATTCCGCCTTTGCTCTGTTAAACAGGCATCTGCAGTTTGTTCTGAGGATTGATAGTTGATGGGTCCACCAGGGGGGTTCTTTCCTCTTTCCTTCCTTAGTTGAGTAGCCCTGCTCCGCCCCACCAGGTGCCTCCAACTCCTCAGCAAGCACCTGCTCGGCTGGGTAGCCGGCAGAGCTGCTAGCGGCGTTGGAGTGGCCCTTGTACACCTTGATGTGGATCGCACTAAACCCGAAGTTCAGCACTCCTCGAGCAGTCTCGATTGGAGCAACTGACTCCTTGTATAGGACCAACACCGCCAGACATCCCCTTCATGCTTCTCCACCTTGACGACTTTCCAGTCCTTCGTGGGGAGGTGCGGGTTGCATTCTTGCAACATGAAGAGGATGTCCTCCGGCTCGGGGCCTACTGGCCCAGTTTAGTGCGACAATGTTCGCCCCTTCGTAGACCTCGCCGAGTTGCTCGTCGCCTGTTTGTACAGGTCAGCCGACCGCTGATTGTCGCAGGCCACCACCTTGACGCTGCCCTGCTACCAGCCCGCGTCCATACAGCAGGGCGATGTGCCTGGCTTCTCCAACACCATGCGCAGGCAAATGAGGCAAGGGTGGGACTTCACTGCCTTCCACTTGTTCCTGGGAATCCTGCCCTCCGGACTGCCCTTGTCTATGAGACCGAGATAGACTCGGTCCTTGGTAATTTCGGCGAAAGAGACCGATGGCTGGATCTTAGATCTCTTCGCCGATAGTCCGGGTAGATCGAGGGATCGTTGCCTTTTTGCCTGAGCCCCTTCTTGTGTGGGCTTATCATGCCCGTAGTCAGGAAGCACCTTCCTTGCCCATTCTACCTTCTTTAGTATGAGAGCGCAGAGTCTGAGCGGCAGTCCGTCTTTCTGCATAAGTGTATTTATTGGCGCCAGCGGGTGGCCCGAGCGCCCTGGCAGTGCCTACCGCTGCCACCCGTCATCTCCAGTTTGGGATGCGGCCCTTTCGAGACCGAGCTGGTGCGGATGTTGGAATCTTTGTTCAGCTTATCCGATGGTTTTTTGAGAGTTCCCGTCTCTGTGTTTGGTTTTTTAATAACTTCTTTCGATTCCATAATAAATTTCACGAGTTTCGGAGAAGGGAAAAAGTCCGCCCGGGCAGAGATCCGCGATGCCCGGGTAAGGCGATAGTTAGAACAGGGGGTCGCCATGTCCCTGAGCACACCGTTTGAGACTGGACTAGTTTTTGATCCGGGCCCCCAGCCAGGCTGACTCTTGGCACGGTGCATATTACACCGTAGCTCGGCCCGGAGTGATATGTTGTTTTGGGAGGGGAGATGGGTAGGTGTTGTATTGGGAGTGGGTTTGTGTAAAGCAATTACTTAGATGCGGCTGAACAATTCGCATCGTCGGTATTGCTTCGTTGCAGTATACCCCCTGGCTGTTTGGGACTGTTTATTTACTGAGGTTTCCGTCCACGATTCCGTGTTTGACTTCTCCCACCAGCTTATTCACAGTTGGCCTCGAGAGAGGTCGTCCGCTATCCGCAACCTGCGACCCACACGGTTGCTCCAGCTAGGCAACTCTGGAACCATCTCACAAGTTCCTCAACAGAGCATTTTTCGGTAATACTTCCGAAAAAAGGAAATCGCTCGAGTTTCTGTGACACCTACGGTTTTGATGTGGTGGTTTCCGTCCCCAAATCCGTCGCCGGTTTCTGTGACACCCCTGAATCTAAAAAAGGTTGAAGATTTTCTAGTAGAAGTTGTTGACCCAAATAGTAATTGTGAAACTTCATTTGAAGTTAAAAAACAAGGAAGAACGCTATAGTCGAGTACCTCGACTATCAGATACCCGTTACTCAGCTAAAGGGACCAAAGTGAAATGGATATATGCAAGCAGCAAAGCGAGATTAAAATGCGCCACCTACCGGCGGTAGACAGATTTAAGCGTTATGGGCGTTAGAGTGGGCGTGGCAAAACTTTTCTTTGGGTCAATCGATAGGTATTGGTGAGAACAATACACTTCAGTTAAAACTTATATTCTAGCATCAAAACTGTAGAAGCCACAGTTTTGGGAGGTTTGTGGGCGTGGCTCTCTACTGAAACAAACTTGCGCTGCGTAAGAAGCTCAGGAATCTGCACGCCAAATCTCAATAGCCTAGCTCTCATAGTTTCCGAGATCTCAGCGTTGATCCGGACGGACAGACAGACAGACAGACGGACATGGCTAGATCGACTCGGCTAGTGATCCTGATCAAGAATATGTATACTTTATGGGGTCGGAAACGCTTCCTTCTGCCTGTTACATACTTTCCGACGAATCTAGTATACCCTTTTACTCTACGAGTAACGGGTATAGTCAGTCAGGGAATTTAAAGGTGAGGAAGACAAGTATGTGTGTTGGAGGAAATCAGCAGAAATAACTATGGGGCAATATGCTAAAGGTAGCGAGATTCTTTTCAGCATGTCAATCTTGAGAAAAAAAATGGAACAGTACTAAATTTTGACGCCATAATGGCAATTTTGGACATTGTTTTTAGCGATAAACGTCCAATTTATATAATTGAATAAGACTTAGGAGTAGTAAATAAAGGAAAACTGTCCATAATGGAATAATATGGACTAGTTAATAAAAAACTAGCTCTTCTAATAAATAAAACCATTATGACTGTTCGTACCCAAAGGTACTCAACATGACCACGCCCAACAAATCAAGCAGCAGCCAAGTTGGGAACAGTACCAGGCGCTCAGTAGCACCCACTGCATATGAGAATGGCTGATCAGCATATTATATGTCTCACTAACTCACCGTCTCACCGACTCAACGGCACACTGACCGGCCAATGCAGTCAGCACATTTTGCAGTGTCTGCCGAGCCAACTACACAAACTGCTACCATAATCAAAACTCCCTGACCTACCTACCTACTTTAGAATATAGCTTACTTCACTAATCATTACACTAAACTTCCGTGTTCCAAGTAGTATATAAACATGTTCCAAATGAAGAATAAAAAAGTTATCAACACACCTCTTAACTCCGCGGTTCTACTTCCTACATCTGGGAATAGGGCTCGTAATCTATCTCAACTAACAGCTAACCACGTTAGCTCACCCTCAGCGCAGCTCTAGCATCGCCTGTGGTCCGGCATCGTAGTAACCATCGTTACCATTGCCGCGACGCGATCGTCCTGCCATCAAAGCGTCCCCGTGCCAGCGACAAGAGCTCATTACCCCCTTATCCCGCGGTGTGACCCGGAAGTGTCTACTTCGGTTAGGCACAAACAATGACTTATGGCAAGAATAAACCATTACCTGCTGAAATTAATGAAAAACACAACAGGACAGCACTAAGAATATTCATAGCTAGCCTCAGCGGCCATATCTTAGACCTAATATTTTCTATGAATCCGCCAGACTTACCGAACGCAATGGTAAAAGTACAAGAACTAGAAAGCATAAATTTAGGGAGCCCAAATCAAAACTCAAATAATAAACACAGGCAAAGTAACCATAATAACTAAAATAGCAATCAGAGCAACACTAATATTGTAACTTGAGTTTTAACAAACCCAGTAGCTAGAATGTTACTAATTATAACCAGAATAAAAATCATAATTGGAATCAGGGCAGTCAGTGTAATCCTTAATATAATTCCTATAATCAAGGAAATTCCAGTTTTCAGCAAAGCAAGCTAGAACCGATGGACGCAGATGAATCCCTACAGGGGCAGCATAGGCCAAGGTATAACAATAATCAGGGTTGTAATAATTATAGCAACAACAACTGTAATCAGAACAGATGGAATCAAAACAAAAAGCTAGAGGCACACACAACTCAGTAAAATCATCCAGAGAACAAAAGAGAACCAACAGGAACGGTTCATCATTTTTTGACCATTTTTTAGGCTAGAATCCGGAGTTGGATTACCCTACTGTGGGATTGGTTTTTCTGTTTTAAATGAAAAGTCTTACTAATTGTAATTATACCCGTTACTCGTAGAGTAAAAGGGGTATACTAGATTCGTCGGAAAGTATGTAACAGGCAGAACAAAGCGTTTCCGACCCCATAAATTATATATATGCTTGATCAGGATCAAGTCCGTCTGTCCGTCCGTCCGGATGAACGCAGAGATCTCGGAAACTATAAGAGCTACAATACTGGGATTAGGCATGCAGATTTCTGAGCTTCTTACGCAGCGCAAGTTTCTTTCAGTCCACTCTAACGCCCACAAACCACCCAAAACTGTGGCTCATACAGTTTTGATGCTAGAATAAAAATTTGAAGTGAAATGTATTGTTCTCCTCAATTCCTATTGATTGAATCAAGAAAAAGTTTGCCACGCCCACTTTAGCTCCCACAAATCGCCCAAAGACTTCAATAAATCGTAGTATGAACGCGGATATCTCGGGAACTATGAAAGATGGAGAATTGGGACATCAGATTTAGATTTCGTAGCCTTGAGCGCAGCGCAAGTTTGTTTCAGCAATGTGCCACGCCCACTCTAACGCCCACAGACCGCCCAAATCTGTGGTGCCCACAATTTTAGTGCTAGATAAAAAATATTAACTGGAATGTATTTGTCTTATGGTTTTGTTAATGATTAGATGTAATACAATTAAGTATTAAACAGACAACCTCCCAATGAACAAATAATAATGCAAGCTTATATTGTGTGAACCGCACGCTCTCAACGCCAGAATCGAAGTGAACGAGAATATCAAGAGAGAAAAAGAACAACGAGAAGATAGGAAAAAGAAGCACGATAGTCCCGTTTCCTTTAGCGGTTGCCTAGGAAACCAAGACATCGGAATGTGCGTCTACCTCTCGTACACATACATTCATGCAAACATGAATTGCACAATTATCCATGTGACTTTTGTATATTTGAACATGCAAACTCCAGCACGCCGCCTCAAAAGTTACATTGATTATCACTTCAATTCCTGACGTGAGTTTGTGCTTTAGTTTTAATTTGTTTCTTCATGTCATTTCTTTTCTTTTTTAATTCTGGGGATACATTAGATCCAGCATTTGCTGCAAGAGTTGGGGAAACCCAGTAAAACCCAACTAGATCCATAAAAAAAATTAACATAATTAAAGCTTTGAAAAATGAAATTAAACAGGAATAAACAGTAAATATGAAAATTGAAATTAATTACAAGTACTTCATGAGATCCCTTTGAAAAAATAAACAAGAATATGAATTCAATTCAATTTTCTAAGTCTTAGTAAGTAAAAAAAATAATCATAAATGACTTCATGGGATCCATTTCATGTTTTGCTTCGATGGATTTTCAGCAACAGTTCACCAGGTTCGTAGTTGGATTATTCAAAAAGACCCAGCTGGCTTCTCAGGGAAATAAACCGGGCAGATGGTAATGGCTTCGTCAATATGTCGGCTAGTTGCAGATCTGTGGGAATATACTTTACACAAATTAGTTTCTTTTCAATTTGCCCTCTTGTAAAGTGATATTTTGTTCTCTTTGTTCTCTTATGGTAAGTAGGATTATTTGCAATACTTATACAACCTTGGTTGTCTTCAAAAATATCAATAGGACCACTTAATTCTAGATTAATCTCATTTATTAGCGATTTTAACCAAAGAGCTTCTCTTACACCTTCAAACAAGGCCATGTATTCTGCTTCAGTAGATGAAGCAGCAACCGACTTTTGCTTCATGGTACTCCATGAAACCAAACAATTTTCAAACATTTTAAAAAGGTACCCCGTGGTACTTCTTCTGTCAGTTTCATTTACAGCCCAATCGGAATCTACATAGCCTGTAAGAATATTATTAAAATTATCTACCTTCTTGAATCTAAGCTTGATATTAACAGTTCCCTTCAGATATCTAAGAACTCTCTTAAGGCATTGCCATAGTTCATTATTGTTGTTGTTTGTATATCTGCTTAGAATACTTATTGAAGTATTGTACTTAAGTCGGCCCGTGTACATAACATTATGTGCATCACGCAACCAATTAAATTTCTACATGGTGCATCACATAATAATTCTTTTGATTGCAGAGCTGTATAGTCTAACTTACTTGGGAGGGGAGTACTAACTGGATTACACTCTTCCATATTAAATTTTCTCAATACATTTTTAATATATGCTGACTGACTAAGACAAATCTCTCCATTAGTTCTATCAATTTTAATGCCAATAAAGTGTCTAATTTCACGTAAATCGGTCATTTGAAACTTGTTATGAAGGTAAGATTTAAAATTGGACATTTTATCAGATTTGTTTGTAGCAATTACTACATCGTCCACATATAACAAGACATATATATTTCTCGAAATATCTCCCTTATCCAAAATATAAATACACCGATCAACTCCTAAGTTTTTAAATCCAACATCCTTCAACACACTTTCAAAAACTTCGAACCAACATCGAGCAGCTTGCTTAAGTTAAGTTAAGTTTACATACTTTATTTTCATAAGAGTGATTCAGGCCTTTTGGAACGCTCATGTAGATTTCATCCTTTAGAGTTCCGTTTAAAAAGGCAGTTTTTACGTCCATATGATGAACCATTAAATCGTATTGATTTGAAAGTGCCAACAAAAATCTAAAACTGGAAATTCGTGCAACTGGTGCAAATGTCTCATCGTAATCAGTCATATATTCTTGAGTAAAGCCCCGCGCTACAAGTCTTGCTTTGTACTTTACTAAGTTCCCAAATTCATCTTGTTTTATACTAAATACCCATCTGCAATCAACTATGTTTTTATTTTCTGGCTTATGCACTAGGGACCAAGTATTATTTTGAAAATGAGAATTAAGTTCATCTTGTATAGCTTTCTCCCAGAAAGATCTGTCCTCACGAAACTTAATTTCATCAAAGGTATTAGGAATATCATTTAAGCATATTTGAGTATTCATGAGACTTCTTTCTAAAAATCGATATGAAAATTTGGGTCTACTTTTAATTCTTTCACTGCGTCTGATTTCTTGGTCACTTTTATTTTCTTTTAATTTATCACCAGCTTTAACAACTGGATCGGCATTCTCTAGACATGTGGAATTTTCATTGAGTTATTCACTTAACTCAGAATCAACAGATTCATTATTTTCTATCAAAGGAAAAACCAACTCTTCATTTCCTTTACTTAAAGATTCATTATATTGTTTAACAGTATTACTTTGAACCTCAGAATCTTCCCCATGTAAAACTCTTGATTTTAACATGTTTATTTCATCCACCACAACAACTCTTGCTGTCATAAATTTCCTCGATTCCTCAGACCACAACTTATAACCATTTGGTTCATATCCAACAAGTATAGCTTTAATTGACTTTTCGTCAAACTTTCTTTTTCGTATTTTATTCAAAGCATATACCGTCGAACCAAATATTTTAAGATATTTCAACGGTGGCTTTTTGTTATGCCACATCTCAAATGGTGTTTTATTAATCTTTTGCAATGCTCTACTTGGGGATCTGTTAATTAAATAGGTTGCTGTTAAAACAGCCTCACCCCAAAAACGCTTATTGAGCTTAGCACAACTGATCATAGATCGAGCCTTTTCGGTGATTGTTCGAATCATCCGTTCTGATACACCCATTCAATTGTGGAGTATGAGGAACCATTAAATGATAGCTGTTGCCTTTTTCGACACAGAAATCACGCATTTCGTTAGAAAGATATTCCCTTCCGTTATCGAAATACAAATTCACAATTTTTAAATTGAAGTGAGCCTCGCTCTTCGCTTTTGAAGTCTTTGAAAACAAAAAACACATCCGACTTATAAGTTATTAAATAGGTCACACAGTAATGTGTATACTGATCAATAAAGACTATATAGTAGTTCTTATTATCAATGGTAGAGGGTGTTATTGGACCACAGACATCGGAATGGACAACAAACAATGGTCGTGTAATATTTTCTTTATTTTTAAATTTTTGAAACTTTAATCTAGCTTGCTTGCCATTTATACAAGCCTCGCATAATTCATGGTTTAAATCAATATTTTTTAATATATTAGTATCTTCAAAAAGACTATTTCGTTTTATTTCTAAAAATTTTCCTACACTTATCTGGCCTAATCTTTCATGCCATAATCGATACTCTGCACTATTAGAAATTTTAGACGTAAATATTTTACTGTATAATTGAAATTTTATAATAGGTACATTACTTGCAAAACTTTAACACTCGTATCCTTGTTTATAGTCCTAAGCTTAATCTCTTGGTCAAGAAGACGTGTTTTTACAAAAGCTAATGTTAAGTTACTTTCAGATAGAGTCTCTATTGCGGTTATAACTACATCATAACTGGGTGGAAGAGTTAGGAGTAAATGGGAAATTTTACCCATATCATCTAACTTTGCTCCTGACGCGATAAGTTCAGTAATGAGATCATCGAAGAAATTAAAATGATTAAGGAGTGAAGTGTCACCTTTTAATTTCATGGCTAAAAGTTTCTTTCGCAGAGATAGTTGCGATGCCAAGCTTCTTCTCTCATAAATTGCATCTAAGTTTGCAAAAATCTTCTTAGCAGTGCTTTCACTGTTAGCGTAAGATAAGAAAGCATCACTTAAATATTCAATTATTAAACTTTTTGCATTTCGTTCTGCCTTTTTTATCTCATCAGTCACTTCTGCATGAGTTTCATCTATGACCCTCAAAAGATCGTGCTCTTCTAACAGCGCTCTCACTCTGAACTTCCATATTGAATATTTTTCACCGTCAAACGGTTTGATATTTCTTTTCCCTTTATCCATTGTATGGTTCTCTATCAAAAACAGCACCCCAACAACTACCTCCTCAGCAACACCAACAGCAACCCTTTACAGCAATGTTTAGCAACAGCGGCCAGAAACTTTCTACAGCATTAACGTCGCTCAACACTGTCCAGCAACAACGTCTTTCAGCAGCAGCACTGTCTGGCAACACTGTCCCGTCGCAACGTGGAGATTTGCGGCAAATTTGTCGAAGCGTTTGTATGTGTGCGTTCAGGAAAGATTTCTCGGCGAATTCGTAAGTGTGTTCTAGAAAGATCACGGCGAATTGGTGATATGTATGCGCTTCTTCCTGGAAATAGAAAAATGTTTTGTTACG
The DNA here is from genome assembly GCF_043229965.1 of Drosophila suzukii. Classification (NCBI taxonomy): domain Eukaryota; kingdom Metazoa; phylum Arthropoda; class Insecta; order Diptera; family Drosophilidae; genus Drosophila; species Drosophila suzukii. Next base: position 10,655,580 of record NC_092085.1, on the reverse strand, counting down.
AATTTGTCGCAGCGTTATACACAAAACTAATTTAATCCTCTTTATTGTTCAGGAATTCCTTTTTGTTCTTCATGGACCACTCCGCACGCATGTACATATATGTACATACATATGTAGATGCGCATATTCGAATGCACACACACACATATAATTAGTTCACTTTTATGCACTTTCAAATTGTAACAATTAAAACACTATTATTTATTCACTGCAATTGTGTCTGGGCCCATATCCTATGGTTTTGTTAATGAATAGATGTAATACAATTAAGTATTAAACAGACAACCTCCCAATGAACAAATAATAATGCAAGCTTAGATTGTGTGAACCGCACGCTCTCAACGCCAGAATCGGAGTGAACGAGAATATCAAGAGAGAAAAAGAACAACGAGAAGATAGGAAAAAGAAGCACGTTAGTCCCGTTTCCTTAAGCGGTTGCCTAGGAAACCAAGACATCGAAATGTGCGTCTACCTCTCGTACACATACATTCATGCAAACATGAATTGCACAATTATCCATGTGACTTTTGTATATTTGAACATGCAAACTCCAACATGTCTTGTTAATAGCTATCAATCTGGCGCCCACAATTTTCATGCTAGAAAAAAATGTTAAATGAAATGTATTAGTCTCGTCAATACCTATTAATTGACCCCAAAAAAGTTTTCCACGCCCACTCAAACGCCCATAACTCCTAAATCTGTCTACCGCCCACATAACCATATATTGAGATCGCGGGTGGGTGGCGCATTTCAATCTCGCTTTTCTGCTTGCATATCTCCATTTCCCTTTGGTCCCTTTAGATGAGTAAAGAGTATCTGATAGTCGAGGTACTCGACTTTAGCGTTCTTCCTTGTTTTATTATATGTTTACAGTTTTATATAAAAGGAATAGTGATAAGTAGTTTTGAATATAGTTTATTTAATAGGGATTTTAGCAGCGTCGTTCTTTTACTTCGTGTATATTTTACGTCTTTCTTCTCCGTCTCTCTCGTTCTAAGTGCTTGCCGAAGACTTCCTTTTTCATCATCTGTTCATCTGTTCATCTGTTCATCTGTGGTGTGTTCGGCAGACAAGGATGCCAGACCAATTCCCACATCTCGGCCATCCTTCTAAGCATTCGTCCCGAATGTATTCTCGTCGTCCTCGGAGGATATTTTCATCCACGGCTTCATATACTCAGCGCTAGAGGTAGTGTATCTTGGTCCGTCCGTATTTAGCGAATCCTTTACAACATCGTAAGTGTCCTTCGGTTCGACTTTTGTAACAAGGTAGGGATACAAGTAGTTAGGCTTTAACTTAAGTCCACCACCAAGTTGCGTGCGTTTGATAGCGACAATGTCGCCAACTTTGTATGTTGCTGCTGGTCTACGTGAGGTTGTATGAGTGCTTGCTTTCATTCTACAAAGCCAGGATCTGTTGCTTTGCAGCTTTGCGGATCTCGTCTCGATTGTCCTAAAACATTTGTATCAACTCTTGCTCAATCATTTCCATCGACTGGACGTCTGCTTTAGTGCGCATCTTGATGCCTACAAGAAGATCGAATGGAGTTGTGTGTGTACGTCGAAGTAATTGTCTGCTGCACCTGGCTTACTTACTTGCTGGGATCATCTATAGACAGTTTGTACAGTACAGATACAATTGTGGCGTTGAGGCGTTCGACTTGACCGTTTGCTCTGGGATCTCCAGTTGGTACTGCATGAAGTTCAATGCCCTCGTTTTCACAATACTTCTTGAACTCTTCTGAAGTGAACGCTGTGCCTCGATCGGATATTATTTGAGCAGGATTTCCAAATATTGCGCTCTGAGCTCCTAGTCTAGTCATTACGTCCTTAGAGGACGTTGCTTTCTTAGGATATTGCCAACAAAATTTGGTGCATCCGTCAATGACAGCAGGCATGTGCCCGTACGCCTTGTGGTTTGATTCGAAAGGTCCCAAAAAATTTCGAAAAATGTCTTTTTTCATGAGCCTGCCGAATGGTTTCACGTTGAAGGAACGGTGGTACAACTATTAGTTCGTCGTCGTAAAAATATCGTAAAAATAAATTGTTGTGGATAGATTTATCAGCAAGTATGTATATTATGGCTTTTAACTCCTCGTCCTGCGACTGTTGGGAAAGGAAACTTCGTCACAGCTTTCGTCATGTCATCTGAGATGCTAAACGATTGGTTTTCAATACAATGGCCTAGAAACTCGATTTTTCTTTTTAGGAAGCAGCGTTTCTTTAGGTTGTTAATTAAACCATACTCCTCACAAGCAGCATTTCTTTAGGTTGATAATTAAACCATACTCCTCACATCGCTTGACGATTGTCTTGAGATTGGCTACTGCTTCGCCTTCGTCTGCAGCTGGGACAATGATGTCGTCGAGGTAGGGAATCGCAATATCAGATCGGGTCCAGTCTCGGAAAATGGAGAATTCGTGAGGCCAAAAAGGACTTTCAGGAACTGGTACTGGCCATTGTGAGTTACAAAGCATGTTAGCTTGCGGCTTTTTTCATCGACATTAACTTGGAAAAACCCGTTTTTGAGGTCCATCGTGCTGAATACATGTGCATCTTGCAGACGGTCTAATTGGTCTTAGATCAAGGGAAGGGGAAACATTACCTTGTTGATCCTTCTGTAGTCAATGCAAAGTCGAGTTGTGTTATCGCGTTTCTTTAGCAGGACGACCGGACTGCTGTACTTGGATTCAGAATGCTCGATGATTCCGTCCTTGAGCCATTGTTCGATTTCATCATCTACAATACACCGCCCGCTTGTTGTTCCCGAAACCGATAAGAAAAATGTTCATAGCACTTAGTTTTGGCTTGTTCAGGCTTACGTACGTTGTTTCACTTACAATGTTGTATTGGCTGCCTTTGTCAATAAGGTCTGTGTACTTGTTATGTAACATATAAATCTCTTAATACATCAAAAGTTTGTCATCGGATACTTTGCGCGTATTTTTCGGAGTTTTAACCGTTTCTATCTTCCCTATTCTTGGTCCAAGGAACTTGTGAGATGGTTCCGAGGACGCCTAGCTGGAGGCGACCAAGCGGGTCGCAGGTTGCGGATAGCGAACGGCCTATAAGGCCAGCTGTGAATAGCAGTAGGCTAGGTCAAACGGATTCCGCCAGACCGAAACCTCTGTAATAAACAGCCCCGTACAGCCAGCGGGTATCTGTCGCTGTTTAGCGGCAGTACCGTCGATGCGAATTGTTCAGCCGCTTTTAAATAGTTGCTGTACACAACCCTTTTTCCCCAAACGCACAACCTACCTCCTTCCTATCCCACACAACATCTCACCTCGGGCCGGACTAAGGTGTAAATCGGACCGTGCCGAGAGTCAGCCCGAGGCCCGGGTTAAAAACTAGTTCGTGGGAATCAATTATGAATGCCAACAAGAATAAAAATAAAACCACAATGGAGCCGGGCACTCCTAAGAAACCCGTGACGGAGGAGAAGGTGGGTGCGACAGGATCTGCGAGCGTTGGCTCCGCCTGTGCTGGCACCAGCTCGGGGGCTATCCCAAAAGGGCCCCACCCCAAACTGGGGGTGATAGGTGGAAGACAGTGGGCCGCCAGCACCTTTGCAAAGTGCGCGCCGGCGCCAAAAACTGCAGGAGGTATGACTAAGACGGTCGCTCCAACCACCGAGCATAATATGCGGAGAAGCGGACTGCCGCGCAGACACTCCGCTCACATAACAGGAGCAAGATTGCAAACCCCTCAGCTGAATGGCTGAAGAAGGTGGAATGGGCGAAGACGGTGCTCCCCAACTACGGGCAATAGAAGCCTAATGCTGTAAGTGCACAGCCAAAGAAACAACGATCTCTAGAGTTGCCTGGACCTGCGGCAAAGAGATCTAGGGTCCAACAGAACCTGTCATTTGCGGAGATAGCGCGGGACAAGGTTCTGATTGGACTGGTTGACAAGGGAAACCCCGGAGGCCGGATCCCAAGAAACCAGTGGAAGGGTGTCGAGGAACAGCTAGCGGTCATCTGCATGGCTTTGCTCCGGGACTTCCCCCAACCGACGCCATGTTGCAAGGAGGCAGGCTTGTTCCAGGGCAGCGTCAAGGTGGTGTCTTGCGACAGTCAGAGATCAGCTGACCTCTACAAGAAGGCGACGGAGAAGCTCGGAGAGGTGTATCCTGGGGCGAAAATCGTTGCACTAGATTGGTGCGCCGTCCCCAGCAGACCACGAGCGAGGATATGGCTGCCGTCGTCTATCAAAGCACTGGAGGACATCCTCTTTATGTTGCAAAGATGCAACCCAAATTTGCCCACGCACTACTGGAAAGTCGTAAAAGTGGAACCTCACGAGTGGCCGATCAGCCAGGCCATCGTGGTACTGAATAAGGAGTCAGTATCCCCAATAGAGGCCGCTCACGGGGAGCTGAACTTCGGATTCAGTGCCATCCGCATCAAAGTCTATAAGGGAGACTCTAACTCGAAGGAGGACCCGACCGGCAACCCAGCCGAGCAGGTCTTTCCCGAGGAGATAGAGGCTCCTGGAGATGATGAACCGGAAGATGGCTACTCAACCGACGCGTCGCTAAGCAGAGGGATACAGGCGATGAATCCGGCGGACGAAGACGACGGCGACCTCAGCGGCAGCGAGGAAGCGGACGTCACAGTGGTGGAGGGGAACTCGGCAGATGTCGCTAAGACTACTGCAAGTGAACCTCCATCACAGTAAAGCAGCGTCGGCTGCCCTCCTGCTCCGCCTGGCTGACGGCGGGGCAGACCTAGTACTCATACAGGAGCCTTGGGTGGTAGGAGGCAAGGTTGCTGGACTGGGTACCAAAGATTTCAAGCTGCTGCTTGATCCAAAAGAAGGTAAAATTCGAACCTGCATTTTAGCCAAAAGGCACCTTAGCATATTTCTGATTCATAATTACAGCAACGGAGACAACACCGTAGCAAGTCTGGAACTTCCAGCGGCTACAATCAGGGTGGCTTCAGCTTACATGGCCTTCGAGAAGGAAGACCCCCCAGACGAGCTTGTCCGGACACTGGTCAAAGATAGCGAGGCGCTCAAAATAGGACTGGTAATCGGCAGCGACGCAAACGCTCACCACACTCAGTGGGGAAGCCCAACAAGCAACAACAGGGGTGAGTCTCTTTTTAACTTCATCCTTGGCTCAAATCTATTTCTATGCAACAGGGGTAATACCCCCACCTTTATCACAAAAAATAGCCAAACAGGTAATCTGCTAGAAGCAGTCAGAAACTAGGGAAGTCTCAAACGAACACTCTTTCTCTGACCATAGATTTATAGAAACCACTTTATCACTAGACCCTTCTACTCCAGCTGAATTCGTCAACCATAGACGTACCAACTGGCGCGCTTACAGAGAAGCCCTACTAAACATTCTTCCAATAGAACCCCCAAATGACAACAGTGATATACTCAGTCTTGATAACATAGTAGGGATGTTCACGAATGCTTGCAACTCGGCTTTCGAAGCAGCCCACCCTAAACGCAAACCGAGAGGAACCAAAAAGCCTCCTTGGTGGACACAGAAACTTTCAGAACTCAGATCCAGTTGCAGAACCCTTTTTAACAGGGCAAAAGCAGGAAATGAGGATCTAAAATAGCAACAGTACAAGTTAGAACAAGCCTCCTACAAGAAGGACATAAGGAAAGAAAAAAGATCAGCTTGGCAGACCTTCTGCTCAAACATAGAGGAAACAGCCGATGCAGCTCGGCTTAGGAAGATCCTCTCCAAAACAACCCCCTCCTTGGGGTACCTTCAAAAACCAGATGGCTCGTGGACAGACCCTAGTGAGGAGTCCCTAAGCCTACTACTAGACACCCACTTTCCGGGTAGTCGCCCGGTAGAACGTCTCCCAGAAAATCATACAGGTCTAGGCATTGACTTGGAAACGCTTCTTTCCGAACGCAACATAAGTTGGGCCATAAACAGCTTCAAACCCTTCAAATCACCAGGACCCGATCATCTCTCACCTGCGCACATCCAACACGCAGGTCAACTTGCCATCAACTGGCTAAAGACAATTTTCCTTACCATTTTTAGGATAGGAACGTTGCCATCAACATGGAGGGAAACAAAGGTAGTCTTTATACCCAAAGCGGGCAAAGCCTCGCACACGATGACGAAAGATATTAGGCCCATAAGTCTGACATCCTTTCTCCTTAAGAGCTTTGAGCGACTGATTGGACTCACATCAGGTCAGTCATGGACTCGAAACAGTTATCAGCAGCGCAGCATGCATATTCAAAAGGCAAGTCCACCGAATCAGCTCTACACGCGGTAGTCAGCCAAATCGAAAAGTCACTCAATCACAAGGAATACGCACTTTCTGCATTTCTGGACATAGAGGGCGCTTTCAACAATGTTCTCCCTACAGCCATAACCGAATCCCTCACCGACCTGGGTGTTGAGATCCAAGTCGTGGAGTTAATCCATAAATTGCTGATGAGCAGAATGGTAACCTCCACCCTAGGAATCTCAACACAAACAAGGTTCGTGAACAGGGGAACCCCTCAGGGTGGTGTACTCTCCCCCCTGCTATGGAACATCGCAGTAAATAAGCTGTTGTGCTACATGGAAGGGGGTGGATGCAAGGTTGTGGCATATGCGGACGATGTAGCCATTATTTTCTCAGGAAAATTTCCTCAGACACTATGCGATCTAATGACCGCCAAACTTCAAATACTCTCTGACTGGATAGCAGAAAGAGGTCTAGGGGTAAACCCCTCGAAAACGGAACTGGTGCTGTTTACAAACAGATACAAGATTCCTCAACTAAACCCACCAATATTAAATAACTGCCCTCTCTCCTTCAGTGACAACGCCAGGTATTTGGGGTTAGTATTAGATAAGCGTCTGACATGGAGACTAAACAGCCAAGAGAGAACGAGGAAGGCAACAATTGCCCTCTACTCCTGCAAAAAGGCCATCGGAACGAAATGGGGCATGTCCCCAAAAATCGTCAACTGGATACACACAGCGATAGTTAAGCCTATTCTGCTCTACGGAGTGTCAATATGGTGGCCCGCGCTAATGAAGCAGACAACCACAACAAACCTAAACAAGGTACAACGAATGGCATCCTTATGCATAAGCGGAGCCCTTCGCACCACCCCCAACGAGGCGCTAAATGCTCCCAACCAGAGAAGACTGGGAGCAAGGCCAGCCGGGCCCTACAGAGGCAGTCAATTTCTACACTGACGGCTCAAAATTAAATAATCAAGTCGGAGGAGTTATATACTCCGAACAACTTAATATCAGGAAATCCTTCAGACTTCCGGATCACTGTAGCGTCTTCCAGGCGGAAGTATTTGCCATAATTGAAGCTTTGATGCTTCTGAACGATGCAAACTGTCAGAATAAACTGATTAAGATCTATAGTGATAGTCAAGCGGCTATCAGGTCGATTATCTCGACCAATACAAACTCCCACACCATATCAAACTGCCGCAAATCTCTCCACGAGATGGCTCTGCAGTTTAAAATTTACCTGATATGGGTCCCGGGTCACCGGAACATTACAGGCAATTGTATTGCAGATGAGCTGGCCAGGCATGGCACTACCGTTCCTCTCCTTCCGGACAAGGAGAACATTGGTATGCCGATGGCCACCTGAAAGCTTAACATTAGAAACCAATATAAGAAACTTGCGAGCCTAGCATGGACACATGTTAAGCACTGTCGCATCTCTCGCCAGACATGGCCAATCATCGACGCCAAGAGAACTTCGGAACTATTAAGACTAAACCGTACCGAGTGCGGAATGGTAATACGAGTGTTAACAGGCCACTTGTTGGTTGGCACACACGCAAGCAGATTGGGCGCGCGACGAAACGATTTCTGCAGAAGCTGCAGGGACGAGGAGGAAGAGGAAACGGTGGAACACCTGTTCTGTTCCTGCCCGGCCCTGAGCAGATCTAGACTGTACCACTTAGGGAATCCCTTCATGAGCAGTCTATCTGAGCTGGCGAACATAAGTCTAAAACGAATAATAAAATTCATTAAAGCAACCGGATGGGAATTATGCTAAGCCAGCTGCAATAAAGGCAGCAGATTTTAAGGAAAGGGGATACAGATCCACGCGGTACCAAAATGGACATTTTAAGGACTAAGTGTGTCAATGATTTGGCAGCCGCTCTAACCTTACCTAACCTATCTTCCCTATGGAATAGTCCTTCGAAATGTGTCCAAAATTTTTACAGTTAAAGCACTTTCGACCACTGTTTCGATTAGGGCACTGTGTTGTGAGTTTTTAAGATTCTTATCCATTTATTGAGAACGCATCTTTTATGGTAGTTTTATTATATTCTTTATTTATTTGGTTTGCATGATAGGAGCAGGGTTAATGCCGCTTCCAACGTCAAGTTGTTTCTGATTTTACAATTTGCCTTATGATCTAAGTAAGCCTAATTCTCGTAGCTGCGCTGCTTACAGTTGGGCGGCAGAGAGACGGCTATGTATATCTTATGTATATAAAGTGTATTTAATTATGCTCTCTTCGGCTGGAGCGCGAGGGTATGTGTATGTACTTGAGTTTGGCTGAGCGGCCGGCGTGTGCAACAGGTCACCGGGTTGAGTAGCGCTACTCTCAATGATTTCAATATATTATTGCCCATCATTTTAAAATTATCAATTGAAACATGTTCAAAGATATTTTCCCATGGTGCCACTTTGAGTTGGCTGACTTTGTGAATACCGGTCTGCTTTTCAAGCCTTTGAAAGAATTGACCTAAGTCAATGGTTCCATTAGTATACAAATCGCTTACATCATAACTTGCTGTAATTTTCTTTCCGTGCTTAAATAAACACATTTTATTATTTACATGCAAGGTCACTACTTTACGTACTTCATCATTGTTTATGACTTCATATAGGTTGGGCTTTGAAGCTTTTTCTATAGATTGCTTATGCAATTCTATTTGATCTTTTCCTGCGCAGGATTTCTGTCTACTTTGGTTTCTGGTACTGACTTTCAGAACTTTATTACTTGTTTGTATATTTGGTCTGTGATTGTTATTCTGGAGAGCGCATCGGCTACATAGTTGTCTTTACCCTTTAGATACTCCACCGTTAAATTATATTCCTCTAATTCAAGTCTCATTCGTGTTAGTTTGGAACTTGGTTTTACCATTGAAAATAAGTATGTCAGTGCTCTATGGTCTGTTTTGACAGTGAAGTGTCTACCATAAATATATGGTCTGAAGTGTGTTATTGCACAATGAATGGCTGCTAATTCTTGTTCTGTGGTGCTCTTGTTGCTTTCACCTTTCGTAAAGGATCTTGATGCGTATGCCACTGGAAGCTGTAGTCCATTTTCGTTTTGAGTTAGGACTGCTTCACAAGCGTATTTGCTAGCATCTGTGATTATGCAAAATTCTTTGCTTAAATCTGGGTATTGCAACAGAGTGGGATTTATTAATGCTGATGTAGGATGTTCGAAGGCGTTTTGACATTGTGTTGTCCGTTCGAATTTTACATCTTTCTTACATAATCTTGTTATGTGACGGGAGTATTCAGCAAAATTCTTTATAAAACGTCGGTAATAATTGCAAAATGCAACGAATCTTCTAGCGCTGTCCGCATCATGTGGGACTGGCAAGATTCCTTTATCTGTGCATTTATGTCCTAAGAAAGTGACTTCATGCATGAAAAATGAACATTTTTCAGGATGTAACTTCAAGTTGTGTTTCCTTCATTTTTCGAAAACATCAGTTAAGTTCTTGAGCATGTGTTTTTCGGAACAACCTATGACTATTAAGTCATCCATATAAAGAAATGCTTGCGAAGGTTCTAATCCAGAGAAAGCTATAGTCATCATTCTCTGAAAAGAGTTTGGCGCTATTTTTAAACCGAATGGTAATCGGGTGACGCGGTACGAACCATTGCTTGTTGA